>NC_080111.1:27378124-28003124 GCF_950005125.1 Chionomys nivalis | reverse complement strand
ACATCGCTGCTGTGTACCCATGGGGCCACCACGCAAGGCCTCTTTTTTCTCTTTCCTGCACCACAGCCATGGAGCTCCAGCCTAGTGCCGGGGTTCTTACCAAGGGACGGTCCCTCCATGCTTCCCGAGGCGTCTGTGGCCTCTGCAGTCTGCTGCACGCGCTGCTGAACCAGTTTCTTGAGTAACTCTAGAAATGAGAACACAGCATGAAGCACAGTCCACAGCCAGACCCGGGAGAGGAGGGGCGACTGGCACCACTGGCTTGACCCAATTGTCTGCCGATCTTCCCATTGGCAAAGAGAAAGACCGAGCAAGAAGGTCGAGAGCACATTTTTAAAAAGTGCGATTTTCCTCAAATTAAGTTAAAATCTACAAAGAAAAAAAAGTACTCTGCCACCCAGTTTGTGGCAAACACTAGGCAGGAGTATGGCAGTGTAGAAAAATCAAAGCAAGCGAGTGCTTTAACAGGAGCCGTTCGCTAAGGCTGTGAGCAGACATTGAGGCAAGGTTTGGAGGATTAAGAGGACGTTAAAATGTGGAAGAAAGTTGGAGGGAAAGTTACTATAGATTCAAAGGTCAGGGACAAACAAAGTTCCCAAGGCGGAGGAGAGCAAGGGAAGACACACAAAGTAAGTGAGAGGAGGCAGAGACTGGAGGAATGATTGGGCATCAGTATCTTATACCAAGCACAAGGGCAAGTTTGGGGATCATCAGACCGGAGAGGGACAGGAACCGACTTGTGGCTTTGTGAGATCACTAAGATTGCTCTCAAAGTGAGTCAAGGATGCTTAAATGTAGGTCAGCTGGGAGAATATTAACCATCTAGGTGGGAGAGAGCAATGCCCTGGAATAAAGCAGTTACAGTTCAGATACACAAGGTGACAGGACCCAGTCTCATCATGGAGCCAGGTCAGGCGGTGTTCTTTACAGGAAGTAAGGGACAGGGACCCAAATAATTCGCTAGAGACAAAAATGCACTGTGTTCTTTCTTCTTTCCTGTCCTTTCATTTCTTTCTTTCTTTCTTTCTTGCTTTCTTGCTTTCTTTCTTTCTCTTTCTTTCTTTCTTTCTTTCTTTCTTTCTTTCTTTCTTTCTTTCTTTCTTTCTTTCTTTCTTTCTTTCTTTCTTTCTTTCTTTCTTTCTTTGCCTTCTGCCAAGTAAGATTTATACAGGAAGAGAGGAAAGAGGAGGAGCACACGGGAGAGTAGGAGAGGGGAGGAAGGAAGGAGAGATTAAACAAACTCCCAAACATGCAGCTATAGTGGTCAAATTTCTCTCTGCTGAGACCCCTATGAGGAAAAGACTTTAAAGACAGTCTGCTTTTTGGTACCCATGTCTCTGCTTTTTGGAACTAACATCATCCATGCACCTCATCAGAATATTTACTGTATTTTGTAGGTGTTGCTCAGTTCTGGAATTACAACTGAAGGGTAACTGAGGCCCAGTGAGATGGTTCTGTGGGTAAGGGTGCTTGCCACTTTGGCTGAAGACCTGAGTTCCATCTCAGGTCCTAAACCATGAGAGGAGAAAAAAGCAACTTCTACAAGTTAACATTGACTTCCATACTTGCTTCCTGGTGCATACCCCCTCCACGGCACATAGAATAAGCAGACAAACAACAAAGCAATTGAGACAGATACATAAATTAGTGTAACTTAAAAGTTTTGAAACGCGAGGGAAGCAGGTAGGCTCACTGTGTATCTTCACCTTTCTTTCGACTCCTCCAGATCGAATCCCACAGTCTCATCCCAGCTCTGCTGCAGACCATGCTGTGGCCTCCCCTTTCTGCCTCCCAGTACAGTGTAGACCCTCTCCCTATCCACTCCTCCCTCCACTCATGGCTTTATCGCTTCCCCCAACTCCAGCAGCCGTTCCCTGGGAACCCACAGGCCACTCAGGTCAGAGAAGGAGGTAGGCTAACTGCAGATCTTCACTCCTCCTTCCTCTCCTCTGTAGTAGGCCCCTGCTGCGGCCTCCCCCTCCTTTCTGCCCCTATCTCTGGCTGATCATGTGGATATTCTCCAATCTCTTTTCCCAATTCTCTAAACCCCCAGTTCAGCAGTCTTTTTCCGGGAACCTCCAGCTAAACCTGATAGAGAAGCAAGTAGACCAGCAGGGCCGGTAGGCTAGCTAGATCTTCATTCTCCTCCTCTCCTAGTGTGGAGAGCTGCGGGCTGCGTTCCTGCCACCCAGCTCCCAGCCGCCTAGCTAGCTTATGCCCCGAAATAACAACACACAAACTGCATTCTTTTAAACACTGCTTGGCCCATTATATCTAGCCTCTTCTAGGCTAATTCTCACGTATTAATTTAGCCCATTTCTAATAATCTGTGTAGTACCACTAGGTGCGCTTACCGGGAAAGATTCAGCATGTCTGACCTGGAAGCTTGCTTCATTGGGTCTGCCCTGGAGAAGAGCAGCGGCCTCGCATCTGAGCTCACTTCCCTTCTGCTTCCCAGCATTCTGTTCTGTTTACTCCACCCACCTATATTCTAACCTATCAGGCCAAGCAGTTTCTTTATTAATTAACCAATGACCTTCCTCCATCATTCTCCTCCATATCCAATCCCCCCAGTCTTGTCCTCAGTTCTGTAGCTGTCTACACGTGTGGCGTCTCTACACTCTCTGCCTCCGTTACCATGAGACTAAGAAGACCCTAATGCAGCATCATGCTTTCCTCCCTCCTGTGGGGCCCTACAGTCCCCCCCAGCTCATTCCCATTCCTAAATATCAGTTCCCAATATCTAGAAACACATTGTTCTCAGAATTCTCAGTGGCCACACCTATCAGGGTCCCAGAAGAATTTCCTACCAAGCAACACACAGTCACCACAACCTACTAAGAACTAGGGAGGGCAACAGAAACCAAATTAAATATACCCGCCCAACAAAGACAATTCCAGATAGCAGCACTTAGAATTACAATCTCCCCAAACACAGATGTCTGAACACCATCGTAAAAGCAGCAGGATAATATATCTCCTCTAGAGCCCAGCAACCCCACCACAAGAGGGCCCAAGTATTGCAACATAGCTGAGGCCTAAGACAAAGACAACACAAACCACCAATGGGAAGCAATGAATCAAGCAGCTCTGTTGTAATATGAGCGGCAGGACTGTGTCCCCGGCACCCAGCCGCCCACATGGCTAGCTTATGCCCTGAAATAATTACACGGAAACTGTATTCTTTTAATCACTGCCTGGCCCATTAGTTCCAGTCTCTTATTGGCTAGCTCTTCCATATTGATCTAACCCATTTCTAATATTCTGTGTAGTACCATGAGCTGGCTTACCAGGAAAGATCTTAACCTGCGTCTGTCTGGAGTGGGAGAATCATGGTGACTCCCTGACTCGGCTTCTTTCTCCCAGCATTCTGTTCTGTCTACTCCACCCACCTAAGGGCTGGCCTATAAATGGGCCAAGGCAGTTTCTTTATTAAATGAAAGTAACTCCTTCATCATTTCCCCTTTTTTTGTTTAAACAAAAAAGAAAGGCTTTAACTTTAACATAGTAAAATTACATATAAAAAAACAGTTATCAAGCAAGAATTACAGTTACAATATTTATATCTATTTTATCTTTTATCATAACTAAGGAAAACTATAACTATAGCTAACCATTCTTCAACTCTATCAAAGACTCCAGAAGGATATAATATTACCTAAGTAAACAAGAAATAAGAAACTTCAAACTCTAGAAATGACAGAGACATCTTGCTGCCTGGACAGTCACCCAAAGTTCCTCTGTACCGTTGGGGCATCCATCTTCAGCCTTCAGGCCCATAGTATCCAGCAGACATTTTCATCAAGCAGGAAATTCCAAAGACAGTTTAGTCACTTTTTGCTGTGTCCTGCAGAATGTCTCGCAGACTCTTTCATGAGTCAGGAACCCCGAAAGACCATCTCACCTTTAGGCAAGTTCAGTAGTCCTCTCTCTGTAGGTTCTTTGTGTCCAGTTTAGGCAACAGTCCAGGCAAGAACAGTTTCTTGCCCAAATGGCTATCAAACTCCACAAGGAGCCTCTTCGATGCCCATCATCCTCTTGAAGTATATTGGTGCTGCCAGGAGCAGATGTGTCTCATTGTCATGAAAAGCCCTAAGTTATTAAAACATTAAATGCCATGTTCTGTAGTCTTTGAAAGATATGAAGAATGCCTAATTGAAATATATCTATGCACATCTAGAAAATCTAACTAACATGACTACAAGCTTGACTATTATTTATGATTATCCAGTAGCAACCTATATTTCCTAATTATACATTACATTTTTAAATGAACTACACAATCACAATACCTTAATCAAGATCAGAAATACATATACATATAACAAAATTGACCTTAAAATCTATACCAATGCAAATTATTCATATCTATATCATATCCCCCTTTAAATGTAAAAGAACATTTATAAACAATATTTGGGAACATGGGCGCAGTTTTTTCTCTCCAAACTGCTTCCTGCTGAATGGGGGCGTCGTTAATTAGGTCTTTCATGGTATAACCTGTGTGACAGGGTCATCTCAGTCGGCAGTTGAGTGAAGTAATTTTTTGAAGGTGTTCACAGCAACCTTTCAGGAGGGCGTGGTCTATCATACCATATTGGGATAGAAGAAATCCACAGGGTCGCATCCTCTGTGAAAACAAAAGAAGACCCTCTCCAAAGCATCATATCCTTAGACCCATATTCTGAAATCATAATACCCTTGTATCCATTCTGGTTTAGCTTGGCAGCCCATATAATGAAATGTCTCTCTGTACTTAGCTCCTTTACAGTTAAAAATTTTAAAGAAAACACAATAATACAAAGAATCCAGACTCTCTGTGAATTTTCCATTTTTACATGGCTTATTTTTTTTATTTCTTTTAATCTATAACTATCTGTACTCTGTCTCTTTAAAGACTTTACCCTTTTTTTAAGACATTAACTTTATTTTTTTTATATATATATTTTTCTCTCTCAAGCCTACGTACATTTATCCAACAGTGTCTTAATCAGTTCTATTGTGAATCTGTAATTTTTTTACTATCCAGGAGCATTTTTTAAAATGTTAAGCACTTTTTAAAAACTTAAGTTGCAACATGTACAGGTACTGCCTGTGTCCTGCTCAGTTTAAACCTTAACTGCACTGTTATTATGGTAATTACGGTAGTTCCTGCCTGAGACCAGCACAGTTCAGCATGGCGGAGCTGAGCCACTCCTGCCTCAAGAGCCATTTGGTGCCCCTGAGCCACACACAGTTCCAGGCACACAGCAGTCCACATTGCCATCAAGCAAGCCGTAGCACTTTACTCCAAATGCTCCATTCAAAAGCTCTGTCTCCCGCAGGAGTCAGACAGAGATCACGATGGCAGCACAGCCCAGAAAGCCGGCATTTTAAAACAGCCAGTTTTTTCCTGTTGCTGAGTCAGGACAATTTCTTTGCCGCAGGCAATCCATAAACAGCAAAAAGCTGTCTTAAATTCTCTCTGTGTCCTTTTAAAGCCCTCTCAGGTTTTACGTGGAGTTCATTAGCACGTTGGGTGCCACTCTGTTGTAATATGAGCGGCAGGACTGTGTCCCCGGCACCCAGCTGCCCACATGGCTAGCTTATGCCCCGAAATAATTACACGGAAACTGTATTCTTTTAATCACTGTCTGGCCCATTAGTTCCAGCCTCTTATTGGCTAGCTCTTCCATATTGATCTAACCCATTTCTAATATTCTGTGTAGTACCATGAGCTGGCTTACCAGGAAAGATCTTAACCTGCGTCTGTCTGGAGTGGGAGAATCATGGCGACTCCCTGACTCGGCTTCTTTCTCCCAGCATTCTGTTCTGTCTACTCCACCCACCTAAGGGCTGGCCTATAAATGGGCCAAGGCAGTTTCTTTATTAAATGAAAGTAACTCCTCCATCACAGCTCAAGACCTGAAAGTGGGAATAGAATCAATAAAGGAAACCAAAACTGAGGGAAATGTGCAAATGAAAAATCTAGGAACTCGAGCAAGAACTTCAGAGACAAGCCTCACCAATAGAATACAAGAAATGGAAGAGAGAATTCCAGGCTTTGAAGACATGATAGAAGAAATAGATACTCAGTCAAAGAAAGTGTTAAATCTAAAAAGAAAAATATCCTGGCAAATAACATCCAGGAAATCTGGGACACTATGAAAATACCAAATCTAAGAATAATAAGAATAGAAGAAGAAGAAATAGGTCAAAGTCAGAAAGAAATAGATCAGAAAATATTTTCAACAAAATCTTAGAAGAAAATTTTCCTAACCTAAAGAAGATGCCTATCAAAGTAGAAGAAGCATATAGGACACCAAATAGACTGGACCAGAAAATAAATCCCTCTCATCATATACCAATCAAAACATTAGATGTACAGAATAAAAAAAAAGACTACTAAAGCTGAAAGGGAAAAAAGATCAAGTAACATATAAAGGCAGATGTACTAGAATTACACCTGACTTCTCAGGGAGACTCTAAAAGCCAGCGTGCCTGGAAAGATGTTCTACAGGCCTTAAGAGAACCAGCCCAGACTACTATACCCAGCAAAACTTTCAGTCATAATAGACGGGGAAAGTAAGACATTCCATGTTAAAAACAGATTTAGGCAATGTCTATCCAGCACTAAAGAAGGGTTTAGATGGAAATTTCAAACTTAAAGAGGTTAACACACTCCACAAAGTACAAAGAATAAATAATATCTCAGACTATCAAATCAAAAGAGGGGAAACACATGTTCTCTCTCTCTCTCTCTCTCTCTCTCTCTCTCTTTCTCTCTCACGCACACACACACGCACACACACACTCACAGACACCACAACAAAACACAAGTCACAGGAATCAACAAACACTGGTCATTTATATCTCTCAACATCACTGGTCTCAGTTCCCTAATAAAAAAACTCAGACTAACGGTATGGGCATGAAAACAGTATCCATCCTTCTTCTACATAAGAAATACACCTTAACATCAAGGATAGATATCAATTCACAGTAAAAAAAAAAATAGAAAAGGTTTAATAAGCAAATGCACCTAAGAAGTAAGCTAGTATAACCATTTACTAAAAGTCATTCGAAAAAATAGGCTTCAGACCAAAATTAATCATAAGAGACAGGGAAGGACTCTGTACATGCATCAAAGGACAAATTCATCGGGAGGACACTGCAATTCTTCACATCTATGCATCAAACACAAGGGAGCCCAAGTTCACAGTAGATACATACATACATACATACATACATACATACATACATACATACACTCTACTATAACTTAAATCACATATTGACCCTCACACATGGATAGTGGGAGGCTTACTGTTGTAGAGAGTCGCTTGTTCATTCCTGGCTGCTCAAACTCCCAAAATAATCACACAGAAACCATACTATTTATAATATTGTTTGGCCAGTAGCTTAAATGTATTTCTGACTGAATCATATCTTAAATGAACCCATCTCCATTAATCTGTGTATCGCCATGAGGCTGTGGCTTACCAGGTGAAGTTCTGGCGTCTGTCTCCGGCAGGGCTACATGGCTTCTCCCGACTGTGCCTTCTTTCTCCCAGCATTCAATTTTGTTCTACTCTGCCCTATCAACATTCATTAACCAATGGTATTCACAGCATACAGAGGGGAATCCCACATCAACTTACTACCCAACTCTCACCAATATATAGATTATCCGGACAAAAACTAAACAGAGAAAGACTGAAGTCTACTGATGTTATACACCAAATGGACCTAACCCAAACACAAAGGAATATACTATCTTCTTAGCATCTCATGAACTTTCTCCAAAATTGACCTCATACTCAAATACAAACTAAGATTCAGCAGATACAAGAAAATGAAACAACAGACTGCATCCTACCAGGTGCAGATTAAAGCTAGATATCAATAATAAGAGAAATAGCAGAAAGCTTAAAAAAACATAAACTGAACAAGTCACTACCATATGAAAAATGGGTCAAGACAGAAATTATCAAAGAAATTAAAGACTTCCTAGAATTGACTGAAAATGGAAACACAACACCCAAGCTTAATGGGGTACAGTGAAAGCAGTTCTAAGAGGCAAGTTCATGGTATACTAGCTGCCTGTATTATAAAAAAGAAAAATATGGAGAGATCTCATACCACTAACTTAACAGCATACCTGAAAAGCTTTAGAACATAAAGAAGAAATCAAACCCAAAGCAGATGTATAGAAGTAATAAAACTTGGAGCTAAAATCAGTAAAGTAGAAATAAATGAACAAATGATACAAAGAATGAAAGAAACAGAGTTGCTTCTTTGAGAAAATCAATAAGATTGACAAACCCTTATCCAAATTAAGTAAAAGGATATCAAAATTAATAACATTAGAAATGAAAAAGGATATAACAATAGAATTTAGCAAATCCAGAAAATCATAAGGACATATTTTAAAAACTATATTTCACCAAATTTGGCAATCTAAAAGAAATTGATAATTTTCTTAATACATACTATTTACCAAATTAAACCAAGATAAGATAACCAATATAAACAGACCTATAAATCTTAGTGAAATAGAGGCAGCAATTAAAAGTCTCTCAAACAAAAAAAAGCCCAAGGCCAGATGATTTTAGTGTATTTTCTAGAGATGCTAAGTTCAAGACATATAGTAGATGTTCAGCTTAAGAGACAGGTTAACCTGGACTCTAAAGGAGCTATCTAAATTGAGAATCAATTAGCTATTGGGGGTATTTAAAGCAACAGGAACGAATGAGAGCCCCTAGGAATAGAATGGATGAAGCTAGTAGGCCCAAGGAATCAGAAAATCTTCAGAGTCTAGGGGTCTGATAGAATTTGAGAAGCTAAACAGGAGATTGAGAAAGAGTTGCCAAACGGGCACACGGAAATCAGAGTGTGGCATGAGAGAATCAAGAGAAACGTATTTCAAGGAAGGAGGGACCCTGTGTATTACAGGCTCTGCAGAGCATAGAGATGAGGGTAGAGAGGTCTGCATTTTGTCACACAGAAGTCTCAATGTATTCTTAGTAAGAATGATTACAGAAAGAGAAGGAAAGAAAATTGTAGTGCACTGAATAGTGAGTGGGGACGAGCAAAGAATGGTCGTATCAAGACTATCATGGGTTACAGGAGACCCTTTCCCCAAAAGACATCACCATCAAGAGCAAAAAGGAAGAGATGGAGATGAGAAACTAAGGAGTAGGGAAGGACAAATGAATGTATATGGGCATGTGCATGCACTTCCACATGCACACACATCTGCTTGCTGAAAGATAGGCAATGCTATTGCTCGTCTGTTCATGAAGAAGACTAAGTAGGATGGGCAGCTGTGACATGTAGAAAGAGGGAAGAGGAAAGCAAGTCAGTTCCTGGATAGAAGAAAGGAGACAATTAAGAACACAGATGTAAATTTAGAATGAAGGTCTGCCATGGGCAGATCAGGTGAGGAAAAGAAGGTGGATGCAGTCACACGGGTGTTCTAGTTAACACTGAATGACAGCAGGACACATCTAAAGTCACCGAGTGATGGTCGTTAGAAGCTGGTCTGTGGGCTGTGGTTGTTTTGTCTCAGGTGATGGGAAAAGTCTACTGTAGATGATGTCATTTCCTGGACATGAGCCGGTAAGAGCGGAGAGTTAGCTGCTGAGCAGCATCCCTCTGTAATTTCTGCATTGAGATCCTCTTGTGTCTTCCCTCAGTGATACATTGTGACCTGGCAGTTGCAAGTTGAAATTATCCCTTGATTCCACTGAATTGCTTTTGGTCAGAAAGTTTTATCACAGCAACAGAATGAAGCCAGGATGGGAGGCAAAGTGTTTGAAGGAGTCTCTATATGATGCTTCTATTTCTTCATGGATATTAAAGGTCACTGCCAATACCTCCTATAATTTTATTTTTACAAAGCTGTTATGAGTACTTCAAAATACCATTGAGTTATAGCATTGTCAGACCATAAAAATTCACAAAGAAAAATCTCTCCATTAGAACATATGCACAAATTCTTAAAATATAAGAACATTCTAACTGACTACAATTAAGATGATATAATTAAGATTACAGATATAATTACGGGCATTTGGAATCTTCTTGCTTGAGTAGACCAGATAATTATAATAACATATTAAATATCTGAGGTTCAGATTTGTACAGAGAGCTTTGCAGCAATAAAAAAAATATTCCAAGGCTAAAGATTTATATTCTTTTAAAAACTACAGTTTTCCTAACTTTTGAGACTTTCTGAGATGCATCTACTATTTGATCATATTCTCCTCTAACTCTTCCATTTCACCCTTGGCTTTTGTTCTTGGTTTTGTTTGGTTTGGTTTGGTTTTTTGATTTTTCAAGACAGGGTTTCTCTGTGTAACTTTGGAGCCTGTCCTGGAATTCAGTCTGTAGACCAGTTCAGGCCTCAAATTCAAAGATATCCTTTTACCTTTGCCTCCTGAGTGCTGAGACTAAAAGCGTGCACCACCACTGTCTGGCTTGCTTTTTTCTTTTTTTAATAACCCACAGAGTCCAGTTTTTAGGAAGGAGGTTGCTTGTTCATTTCCTGGCAACCCAGACTCATGTAATAATTACATAGAAACCATATTATTTAAATCACTGCTTGGCCCATTAGCTCTAACTTCTTATTGGCTAACTGTTACATATTAATTTAACCTGTTTTTATTAGTCTATGCATTGCCACATGGCTGTGGCTTACTGCTAAAGTTCCAGTGTCTGTCTCCGGTAGGGCTACATGCCTTCTCCTTGACTCCATCTCCTTTCTCCCAGCATTCAGTTTAGTTTTTCCTACCTAGCTCTGTTCCCCTATAGCTCTGCTATAGGCCCAAAGCAGTTCCTTTATTAACCAATGATATTCACAGAATACAAAGGGGAATCCCACATCACCTTCCCTTTTCTATTTAAATGAAAAGGAAGGTTTTAAATCTAACATAGTAAAATGATATATAACAAAATAAATATCAAGCAAGAATTACAGTTACAATATTTATATCTACTTTATCTTTTGTCATAACTAAGGAAAACTATAACTATAAATTCTTCAACTACATCAAAGACTTTAGAAGGATATAATATTACCTAAGTAAACAGGAAATGCATTGTAAGCAACTTCCAAAACTCTAGAATTGACAGAGACATCTTACTGCCTTAACAGTCACTCAAAGTTTTTCTGTACCATTGGGACATCCATCTTCAGCTTACAGGCCCATAGTATCCCAGACTTTTCTATGAAGCAGAAAATTTCAAAGAGAGTTTCATTTATATTGGCAGTTTTTCAGTAACTTTCTTCTGTGTCCTGAAGAATGTCTGGCAGACTCTTTCATGAAGCAGGAACCCTGAAGGATGTTTCACCTTCTTTAGGCAAGTTCAGTTCTCTCTGGGTCTTGCATGTCCAGTTCATGAAGCAGTTCAGGCAAGAGCAGTTTCTTACCCAAATGGCCAAATGACTCCATAAAGAGCCTCTTTGGTGCCCATCTACCTCTTGAAGCAGTCAGCAGTATATATGTGTCTCATTGTCATGAAAAGTTCTAACTTCTTAAAATATTCTAAATGCCATATTCTCTAGTCTTTGAAAGGTTTGAAGAATAACTATCTAATTGAAATATATCTTTATATATCTAGAAAACCTAACTGACATGACTACAAATTTGACTATTATAGATGATTACCTCTTAACCTATATTTCTTAATTATACATTGCATTTTAAATGAGCTACATAAACACAACACCGTAATCAAGAGCAGAAATATACATATAACAGAATTGACCTTAAATTTGTATCAATAAACCAAGATCCATACCAATGCAAATCTCTATAGCATATCCTTCTTTAAATGTAAAGAAACATTTACAACCAATATTTGAGAATATAGAAGTAGTTTTCTCCAAACTGCTTCCTGCTGTTTATTGGGTGAAGTAATTTGTTGAAGGAGCTGTGGGTTGCATTCCTGCCACCCGGCTCCCGGCTGCCTGGCTAGCTTATGCCCCAAAATAACAACACACAAACTGTATTCATTTAAACACTGCTTGGCCCATTAGCTCTAGCTTCTTACTGGCTAATTCTTACATCTTGATTACCTATTTCTATTAATGTGTGTAGCACCACAAGGTGCGCTTACCAGGAACATTCTAGTCTACATCCATCCTGGGTCGGAGCTTCATTGCGTCTGCCCCAGAGAGAAGAGGAAATGGCATCTGACCTCACTTCCTTTTCCTCCCAGCATTCTGTTCTGTTTACTCCACCCACCTATGTTCTAACCTATAAGGCCAAGCAGTTTCTTTATTAATTAACCAATGACCTTCCCACATCATTTCCCCTTTTTCTGTTTAAACAAAAAGAAAAGGCTTTCAGTTTAACATAGCAAAATTACATATAACAAAACAGTTATCAAGCAAGAATCACAGTTACAATATTTACATCTATTTTATCTTTTATCATAACAAAGGAAACAACTATAACTATCTATCTATTCTTCAACTCCATCAAAGACTCCAGAAGGATATAATATTACCTAAGTAAATGAGAAGTAAGCAGCTTACAAAACTCTAGAAATCACAGAGACATCTCACTTCCTGGACAGTCACCCAAAGTTCCTCTGTACTGTTGGGGCATCCATCTTCAGCCTACAGGCCCATAGTTTCCAGCAGACACTTCAATGAAGCAGGAAATTTCAAAGGCAGTTCAGTCACTATCTGCTGTGTCCTGCAGAATGTCTCACAAACTCTTTCATGAATCAGGAACCCTGAAAGACCATCTCACCTTTAGGCAAGTTCAGCAGTCCTCTCTCTGAGGGTTCTCTGTGTCCAGTTTATGCAATAGTCTAGGCAAGAGCAGTTTCTTGCCCAAATGGCTATCAAACTCCATAAGGAGCCTCTTCGATGCCCATCTTCCTCTTGAAGTATATTGGTGCTGCCAGGAGCAGACATGTCTCATTGTCATAAAAGCCCTAAGTTATTAAAACATTTAAAATGCCATATTCTATAATCTTTGAAAGATATGAAGGATGCCTATCTAAAATATATCTATGTACATCTAGAAAATCTAACTAACATGACTACAAACTTGACTATTATTAATTATTATCCATTAACAACCTATATACATTACATTTTTACATGAACTACACAATCACAATACCTTAGTCAAGGTCAGAAATACATACATATATATATATATATATATATAATAAAATTGACCTTAAATTAATATCAGTAAACCAAGATTCATATCAATGCAAATTATTCACATCTATATCATCTCCCCCTTTAAATGTAAAAGAACATTTATAAGCCGGGTGGTGGTGGCGCACACCTTTAATCCCAGCACTTGGGAGGCAGAGGCAGGCGGATCTCTGTGAGTTCGAGACCAGCCTGGTCTACAAGAGCTAGTTCCAGGACAGGCTCCAAAGCCACAGAGAAACCCTGTCTCGAAAAACCAAAAAAAAAAAAAAAAAAAAAGAACATTTATAAACAATATTTGGGAACATGGGCACATTTTTTTCTCTCCAAACTGCTTCCTGCTGAATGGGGGCGCTGTTATTCAGGTCTTTCATGGTATAACCTGTGTGCTAGTTTCGTTGGCAGTTGAGTGAAGTAATTTTTTGAGGGTGTTCACAGCAACCTTTCAGGAGGGCATGGTCTATCATACCATATTGGGATAGATGTAATCTGCAGGGTGTCATCGTCTGTGAAAACAAAAGAAGAAACTCTTTTCCAAAGTATCATATCTTTAGATCCAAATTCTGAAGTCAAGGTATTTTGAAAATATCTATGTTGGATTAGTTCAGCAGCATTTATAAACAAATATCTTTTAGCAGCTGTTGCTCCTTTCTCAGCATTCAAACAATTCAAACAGAGTATAATAGCATACAGTATCAAGAGTCTCTGTATATTTTCCATCTTTGTGCACTTTATTTTAACCTCTATTTTGTTTATTTTTACTTTTATTTTTTGCTTTTTGAGACAGGTTCTCTGTATATCTTTGACCTGGAATAACTCTGTAGACCAGGCTGTCCTTGAATTCTCAGAGATCTGTCTGTCTCTGCCTCCCAGGCATTGGGATTAAAGGCGTGTGCTACCACACCTTGAAGTCACAAAGGTCAATCTCCCTCTGCCTCCCAAGTGTTGGGATTAAAGGTGTGTACTACCACACCCAACTACTTTCTTTCTTCCTTTTTTTACTTTTAAGAACTTTAACTTTTAGCCTGCATATATTTTTAACACACTATAAATCATTTAAAGGTTTTCTTTGTCTTTGGATCTCTCTTTACTGTATATCTCTCTTTTTCTGACCACACAAGCCTTTAAATTACTGAGCAATATGGGTAGGATTAAAGCTGTGGCTTTGCTGGCTAGATCCAGCCAATTCCTTAGCTTTCCATCCTCATGGCAGAGGTAACAGCTATAGCCATTTTTATTGCCACGTGTTTCAAGGTCCCTGCCAGCAAGCAAGCTGCAACACTATATCCACAGACAACACTCAAGTCCTCTCTCTGTAGTCGGCTCTCCTGCCTCAAACAGTCAGAGTTTGCTCTGGCAGGATGGCCCAGAAAGCCAGCATTTTTAAACGGTCCAGCTTTTTTCCTGCTACAGCTGAAAACCGAAAAGCATGCGTTCAGCTTTTCATCAACACCGTTTAAGTATTTCATGGCAGGACTTCTTAAAAGAGCTACAGGATTTTGCAGCTAAAACTGAGTCAGGAAGCCTCTCTTAGATCAGAGCGCTTGCTTGCCACTAGGAAGCAGAGCAGACACAAGAAATTGCTGCTACCAAGAAAACATGCTTTACTCTATTCTTTCCCAAGCTTTCTCAGGCTTTCTGTGGACTAAGTTATCCACATCTGGGCGCCATTCTGTTGAAGGGAGCTGCGGGCTGAATTCCTGCCGCCCGGCTCCCAGCTGCCTGGCTAGCTTATGCCCCAAAATAATGACATACAAATTGTATTCTTTTAAACACTGCTTGGCCCATTAGCTCTAGCTTCTTACTGGCTAATTCTTACATCTTGATTACCTATTTCTATTAATGTGTGTAGCACCACAAGGTGCGCTTACCAGGAACATTCTAGTCTACATCCATCCTGGGTTGGAGCTTCACTGTGTCTGCCCCAGAGAGAAGAGGAAATGGCATCTGACCTCACTTCCTTTTCCTCCCAGCATTCTGTTCTGTTTACTCCACCCACCTATATTCTAACCTATGAGGCCAAACAGTTTCTTTATTAATTAACCAATGATCTTCCATTTTTGAGGAATGTTTAAGGAGACATTTCAGGGGCTCTTGGTCCATCAAACCACATTAACCTGGAATGAATCCACAGGTTCTCATCCTCTGTTGAAACAAAAGAAGAACCTCTTTTCCAAAGCATCATATTCTTAGACCCAAACTCTAAAGTCAAGATACTTTTATAATATACATGCTGGTTTAGCTTAGCAGCCCATACAATGAAATGTTTCTCTGTGCTTAGTGTACTCACAGTCAAAAAATTTAAAGAAAACACAATAATATACATAATCTAGACTCTCTATGTATATTTCATCTTTACATGGCTTATTTATTTTTACTCTATTACTTTTTTTAAAAAAATATTTATTTATTTATTTATTATGTATAGAATATTCTGTCTGTGTGCATGTCTGCAGGCCAGAAGAGGGCACCAGACCTCTTTACAGATGGTTGTGAGCCACCATGTAGTTGCTGGGAATTGAACTCAGGACCTTTGGAAGAGCAGGCAATGCTCTTAACCACTGAGCCATCTTATTTTATTATCTTTACTACTTTAATCTATGACTATACTCTGTCTCTTTAAAGATTTTGGTTTTTTAGCTCTTTTTATAACTCTCTATACTCTTTTTCTTCTCTCCCAAGCCTACATACATTTATCCAACATTGTGATTCATTTAGAGGTCTTTTATGTCTGAATCTGCCCTATTGTGTATCTATAATTCTTTACTGTCCAGCAGTGCTTCTTAAAATGCTAAGTGCTTCTTAAAAACTTAAGCTGTGGCATTACTGGGGTATATAAAGTACTTCCTGCTTGCTTCACACAGTCCAGCATGGTGAGGCTGCTCGCTGCCTCTGAGAACCATGCACAATGCTCCGTCTCTAGGCACACAGTTGGTTCATCTTACCACCAAGCAAGTTGGAGCACATTTTTCACAGACTCCATTTAAATGCTTGGCCTCCTGAAAGAGCCAGAGGTCATGCTGGCAGCATGGCCCAGAAAGCCATGTCCTGCTGCCTGGCTAGCTTACACCTGAAATAATCACATGGAAATTGTATTAATCAAAACACTGTCTGGCCCATTAGCTCTAGCCTCTTACTGGCTAACTCTCACATCTTAATTAACCCATTTCTATTAATGTGTAACACTGCTTGACTGTGGCTTACTGGCATGAGTCTAACCAGCATCCATCTTGGGCAGGAGAAGCATGGTGTCTGCCACACTTCCCTTTTTCCCAGCATTCTGTTCTGTCTACTCCACCTACCTAAGGGCTGCCCTATCAAAAGGCCAAGGCAGCTTCTTTTTTCAACCAATAAAATCAACACAAATGCAGAAGGACCTCCAACACCACTTCAAAATGGCCATGGCTTTTTTCTCTGCTACCACTGAATCAGAAAAACCTCCTAGCAAACAGAGCCCACCCAAGAAAATGCCATTACCAAACCATGCTTAACTTTGTTCTTTTGTGTCTAAGATTCCTTTTTAAGCTTTCTCAGGTTTTACATGGATTTAGTCCACCATGTTAGTATATCAACTGTATTAAGGAGGCCACTTGTTGGTTCCTGGCCCCTCAACCCTGAAATAAACACACAGAAACTATATTATTTAAAACACTGCTTGGTCTGTTACCTATAACTTTTTATTGCCTAGCTATTACATTTTAGTTTAACCCATTTCTGTGTATCTCTATGTGGCTGTGGCTTACCAGCTAAAGTTTCAGCATCTGTCTCTGGTGGGGCTACATGGATTCTCCTTGACTCTGCGTCCTTTCTCTGAGCATTCAGTTTAGTTTTCCCTGCCTAGTTCTATTCCCCTATAACTCTGTTATAGGCCTAAAGCAGTTCCTTTATTAATCAATGATATTCACAGCATACAGTGGGGAATCCCACATCTCCAGTTTGTGATGCCCCATTTTCTTCTGGGTTGTGGAGTCATTCCTAGAGGCATGGTTAACCTACGAGTGACTGTACCCTTAAAGAAAACTGACTCTCTTCTCAAAAAGTCATCAACTGTCTGTAGCCCTTCAGCTAGGGGCCAGTGCTCAGGCGTGCCTTGCTCCTCCTTGCTAGAATGTTGATTGGCTTGCTCTTGTACAGGTCATGTGCAAGCAACCTCAGCTCCTGGGAGCTCATGACTATAATGGTCCTGTCACATCCAGAAGACACGATTTCAGCTGGGGTCTTCCCTGACCTGTGGCTCTTATATACCCTTCCAACTCCAGCTTCTGAAATGGTCCCTGAGTCTTGGCAAGGGTGCATGCATGTGTGTGTGTGTGTGTGTGTGTGTGTGTTTTTATATAAGTACCATTTGTGCTTAAGTACTCTATAGATTCTTTCTGAGATTGGCTCCTTGTGAGCATCTGTCTTAATTAATCAGTCACTGCACAGAGAGAATTCTCTGAGAACTCTGTTAGCATGGGCCATGCTTTAAAAACTATGCTGCTAGGGACATAAGGAAGAGTAAGGGGAAACCAGAAGGGTCAGATGATTTCAGTAACCTCATTCCCTCTATAGGAAAAACAACACAAAACCACAACCAGACTTTAACATTATCTTTGACCTATAGGGAACCAGCACATTTGGGGGATGATTGTCATCTGAGTAATGTGAGTTATTGCATAAGATGTTCTTGTAAGACTTCTCAACAGCCCTATGCATGTTACTCTGTTGTTACAGCTTTCTGAGGTTGAGAACAACTCATCAACCCAAGGGGAAGTTGTCCAGACTGGTGCTGGCCAGTAGGAATAGAACTAGAGTCATGTATTTAATTAAAAATTTGCTGATAGCTACATCAAACACACACATATACACACAGGGAGAGGGGGAGAATGGGTAAAATTACTTCCCATGCTATACTTAACATAACATCACTAAAATATTTTCATTTTAAACACACAAGGAATATAAGCAACTGTTTACATATTTTTCACTGTCTGAAACCTTGTGTGCTTGGTACACATAAAGCACACTTCAGTTTGACCACTCACATTTCAGTTGCTTAGAAGCCACATGACAAGCACAAAGGGGCGAATGTCACAGAATGCAGAGTCTGGACTCAACCACAGTTGGGAGTGTGAGTCATGGTTTATTACCACTCTGCACACAGTCCTTCGAATACCTCCTACCATGGCTGGAACAATGACTCAAGTCTTAGAGACTGAAGGTGGTACAGCCCTATCTCCCTGGAATTTCATTACCTCCCTAGTTCCCTCTCCTTCTGCCTCTGTCCCAGGCTTGCTGCTGAGTCACGTTCACCCTCACCTCAGGGTCAATGTACTTCCCGTTCCTTTAGCCTGGATTCCATCTTTTCAAGTCACAAGCCTGGGAGTCGTCGGGGTTTTTCTGTGATGCCCTCTCAGGATGGCTTTCCTTTCTAACGGCCTTTTACTGCCCACTCCACTTTCTTACTGTTCATTACTACACGTACACACATTTTAAAGTTCACTTGTTGAGACCTCTTCCACTAGCAAATCCATGAAATCAGAGCTTTGCTTTGAATGACCTAGCACACAGCAGGCTTGCCGAATGAATGAGTGAGTTGTGCAATTTGGGGCAAACCATTTGCAAGATGAGTGCAGTGTTCAAGAATTTGTCCTCTGGAGCCAGATGTCAGCTGCCCAGCTTGGTTCCTGTGAGCTGGGCCCTTCCCCACTCTGTTTCCTTATCTAAAAAATGTGGATATTAGTAACAGCATGTATTTCATGAAACTGGCATTACTTCATGGATTAATGAGGTGAAGTATATTATATGTGTTCCACAGGAAGTTCTCGAGGAAATGTAGTATCTGTGGCTACAGAGATTCCTTACATACTCAGACACCCAGAGCTCAGGCTATGGTTCGTAAAAGCCATTCCTTCTTGCCTCTCATATCTATCTTGGTTCATAGTTGGGCATCCCATTACCTTCAACACCCTTCTCGAAACCCTGTAATACACAGTCTTTCCCTCTACTCCCAGGCCTGCCTGTCATTCCCCTTTCTTCCTCTTCCCTTTATCATCCTTCCCCGTCTGCCTTGAGTTCTTTATAAGCACCGCCCCCACCCATCTTTCCATTTTGTCAAAAAAATAAAATCAAACCTCATGAACATTTTTATGTGCAGAATTTAGTGGTGTCAAATATGGCAATGCTGTATCTACTTTCATAACTCTTCACTCTGTAAAATTTAAACTTTATACTCATTAAATACCCCTTCTAAGCTCCCTCCTCCTAGACCCTGCACCCACAGTTCTACCATTTATCCTAATGTTTTTGATTGCTCTAAGTACCTCATATATGAAGAACTGCACAGTCTTTGTCCTTTTCTGACTTATATTGTACTCAGCATAATCTCATCATCACTCACATTTTAGCCCATATCAGCTTTCTTCCTTTAAAAGATGAATAGTATTCTAGTATGTAGATGTGCCGCCATTTGTGGAAAATACTGCTAGGATCATGGAGTGCACAGGTATCTCTTTGTGCCTCTGTTTTCAGTTCTAGATAATAGATACGTAGATGCTAATTCCTGTTTATATGACCCCTTGGGCAATCTCACACACCTCTAGAACTTTGGCTGTCTTTTCTTTCTTTATTAAAAATTTGAATAAAAATATAATTTTCCACAGATGACCTCTGTCTTTTTTATCTCTCCCATGTATCATTCATGGATCCCTCTTAAAATCATGACCTGTTTTTCTTTATTGCTGCTACACACACACACACACACACAATAAATATGAATACAACCTGCTTACTCCCTTTACTTGTATGTATATGATTTGGGGTTGACCATTTGGCATTGGAGTTTCATCCCTGGAGAACACTATTTCTTCCACTCTCTCTCAACATTCCCTAGTTGTCTGTTTTTATTTGTTTATGGATTGAACCCCATGAAATTATCTCTTCCACATAGGATGTATTGGTATTGCACTTCCTCAGGTCTTTTTCCGGAAGCCATATTGTTAAGGTATCATGGGTGAAACTTCCCTATTATATCTAAACAATACAATCTCACAGCAGATTTCCTGGTCCTTTGGTTCTTACAATCTTTAGGCCTCTTTTTTCTCGATGATCCATGAGCCTTAGGTGTGGGAGCCACATTGTAGATGTATCTATGGGAACTAATTACCACTCAGATACTTGCTTTCTGTATTTTGACCATTTCTGTCTTTTTTGTTTTTCTTTTTTCAAGACAGGATTTCTCTGTAGCTTTGGATCTAGCTCTTGTAGGCCAGGCTGACCTCAAACTCACAGAGATCCGCCTGCCTCTGCCTCCTGAGTGCTGGGATTAAAGGTGTGTGCCACCAGCACCTGGCCAATTGGGCTTTTTTTATATGTTGCAAAGAGAAGTTTGGTTGATGAGTGGTGAGAGCTAGGTGTATTGGTGGTTTATACAGATCAATATTTAGAATGCATTTAGACATTTTGTTGGTGTAGTGAAGTGGTAGTAAGATCCATGACTTCACTAGTCCTAAGTGGTTGGTTAGGTTTCCAGTACCAGGTAAAATTTATATCGAGTGTGCCCTAAGTCCAATCAGAGCTACCGGGTATTGCCAAGACATGACGGGCCTATTGCATCCTTAGGGCTATTGGGCAATGCTGGTCATCACAGTGGTTTGTGGGCATTGTAGCTGTGTAGGACTATTGAGGGCTTTCCTCCCATTGAAGCTGTCATCGCATCTTTGAGGGCTAGGAAAGATAGTCCACAAGTGCAGTCCCTTTCAGGTTCTCGGGGTCTTGTGTCCAAACCACAGGATGTCTTCAGCACTGGGAGCTTACTCTCAGTTTCTTGGAGACAACCGACGGCAACAACAATAGCCGATATTGTTTTGAGAGTATTGCACTCACTTCCCAGACCAACAACTGGAAAGGTCTCATGCCTGGTATTGGGAGTTTTGTTAGGTAGTCTACGATTGCCAAGTCTCATATTAATTCCAAATCCACTTCTCTAGCCCTGCAGTCTCTCTGGAGCCCTAGATTCACAATTTTGATGGCCTTGGATACCCAACTCTGAAATCATTTCCTCCAGACTATATACCCCTTCAGTACTTCTTGTCTAAATGAATGGCGCGACTACCTAACCATTGTCCAACTCAGAAAATGCAGTGTCAATCTTGAGCTCCTTTCTCCCATCCTAGATTCCAAATAGCCACAAATCTCCTTTAGATAACCTGGCCACCACACCTGAGTTCAAGCCAAATATCACTTCATGTCCAGATTCCAGGCTCCTGACCACTAACATCTTCCTCATACACCCAGCACCTACCTTCCCATCCCTTTAATTCTTTATAATGGGTTAGAGTGATTCAGAGAATGTGCAGATCAGATCGTTCCATCCATTCAAGGCAACAAGTCACTTCCAGCGCCTTTAGAACCATACCAGTTGTGGGGAAAGTAAAGATCACACACACACACACACACACACACACACACACACACACCAGCCATTGTCCAACATATGCCTCTTACACCACTCCGCCAGTTCTTGTTTCTCAGTTCCCAGGAGACAATAATTTCTAACTATCTACCGGATTCCTTGTAATTTGTCTCTTATGAGGAAGAGGCTGGCTCCAGCTGTGCTTGAATGTGGTTAGCTTTCACCCCCTGTTGCTCCCCATCCCCACGTATCTGGACAACCAAGAAAGGAGAGCTGTGCAGGCCTTGTCTCTAAGAATCAGTGTGAATTTAAGTTTGGATTCTAGGCCACGGTGGGAGAACTGCCCACTATGTTGGCCTTTGACCATAGTAAAAACAGCTGCCTTAGCCAAGTGCTTACTACCTTCATGTTAGAACCGGAGAGTATTCACTGCTGGGAGCCTGGGTGGGAACTAAGTATGCTCTGTTTACATTCACGGCTGGATCCATTGAGTTATCTAAGTCCTGAGTGGGCAGTTGTGCCCAGCTCTGGGTGAATGGACCAGAAGAGCTTTCTGGTTCTTACTGCTATGCCCCCAGCCCATCCTCACCTCTAGCTTTGTAATTCTTCCCAGATGTGTTTTAAACATTTGGGACGAGCTTTCTCCTAAGGTCATTTACTCTGCTCCAGTTCTTGTCCAGTGTTCTTTAGGCCTATGGTCCTGGGTTCTCTTATTTCTCTCTCTGTCTTTTCTTGCATATCAGAACCCTGTTGTTTTTTTATTTTAATTCTATTTTCTCTTGTTTGAACAGCTCTGCTGATACCTGCCTCAGCAATGGACCTGTGAGGTGACTCTGGTTACTTTTGGTGTGTGAAGAGCTTGATTAGCCTTTCACTGAATGCATCATTGGTCTAGATGGGCATCCAGGGTAGCAGCCATGCCCTGCGTTCCTTTCTGTCATCTAGTGTTGCTGCTGAGAAGCCTAAAGCCATTCTGTACCCAGTTCTACTTGGAATCTTGGGTTTGGCTTTTGAAAGCTTTTACAATACCCTTTGTCCACGTGGTTCTGTGGTTTTTACAATGATGTGTTTCAGTGTGGGGTTATTTTCAGGCATTGTCTTGGAACTCAATAGGCCCTTTCACTTTGTACAGTTATGTCCTGTCATTCCAGGAAATTTTCTTGAATTGTTCCTTTGATAATTTCCTCTTCTGTTTTCCACTTGTTTCCTTTCTGAAACTCCCATTATTCAGACAGGGAATTTCCTGTACTAGACTGCACCTCTCTTGTGCTTTATTCTCTTGGTTTTCTAATGCCTTATCATGCTTTGACTTATGGGAGGTTTTTCTCATTATATATATTTTTAATTTTCATCTGATTTTTTTTAACTGAAAAGTTTACTATACAAGGGTTTACTTTTATCTTTTGTTTTGTTTTTTTCATTTCTCTGTAGCTTTGGAGCCTGTCCTGGAACTAGCACTGGAAGTAGACCAGGCTGGCCTTGAACTCACAAATATCTGCTTGACTTTTCCCCCTTAGTGCTGGGATTAAAGGTGTGCACCACGGCCACCTGGTTACTTTTACTGTAAGTAATCTATAGTATAGTAATCTATAGTAAAAATGAAAAAGTTTTAGTATCTATGTCTTGTTTAGTGGCTATACTATCTTATAACATTTCAGTAGCTGTTAAGTCTTTTAAGATATTAATAATATTGTTTTCTTCCCCTGTATAATCTTTAGTGCTTTCTAGTTGATTTTCTATGTTAATTTGCTTTGGCCTGTATCTTTCTTACTAGCAAACTCAACTCAGAGTCTGAAGATCCATGAATGCCTGCCAATATCCAGGACGGAGGCAATCAAATATCTCAAGGAAGCCTGACTTATGATATAGTTGGCTCTGCCATGGCATATACTGTGGAACCCACTTACTGGACAGGACCACGGGAAAGAGCAAAAAAGACAGGCAGGGTTCTCCATCATCACTTTCATCTTTTGGAAGATTCCTTCTCAGCCTAGCCAGTGGCTAGTGTAAAGTTTCAGTTCTCTTAAGACTGATAATTCAGTTAATACGTTGTGGTGATTTTGTCTTTTAACTTCCCAAATCATGTTGTTCATTTATCTTTTATGTTTGTACTTTTATCCCTTCGGAGGCAGACTCAGGGAGAATCACTGTGAGTTCAAGGCCAGTCAGGATACATAGGCTAAGTTCCTCATAAGCCACGGCTATACACCAAGATTCTTTCTTTAAAAATAAAATAAATAAACCCAGTCACTATATGTTTTTAATGAGTTTTCAGAAGAACGTAAAGAACATCAGATGCATGCAGTCTGATATTTCTCATGAGAATGAAAGAACACACAGCCTTTACTGGCTGACACCGACTGCTGTCCCTGCATGAGACTGCAGTAAGAAGCACTTCCTGTCAAAGCTGCCCCACGTCAGGCACGAAATATGCCTGCACCTTAACCTTGGCTTGGCTTCCCATCCTCCAGCACTCTGAGAAACAAATTTCTATTATGTATAATCTGCGTAGTGTATCATATTTTTTAAAGTAGCCCAAACAGGTCGGAATGGTGAACACATGTTTTACCTCATGCCTTTAGTGGTTTTGGGGCCTCCATCGACTGTTACCTCAGGTTTACAAAATAAAGATTTTTGTAATTCTGCTCTGAGTCTTATAATATTAGTATCAAGCTAGTTTTAAGCAATCAGTTTGATCTCCATGGGCCTTAATTTTTTTACCTGCCAAACTGAATAATAAAAGAGACCTCAGAGTGTTAGTGAGGTGATAGGCAGAGCCTTTGGATGCCTAGCATGTAGCAATGACTTAAATTATAACTTAAAAATGTTTAGTTCATTTCTAAGCACCAATCTGAGTAGCGAGGACCCTCTTTCCAAGGTCAGGTGTATGTCTTTCAAGAGCACGTTCATTTCCCATATGTGGGAAGGCCGACATACAGTGTTATATTTAGGAATTTTGACCCATTCATTAAATTTTTAAAGTCTGACTTGTTTCTTTGAATTCTTCTGTCATTCTATATTAGAGGTGCAACTACGTTTCAGATATGGGAAAGACATACACCATGCTACAAAGATGGCTTACACCAAACTCTTTTGAAAACTGAAAGCATCTCAGTGGAAGTCTGGAGTGTGTGTGATGATCTCAGACACTGTGGTGGTTTCAAAGAAAATGGCCCCCAAAGGGTGTGGCACTATTAGGAGGTGTGGCTTTCTTGGAGGAAGTGTGACGCTGTGGGGGGCGGGCTTGGAGGTCTCTTATGATTAAGCTACACCCGGTGGCATAGTTCACTTCCTGTTGCCAGATCAAGATGTAGAGCTCTCGGCTCCTTCTCCAGCACCATGTCTGCCTGCATGCTGCCACGTCCCACCATGATGACAATGGACTGAACCTCTGAAAGTGTCACTGTAAACCACCTCAATTAAATGTTTTCCTTTATGAGAGCTGTTGTCACGGTGTCTCTTCACACCCACAGAAACCCTAACTAAGACACCTTCTCATGCCCTCTTTAGGTTCGGTTCTACATGTTAACACAGGGTTAATAATGCTTCTCCGAGGGGGATAAATAAAGATTAAGGTTAGAATAAAATGGGACCACCGATTCAAGTCACTGCTGATTATAACAGCATGTATTACTTCAACTACACTTTGAAGTTATAAGTAGTAAGTCGCTGCACTTAGGGGCCGTGTCACATGAAGACACCATCGCTGACGGTTTTGTAGACAACCTCTCCTGACTTGTAGGTACTTGGTTGGAACAGACACGTGAATGCAGACAAATTGTCATTCATCCTGGAAGGAAAGATAGGATTTTTTTTTTTTTTTATTTAATTGCTCCTAAGAGGACTTGTGTTTACTGATTAAAAAGGCTTAAGGTTTTGGTTCTCTGAAGCAACAGCTTCTAACCATCCACGTCCAGAGTTCGGCTACAGGCCTGGCTTCTGAAGCGTGGTTATCATGGATGGAACATGAAACACTGAAGCCGATGCCATCCATAAATGAAGACTCTTATGCAATGATGCATCTGTATAACACACAGAAGCAGCACCAAAGGATGGGATTAAACAAATTGTATCTTGTTAGAAATAGTGGTAGATATTTTCTCATATAGATAGTTTCTGCAAACTAAATTATTTAAACAACTGAAAAAATATTTTAACTGCCGGGTGATGGTGGCGCACGCCTTTAATCCCAGCACTCGGGAGGCAGAGGCAGGTGGATCTCCGTGAGTTCGAGACCAGCCTGGTCTACAGAGCAAGTTCCAGGACAGGCTCCAAAGCCACAGAGAAACCCAGTCTCGAAAAACCAAAAAAGAAAAAAAAAAAAAAAATTTTAACTAACATGGCAAATTATAGTCTTTAAGTACATTTTTAATAAGATGGAGACTATTGCTAGTCTCTGATGAATGCTTTAATAGGATGGGCACTATTGCTAGTCTTGGATGCATGCTTTGACTTGTGTAGTCTATGGCTTTCAGACCTGCTCTGAGCTGAGTTATATGGAACATTACTTAGATGCTTTCACAACTTCTTTGTTCTTCCGCCAACTCTTTGCAAGCAGACCATTTTGCTTAGGTCACTGGGATTCTTCAACTCTAGAATGAAAGTGCTCAGGCCTGCCCACAAAATAATCAGGCAAACGCAGTCCTTATTTCTGGATAAATTTGGAGGTTTGTGTCAAAAAGGAGTGATTTCTGATAATCTGAAAAGAATCTGAATGAGAAATGGGCAAACAGTGGGTGACAGAATGAAGAAAGACAAGAAGCCTCATTTTATAGGAGTTCAGCTACACTAGACTCTGCAACCATGTTCCTCTCCTCTCTGGGTTCATGGCTCTCCTTATGGTGGGTAGAGGAAAGAAGGGAGGGAGGGAGGTAACTGTCATGAACCAGACCTATCCATCAGTAGGAATAAAAGGCAGCAGGAACAGTTAAGTGTTTTGAATTACATGTACCAATTTCACTGATGACTCAGAAAAATTATACAAACTACCTAAACTGTGTGTTCCTTCATTCCCTGAATGTGTTCAGAAATGAAAGACATTTGATCCTAAGAATAATTAACTCGAACATTTCAGACTTCTTGAAGGATATTTAATTCCATAAACTTCTACTACTTTAGTAATTATTCTGATTGGATGTCAATTTTGTGAAACTTTACATTAATAAGTATATCTGTTTTTCCATCTCTGCTATCCATGTCCTTGGCTTCCTGATTTGGTGAATTTCTTTCCCCTGATTCTTTTTGCACACTGTTATGGGTCGGTGGTTCTGCTTTGCTGGTTCTTTGATCCTAATCAAATCCTGCATTTACAGCTTATTAGGATCAGAATTCCCTCCCTTTCTAATTACTGGCAGCACAGCAGCCCATCTGTAATAAGACCCACAATGTTGTACAACAAATTCATGGGCTGTCTACTGTGACTAGAAATGATGGACATTTCATCACATGGAATTTCTGTCAATGAATCTCTGCCTTATTTATTTAGGAAATACCCTGTACCTTATACATCAACCTTCATATATCAAAGGTTTATCAAGTTTTAATTTGTAAGCTGAGAGTGGGGTAATTTTATCTTTAAATTTAGAATCAGATTCTTGTAGCTAATGACCCCAAGGGTTATCTCCCTCTCGCTCAGACTTCTGCTTTTACAGATAAGGAAGTAGGCTGTTACTAGTCCAAGGCTACACAGCATTTACGGATGGATCCTGGCTGCACAGTTACGTCTCCAGGCCCTACCACACTTGCACTGGTGGATCTGGAACGGGTCAACACTTGAGGGGCAGGCCCTAGATACCTTTGTTCTCAGATGCTGCACTTTCAATTTAGGTCACCCCAATTATAGGTCTGTGGACCACAAGTGCAGACAGAGGGCTGGCACAGATCCATCCTCCCACTGCAAAAACATATGCCACCCAGATGCTGGATACATATCTTTGTTTCTCTAAACAAACCATAGGTCATTTCACAGCAACGGCAATCCATTCTCCACTCTCGGATGAGCAAGTAATCCGCTCTGGAGCATGCACTGCGCCTTTCTCAGGGTAGGGTCTCAGGCCTTGTGGAACTTGTAAGACATGATGAAGGCAAATGTGAGAAATTTCATAGAGTTGAATCTTTCTGGCTGGTGAAATAGCTCAGTGGGTAGAGGCACTTGCTGGCAGGCCTGACAATCAGAGTTCATCTCCTGGATCCCACAAGACAGCATTCCAGAGTCAACTTCTGAGACATGTTCTCTGACGTTCATGTGTGCAGTATGGCACGCACACATATATACACACATTCATAAACACATACACACTCATACCCTACACAAACACACATACACATGCACATATACGCAGATCTGCACACACATATATACACACATTCCTAAACACATACACACTCATACCCTACACAAACACACATGCACATACACACAGATCTGCACACACATATATACACACATTCCTAAACACATACACACTCATACCCTACACAAACACACATACACATGCACATACACACAGATCTGCACACACACATATATACACACATTCACAAACACATACACACTCATACCCTACACAAACACACATACACACAGATCTGCACACACACACACACACATATCCCACACAAATACATTTACCCACCCCCATACACATGTTGAATTCTTAACGGGACGTACACACATCTCAAAAGCATGAAGATAATTTCCTTTGCTAGTCTGGAGGTTTCTTGAAGAATTTGCCGGTGTAGCACACAACCAAGAAAGGCCACAGACAAACACAGATATTTGCAGTTGCCGAGCTTCATCTGGAGGCTTTTGCCTCCAGATGAACGACTCTGATCCGGTGAGGAGTCTGGCCGTCAAGACGACTGAAAGTTTGTAGTCAAGAAGGGAAAAGGAAATAAAGCTCCATTATGTTCTAAGTTAGTATTTTTGCTACGTAAAGTGAATGCGTCTGGGGAGTATTGCAAGATTCCACTTGCAAGTATAGGCTGCAAAGACAAAGTTCTCTCCCATCTAGGTTTTCCTTTTGTTTCCAGAAATTTCCTATCATACAGAAATGTCGATATTTATGCAGGTTTTTGCCTCATTTTAATTTAAAATATGCATTCTCTACTAACCCTAGACATACCCATGCAAGTTTATGTTATTTAAAAAAAATGGTCACATCCATTAGCTTTGTATGCATAGATGGTAATTTAAGAAGTAATTGCATTTTTGAACAAATCAGAAGGATAGGAGAAGTCACGCAGATACAAAACATATGTATGTGCTGGTACATACACACACAAACACACACAGCATTTGAGAGCAAACACCGCTGAGCCACGACGCTGGGCCTGTGTGCTGTATTCAAACCAGCCATTTCCAACGAGAACAAGAGCGTGGCCGAAGACACGCAGTGACCATTTCTTCATTTTGTTAACTGGAAGAATTTATCTCTTTGCATGGTTCTCTTCCTGTGAGTCTCTCTCTCGCTACTCAGTTGTAACTGCTGACTTTCTAACCAATCTGAGGAAGTGGTAAACGCCAAAACTTTTTCCTGTATGAGGCCACACTTGGTGCTCTCTGTTATTATCGAGATACGGGTGTCAGGATTCAACGTCCTTGCGTTTAAGTTATCTTGACTTTTCTCATGAATTCCTGGCTCTCTCCTCCGCTGGGGGCTCGACCTGACTAGCTGCCTCATATCGATGGCAATCTACCAAAAACCCTGTAATGCGCTCAGCACAGGGCGGGACACATCAGCGTTCTACCTCACAATTTAAGGAAGGCAGGGGGCTAGTTTTTGTTTTAAGATAAAAATCTTTTGACAAAACACAAACTCCCTAAAACTTCCTCTAAACCAAACAGCATTGTCAAACCCGCACAAGCCCCTATTACTTACACAGCCAGATGACTCAAGATTACTTAACGTTTCTATTCATAAGAACTTTGCTGGCCGGTAATCAGTACACCAGGCCTTCCCCCATCTTCCTTCACTCTCCCCTGGGAGACTGACGTTTGGAGTACTAAGTTTATTAGAAAAAAGCCTCTGTGTTTTCTGCCGGAACTGTTTGTCCTGGGTTTTAGAAAAAGCCACTCTTAGTCATTTTTCAAGTTTATTCGCTGAGGCGGGGAAAAGGGGTGAACATGGTTTTTAGCCTCTAAGTCTTCAATTCAGAAACCGGGCATTTGTGAACATAGGTTCTAAGGAGCCCAAGGACCTCGGACTCTGTTTACCGACGGACGGGTATTCCTCTGAGGAGTCACCTACAGTGATATCCCTGTCACCCAGAGACAGGACGGGGGGGGGGGGGCGGACACACAGGAGTCCTGACTTCTGTACGTTCCAGGGAGCAGTTTCAGCTTTTGCGCTTGACCCCATTAAAACGGGGCCTCTCCCTCCCTTTGGAGCAAAGCGTTCACTTTCTCTGTAAATTCAAACCGACCAAGCAAGTCTGTCCTAAACCCGACTGGGTCCCCGAGGTCAGCGAGCACGGGCTTGCACCCTCCCCAAACCTTCCGTACCCGGGGGGAAAGGGGGACCACACGGAGCGCGCCGCAGCGGGTGGGCTGGGTCTGCGCGGGGCCCGGAGTGGCCGTCCGTCTGTCCATCTGTCCGTCAGTGCGCCGGCCGGGGTGGTGGAGCGCGCGGGAGGAGCGCGGCGGCGGCGGCCGGAGCGCGGGCGGCCGGGAGGGGGCGCGGCGGGTCCGGGAGGGAGGGAGGAGGGCGGCGGAGGCCTCGGAGTCGGAGAGGCAGCGGGGTCGCGCCGGGGTCCTGCGCGCCAGGCCTGGGGCCAGAGGAGCCACGGCTCTCGGGGCGGCACCGCGTCTCGGGCTGGGAACTTGTCCCGCGCGCGTCTCCCGCAGCAGCCCGCGCCTCGTCCGGCGGCCGCTCTACCTCCCTTCGCCGGCCGCGGCCGCCGCGCCGCTCTGCCTTACAAAGGAGGGCGAATGAGGCGGGCGGCGGCGCGGCGCGGGGCCCCCCGGGCGGCGGGGATGGCGGCCGCCCCCGGCACCACCTAAGACGCCCCCGCGCGCCCAGCCTCGGCCCAGGCCCGAGCCCCGCAGGCGGCCGAGCGCTGCGTGTCGCCCGCGGCCCGCGAGGAGGCGGAGGAGCAGGACGAGGCGCCGCCTTCCCCGCGCATTGCCGCGCGCCCTCGCCGTTGTCTGCGCTACGCGCTGGACCAGTTTCGCGAAGTTGCCCGGGCCCCGCGCCGCCCAGATGTGCGACCTCATTGAGCCGCAGCCGAGCGAGAAGATCGGCAGGATGAAGAAGTTGAGGAGAACTTTGTCAGAGAGTTTCAGCCGCATCGGTGAGTGTGCTCCGCTGACCCCCACCCCACCCCACCCCCGTGCGCGGACTGCTGTCCCCGGGCTCGCTCCCTCGGCCCCGCGCCCACACCCGTGCTCCGAGCACCAGCCAGGCAGCTACCACCTCCGGGCGAACTGTGGACCAGGGATGGAAGAGGATGTCGCTCGGAGAGGCGCCCCCTCTTCCCCAGGATCTGGGCTTCATTTGTGGACCGTCCCAAGCCTTTAATTTGGGTTCCTTCTCTCAGCCACTAGTATCTTTTGCACCCGCAGTGGACCGCGAGGGGACACCCGGTCCTCACCGCCATAGGGGTTCTGCGGCCACCCAGGTTACTTGTTATTTTTAAAGTTCTTTGGTATTAGGTGTTTAACCAGTAATTTAGCTTTGAGAATCGCTGAAATGTTGACGTGTGCCTGAAGCTATTTAACATAGCCAACCTAAAGGAAGTGGGACAGATACCTTGAGACCTTTTGTTCCCTACTTCGGGTCCTATAAATGGAGGTTTGGGTGTTCAGTTCTTAGGACGCTGAACCTTCCAGCTGCTGTAGAGAAAAGTGAGCTATGAAGTTGTGGGGACTCTATGAATCAGTCTCCTGAATTGCTGCAGCAGTACAGTTCAGAGTATTGTCTTTGAGAAAGAGCAACCGACTTAACAAAGAACAAACACACAAACAACAACAAGGTCAGAGAATGTTTAGGATACTTAAAAAGATAGATCCATGTTCTAGGGAACAGCAAGATGACAACAGTGTCATGTGGAATGGGTTTGTTAAATCTTGAGTTTACTGGCAGGAAGTGCACCTCTTAACCTGGAGGTGTAGCTGCCTCCTCAACTGTCACAACTTTCTTTGGCACAATTAACTGTGCCAAGCAAGGGATTCCTACAGAGCCTCAGACAAACCTATCAGAGCGTCCAAGTGTACCTTGTGGCCTTTGGTTCGCTGTGATCATGTTCATGAAAGTCTTAATTAATCATAAATAAGCTAATTCCTTAAATCCCTGATGTGCCAATGAATGTTAGTTGTCTGTCCATGCATGCAAACTGTCTTTAAGTGAAAGAAAACATTTAGTCAAGCTTATTATTGTTAATAATAATTATTATTACCATTATTTCGGTCCAATTTGTCAATATTATTTCTGAGCGCACTAAGTTATGTGCAGAAGCCAGACTAACCCAGCCTTTCCATATTGTGTTTGAGTGCACACAAACTCACTCTTCTGGATTAGGCATTCCATTGTGGAGTCTTCCATTGAAGTGAAGTTTGAAGCCCAGAGGACTGGAGAGTGAGGTGTGGAGTCCTGTGCATTATTCACAAAGATGTTTCCGTGCTGGGCCCAAATCACCACCCATGCGGGTTCTGGAGTCCATTAGGGCCTGTTCTAAAGCGCATTAACTAGGTGTTTACTAATGCTAATGATTCTGTTGGAGTCCCTCCAGTTTTATGTTAAATAATTCATTGCAGTTGAGTCTCAGTCAGAAACGAAGGGCATTAATAGAAAAATACTGTATGTTTAAATAATTTTAGGGTTTGATGGCAAATCACTAAAATTTGGGGTAACTGCAATATTGGCAAATGGGTATTATAGTTAATTGGGCTTCCTAGATTATTGAGATTCAGTGATGGGAAAACTCCTTTTGACTTGAACCCTTCTCACAAATGCCTTCTATGATTATGTGGCGATTACATGCAGGCTTCAGGAAACAGTACAGCTCGGTAAAGGAAACACGTCATGTCGTGTATTGAAAGAGGATCTGTGACTCAAAAGAGAGATCATACTGTGGTGTATTGTGGAAGAAATTATTGGCATTTTTAGGTGATTTTAATGTTGGGTGTGCACCAAGGCCAGGTGTTTATTAGAAACAGCACTACCGAACATATATCTTTCTCCTCTGCTTTTCTTCACACTCAGAGGCAGTGAACTCATTCTGATGACTGAATGAGTTTTTGAGGAGCTAAAGGCAATGGAATGAGAGTTTGTGCAGGGAGTGTGGTCTGTGTATCAGATGGGGTTCCTGGTGTTGCCCGTCTGAGCTCAGTGACCTTGGATAGGTCCCTTAACTTTTCTAAGTCTTAGTTTTCAATTTGTTTGTTGCATTTAGTGAAATAAGGATTCAATGTCTCGTGTGACGTGCAGTGTGGACTCAATAAATGTCTGCACCGTGTTGTCGTCATCAGGCACTAGACCATACTGGCGTGACTCTATAGAAAGCAAGAAAAAGAAGTGTTGACAGATTTGTACTATAGCATCCGGAAATCTGGGTAGAATTGGGCCTGGCCATCTCTTGTCCCGCTCGACTTGGGCAACCAGTAATCCTCTTAAAGGCCTGCATTCTCGCCTCCACACATTTGTGTGCTTGTTGTGGAGATTGAACAAGACAAAATAACGTTATCTGATACATCTGCTGCATGGTGGACATCGGTACTGGAAGCTCTGGATAGTTCTTCTGATTTCTCTCTGTCTCTTCCTGTCCTCGTCCCCCCCCCCCCAACGGAGAGGTAGAAGAATAAATGGTTTATTCCCATTGGACAGCCCAACAGTACCATGCGTTCCCTTTCATTGTCATGTTCCAAGAGAGACTTTTACCTATACATACCGACTTTATTTCCTTTTCTTAGCACAATTCAGGTGTAGCTTTCGTATATGGTGAAATGTCCATTATCACTGTTCAGTCATTAAAAAAAATCACTAATCATTTATCTAGAAATTTCACAATGCATATGATATGCAGTCAATGGTTATTCTTAACAGTAGTTCCGAATACAAAAAGTAATAATGCTTAATTTGACACATATCATAGATGATGCTAACTTGGTTACCATCTTCCCCAAACATAACTGATCTGAGATTACTATATTATAAAAGGTCAGATCAAACACATTGGGTTTCAAGCCACAGGGCGCTAAGTATGCCATCTGCTAGGCAATGACTCCAGTGTGGCTGGAGTTCCCATATAAGACGAGTGTGATTGAATTCTACGGTCAACTGTCCGTTTCACAGTGAGTGTTCACAGCTTCCTGCTCAGTGACGTCAGTGTGGTCACTATTTAGGAATCGCTATTCTTGTCTAATACGATTCCCTCCTGTTTCCCACTTAGGACTTTTAGGCTAGCTGAACAAACAGGAGCTTCATTGTTAAATAGCTGAACTCCACTACAACCTATGTCTTTCCCTTGGAATTTTTTTTTTCAAGACAGGGTTTCTCTGTAGCTTTGGAGCCTGTCCTGGAACTCGCTCTAGACCCGGCTGGCCTTGAACTCACAGAGATTCCCTGAAGTTTGCAGGGAGGTTCAGGCAGATGAAGGCTGTGAGGTGTCTGTATGATTGGGTCCTATGACGCTCCTTTACACATGTCTATGTGATTGGGTCCTATGACGTTCCTTCACATATGTTTGGATCCTTCCCCAGAGAAAGGAAGTTTATGTTTGATATTTGAGACGAAGCCATGTATGCCATTTCTTTAAAGGATGTGGTGGGTAAAAAGAGGAAGCCGTGGTTAGGCTGAATTCCTGTGGGTTTGTTGCCTTCTGCCATAGGTGTACATTTCTAGATTTGATTGTCAGTGATGAGCCGTTCTGAGACGAGGGAGAGATACCAAGTTAAAAGTTCAGACATACACTTTAACTGTAGTCCTGTATTCTTTCCCGAAGAAGCTATAAGAGATTTTAATTTGGGGCTGGGAGTTTATCTCAGTGGTAAGAGCTTTCCCAGGATGTGTGAGGCCCTGAGCTCAGTGCCTAGCATGAGAGAGGGGCGGGGAGAGGGGATATCATGGTAATGGAATCTGTGTTTATGATTCTTACATAGAAATACATATGGTTTTTATTTATGAAAACGCTAGTGTATATCAAGTTATGAGGTTCTCTCTCTTTGCCTCTGAGGTAGAACTCGCTAACCCCGCATATTACCGTGTGCCTTCTGGTGCTAGATTCTGCAGTTAGTGAACAGTGTGGCTGGAAGACAGGCTCGTGAATGGGCAGTCCCACTATTAAGTGGGAAATTCTGTAGTGGAGGTTAGTGAACCCGCCAGTGGAGGACACCGCAGTATCGCGCCTCTGTGCTTAGGGAGGAGCAGGAAGCCTTTTAGGAGCTGTGTCTGAACTGAGGACCAGATAGCCCGTCTGATCATATTAAATGACTTCATATTTATCCTTTTGTTAAGCCATGGTAGCACAATCTGCCTGTTGTCCCACAATATCCTTGAGGACAATTGTGGTTTTACATTTACATAAATGATTAATGACAATCAGAGAATGTAATCAATAACAAGATGTTGTGTGCATGTGTAGGACAGAGTTTATCAGCAGTGACTTGATAACTATCTGGCAAGGACACCGTGGTCTTTGTTTTACTATTAACTGCTTTTTAAGGCAAGGATGCAATACTTAGAAAAAACTGTGTCAGGTATTAATCTAATAATGTAAGGTATCTATTGAGTCTAAATCTGTTCTTCCCTGTGGCACACAGGGCCTGAGCGTATCATTCAGCAGAGAGACCTTTGTTGCTTGTCAAATGCACCTATAATTTTTTCTTTATTCCCCCTTTTCTGTCTAATGTTAGACCCACCCTTTATAGTTAAGGATGGTGTGAAGTTGTCAGAACTAAGAAGGGAGAAGTGGGCTGGTGTGAATGTTTGAGAACCCCTCACCCCACTTCATTCTTTTCTCGCCTTCACTCCTTGTTTTCGGACCCCGATGGGACAGCATCGGCCGCAGGACATCTTTGCCCGAGAAGACAGGTGTCTAAACTTCCAGCACTTTTGCAGTGGCCACAGTAGATAAAATATTTTCGAAAGTTTGTCTTCTGAGTCACGCGTCTGCAAGGCTCGTCACGTGGCTTCTTCCCTCTTGCTAACTGATTGATGGATGAGCCGAAGCTGTAATTATGTGCTGGTATGGTACTTTGTGTGTGAAGGCAGTGCTAGTCTAAAATACTCATCCTTTTGACAAGTGGAGAAATTTGTTTATATTTATGTCACTAATGTTTGGTAATGGCCTTGCCAGACAAGCATATTAATTAAAAGACTCACCTTTGCTGGCTGGGCTTGAGAGTTTTGAGATTAGGAGTTACATTCTGGTGAAAATTAGTCAGTAGAGTCAGCTAGGGCCTTCTTCCTTTCCCTCTTTCAGGTTTAGTGTAAGGAGACAAATCTGAGGTGAAAATATGCATGTGGCTGATTTCAGGAGCAGCCACTGAGGCCGGGACAAGGATCGTCCTTTCATTTTAATTCAGGGCAGCTTGTTACCTAGTGATGAAGGTGGGCAGTGTGTTTTCGGCTGAAAGGGAAGACTAAGAACTAAGTGCTTAGTCTTAGCTGGCTTGGTCAGCCTGCACCCTGCTGGCTGAGCACCACGGCTACATTCTTCTGGACCTTTTACAAAGACAAATTTATGATATTTTAAAGCAGAGCAAGATCAAGATTGCTAGAAATATTTAAGATTGCTAGAAAGCCAGGCATGGTGGCTCAAGCCTGTCGTCCCAGCATTTGAGAAGCTGAAGCAGGAGGATTGCTGCTAGTTCCAGGCCGAACTGGGTTCCAGAATATGACCTTGTCTCAAAAGTCGCATGGCAGCACACCACACCTGACGCCGCATAGCTAGAGTATCTAACTTTTTACTAAGGAGTTTCTGCTTAGACTTACTAATTTCTCAGAACTTAATTGCCAGAGTAATTTGCTTCTCATTGCTTTTGTCAGAGCGCGACCTTTCAAGCAACGGCTACCCAAGCCTTTTCATCCAGGCTAGGACCATCCAGTATAGGCCTGTAAACACCTAGGCAGAATTTTGTAGATTTGAAACATTTCTGCAACTGGTACTTTCAGAGAAAGGAGCTATTTTGTGCCTTTTCATCACTCTGAAACGTTGTAACTACAGGACTTAATTAACCGGTATTTGACAACTACGTGTTGTATTCTTTTCTTTTTCTTTAGAGTCAGATCAAATTTCATGTCCAAGGTTAAGTGTATTTAAGATAAATCTGAGGTATTTGTTAGTTTCTGTGAAACGTTTTCAAAAAATTCATCATGTTAAAATTTGAATTATGTCTCCTATCCCATACAGTACTCATTTGATAATGCCTGTTTTTTTTTATTACCACGCATAAACTTTCCTTTGCATTAAAATATCACTTTGACACGGTGCAGAGTGTTTGTCATCCTAACAAGAGGCGTGGGAGGTCCACACAGCACACAGGAGGAAACACCAGGTGTGGCAGAGGAAATTTGTTTGAGATTACTTTGTGTTCCTTTTATACTTCCATTAAAGCATGTTCTGCCGCAGAAGCGGTAGTGAAAGTCATGCCGGCTTCTCTTCCTTATTTCCAAGAATGCGTCATTTACATATTTATGAAAAGTCTTTCACAGATGCATGCGGTGCTGTTCCCGCTCTCATTTGCAGTTTTTGTATTTATATCATGGCACCGTTACTCAGGTGGGGGGCACAGTTTTGCTTTCTGAGATGAAAACACTGTACTGCACCCCGTTTCTCTTTCCCGGGACTTAGATTCTCTTTGGGAGGCGTCACAATAATGGTCTCCTTTCTCTTTCTTTTTTAGCTCTGAAGAAAGATGACAGCGCCTTTGACGAGGTAGGCCGAATCTCTCACACCAAGGTGTATAGGTCCTAGGGGCCAACTTCGTGCTTAGAAACAGAAAAGATAACCTAAGAAACCAGGAAAAAAATCCCTAAGTAACCAGAGACAACATTTGTTTCTTTTGTTACCCCCATGTTAGTCTCCCATCTCAAATAGTCATTTGAATGTTGTAGTAATCATCAGAGGTGTATCTGAATCAGTAAACAAAAGACACATGCTGCCTTTGTGTTGCTGTCTTCCTGCTCATGGTGGAGCCTGAGGAACCCTCTTTGACGCGCACGTTGGGGCCAGTCCAGAGCTGTGGGTAAGTCGGGCAGTAAGGCTCCTTCGCAGACCTTGCTGAATCAGGGCGTGATGTGCCGATGCCACAGATTGTCTGCAAGGCTCCCAAAGGAGGAGGTGACTTTTTCTGTTCTCGTTTCCCTGCTCTTTCTGGATCAGCTGGGTCTCTTTTCACTCGCTACAAAGTGGTAAAGAAAATGCCTAGGTAACAAAGCATTCTGAGTAGGATTTTAAAATTGTACTTTCCTGAGTGGTTGTTACTGTTTCCAGGGCGTCGTCAAGGGAAATATTTCACGGTACATATATAAAGCCAGTCACGTGGATGTTATGAACAGGCTGTGCCGTGTCCATTGTATGTAGTTACATGTTAACAGAGATGTGTCTACATCTCGTGCTTACCCCACAGCCTCATGAATGCATAGAGTGGTTGGCATTGATTGTTTAACACGCTCAGATTCCATGAAAGGTGCTGGCAATCCTCCCTTCCTCCACTGTAGTGAGGCAAGGACATATGTGCTCAGGGAATGTCCCTTTGGCCACGTGCTGGTCCTGTTCTACAGGGAGGGCCACTCAGGGTGAGCCTGCTGCAGGCCAGGATTTCTGGACGGGGCCAGCGCCATTTGGCTCTCATGGTCTGTTGCTTCATCGCTGCACCTGTTCCGACTTTCCTGGTCCGCACTCAATAAAGCGGGTTACTGGAGTCCAAAGCAACTTTCCCAGACAGCGTTCCTGGAACAACCTCCTAAGCTTAATTCCTCTAGTCTTGAAGGAAGAGAAGAAAATTTCCTTTTCCATCCTCGTAGATATTACTAGTTTCCCCTAAACCTGTATTTCTGGAATTTCTACCGTTTCGTTACTGAGATATCTGTTTTCAAGGGAGTATTTATTCAGGAGTCAGAGTGAGACTATTGGGCACCTTTTCTTTCTTTATAAAGAAAAACCTCCCCTATAATTATGGGAGTAATTTAAGTCTACATAAAGAGAGACGTTAGGAAAGAGAGGAGGCTAAAAGTCTTCAGCCCTGCTCTCCAGATATAACCACTGTTGAATATTCTTGCTTCTTCCTCCAGGTTTTAAAACCATAACCCATTATTAAACCCCCTTTTCTCCTTTAAGCCAAGGCCTATTTCTCCATGTCCTCATAGGCTCCTCCCATCAGTGTACGGAATTAGAAAACAAACAAACAAGCAAACAAACAAACCACCTCCTTTCTTGCTTACACCGTGGTTGTATGGTGTTAGTCTGTCTCACAGCCGCATTAACATCTGTGTAAACAAGCGCACAAACCGAGAGTCTGGACAGAGAAGTGGGTGAGGAGTGTATAAGGATGGCACAAGCTACAAATACTCCTGTAATCTTATTCTGAAACATCTGTAGAATCAGTCGTCCTGTCGTTTGGAACAAAATCGTCACCAGCTCCCACGCAGTACTTTCCTTCTTTCATGGCACAGAGATTTGTTTGTTTGTTTTCTTTTTTAACATTGTTAAAAAAGTCACAGAATGCTAGACCCAGAAGAGTGACAGAAACCATCATTTCCCCATCCCGGCATTTCAGCATTTCACAGATGAGCACATTATGCTGCAGAGGGCCGGAGTAATTTCCAGCTCGTTAAGGAAAGCATAGGGTCTTGATCTAGGAGGGCAGCCGTGATGCAGGCGGGCCCCGGGGCCGATGCTAGTGCACCTGCAGCTGAGCGACTGCTCCTCTCTGCACAGGTCTGCACAATGCTGGCAGCTTCTGTTCAGACGGCTTGAGTGGATTACATAAATTAATGTATATAAAGCTATTAGAAGACTGTCTGGAACTGGCAGAGTGTGGATCTTCTCCGCTGCTGTCACCAAGGGCATCTTCACTGATGTGCTAACTGTGATAATCTACCCTCTTTAGTTGGAAGAGCTACAAGGGCAATGGAAGATTTCAATTAAAAATTAAGGCTATGGAGGAGATTTCATTTCAGATATACCACTAAAATTTTATATAAGACTGTGTAATGATTTTTGAATTAAGATGGTGAGAGCACTATTTAAAATCCACCATTTTTTATCCTCTCCAAGGGGATACCACACTCACCCTTGTCACCCTTGGGCACACTGCATGCGGCTCCCATTCAGTAAGTGCAGTAAGTGTGCGTTGGAATGGGCAACTGTCTGCTGTGGAGCAGAGGGATGAGCTGAGACGTCATGGCTTCTATCTGCCACTTCTTAGCTACTTGGGCAGGTTCTTAACATAGTCTTAGTCTTGGTCTTCTCATTTGTAAACCAACAGTTAGACTGCACTCTTCAAAAGTGCTCTGGGCTCTAGTGTAGGATTCTAAGTATCAAAGTTACCTCTGCCGGGGACTTTCATGTGGAGGAAGTAGAGAGATGGCCCTGGCTCAGTTCCCAGAACCCACATGGAAGCTCACCATTGTCTGTAACTGCAACTCCAGGAATTCTGACACCTTCCCACAGACACACATGCAGGCAAGACCACCAATGTATATAAAATAAAGAATAAAATAAATAATTTAAAAAAGTTTCCTGGAATCTAAGAGGAGCTGGATATATGATCATATAAATGGGAAGTAACAGTTTTTTGAGGATCATTTTCAGACTGTCTAGTAGAAGTTTTCTTGAATGTGTGGGTTTCTGGCTGTTTCCCTCGCCTCCTGTTGGAATCCAGTCTCTATCGTCTCCTGGAATTCATCTGAGACTGGAGTCCGGCAGCTGGAGGGCTGGGTCAGTATCTTAGCTATGCGGCAAGGTGTGGCTGCTCTCTCCTTACTCGGAGTTTTACGAGCTTCAGGCTCCTTATCAGAGGGTGCGCCAGAGGGTGCCTGGATACAGGAGTGTGGGTGCTACTCCAAGATTAGTGTGAAGATTTCTTTCCGGTGTGTGGGAATACCTGACCTTGAATGATGGAGAGAAAAAATATGCATTAGTTATTTATATTCTCTGAGTGTGATACTCTGCTGATTTTCAAAACAGCATGAAATTGTATTCAGGAGTTATGTAAAGTAGATCATGTGTGTGTATATTTATGTGTGTGTGTGTGTGAGTGTGTGTGTTTACATGTGACTAGCTTGCAGTTAAGTGTTGAGGACTTCAGACTTTTGCGATGACAGGTAGTGGGTGTGGCTGAAACCCCTCGTAGTTGGAGACAGGAAATTTTCAGGATGATCATCAGCCCTTCCTTCGTTGTGCATTTATTTGGACCCTGAGTAAAATGGTAGCCAGTTTATGAACTGTGAGTTGAATCTATAAGTTTTGAATGAACTAACTAGTTTTAGGATTTCCAGAGACTTTCTTCCCCCTTCAAGTTTTAAGCTTACTTCCACAACCAACGGAAGTTTGGATCCACAGGGTTTGGTGTGATATGTGGCTAAAACAAAGGAACTAGATAGGTACATACTAGGGGAACAAACCAACTAGAAAGAAGGTAAAAGAAAGCTGGTTTCTTATGCCATTGTTTCTACTGGGCCTGGTGGTGACACTGTGATGACCTGTCACTCAGTCTGGGAGAGTCTGTAGAACTTTGGAATGTCTTGGTGAACCTACACCATGCCTTCATATGGAATCTCAGTTTTATGTTTAATGATTTTTTTTGACAAATTATGATGCCTAATATACAAAAGATAAGAGAATACAATTATTATTATTCACTAATATTGTTCAATAATTGTATGCATTGTTTACATTTAATGATTGTATGCAAAACTAACATATACAAAGTCTTGCATGTTGGAGACAAAAGCTTCAGTAAACGTGAGTGAATTCACATAGAAAGGATTGGAAGCTTCCGAAGTTACAGCAGTTCATAAGTTGTTATTGATTAATGAGAAAAGCTGTGTAGTTCTGTTTTGTGCTGCTGCAAAATGCTGCCCCTCCTTGGCTTTTGGGTGAGAGGTATAGAAACTTGAATGCTTGAGATAGATCTTTGAGGTGTGAAGCGTTTCATTTTGAGGATGGTATTCCCATCCAAATAATTCATCTCTTCTTTTGTGGTGAAAGCCTCACTGTGTCCGAGCCTTCTCGCCGTGCCTCTTTTGTCATGTTTGTAACCTGCAGGAGCTCCCAGGACTGATGTTGATATTTTCACCTATTTCACTCTTGAAATCCAAGGGAAATGTATACAAAATATATAAAAATCTTCCTTTAAAAAAATCTTACCTGTGAGTACCCAGAAGTCTATTTTAGAGACCACCTTACAATATATATATTGACTGTAATAATTCTTGCGGATAGATGGGGACAGTGTACGCCTGTGTTAACTTCCAGTCTAGAACATGGTCCCTGTTACTTATATAACGACACAATGCTCGAGATCATAGCTGCAGCCGTAACTGACTTCATGAGAACAGCGTGCTGGGGTGTGGGGGTGCTCCTGCACACTGTTTTCCAGTCATTGTAGCTCTCTCTGTCAAGGCCTCCCAGTGTCTGTGGGTCCACAGCTGGCATTCGGCAGTCCACACTCACCGCCTGGAGCGCCAAGCCACCTCCTGCTCACCTAGCTTCCAGAGGAAGTGGTCCAGTCTTTCCTGCTCATTCCCGCATTTCTGCGGTTCTCCCGTCCTTGCTGGCACCAGCCTCACTGCCGCAGCTCTGCCTGTTGCCTCTCACCCTGGGTATCTCTGTCTCCTGACAGTGCTATCAGTGGTGTGCCCCTTTGTCTGTCATTTGTAATCTCTCTGAGCGTGGATTTTGACCTGTCTTCTCCTCTCACCTCGTGGCTGCCAGGGACTGCTCGAGGAAATCCCTCTGCAAATACATCTATCAGTTCCTGTTATTGCTGCAACCTCAATCAGCTGAGCAGCCAGCCCTTTGTCCATGTAGCTGTGTCGCTGACCTTCCTGCTCCCCTCAGCCCTGCTCCTTGTCTCTAGATGTCTTTCACTCTAGAGTCATTTCCTAGGGCTGTCTGAGCAAAGTGAGGCAAATTGGGTGGCTTCAACAACACACGTTTCTGGCGACCAGAAGTCTGAAATCACGATGTTGACAAAGTTAGTGCCTTCTACAAGCTGTGAGAGAAGGAGCTCTCCTTAGCTCCCTCTCCTTGGCTTCTAGATGGCATCTTCCCTCAGAGTGTTTCTCTCTCCTCCCTCCTCCATCCTTCCCCCCCTTCTTCCTTCCACTGGGATTTACTATGTAGCCTATCCTTGGACTCAGGATCCTTCTACCTCTGCATAGCAAGCACTGGTACTAACTTTTTCATTCCCCCGCCACACACACACACACACACACACACACACACACACACACAAATCTGGGCATCTTTCAGATTGCTCAGGTGCCTGGTCAGCTCCAGAGTAGCCTCCTCTTAATGTAATTATATTATCAACAATCTTTTTTCCTCCTTCCTGAATAAGGTCACTTCAGAAATAACAGAGTCAAAGCTTAGACCTGTGAGTTTTTAGTGGACAGAGATCAACAGTTGCAGCCCTTCCTTTTCTTGAAGTACTCAGTCTTGTTAGGATCTTCACTGCTTCTCCACAGACACCTACACCAGCCCGGACTTCAGAGGACTGTCTGTGTTCTGTTTCTCCTGCGTCAGGCCACTGTCTCTCCTGTCCCCCAGCCCACGTCTCCCACTCTGTGTTTCCTGTCACCCCCTTTCCTAGCCCTTTTGCCAAGGCTCTGACTGTGCTTCTCTCGCCCTCTTTTCTTTTGTAACAGGAGCCTCTGAGATCATTTCTCATGCTCTCATTGAGTGTCTCGTCTGTGCCTTGCTTTTGGCTACCCCGCTATTATAGTCACACCAGAGTGTCTGGCTCAGCTTCCTGTTCCAAACTCTGCACTGGATATCCAGCTACACAGTTAGATGTTTCTGCCTTTGTATTCTCCAGACATCCTGGTCTCAGTGCACACAAAATGTTAGTAATTCCTGTGGTCCCCAACCCGACACTTTCTCTCTTCTGTAACTTAGAAACTGGCTTTCCCAGCTGTGTGATTTCCAGGCTGGGAGCCTTAAGCTCTCCAGCCCCTCATGCAAGCACTGACTTGGCTCTCTTCCCTCGGTTCCCTTGCTTCCCACCACTAATTCGGACGCACAGTTTCGGCATCTCTTGCCTGGCCTTGTGGTTGTCTTCCGACTGACTATCCTGTCTGTGTCTTTCTTCCTGTTCCAGCCTGATGTAAGATCTCCAATACAAATTGTGTCCTTATACACCACCTTTAAAGGTCTTTGTCAGCCGCAAATCCAAGTTCACTTCCCTGGTTTGACTTTCAAGGCTTTTCACAGTCAATTCCATTCCTGCCTCGTGGTGCCTGGTGGCCACATCCCTGTTCTGGTGCCCTCATTGTCATCGCTTCTGCCGCGGCGTCAATTCCGTGCTGCCACTGCCACTTGCTTTATCTCAGCTCCTCTTTGCTCCCACGACTCCACTGTTCCTCCCTTTCAGCCTTGCCCAAATGTCCCCTCTGTAAAGACTCACGCATCTGATGCTATGGATGCCTGTTTTGTGTCAGCCTTTGGATACGCGCTTACCCTGGCCTCCATCTAGTCTGACTCAGAGAGGTAAATGTTGAGTTGTTTATCAGGCAGCCTCTCATGGTATTTTTCAGTCTTGTTCTGTCTTATAGGAATATTCTGTATTATCTTGTTTTTTCTCTGTGATCATGCCTGTGTAGACAGGTTTTTCTTTGGGCCACCAGTTCACAGATAATGATAGGGAGACTTCTTCTTAATTATGAAAACTTCGCCTGAGCTTAGGCTTGTCCCACTAGCTCTTATAGCTTAAATTAACCCCGAGTATATCAATCTAGCTTTAGGCACGTGGCTTTTTACCTTCTTTCATTCTGTATGTCCAGCTCCCCAGGTCTCATGGGCTTCTTCCTGTGATGATCTCCTCCTGCCTAGCTGTTGGCTGTTCAGCTTTTGTTTACCCCAATCCCAGCAGTACATTTTCACCTTAGGTGCTGTGGATCGCAGTGTGCTGGCTAGTTTTAAGTCAGCTTGACCCAAGTGAGGGTTATCAGAGAGGAGGGAACCCCAGCTAAGAAAAATGCCTCTATAAGATCAGGCTGCAGGCCAAATTGTAGGGAATTTTCTTAATTAGTGATTTATGAGGGATGACCTAGACATTGTGGGTGGTGCCATCCCTGGGCTGGTAGTTCTGGGTACTATAAGAAAGCAATCCATAAGCAGCAATTAATAAGTAGGGCTCCTGCATGGCCTCTGCACTAGCTCCTGGCTCCAGTTCCTGTCCTGAATTCCTCCAGTGATGTGGAAGCATAAGCCAATAAACCTTTCCTTCCTCAGGTCCCGTTGGTCGTGGTGTTTTGTCACAGCAACAGTAAGCCTAGCTGAGACGCACAGGAACCTACGAGCTATTGCTTGATGATAGCAGAGGTCTAGAAGTCATTGTATCCCAAGTATATCATCTTGCATCATTCGCAAAAAGAGCCTCAACTCTCCTTTAATTCTCTGGTTGGAAATTCAGTTTAAATTTTGCATGCTTAAAACTTTCTGTGTTTTTTGGATTTCTATTCTAAAAATGTTTGATCAGATCAAATGCCATCTCCCTAATTATGGTAGACATAATTACCATAATTATGTCTCGTCCCGGCCAGTGGCTGGAATGCCTGAGTAGTGCTGTACCGAGTCAGAGGGGAAGAACATGCCATGAAATGCAAAATGTATGACATTTGGGGGAGTTAGTCACCTTCATTTTGAGAAGCCAAGAGAGCTAACAGGCATCGAAAGCCCAAGCAGCATCATGTCTCTGCCTTGAGCATCACCATCCTGCCCGCAGGCTCATCAGACTGCAGCTGTGTCTCTGTGAGGGTGAGTGCTCTGCTCCTGCCTTGAGGGTGAGTGCTCCCCTTCTGCCTCCCTCAACTGTGTGTATGGAAAGCTGGCTTTTGACACTGGAAGAGTTTCCGCGTTGCATACGTACTTGTGTATTTCTTCAGCAGGTGGTGTTTGAAACACCCATTTATAGAGTATTGAGTGTCTGTGTAATCTCATAGCAGTAAACACGATGGTCACCAGTCAAGGGTGAGGAGTCTCAGGAATTTCTCAGGTCTTGAATCTGTAGTCTACATTTGATTTCTAAAATGAAAACAAGTGCGTTTATTCTTATTCTCAATGCTTCACATTTCTGAAGATATAATCACACACCATTTGAACCAGCAGGTTTATTTCACAAATTTCTTTTTTAAGGCCATATCCATATTTTAAAGTTTCTTAAATGAGCATTTTCAACATTTTATGACAACAATAAAAGCAAAACATTCCCCCTGGTGAGTCTGTTTTATTTTTATTTTTAATATATGGTTATTTCTCATTTTTATCTGTTATTTAGTTTTAGCATTTATTTTTTCTTAATTTTTTTTTTTTTAGCTATTTTGTTAACTACTTCTTTTTAGAGCACATAAGCCTAGGGATTTTCTTTAAATGTTTTTCCAAATGATGTGAATTAATGATAGTAGTATTTATTACACAGTAATTTTTTAAAATAAGGAGGTAGTTTTCTTCGTGTATTTTTATTGTTTAAAATTTGTTTTATTATTTTGTGAGTATGAGTGTTTGCCTTCATGTATGCATGTACAACATGTGTATGTCTGGTGCCCAGAGAGGCCAGAAGAGGGCGGTGCTGGAGCCCCTGAAACTGGAGTTATAGACAGTTGTGAGTCGCCATGTGGGTGCTGGGAATTAAATCCAAGTCTGCTGGAAGAGCAACTGGTGTTCCTAGCTGGTGAGTCATCTCTCCAGCCCTTCATATACTTTTCAAATACCTAGTCCAAATTGTACAATATTAAATCATATACACATATATATTTATGTATAGAAATCTTTTATGGTTTTTATGAGCAGATAGAAGAGAGAAAAATACTTCAACAATATGTAGTTGTATTCCCAGGAAAGTTCATATTTGTCTTCTCAGTGATAAAAATGCTTTTTCCTCTGTTTTGTTTGAGACAAGGTCTTACTATATAGCCCTGGCTAGCATGGTATTTGCTGTAGCTTAGGATGGCCTTGGATTCATAGTGCTCTTCCTGCTTCAGCTTCCTGAGTGCTGGGTTTGCATATCACATTCAGCTTTAAGCATTACATGTAGATACATACTGAGGCGGAGAACTCAGGGAGTGTTTGAATGCTCGATGCCGTGTCCTTATTAGCTCTTTCTCAGTCCTAGGACCTCCGCGTGTGAGGAGTCTATATGGTGTGATGTTTGGACGGTGTCTTCATAGTTGGTTTAGGAATTATAATACTGTCCTACTATCCCTCAAACGTGTTACGCCGCTCTGTGTCCCAGTCAGTTTAAAGGCTGGAGCGTGCAACTCATTTTCTTTAAAAAATATAGCACATTGACGCCGGTATATCTTTCAGTGCATTTTAATGGTTCTTTGGGAAGGGGAAGAAGGGGACAGAGTTGTAATTATAATACCACAAACTTGCGACATCCCAGGGTTTGCCAATGAGAATGTGTCGTCATAATCTTATCAACCGTAGCGTATGCTTTGGTGGAAACAAACTGAAATATGTCCCTATAATTTAGTTCTTCTTTTAAGGCCAGACAGTGACTCTAACTTAGTTTTCTCTGGGTATTTATTTATTCTGTTTTATGGCACGGGGCTATGAAGCCGTAGTGGCTCTTGAGAGGGGAGGAGGAAGGGAGAGAGTTCTCTACCTATGCCCTGAGGATTGGGGTGTAGGCCTCTCAGGGCCTGACTCTACTCAAACCTTGATGCTATGCTTGGAGGTAGCCAGAGTCAGTGCTGGGGCTTTTTGTATCCTTTAAGTGTGTGCAAGTGATGAAAATGGCCAGGGGTCTTCTTTAAGCACATGCTTCTGATGTACTGGGAAGAAACAGAACGTGGGTGTTGCTACACTCATGTGCAGTCTGAACTTTTTAGAATGACTTAATTTTAGAACGCAATGTTTGAGTTTTGATTCAGAAAATAGGGTTTTCTTAGTGCTGCAGTATATACCGTTTGATGCCAAATTAATATTCCAGGAGCCTTAACCAAAAGAAAAGCTAAGTCAGTTAGTTATGCAGAAATTTTTAACAAAGGGAAATCATTCTATGTCAGATACAATGAATTTTCTTATTTTCTTGAAAACATTTTTCATTAATCTAGATGAATTGTAGATGAAGAAGAAATAAAGATTGATGAGATGAACTTGTTTGTTAGGATTATAAATCCTTTTGTGTTATAGGCTGTTGTTGGTTTTCCGTCTTCAGCTCCCTGGCTCGCTTTTGATTGCTTTCAAGTGGCTATGATGGACAATGTCCCATAGTACTCACCTCTCCTCCTTAAAAGGCAGACTATTAAGTCTGACAAATGAGGATCCTTGGGTCATTAGATATTGGGGTTCAGGTGTGCAAAAGACTTGATAACACATGGCCTGTGTGCAGACGCCTTAATTGAGTCTGGGACTTCCCCAGGAGGTTCTCGTGACTCTGTCTAAATGATGGTGTTACCTGTGCAACCAAAGGTGCTTTAGTCATAGCGAGAAAAAAAGCAAACATGTACTTTGCGAGGCGCACCACGGATTTCTGAGTAGTTACTGGGAGATGAAAACACGAGAGGCTGTGTGACTGACACTGACTGCGTGACCTCACTGTTGGCTGAGCCATTGTGCTCATGTCCCGCATCCCCGTATTACTCTGACCACATTGCCTGGCGTCCGCCTTCGGAGTATCATCTTCTCTGGATGCCCTGCAGGAGAAACACTGCGTAGGTACGGGGTGATGTATGGCACACCGCTGTAAAGGACACAGAGTTCCCATGGAGACTGCCTGTGTTGGCAGCAATCCCAGTGTTTGCGTAGCTGTTCCCAACAAGGCTTGATGCTGAGTATGACTCTGATTTTCAGTTTTGTTTGTTTTGATTATTTTAAAGAGAAAGAGAAAACGAAAGAATGTAAAGTTGTGTGAGTAAGGAGATGGGGAGTATCTGATAGAAATCGGAGGGGAAAACATGAACAAATATACTGTCTTCAAGTTTTTTAAATAAAAATGTTTAAAAGACTAAATGGATTTTTTTTTTGCAGTAAATAGGACACCACAAAAGCTTTACCTATTTATTTATTTATTTGTTCATCTGTATGAATATTTGCTTGAATTTATATGTCCCATGTGCATGCAGGGGACCAAGGAGGCCACAAGAGGGCGGTGGTACCCTGGAACTGCAGCAACTTGCAGGTGTGAGCTGCCATGTGGGTGCTGGGGAAGAAACCTAAGTCCTCTGCAAGAGCATCAAGTGCTCTTAAATACTGAACCCTCTCTCCGACCCCGATAGGACAGTTTTTGGAATCAAGCTACACCCAGCCTATTGAAAAGAAACCAAAGCCTGAGGACATGAAATAATTACACCAATAAAAATGATATTGGAGAGAGTTTGACCTATTAGTTGTTTTGAAACCAGAGGGGTCTCTTTCCTCATTTGCTCCATTTCAGCTTTCAATTTTAAACGTCTTTTATTTGATAACATTTATGTCTGTGATGCAGAGCTCTGAAGATGGTGGAGGTTAACTGTTGGGTGAGCTGCACGATCTACAGATGGGGTCAAACTAGCAGGCTTGACGAGAGATGCCAGGGTGCGGTAACTGTCAGGTCCTGAAAGCAGTGTTGGAACGGTTGACAGTGTGTGTAGATTGCCTTCATTGGACAAGGCAGAATGGTTAATAGTGAATCTATTTTCCTTCAAGTCCTGAATATATACATGGATTCTTAGCTCGTGCATTATGAAAGGACTTTGCCTTTATATTTTATTTCATATCGTGGCACCTGGAATCTTTGTGAAGGGGATAGCTATAGAGAAAATAAGCAGATAGTTTACAACATTTCCATTTAGAAAGAAAGATGAAAGACTTCAGTAAGCAAAGAGGAGAGACATTGCATTATTTTTATTTATTTATTTATTTGTTTGTTTTCTGGTAGCTGTGGGTGCTGAAGAAAGAAATATACATGTTTGAAAATTTTCTTCGCCTTTCTCTACCGTTCTCTTCCCCCCACCCCAGTTTCATAGGTTGACCGGTCTTCTCTTTTGTTCTAAACACTGCCTGCCTTTGGTGAAGCCCACACTGCCGTCTCCTCCAGGGCACATGTGTAGAGCTCGTGGCTGTCGAGCTTCCTCTGTCCTGAACTCTAATGGGCCAGGCACTGGGTTGGTGCTTTGGGATAGGGGCATTTTAGTGCCGTCCTCTCATGGAGGCTAATGTACTTTTAGGGTGTGCACAGTGGGTACAGGCTGGGGAAGAAGGGGGATGTTTCAGGCAGGAGATAGAGAAGTTCTGTGATGCCAGCTTCTAGAACCAGGCCTGGGCCTCATGCTGCTCCCTGCTGTGATCCTGACAGGCTCCAGTGTACACAGGTCTTTTATGTTGTCTTCTGCTTTTGACAAAACACTAGTTGTGTTGAGAAGATGTGGGTGCCCCCACATGAGGAGTGATTTTAGGTTCTTCTCGGGGCCATTTAGATGTCTTTCTCCCCCTCTTTTTGATGAGAAGGAGAAGGGAAGTGAAAATCTCAAGTGAGCAAAATCAGTTTTCCAGTCACCGGGCTCATTAAGTTAATATTTACTTTCTAAATGAATGTATTTGCCCGCCCTTCCTGCTGTTTGTTTGGCAAGAATTTAACATGCACTTGAGAGTTCAAACTACTATACTTCCACCAGGCACTTTACTCAGAGCTGGTGGCCCGTGTGACGTCCTGGACCCGGCTGGGTTCTTTTTCTTGAAATTTCATGCATCTTGGGTTTCAGGGAAGAAATAAAACCAAGTCGCATTTTCCCTGTTTCTCTGTCTGCTGCCCAGTCTTGATCAAATGATGGAATGATGTCTTGTGCCCGTAAACCCATTTCTAATAACCGTGTTGATGTATGAAAAGATCAGGCATTGGATTAAAGACCAACCGTGGAGAACTAAAGATCAGATCTGAAAATTGTGTGTATTTTTTTTTTATTAATTCTAATAGCGTGACATGCTAGCATTATAAGGAAGCAGCTGACCACTCATGGAAAGGTGAAAATATACAGATGACACTCAAATACTGGAAATTTAGGGAGAAAGGTTTCTGCTAAGTAACAACTCATCTTTTTCAATATTTTATTTATTAGTATTTTCGGATTAATTTCTTTTAAAGTCAGGTGTGTGTGCACGTGCGTGTGTGCATGCACGCGCGTGTGTGTGCGTGTGTGTGTGCGTGCGTGTGTGTGTGCGCATGCGTATGTGTGTGTGTCTACGCACATGAGTGCAGGTGCCCTTGGAGGCCAGAAGTTGGCATCAGATCGCCCAGAGCCGGAGTTACAACAGTGTAACTGCTGTAACAGTTGTGTGTTAAGCACACAGGCGTCAACTGCTCACTGCGATGTTGGGAGCGAACTCGGGTCCTCTGAGAGAGCAGTTTCCACTCTTTACTGCTCGTCTGCCTCTCCAGCTCCCTATTTTTAACAGTTAAGCAGAATATTGACTTCAGCTTAGAGGTTTTAAATTAAAGATGATCTTGTCACGAAGGCTTGTTGCTCTCTTAGCCTCAGTGGTGATTTACTCTCACAGGTCTGCCTTGGTGATATTGAGACGCTGTTTAATACATAATCCTTAGTTAAAGGGCAGAATCCATTTTTATTAATTTATTTTGCATATTGGTAATTTTACTTAACTTTATTAATCCCAGTCTTTTTTCAGAGGTTTCCTAGCTAAATAATCAGGCTTTCCACAAATTATTTTTTTTAACGTTTTCTTTTTCTAGTGTTGTATGAAGTTAATATTTTTTTCTGATGCTGTAGTTTTTCTTAGTGGAAGTTATTAATTTTCCATAGGTCTCAGATGAGTTTTTATGGTATAACGTTTTAATGAGCATAACATATTGATTGTTGTATCCTCCCTGGATTAATGACAAAAGGTCTTTAGACACATTTCATAGCACTGTGGATAAACTTTTCAAGCCTATTATGTCAGAGAACTGCCAATGATGTTCCATTATTAGAGGCTGTTTTGAAGCTTTTAAAAAATTTATGTCAAAGGAGAAAGTTGTGTGTGCTCAAAATTCTTCAGTTGGCACCCTTGTTCTTCCAAATGTATCTGTGTATTCACACACACACACACACGCACGCACGCACATCTATCTCAGCAAACACATCCATTTGAAAAGCCTCAAGTATATCCTGCAAGGTTTTGTAATTCCAGCATGGTGTATATGTCTATCTGGAATCATGAGAAAGTCTGATTAACTGTGTTTGGGACATACACTGTCATTTGGGGAACCTACAAGGCAGTGAATAGCTACAGGAATCACAGATTCAGCAGTCTACTGGGCGAGGCAGTTTCCTCTGAGATTTATTTTTCATTTCTGCATGGATCGGCATCCAACTCTCCAGTTCTAGCAGGCGCTGCAAGCAGTGCTGGGTGCTGAGCTAGATAGAGCAGGAGATGTAGGAGCTTCCTCCTGCCTTCCTCCAGACTCCGAAAAGCCTTCTGGGAGCCTCCTCTCCTTATCTGTCCTCAGGAGAAGTTGTTGCGAAGAGTGGTAAACCTAGAGCTTGTAAATCCTTTCAAAGATCCTGGCACAGAACCTGCACTGCCACTTCCCAGCAACACCCTGTACACCTGTGGTATGCTGTGGGTTTGGATTTGTGAGGTCTCACTTCTGGAGACTCATGGGTGTGACTTTGTGAGCCCCACATCGAGGGGCACAGGCTTAGGGCCACATAGTGCTGGCCTAGCTTCAGCACGGTCACCAGTGGTCTTACCTTAGAAACTGCCTCATTTTAAAGACCAGAGAACCGATACTGTAAAATCCACACTGAGGCTTCTTCCTGTTACTGTCTCAACTTCTGCAGTCACACAGCCTTTGGTGACACCTGTTGGCTGGCCCTAACTGTGAGCACTGGCTACCAAGTGGGTTTTGGTAGATGAGAGTTATGGCCAATCAGACAGGAGCCTTTGTGAGCACCACTAATGGGTGGTTCACGTATGTCACGTCTCCAGTGTGCACCTGGTGACAAGAATGTCACAGATAGCATTGATCATCCTTAATAGAGTGGGAGGAAGACAATTCCCATTGTTTCCTTCTTCTGGTTTGAGGCCTTTCCGCATCTCCCTGCATCCCTGGTTCTCTGTTTTTACCGACATTTTCACTAGAACACAGTTATTGTCTACAGAAGCCCCATTTCCCCAGTTCCCTGGCTCCTGCATCCCTGAATTGAGTAATCGACCCACTTGCGCCATCAGGACATTCCCCTCTCCAGGCTGTTCAGCACAGTCCTTTGCACTTGCACATAAAAGACCGAAAGACCAGCCAGCCAACACTTTTGATATCTTTTAAGGGCTCTTACATTATTTGGACCTTCTTCTCACCCACTCCCCTTCTTTCTCCAGAATGCCACAGGTAAGCCTATGGCGATGGGATAAGTCTTACCTTAATTCTTTTTCTTTCTGTGTTTTATTTAAATTTTTCAATAATGTTTTCATTAATTTCGTTTTACAGATAAGGAAGAAACTTAGAGTAGTTATCAGCTCAGAGCTAGTGAAGGTTCTGAATGAGGGGTGATTTAGACCTCAATTCCTTAAACTTTGTCTTGGGGTCCTGTGTCATGCATTGCCAGTGCCTGGGGCCAGATTCAGTGCTGGAGAAGATTGGTTCAAGATGTGTTAGAGTCTTCTATGCTGTGGAATATTTGTTTAATGATGCAAAGATGGGTTGCATTCTTTTGTGTTGCATTTGTTTAATTTGGTGAAGCTGTGTTTCTTTGCTTGTTTAAAACACCTGATTGGTCAATAGCAAGGCAGGAGCAAGGATAGGTGGGGCTGGCAGGTAGAATAAATAGGAGAAAAGGAGAGGAGAGAGAAGAGGGGAAGGAGAGGAGCTACACAGCAAGCCACAGAATAAGAAATAAAGAACAGTATATAGAAGGGTAAAAGCCCAGAGGCAAAAGGTAGATAGAATAATTTAAGTTAAAAAAGTAGGCTAGAAACAATCCAAGCTAAGACTGGGCATTTGTAAGAATAATTCTCCATGTATTTATTTGGGAGCTGGGTGGTGGGCCCCCAAAGAACAAAGAGTAAAAGAGTTAAAAACAAAACAAAACAAAGAAATCACCCCCTGACAATTCAAGGCTATTACATGCTTTGAACCAGTGTGTTTTAGCTGCACACAGGTAGTTTTCTGGCCTCATATAAACACAATGGTTTAGTTACAGAAAGCATTTAGTTACTATTTTTGCAGTCATTTCTCATTTAAGTATCAGGTTTGTATCCCCTTGGATTGGATTAGGATGTTTGATTTTTTTTTTTTTTAAAAAAATGCTGACTTAAGTTTCATGAAAAGCCATGAGAGGAACTTTGGCTTGGGATTAGGCTGGGATTTCCAACAATTTCTGGAATGACTCTTAGTTTAGCTCCCCCAGTTTGTGTGAAATGGTGTTCTCAGCGCTGACAGCTTTGAGAATGCGGAAGACATTGTAGGTCTCACTGTGCTAAAGGGTTAATCAGGTATTCCTTCTTTATGTAGAAATAAGTAGGTACATACATCTCATTAGTGCGCACACTCTCTTTCCTCTTCAGTAAGCAGTAAATTCTGCGTACATATGCACCAACATTTGTTTTAAAAGTTTTTTGTTTTTGTTTTTTTACAAAATATTTATTTTATTGGAGGAATATGTGTGCATGGCTGCTTGTCTGTATTATATCATGCGTGTGCAGATGCGCGCAGAGACCAGAGAGGACATTGGATTTCCTGGAATTGGAATTAAAGGTGGTTGTGAGTTCTGGATATGGGTGCTGGGGGCCAAGCCCACGTCCTTTGGGATATCTCACAGCAATGGTGTCTCTCTAGCCCCCAAATTGTTTTAAGATAAAACTCATGATTTATTATCGGTAAATGTCTGACTCGATACTTATTTTACATAGGCGTATTCCCAGGGTCGCATAACAATTTGTCCCAGTAAAAGGGGTCATGAGTGGTGGAGGGAAGCCATGATCTAGTCATGCCTTAGTCCTGAGCCTCCTAGCACTGAGAGAGGCTTGCTGGGTTAGCCTTTGGAAAGAAGCCTTGAAATTCCTCTCTCTGAATGTTGATTGAGTTACATTTTCTGTTGAATTGTAACTTTCAAGTTGCAAATTAATGCCAAGAGTACATTGGTGTGGGGCTAATCGAGAAACAAAGCACAAACAAAAGTGCTGCATACAAATTGATCTTCCAGCTTGGAGTACTTACTCTAAATCCTATCGCCTATGCCTCCAGGAGACTTTCTTACCTAATTAAAAAGTGCAGGTCAGATATGCATGCCAGGAACCCAGTACCAATGGCAGTTTTGCTCCTGTTCGTTTGGCAACAATTCAGAATAATTGGTTACATTTTTAAAAATATTCTTTTTTTTTTTTTTTTTTTTTCCGGTTTTTTCGAGACAAGGTTTCTCTGTGGTTTTGGAGCCTGTCCTGGATCTAGCTCTTGTAGACCAGGCTGGTCTCGAACTCACAGAGATCCGCCTGCCTCTGCCTCCCGAGTGCTGGGATTAAAGGCGTGCGCCACCACCGCCCGGCTAAATAAAATGACTGTTCATAGTGGGCTGGTTCTCTTTAAAAGCCAGTGGGTGTGTGTGAGTGTGTGTGTGAGATCATCATTTTTAGCTTGTGAGTTTTTTCTGCCAATCTTGACAGTTGCAGAAAAACTGATAATACAGTCCTTTTTCCTAAAGCCCCAGATTGCAACTGGTTTAAAAAGTCATGATTTCTAAGCCAATATACTGGGGGTACTTTTACTTGGATTGGGGTTTTCTAGTGTGTTGGGTTTTGTCTAGACTTGTCCCTTGCATTAAGTGGGGAGCGGGGAGGGGGGCTGGGGAGAATACCCAGTGATTCTATTAGTGACTGGGGAGCTGGATGGCCCTGTTCCCACTGCTGCCCTGACCGTTTGGACTGAAGCCCTTCCTGTCACCGAGTACTTTGTGCTGTTTATTTATTTACACAGTGTAAGGAAATTCTTTCTTTATCTCCCCATCTTATCCTCCATCAAAGTTTCCACTCTGGGCCCTCATCTAAACAGCAGTATTTGAGTCTGTCTCTTTCCTTTTTTAAAAAGTTCTTTTAAATTTGTTTTAGTAGTAACTGTTATTCTATAGTGCCAGGGACTGAGTCTAAGGCTTGAGCATGTCTCTGGCAAGATGTATGCCAGAGCGGGGTCTTGGCATGATGATTGTCTGAAATTAAAAAAAAATCAGAAAATGAAAATTCATCATGTTCTGAACATTAGAATTTAAGGTACAAGAATTATTATTATTATTATTATTATTATTATTATTATTATTATTATTGTATTTTTTATCCTATTCAGCTTTGAAAAAGTAGAACGCTGGAGCCCTGGGCCTGTGCTTGCCTTTTAAGTCACTTTACGATACTGTTTCCCCCCCCATCTCATACTTGGTGACAGTCTAGCTATTAGCACTTCCCTGAGCCTTCCTGGGTAGAGGTGATTAAGAAGGCGGCTGCAGCCCTGTGGTGCCTCCCAGAGCTCTCAAGCCTTTTACTTCAGTCAGTGCTTGTTATCTCTCAGGGTCCTTAACGACACAGCCCCACACCATCAAATCCAGAAACGGTTTTATCTGGGAGGTTGAGCTGTGTGCAGGATTAAAGTGACAGACAGCTGTCTAATCATCGCAAACTGACCCTGTCTATCCCTAACAAGTTTCATAGGCCTTTGGAATTTCCAAAGTAATTCCTTTTTTTCTTAATCACCACCTTCTGGTGACAATCCTGTGAAGTGTTGTGCTCCTGTTTTCATCTCTGTTTTGTGGAGGAGGACAGGGCGCTCTGAGGAGTGGACATGGTGCATAGGCTTTCCACCCCCATCCCTCACTCTTGTTATTCTGTGTACCTGGCCTTAAAGACTTTTAACTCTCACCTCAAAGGGGATAGTTTGATTCTGGAGCAAATATGAGTAGCCATGGCCCAGGAACACCGATTTAGATTGCACCTTCCAATGTGGAGGCAATCTCATCAAGTTTTTATTAGTAACAGAACAAAGACATCAAGACACTTTTTGCATACACTCTTGGAAACACCAGAGGGGCAGGGTCACAACGAGATGGAGAAATTTCCACCGTGTGCCTCAGATCTTTCCGGATGGACGACAGGCTTAGTTAGTTTTGGGGTTGGTGGGAGCTAGTCATCTGCTAAGTTAATATGTTCCAAAGGAAACTAGTGCTCTGCCTGTAAATTGGTAATGATTTGCCTCAGGCTTTCAAAGCTGTTAGGTTAGGTACAGAGGAGGATGATGCATGACTCCTGAGAGGCCTGAGGAGGAGGCTAAAGATAACTTGTCTCTGGACTTGGAGCGTTGGGAACTCTGCAGAACATTGCAGTTCTGATAGGTAATCAGCCACACAGAAGGTTTGTTCTGGAAATTCTAATCCATACTTCTCCTTCTTGGCCAAACATCACATTTTATGCATGCTGAATTATTAAATATTATAATCATATTCCCCCTTGCTATGAAGGGTCATTCTTAGGATCTGATGCAGATGAGACTGGGTGGAACAGCAGTCTTGCAGGGTGGGAGGGGAGAAGGGAGGAAGGAAGGGGATTGGGGAAAATGTATAGCTCAATTAAACACAATAAAGTGCAAAAAACACAACATGGTACTGGCATAAAAACAGGCATGTTGATCAATGGAATCAATTTGAAGACCTATACATAAATTCATACACCTATGGACACCTGATTTTTCATAAAGAAGTCAAAAATATAGACTGAAAAAATGACAAGTGTCTTTAACAAATGGTGCTGGTCAACCTTGATGGCTGCACGAAACTCAACTTCTTATGGATCAAAGACCTCAGCACAAGGCCCACGGCACTGAACCTGACAGAAGAGAAAGTGGGAATAGCCTTGCACTCATGGGCACAGGAAAAAGCTTTCTGAACAGGATACCAGTAGCACAGGCACTAAAATCAATTCATAAATGGGACCTCATGAAACTGAAAACCTTCTGTAAGGCAAAGGACACTGTCATTCAGACAAAGCTGTAGCTTACAGAATGGAAAAAGGTTTCTACCAACTATACATCCAATAGAAAGCTAGTATCTAAAATATATAAGGAACTAAAAACCTGGGCAGCAAGAAAACAGCTCAATTAAAAATGAGGTACAGTTAAAAAAGAATAAAAAAAAATGAGGTACAGATGTAAATAGGGACTTCTCAATAGAAGAAACTTAAATGGCTGAAAAGCACTTAAGGAAATGGTCAGCATCTTTAGTTATCAGGGAAACAACTTTGAGATTTTTTTATCTCCTGTCAGAATGGCCAAGATCAATAAAACAAATGACAGCTCATGCTGGAGAGGATGTGGAGTAAGGGGAACACTCATCCCTGACTGGTGGGAATGCCTATGTTTGTGCCCTGCTTCCTGCTGTGTGTCTTCTGCTTTTTGCTTTGACTCCTTGTTTTTCTGTTCATTTGCTTTATTTTATTTTAGTTTTCTTTTATTTAGATGTCCATTTGTTTTCTAATGAGAGAGAGAGAGAAAGGATGTGGGTCTGGGTGGGGCAGGAAGGTGTAGGGGGCAGGGAATCATAATTAAAATATGGTACACAAAAAACTATTCTCAATTAAAAATGATTGTTTTTGTTAAAAAAATAGGATTAAATTTTCATCGAAGTTTGTAAGACATTCAAAGCTGGATCAAGTCTGACTTCTTTTTACTTTATCTCTTTTCAGCCACCTGTTTACTCTTGTATTAAGTATCTGTTAATCATTTAATAAATATTTTATATAAACTGTTTCTTTAAAACTAAAAGTGATGAGTATTGTTCCAGATGTTATTATGATATAACTCGTTGAGATTTTCTGTAAACTTTAGGATGCTTTGTAAATTTTGACATAAGATTTTAGAATGACCCTCCCCCATCTGCTCCCACCTCCCAAAAATGTTCAGAGTAATATATCTTACATAGGCCCAGCAAAGATATGGATCTTGAAAACCTACTTGTTTGCTTCAAAGAGGCAGCAGTGGTTAATAAAAATATTCTTAAAATCCTTATATTTATATAACTCACTAAAGACATGGAGATAAATCATCCTTCTAGTCCTTGGAATAAGAGGAAGGGTTCTATCCAATAGGAAAAGAGAAGCAGAAGTAATCCTCTCAGAATTCATTCACATACTCAAACAGTAGGGACCGTGTCCCAGAGCCACAATTGAGTCAAGGATCAAGGAGGTGCCATTTTGACCAGAATGTATGATTATCTTTATCTTGTCTTAAAATAATAATACTTTTTACATTTTAAATTTAAAAACTTATGTTACTTCTCTCAAAGGAAGATGTAGGACCATTGGCCACCTCTGCTTGTTTTAACACAATGGCCACTTGATTTAATACCCCCCCTCTGATCTTCATTTACTCTTTTGTTCTGTATACTTGTAGCCAAGCCCGCTTACCTTTTGGGGAAGGTGGAGTTGACACTTTACCCTGAAGTTTTAGTTTTAACTTTGAGCCTCAGGGAATCTAGGTCAACTTAACAACTTTAATTTACATACTTACAAATAATTTGACACTGAATAAATGATATTTAAACAAAGTAAGCACACAGAGGAGGCTGGTGAGATGGCTCAGGGGTTAAGAGCATAAGATGCTCTTCCAGAGGACCTGAGTTCAATTCCCAGCAACCACATGGTGGCTCGCAACCATCTACAATGAGATCTGATGCCGTCTTCTGGCCTGCAGGCAGACATGCAGGCAGAACACTGTATACATAATAAATAAATAAATCTTTAAAAAGTATGCATACGGAGACAGTATATATATATATATATATATATATATATATATACATATATACATATGTATGATAGATTTTTATAACCGAAGATTCTGAATGCTGTTAGTTGAGTTTATGCCTCCTGCTACCTTAAAAAGGAAACACAAAACAAAAGATCTTTAGGAAATCTGTAGGTCCATTATTCTACTTGTAGTCCAGCCTTAATGAAAACATGACATTTAACAGTTTGCCTATGATTCGTAAAAACAAAATGATTTTAGCTGACATTTGTATTTATTTCAAGTCTGTTCATAAAGAGAATCCTTACTGAGATCAATGTACATAAAATTTGATTTTATAGCTCAATGAAATCTTTTTATTCTAATGATGTTTTTTTTATAGGAAGAATTCTCATCTTAAGGTTTTATGAAACAATAGATCCAAAGTTAACATTTTCATAGTTTTTAAGATGTTAGTTGTACCCAAGTTTATGAGGTAATATGGATTTATTATATCTTTTAATGCACGACCAAAATACATTCATAAAGCTTCACATGTAGATCTTTTTTATATTTTTATTATTTTAATTTTTTTATATAAGCCCTTCCACAAGCCATCCCAGCTCCTCCTATCTCCTTATCTATCAAACTTCACATTCTTTTTCTCTCTTCAAAAAACCGGAAAACAAAAAAAAGCAATAAAACCTAAAAAGGAAAAATGCCAGACCACAACCACGTCACCACAACAAAGCACACAAAAAGTATGGGGTCCATTTGCACACATGCATCTAAACTGGGCATGCCAAAAATCATTTTAGTATACAGTAAAAATGAATGAAAAAATACACTGCAGTGTCCCTAGTTTATTATGTATTTTTTGACACAAACAACACATAACCCAATTGCATGAAATCTGTGGAAACCTAGTTTTACAAAAAGGTAGAACATTTATATCCCCATTCCATTATGTTGTGAGAAAGCTTAGGAATGCTGTAGCTACTAGCACGTGTTGAGTCCCAGCACTGGGGAGGCAGAGGTAGGCAAGTCTCTGCAGAGGGAGCTCCAGGACAGCCAGGGCTACACAGAGAAACCCTGTCTCGAGAAACCAGAAAGTCCCACAATGGGTGCCATAATTGTTGTTATAAATGTAGCTGTTATCTAAAAGAGCCCAAGAGATTATTCTGAAGCCAGATATGAGTGACTATGGCCCAGGAGCACAGATTTAGGCTACCTGTACATTACCTATTCAAAGTGAAATTTCTTAAGTAACATAATAAAGCCATACCATCAAGACACTTTTCAAATACACTCTTGGAAACACCAGAGGGGCAGGGTCACAGCGAGATGGAGAAATCTCCACCATATGCCTCGGATCTTACTGGACGACAGGCTTAGTTAGCTTTTGGGTGGATGGGAGCTAGTCATCTGCTAAGTTAATATGTTCCAAAGGAAACTAGTGCTCTGCCGGTAAATTGGTAATGATTTGCTTCAGGCTTGCAAGGCTGTTAGGTTAGGTACATGGCTCCAATAACTTGTCTCTGGACTTGGAGCATTCGGAACTCTACAGGCATTGCAGTTCTGATAGGTGATCAGCCACAAGGAAAGTTCATTTTGAAAGTCGTCTAGATTATTTTTGGAATCTTTTGTCCATAGCTACAAACCTTACTAATGTGGTTTTCAAATTGATAGTTACTTCCTTGATGACTATGAGTGATAAAATGAGCCATCCACTAACTTGTCCATTTAGACAGATGCATTTTATTTTCTGTGTCTTGTGTTACAGATTCATGGCTCTAAATGCTTAGTTTTTCATAGTTGAAAACCGTATTTCACAATCTTTTAGGTGCTTAAAGCTTCAACAATTCAAGCGATGGAGGGAGGCCTGGCAGTTTGGCTAAGAGGAAAGGACTTGTTGGCATTCCAAATTAGGAACCCAGCTGTTGAGTCACACTGAGCCTCAGTGTGTCCGCCTGTGGTGGTGGCGACCAGGCCTCTCAGTATCTTGAACCAGGGTGATCTGCCTGGGCTCACTGGGCTCCAATGCTCCTTGAAAGTGCGGGAAACACCTACCTAGTGGGTATATTAAGGTCTCAGTGTCTTGGCTTCTTTTTCTTCCATATAGATAGACACTTGAAGCTAGTCTAATGAAAATAATTGAAAAACGGCTAGAATATCACATTTTACTATTCGAGACAGATTTAATTCATGTACTGACTGGCCTTTCACACCTTGGATATTTTTATGCTCTTGATCACTTTAAAGCATTGTCTTTATCATGTCAAGGAAATTCATTATAAGCCTCTTGAAGAGGGAAGGCTCTGTGACAAAAGCCAGCTGCCCAGACACTTCCCTCTCCTCACCCATCCCCCAGCAGGCTGCTGAAGCAGTGTGTTGGCCTGGCTCCAGCTGTCCCGACTGACAGAATTGTTCCTGGGCCAGGAATGAGAGGAATCTGCCAGGTTTGGAAGATGGCTTGGGTTGCTTTGCTGGCTTCCGATTTGAAACCTTCCTGCTGAACTGAGAGCAGCCCTTCCCAGCATCGGGAGTTCTGCCTTGACTTAGTGTGCAGAAGCCTTACTGTTAAACATGGCTTTCCAGTCTCCTCCCTAATTTCAGGGGCGCCTTTTTGTTTTTTTTTCCCCCTTTCTTTTGTAACATGGAAGAATTGGGTTACTTTTGAGCAATCGCCCCTCTTGTACAAGTTAATACCCACGATTTCTGACTGTTTGCCACCCAGAGCTGCTTCTGGCATCTGAGACTGCATTAATTTCCTCATTGTACTTTGAGGTGGGAAAGTGTAGCCATTTGAAAGGCTTAGGCCAGGAAATGATCGGCCATTGTGGATGGAATTTGTTTATCTTTCCCACTCCCGCATTCCTAGACTGTGAGAGAGCTGGGCATCCCCGGGAGTACTCTTGGACCGTGGCAGCCCCTGTGCTGGCTCCCTTTATTTTTTATTAAAGGCGTTCTTTCTCCTTAGGGAATGGATTTAGGGACCCGCATACAAACATTTCTCAAGGGCTCTACTACTTAACACTTGCTAAAATAAGTGTTGAGATAATTTTAATGAGCTTCCAGGCCATGACTGTCAAAGAGAAGTATAATGTAACTGACATATTTTTTTCCCTATTAGTCAAATTTTAAGATAAAAGAAATAGATAAATTTATGCCTCAATGCAACCTCATGTACCGTGTCTCTGAGCAATGCTATCTTAGCTCTGTGTATTCTTAACCCTGAATACAAAAAGTAGAATAATAGTGCATAAAACAAATGCGGAAATTATTCTTTGGACTGTTTTTCTGTTTCTTTTCTGTCTTCAAAACGGTCTTACCACCATGTAGGGGTCCTATTGGTCCACGCAATCCATGAGGTAACATTTATCACACTGGTGGTTACACCAAAGTAAGAGTCCGCGTCTGGGCCTGAGTGGACACAGATGTGTAGAGAGACTTAATTTTGGACGAAAGATTTCTTTGCATGATTTCATTCATCGTGTGTGTGATATCAGCAGAGGAGAGGCTGGCTGATGGAGTGTGCTCTGTCTGTGGCAAGGGCTGGCAGTGTGGCAAGAGCTGTCACCCAGCACAGTTCCTGCTGCATATGCTCACTCAGAAGCCCCGAAACCCGCTGAACACTGTGAATCCTGTGTTTGTTTGTGATTAGCACTTGGTTCTGTTTTGCTGCCCAATTCCTTTTCAAGGTCATATAGTTTTAGGAAATAGGATTGGATTTTGATACTCGCTTGCCACCTCATGTTTCATACTGCACCTTGATTTTTCCGTGTCTCTTCAGTTTTCTCCTTGGCCAGTGATTATGAAGTGCTGAAGGTGTATGAGTCTCCAGTGCAGGTGGTCGTGGAGGAATTTCGGGCATTGGAGGGTTTCCACGTGGTCTATGCTCTAGACAGTGCATCTCGGGCTTTGATGAGGAGAGATGTGATGTAGGAGGTTTGAGGTGGGCCTCAGCGTTCTCATTTTTCACACAGTCTCGGGTGACATTTTACTGCTGGTCCTCAGTCCGCATTGGGAACAGCAATGATGGGGCGTGCCATGGTAACAGAACTCCAGGCAATAGGAGGTTTTTCACTAACCTGCCACAAAAAGAGGAAAATAAGAATAACATAGTGAGATTTTTTTCCTCCAGGCCGAAAGTACTCCGGTTGTATATCTTTTTATAATTCAGAGATAATTTCTTCTCTGCCTTGTTACCGTGGTTGTTGTAAATTGTAGCTGTTAGTTTTTAAAATGACCTTTCGTGACAGAATTCAAAAGCTAACAACACTTCATGTTCTGCGTTAATAAAACAGAACGAGCATAGTGCATGACTAACTTCTAAAGTCTGATTTGTCCTACCTTCCAGATTAGCGTATGTTTATCATTTTCTTTCTGAGTATTTATACGTTTGTATTGACGGAAGCACTTGCAGAGTTGTTCAGTGTCATTTTCTTCACTAGCCCTCGGCTCCATTATTGTCTCTCAACGCTCCTATTTGAGATTCAGTTAATGATGAGCCCGTCTTTGATTGACCAGATCTACGTTCATTTACAGTGCAGACGTTTGTGCTTGTGTGTGTGTGTGTGTGTGTGTGAAAGTGTTTGTGTGTGTATGTGTGTATGTTTTCAATTGTACACTGAAAACTTTAGGAACATTTTTATATGTTACTTTATAAAGACATTTCTTTCCTTTAGGCAGATTTAGTTGAAATCACAGAACGGCTTGTAGCATTGCATTTATGAACTGCAGTAATACATATAGCTGTAGGTGGTGTGGTGGCTATGAATGTGTATTTGTACTCATTTGTGTTTGGGGCATATTTCCAATTCATCTGTAACAAGTGCGGCAAAGGGACTTTCATTTCTTTAAAACTTAAACTACTTAAAAAGGAACTACAAACATCTTATCACCTCATTAAGTCACTCAGTGTAGTTAGACCCAAGCATATAGATCTCTAGATATGTATGTATCTGTTGTGGAATATTAGTTGAAGATGTGTTCCATTCGTTTATGCTGTGGAATGTTTATTTAATGATGCAGAGATGTGTTGCATTTCTTCATGTTAAATTTGTTTAATTCTATGAAGCTGTATTTCTTCGCCAGTCTAAACCACCTGATTGGTCTAATAAAGAACTGAAAGGCCAGTGGCTAGGGAGGAGAGAGGATAGGAGGGGCTGGCAGGCAGAGAGGAGAATAAGAGAAGTCTGGGAAGAGATGATCGGGCAGCGAGAAAAGGAGAGAGAGGAGGATGTCAGTGGCCAGTCACCGAGCTACACAGCAAGCCACAGATTAAGAAGTAAAGAAAGGTATACAGAATAGAGAAAGTTAAAAGCCCAGAGGTAAAACTTAGATGGTATAATTTAATAACAGCTGGCTAGAAATAAGCCAAACTAAGTCCGGCATTCATAACAAAGAATAAGTCTTCGTGTGACTATTTGGGAGCTGGGTGACAGGCCCCCCAAAAGAGCTAAGAGTAAAAAGAAGAAAAACCAACTGCATATATACATTATACAGTTTTAAAGGCAATATAAACTTCCTCTTATTTTGCACTTATGAATTAGTTTATGTATTTTAATATTTTTATCCTCCTGCTTAGACACTGTCTGTGTAGATTACAACTATTTGTTTTCAAAAGATGGAAAATTTGGGGGCAGCCTGGTCCATGTGGTGAGCTCCAAGATAACCAGGACTACATAGAGAGACCCTGTCTCAAAAAAACAAAGTAAATATACAGAAAAAATGGAGGAACATCCTGTGTTTTGGTAGCATATATTCAGTTTATTTATGTAGAATGCTCATTCAAGATCTATCTACTGGGTCATCCACAATACTAGTGACTTTCTCCCAATACTGTGAGGAAGTTTCTCCCGAGGAAAGGTTTCCTACATGCCTCTGTGGCAAGGGCCGTGCTTGCCAGGTGGCTTACCATCAGACCGCTCAGGACGGCCAGGTGTGCTGCCTGGGCTGTGTACCCTATGGGAGAAGGGGCGTGGCTGATGCCGGAGTGTCAGACTGGTGGCGTGGTGATGAGGTCTTACTCATGAGTGAAACCTGATGCCGGTCCAGTGAGTAGCATCGCAGTGTGTTTGGACTTTCTGGGAAGAGGTTATGATCCCTAGACCAGGGACCAGTACTGCAAGAAGCTTCTGACAGTTTTGTGCTTGCTGTTTAGAATGATTAAATAATGGGACTTACGGACCTAAGAGAATGCCTCCCTCAGCGCTTACCTTGGGGTTGGACACAAAGTCCGAAGGCCGAAGGGGTGTGCATAGTATCCCTTTCTGCACCAGGGAAGGCTCTTGGGCTGAGTTGGGAAAATGCTAGTAGTTCTTGTAGGTGCCAGAGCAGAAAGCTCCGTCAAGCACAAATACTTTCAGTCTGTTGGATGTAGCTAGAATACGGCTTACTAGTTGGAAATGGAAAGACACTCAAGGGTAAGAATAAAAGGTCGCTCATAGTGAACCCACTTATTATGAAGATCAAAATTTCATGGCTGTTATGCATAGAAAATTTGATTGAATTTGGGTCTTCTTGGAAATAAATCTATAACTATGAAAAGAAATTAATTCTCATTTTTTACTTGCAATTATTTTCTAATTCTTAGAAAAACAATGATATAAAGATTTGGGGCCCATTTTCCTATGAAAACCACATAACATAATTTGCTATGCTTTAGCATAGTTATAAAGTTTTACGCATTCATTTTTATTTATAAGGTATTAAAAGAATTTTACACATGTGTTTTGATTTTCTTAATGCATATTTACCACCGTGGGTTCTTTCCCTCTTTAATTGTGAATTACAGAGAATCCTGTCATTCTTATTTTTTGTGGTCTTATGTTATTCAAGCAGTTTTCCAATCGCTTTTTTTCATTCTTGAGTACTGTATCTGTTTTTCAAGGTTGCCGTGGTCTGTGATGCATAGTGCAACCCATATGGAGGGAGTGTCTGTTGAACTAATTTTAGAAGTGTGCATTTTCTTAAATAATTTTGAATTGTGGCAATCAATATTTGAGGATACATATTTGGTTGCAGATTTTCTTTATAGCTCGTGGATTTTTAATGTATTTTGCGATTATCACACTAGTTTCAAGTATAACGAAGGTTTATTTTTTACAGTTTTACTACAGGGTCTTAAACAAGGCAAAATTTTAAATACTTGATAGGTGAACTTGTCAATATTATAAATTTATATCCCTCTACAATTTAGAATTATTTCTTTTAGTTTTCCAATGTTATCTTTTTATGTTATATTTTTATGGTAATATTCCCATCTCATATGTGAATCATGGTCATTAGGGGTTTGCCTCAAAGAGAACTCTTTGTTCTTTCAAATGAGCAGTAATTACAGAAAGCCTCCACACTGGATAGCATCTGTGCGGGGATCTTCTCCTCAACATTATGAGCAATTATCAATCATGGCCAGAGAGTCGGCTTGTAAATTATGAATATTCTGAGGACAATGATGCAGAGATGATGCTGGAATTAATGGAAGCGCCATATGCCTAGGGGGGAGGTGTCATCAAGACAAACATTTCGTTTGTCAAAGTGACATTCAGATGACTGCAAGCCATATTAATCCAGTCATAAGTTCCTGTCAAGCTTAGGTCTGATTTTAAAAGTAGCTATTTGGGGCTTATTTGGTTATCACTGTCTAAGGGAGCACATGGTATAAAATCATCAACCCTTAGGGTAGAAAGTAACAGTGACAGAAAATCCATCGGCCTTTGGAATTCTTTCCACCAACTGTTGAGCGCATTCTTTCTGCTTGATTGTTTCTGTATTTTATTGTGATCTATTTGGGAAAGTTCAGTTTCTTTCCTGGTATGTTACTATTTCTGTCCTATGGAGAATGAGGTGTTAGCAAAGAGAGACTGTATAGTTCATTAGGAGCTCACCATCTGTAATCTTTCAATACAGTACAATCATCTCGAAGGTCTTGAAAGCAGGTCTCCTCCAGGAGGAGCACGGTAGGCCAGAAGACCTTCCGGGAGCTGTGCCGGCTTGACGGATGGAAGAGAATTGACTTCTAGACTGTCAGCTTCTGTTTTACTCTTTCTCAAAGTTGCGTTGCCTGAGAACATGCTTGTACCATGTCCTGGCAGCATGCAGGGAGTTCTTTCCCACACTTTCTTTCGCTGCACTGCTGCCCTATTTTGCAATGAAACAAGCAAGGATGAACCATCCTTCTCCACCCACAGTCTTTTTTGGATATTTCACTTATTTTGTATATATGGATATTTGCTTGAGTCCCTGGAATATTCTGTCTCTGTGTGTCCAGCGGACTGGAATTACTATGCTCTCTGTACACCTGACTTTTTGTAAGAGTAGAGGTATCTAAAGGTGGGATCTCTTGCTTGCATGACAAGCACTATACTGACTGAGCCTTCTCTCTAGCTCTTACTCAGGTGTGCTGACTCAAGATTTCCAAGCCTTGCTCATTAAAATACCAGTCCACCATTTCTACATCAGGCACATCTTTAGGTGCCATAACCACTCATCTGTTGTACTGTATCATATGAAGCAGGATGCTTAATTTGCCTTGTTTAACTAAATTAACTGTATAAAAACGCTATTAAATGCAAGATTTTTATTTATTGTCACAGGAAATCAGGGGCATCTAAAAACTTTTAAATTTGAGGCCGGAAAAAAAGTACTCTTGTTTTTGTTGCAGCGAATCAGTGTAATTCAGGAAAAAACTTATAAACTGTTATGTCCATATCCGGGAAGTCCCCCAAAACCAATAAGGAGACTGAGTCCCATATGTAAAAACAAAGAGCCTTTATTTTATGCAAGTTTGCAAACTCGGTCTCTCCTCATGTCCAGTGTATTGGAATAAATGGAGAGCCCCGAACTCAGTCAGAGTTGGGTTTTTATAGTAGTAAAGGTGGGGGTGAGGTTTTTAGGACCCCTGATTGGCTGACATTTGTCTAGGGGTGTCCCGGTAAGTATACTGGCAGGTAATCCTATCTACAGCGGTTGGAACGTTAGGCATTTCCTTTGGGTGGTCTGTTCTTGGGTGGTGCTTGGTAATCTCAGTCTGTGGTTCTTCCTGTAACCAGGTGCTGCTTCAGGGTCAACTACTGAGACTCAGCCTCCATTAAAGTTGTCGATGACTGAGTCCTACTCTGGCAGGTGAGAATGGTTGGAAGTAAATACCTTCCTTTAGTTGGTCTGTTTCTATTTAGCTTATCATGGCTGGCTCCTACACAAATATGAGTTTATTTCATTAGGGTAAAATTCAGAGGGAGAGGGAAATGAAATGTAATTTCAAAGACAAATTTATATGATATAAATATATATATTCCCCATTTTTAACCATACATTTCACAAGGTTTATGGTGGGAATAAAGTCTCCATGATATATAGAATACTTCCAAAAATACACAGAGGGAGTGAGAAGACAGGCAGTAGGATGGGAAAAGTTTTATCAATTTTGTATTTGTTAAGACGTGTGATCATGAAGGCAGGGCCCTTGCCATCGCTCCCTGCTCTGTCCTGCACGGGGCTTGGCTTGCTCTTTCTCCGTATAACTGAAGTGTGGCCCTTTCTGTGGCATGCCATTAGGGAATTTGGCTTTCAATTTCTCTCCGTTGCTCTTCTCCTACTAAATAGTACAGATCCAGGAGCCTTTGCAGAGTGCTCAAGGGTGGCTTTAAAGCCTCCCCTCCCAAGACAGGTGAGGTGACCTGAAATGAAGTGTCCCAGACCCTGGGAATGTTTGCTGGTGTAGGTAGTCTTCCTGGACTGTGTGAAGGGAAGCCACACTTAGAAGGATACAGAGCTCTTGCCTGGGGCTGGAAACACACCTTCACGTTTCACATGGGATCCCCAGAGTTGCATGTTCAAGGTCATCATGAGGAGAATCAGGGTTGAGGTGGCTCTGCATGGACAGGAGAAAGGGGGAAGGGAACATGTGTGACTGTGTATGTGCTGGTGTGTGTGGGATAGGGTTAGTCTTGGTTTTATTTCAATCAAATAGTTCTAAAAAAAAGATGACTTTCTCTGGTTTTAGTGAGCTTCGAATATGAATCTGGTTGGCATTTTGCAGGTAAAGTTCTAAATCTTACAGAGCAGACACGTGTAGATTATAGGTTATGTGTATTTGTTTATACATGTGTCTGCGCACGCATGCATGCGTGCGCGCTCACACACACGCACATACACTCAGTCACACTTGCAAGTGCAGTATGTGTCTTTTTAGATACCTTGAAAAATGGGTATCTCCCTTTAATAGTTTTTTTCCCCCTTAAGTCTAGGCTTCCCAGGTCTGAATTAAAAGAGGTTTTGAGCGGCTGGAAGGTGTGGGCAAAGTGGTTTAGAGTGTTTTCTGTCTAGACTTGATAGTCTTGCTTAAATAATTTGTAAGGAAAATTCGGACTATTTTCTTTCCTTTTAAAGGAGACCACGCATGTGTTTGATAGCGCTTCAAATGAATGCTTTAGACAGCTATAGTTTATTTGTAGGCGAACGGGAACGTGCTACCCCTCTGCCTAGTTCAGTCACACGGGCCCATGGTCGACACGTTGGCCAGAAGAGAAAGGGAATGCTCTCTCTTGTCCTACTCAAATTTCCCTTCCGTGTCATGCACACTGAGAGGAATTAACTGGCACTCACCAGACTTCTTAACCGCAGCCAGATCTGGGAAGCGCTCCCTTGGCCTCAGAAAGGGTTTGGTCAGTGGAGAAGAAAATTATAGCTGACATTAATGGGTGGAGTCGGCAGGCAGGAGCAGCCAGCTCTCTGACAGCTTCTTACTTCTAGGGCCCTGCAGAGCTAGTGAAGTGAAAGCTGACTTCTCTTTACGTCTTTAACCTTGCCATTCTCTCCAAATGCTCAGAGAAAGGCAATTCCATCATCTCCCATGATTCGCTTGGCTTTGGCAGGAGGGTGAGCAGCTCATGGACATCTCCCGTTGTTGAGTTTACATTGAGACAGCGTGCTGTCCCTAATTAGTGAGAGGCACGCTGACTGTGAAAGACCTTTGCCTCCAAATGGGGATTTTTAACGCTTGAATGTACATGTGAGTGTCTTAAGCCCAAAGCGAGGTCCTGGCTGCTCTGAATGGATGACATTATAAATTGGTTCAAGACTAGCTATAATGTAAGCCTTTATTTCTCCCTGGTCTAGTTTTAAAGCATTAAAATATATAGTTTAAAACAACAGCAGATCATAAAAATTTCTTGCTATTTCCTAGTCTACAGTCGCTCTTCCCTGTAGGTGACCGTGAACAACATTTTAGACACTGCTTCTGTACTTTGTTTTTTGCTTGTAAATTCCTTTCTTCCTCCCTTTCCTTCCCTTTTCTTTCCTTTTTCTTCCCTTCCATTTCCCCTCCTTTTCTCCTCTCCTTTTCTCTTCTCTCCCCCACCCTTAGGAACTGGAGTTACAGTTGTTGTTAGCTGCCTTGCGGAGCTGGCCATCCATCCTGAGTCCTCTACAAGACTCTAGCTCCGACATTAGCCTTTGTACACATCTCGTCCTTCCTTACAAGTGTGGGCGAGTGGACGGCTTTGTTTACATTTGTAAATGCTGAGTCACATGTGCTATGGGTGTGTAAAACTTTAAGAAATTCCTGAATCACTTAGTGACAGGAACATGTTCCAAGACATGCAGTGTGGTGTTAGGCAGTCTCATTGTCATGGGCATTGCACAAACTTGATGGCTGTGACATTACTGTGCAGTTATATGTTGTGGGGCCACTGTTGTGCACAAGTCTGCCATCGTGTTCCAGGTACCTGCCTGTGTATGCTGCCAAAAGTGCTTACTCTGAACCTCACTGTTCGTTTCCCTCACCTTTCCTCTCCTGTTTTCTGAAACTACAAGATTTCCCAGTTAGACACACGAACACTGGTGATTTCCTAGTTTCAAGGGTGAATTACTTTAGTAATGAAGCTAATTGTCTCTCCTTTTTGTTATTAAACCGCTTCTTCCCCTGTAGACTCTGAACTACTTTTACTACTTGATAAGATTTAGGACACTGCAGGGCTGGTGTCTTCCCGCTTCCAGCTGCGGGGAGCTCTGGAGGTCCTCTGCCCCCACCTTCCCCTTGGGTAGGAATGGTTCGTGTGACTTCATCTTTGATCGTCTCCCGGAATGTGCCCAGCATTAAGGGGCTTAAACCCCATAGCGTTTCATTCATGTTGGCTTCAGCTGGTAGAGATTTCAAGGTATATTATAAGAGTAGCCGAATGGATAGAGAATGTGGCAGCAGCTAGCTTCTTTAAATGAACGACATTAGTGGAGCCCCAGAATTCTTTCAGGTCCATCTGTGGGCCAAGGGCTGATGTATGCTTTATGAGTCTCATTCAGTCACGCGAAGAACAAGAGAATATAAGCACACAGCACCCCTCAGTACATTGGTTATATGCTGAGACTCAGTAGGGAAGTTATCCCTGAACTTCATGTCTTGAAGCAACTCTGACATCTGTTCTCTCGTAGAATCTGCTGTGGCAGGAATCTGGAGTGCCCAGCCTAATGTTTCCGACTCTAGTGTCTCCCACAAGACAGCCGTTTGAGATGAAGTGCTCTGAAGGCTTGCCTGAGCTGGGAGGTCTGTCTGCTCAGTGACTCACCCCTTGGCTGTTGGCAGACGGCCCCGATTCCTTGCCACATGGATGTCCCTATAGGGCTGTCCAAATATTCTATTGTGGTGGCTGGCTTCTCCCAAGGGGAGTCTTCCAAGAGAGACCGACCAGTGGAAACCACATGTCGTTCATGACCCTGGAAATCATGCACTGTCATTTTTTCAGTGTCCCCTTGGTCATACAGATGAGCTCTGCTTAGGATGGGAGGGCACGCCTGTATCTACTAACGCCAGGAAAAGTGCGATCCTGGGGATTTGCCTGGAGAATGGCCGCCCTTTACGCTAAGCCTCTCATCTCTCCCTCCTGCCAGACAAAATCCTCGCTCTGCTCAAGACCCGTGCTTCATCTCAGTGGAGCCCATGTCTTGGAGAGGGATCAGGAGCTGTTTAAACAGGTTTCGAAAACTAGGGATTCATTAAAAATTTTCCTTTATTGGAAGAAATTGTTGGAATTCCCAGTGTTCTCAATTAGAAATGATGTTCTGTTCCATGGAATTTCTGGCCAGAATTAATAGAAAATATATTTATCATCATGGCAGAGGAATATATGCTTAGTGCAATATTTTAACATTAGTCAGAAAAAACATATAACATTCGTTGGTTCTCAAATTTGAGTCTGAGGTTCCTGGAAAACCCATATTGGAGGGTTGTCAGACCAGGGAGTTGGAATTCAGGGAAATATGGATGTCCAGCAGTGCTGGCTGCCAGGTGTGGTTTAGCTTCAGACCTGCCATTTTAGACTTTGCTGCGTGAGACTGGGGCTGGGCTCTGCAGACTGTTTACCAGATTCCTCTGCCCATCTGGATTTCTGTTCCCTTCCAGTAGGATGAGGCACCCCATGGAGACGCAGCCCTAGAGGAAGGGGAGCAACCAGACACAAATGCTCCGTTCAGCGCCTATTTGTGTCCAGCTCATAGTTTCGCCAAGAGCCGGTGCTGCCTTGACCCCTCCTCACTGAGGTGTGAGAAGCCGCTACACTCTGTATGGTTCCCACTTTGACACCTAGATCTTGGAGTTTCTTACCTTCCTTTGTGTTTCTCGTTGGTGCTTCCAACAGCTACAGTCTGATGATCAGTGCCCCATTTTCACCGTTCAGTCCCCACACCCATGTGACCGATTTCCTCCGGTCTCTGCATTTACAATTGCCTGTCGTCTGAGTATTTGCTTTCCCCCACACTGAAGCAGGTGTTAAGATTTCCAGAGACATCATCCCTGACAACTGCAGAGGCATGTTTGCGTCAGTTTTCCCTTCGTCTGTGTCTCCTGCAGCCGGCCTCCAGTCTCCTTCTGAGGGCTTCACAGATACAGGTATTCTGTGATGCTGGGTAGTTTTGTAAATCTTTTTAACCAAGGAGCTTAAAGAAAGCCATTTCCCATCATCTTGGCCACACGAGATAAATTCTGCGTGCCGCCAGTCCTGACCTGAGGGCTGCTGCTGGGCTTCTTCCGTGTGCTGCACAGTGGCCTCTGGCTCACCAGTGGGCGACTCCAGGCCCACACTCCCTTCCTCTCGTCTTCTTTTCTTTTCCCCAAGACTCTTACTCCTGCTTTGCCATCTGCTTTAGCTCCCCTTTCTGTTTGCAAACCCTAATTCCCTCTTTTTCTTACTGCCCCCAGTTGGAATGATGGATAGTTTGTGTATATTAAAATTGGAAACACTTGCTGAGAAGTATATCTGTGGAATGTACTTTCCATAAGGGTAATGGCATGAGGAAGCGTAATTATATCAACCCATGAATTAGATGAGTGCATTATAGACCCAAGGAAACAGCTAGCAGTGTCATTAATGGTACTTCTGTTCTTCAGGTTAGTAGATTGATTTAGCCTTTCTATGTCTACCAGAGGGGTTAAATGTGTCTTTACGGCACACTTATCTTTTTGTATGGTATAAAAGACTCTGTTTTAGGCAGGTGCATTTTGGAACATGGCAGTGAAATGAAATGGCTTGTCTCTTGCCTGTCTTGAAAGACCGTACTGTGTAGCTAGGAAGAGAGGAACCACATACAACAATGAAATGGGATGGACAATGAAAAGTGAGCCCTGATGTGATAAATCTTAGATCCATGCTGTGGGGAAGACAGTGGTGCCTCCTCTGACAGGCTCTGAACACTTTGTTGTCCCAGTATTTATACCGCAAGCTCATTGTGTTACAAGTGATGAGTCTGAGGCTCAGTTGTCAGCTCATTTGCCCAAAGACACTCACTCACAAAGTGATGGAAGTCATAATTCGGACTGGCCTTGGTCAGGTTTATAGTGGAGACGCCGCCGACCTGTGGCTGCGGTTGTTTTTGTGAGTGTTTTGAAATGGCTTGATGTCATCTCCTCTTTGAAGTTTCCATCCTGCTCTGAGCTCTGGAGGCTAATCTACATGGATTTCACCAATGAACACCCATCCACAATGTCTTGCAGCCAGATGTGACCGATGAGAAGCATTCAGGAGCTCAGAGGGAGAGTGCAGGACAGTGGAGGTTTCTTTCTCCTGCTCCTCTTTGTCAGTCCCCGCCTGTTTATAGCTCTCCCTGTGTCCCTCTGTGTTCCAGCTCTCCTTTACCACTTGTCTCCTGCCTGGAAAAGTGGGCAGCCCATTTCTAATCCAGAACGTGGGGCGCAGAAATGGGGGCCCCAGGGAAAGCTGGCTAGCTAGACCAAGCCAGTATCTATGAGCTCCAGGTTCAGCGAGAGACTCTACCTCAGTATAGAAGGTGGAGATAATGGAGGAACCTACACAGTAGGATCCTCAGGCTTCCATAGGCATGGAATACACGCATGAGTATCCGGAACCACATGTAGCTGCACACTTGTACAACTACACACTTGTAATACACATCTACACACATTTGAATAGAACCATGCACATACCACGCACGCAAAACAGTCTAGTTTGTGAAATTGGTTGATTCCTTACTGGGAAATGCAAATAGGAGTTCCTAAATTAATTGCTTACCTTTGCTAACATGTAGATTAACTTTCACTTGGTCAAAGTCTTGAAAAGTTCATTTTCTTTGCTTAGGTTGATACACTATCAAGGAGAATATAGATTCTTTTTTTTGATTTCTTTTTTTTAATTAATTAATTTCTTAAAGAAATCTGCCTCTTCCCTGCCACCGCCTCCCATTTCCCTCCCCCTCCCCCGATCAAGTCTCCCTCCCTCATCAGCCCAAAGAGCAATCAGGGTTCCCTGTCCTGTGGGAAGTCCAAGGACCCCCCACCTCCATCCAGGTCTAGTAGGGTGAGCATCCAAACTGCCTAGGCTCCCACAAAGCCAGTACGTGCAGTAGGATCAAAAACCCATTGCCTTTGTTCTTGAGTTTTCAGCAGTCCTCATTGTCCGCTATGTTCAGCGAGTCCGGTTTTATCCCATGCTTTTTCAGACCCAGGCCAGCTGGCCTTGGTGAGTTCCCGATAGAACATCCCCATTGTCTCAGTTTGTGGGTGCACCCCTCGCGGTCCTGAGTTCCTTGCTCGTGCTCTCTCTCCTTCTGCTCCTTTTAAAATGAAGCAACTAACTGCAGCTTTGTTTTCAGAATGCATTTCACTAAAAAAAAAAAAAAAAAAAAAAAAAAAAGAAGAAAAAAAAAGAAAAAAAAATAGTTTACCTTAAGGGGTAGCCACTAATAACATTCCTGATTGGTGCTTCTATATTTATGATCCATATGAATTGTTTTTAAAGAATTAATTAATTAAGCGAGGCAGGTTTTCTCTGTGTAGTTCTGACTGTACTAGAACTAACTTCATGGACCAGGCTGACCAAGGATCTGGCTGCCTCCGTCTCCCAAGTTCTGGGATTAAAGGCGTGTGCCACCTTGTCAAGCTTCAAGTTTTTTATTCTTTTACTAGAGAGCTAATCTTTTGGGACAGTTTTAGGCATTTTGAGCAGAAAGATAACACTATAGCATTTTATCATTCTTCCTTTTTTTGTTTCTTCGAGACAGCATTTCTCTGTTGCTTTACAGCCTGTTCTGGAACTTGCTCTATAGGTCAGGCTGGCCTCGAACTCACGGAGATTTACCTATCTCTGCCTCCCGAGTACTGGAATGAAAGGGGTGTGCCACCTTCACCTGGTTCCCCATCGTCTTTCACACCTCTTCCCCTGTTATTACTATCTTAGTGTGGCCCATTTGTGGGGAACAGGCATGATTATTACTGTTAATTACAGTTCACCTTAGGGTCCACTCTGTGCCTCACAGAGGTTTGAAAAATACACGAAAAATACACGGCATACCTTTCCCATTGCCTTATCAACAGACTGGTGCAAGGGCCCTGGAGAGCTCTTGGTGCTCCATCCTTGCTCATCCCCCCCTCTTGCCCCTGAAGCCCTGCTGACGACTGGTCTTTCTCCTGTCTCGATAGCTCACCCTTTTCTGGAATGTTCCATATTATATATTTGAATGTTATGGTATGTCATCCTTTCAGACTGGCTTATTTCACCTAGTAAGAAGCATTTAAGGCTAAATATTAAGAATAAAATGTCTAAATGGTATTTGTTTGTCTCCATGCTTCACAGTCGGTTTACCCATTCACCTATGGATTCACATCTTGGTTACTTCCAGGTTCTGGCACTCATGAATGAGACGGCTATCAACTTTCTTATATAGGGTTTCGTGATGACAGGAGCTTTGGATCGATGTCCTAGATTTAGGATGGGAGTGGAATTTGGAAAAGAGCATCGGTTTGTCTCTCCAGCTGTGACAAAAAGGTTGGCTGGTTGGACATGTCTAGTAGGAAGCCTACACTGTTGTAGCAGAAGGTCCTATGGGAAAGGAAGTACTTTTGGAGCAAACCATCTATTTTCAGATGAGAAGTACAATTCCTAATCCTGCAAAAGGGCTTTTTGATCTAGTCAAAGCCATCGGGAGATACTGTCTTACTTGCTAGCCACCCCGAAGCTTAATTAAGTTATGAATTCATCAGATAGAGTTGAGGCACATGCTGATTATCTGATAGAAATCAGCACACACACTTACCTGCTTCATTCCCTTCCATGAGTCATTTATTTCAGGCCGAGAGCTCTCCACACACCTCACATGCATATCTGGAGCGTGACCGCATCTTTGGGATGCTAATGTGGCCCTTGCTCGTTGTGGACCAGCCAAAAAGGGCATTCATTCTTGGTGATTTTCTGTAGCCATTTGTAATTCTGCCAAGGGAGTTGACATCCTGGGACCTTGCCAGCCTTTCTTCAGAGAGGTTGACTCATGTTGAAAGATCCTTGGAGTTCCTGTGGTCGGTTAATCTTCTGGTCTGTTGCCTGTGGTGTGAGCCAGATACATTTCCAACACATACATTCCCAGCAGAAAACTCAACTTGGAGTGGCGTATCTTGGGTAAAGCCGCTTCAGCTTTTTAGTATTTGAGAGAATAGCAAGCCCCTCTTACTGCCTGGGATCGTGTAAGCATAGATTAGCCCATCTTTTTAGAACTCTTAAAGTTCTCAGGGGAAAATGCTTTGCGACTTCTAGGCATAATTACTGGCATATTAAAGCTGGAGTAAAGCAAACAGAGTGCACCCACTTGAAAAATCAAATGCTCACCCTTTTCTTCCGTTTGACTCCTTTAGAGGGCTAATTCATCTCGAGCGGGAAAAGCTTTTGAGCTGCAGTGGAGAGTTTTAGAATTATTATCCAACACTCCACCACAAGTCTGACGTTATTATTTTGGCATCTGTAGCTCATTAGGTCATATAGAGTGGCCTAGAATCTTGCTGAACCTAAGATGAGGTAAATAAGATCCTGTTCGGTTTGTGGAGGGCTCTGAGGTTCTTGAGCTGGTCATGCCCAGTTCCTAGGTGCATTCCAGTGTTCAGTGCTGTCCATGTGGCCAAGGGAAAGTGATTGGCAGTGGGGAACAACTTTCTATTTCCTGGTACTTACTCAAAGTTATAAACAGGAAGTGTTTTTACACTTAAAACATGACTAGAAATAGTTGGGAAAGTCTGTTTTGTAGAAAATGACTGGCTAAAAATGACAATATTTCATTGCTCTTGGAGATTTAAGCCTCCTGTTGACATCAACCAGGTCATGCTATACAGAAACAGGCTTTCAAAAATATTTTCTAAGAAATTTACTGATAAAAATTGATGCCATAGACATTTGGTTATTAGAGATCGCTGCTGCTTTGCTTACATAACTTAATTTCATCTTGTGGAATGAGGAGAATATTATGGGTTGACATGTTGAGAGAGCTTATTAAGCAATCAGGATCATTGTGATTAGGACTTTGGTTGCAACTTTATTTTTGTTTCTGCTCAAAGTCCTTTTTTTCAGATACTTTCAGTGAAATTTGTTAATTCAATCTTCTTCTTCTTCACATTTTAGTTTTCCTTACGTAACCTTCCATAAGAATGCTCGGAACTGAAACTACGATAAAGGGCTCAAAGTGAGCAGGAAATGCAGTAGAGCATCTGTCCTTCTCTTAGGGCGGAAACGGCAGAGATTTCTGGATCTGTGTCCGTGATCATTTTCTAGATGATCTAGACCCGTGCTTTTTAATCATGGAGCCCTTAGAGCGGAAACAGCAGAGATTTCTGGATCCGTGTCCGTGATCATTTTCTAGATGATCTAGACCCGTACTGTCCAATCATGTAGCCCTTATATGGTTCTTCCCGCCCACTCTGTGGAAGGTGACTTTGGGACTGAAGAACTGAACTTTTCATCTCAGTTCCTTTAGGAAACACCATGGACCTAGTGGCTGCTTTAGCAACAGCTCTAGAGAGTAATTTCCTTTCTCAAGGCATTCTCCAGAATTTATTGTCTGTCTGCTTACATCATGCTAAGAATGTTGCTGAAGCTTTCATTTTTTACCACAAGTAAGAATACCTTGAGCTCCTGTTACACTGTAAGGAAGCCGCTGTGAACTGCAGTTACACTGTAGGGAAACCTGGGCCCACAGAATGTAAGAAGCTTGGCCAGGCCAGATGTCCAGTGTCTGTCTTTGCTCCTATTTAGTGACAGAGTCTAGTTTTTTTTTCCTCCAGCGATAGGATCTCTTGTTAGTCACCATTAATTTTTGCTTTCCTAATACTTTACGATTAGATTCCAGGTCCCTGCTGTTTTCACCGCCCTAAAATGAAATGCCAGACCCCGTGGCATTCTTCCCCACTCCCCACTCGCAACTCCCTCCTCCGTTGTTTTCTCTAAAGGTTTCCTGGAGTTCACATAAGTGACATCAGAGACGACTTTGGCTGCTCCAGTCTTGTGCCGCACAATCCTCTGTCCTGGTGTCTTACAAGCGTCGTGTATTTACTAGTAGCAGTTTTTGAGGCTGGCGGTCCGAGATGGGGACCTCAGTCCGGTCCAGCTCCAGTGAGAGTGCTGTTCTAACTGCAGAGCTCCTGACTTCCTGCAGTGACCAGATAGAAGGGATGCTTTGTCTTCTGTCCTCCTGGTAAATGCACCAGAGCCACTCATGAGGGTTCTACTCCTATGGCTTACTTGCGTTCCAGTGGCCCCATTTCCCACTACCATCCCACCAGAGATTATACTGGAATGTCATGCACTTTGAGATCTGTGCCATAAACCTTCAGACCGTGGCATTCACTGAATAGGATTTTATATGAGGTTGTATTCATGTACCATAACTTCAAGGATCACGTATGCCATTGAAGGCAAAGTCCTTCAGTTCTTTAGGTCATTTAACAATACTCCTTGTATAGCTAATCCGTGTCTTGTTTCTTTATTAATTAATGTATTATTTAGGTTACCAACCTTTTCATGATCCTAAGAATTGCTGCTATAGCTTCCTCCTGCAGCAGATGAGAACAGACACAGAACCCCACAGGCAGATATTGTACAGAGAGTGAGAGACCTTGGAAACCCTCTGCCCTAAAAGTCTCCATCAAATCCTTCTCCTCAGAGCTCAGGGAACCCCACAGAAGGGGAGGCAGAAAGAGTGTGAGACCCAGGGTGGATAGAGGACATCGGGAAAGCAAGGCCCTCAGTTCATCTGAGCTCATAGAGACTGAGGCAGCATGCATAGGGCCTGCACGGGTCTGCACCAGGTCTTCTGAGTATATATAATGGCTTCCAGTTTAGCGTTTTTAATCAGATTCCTGAGCATATGAATGAGTGGATCTCTGTCTGATTCTTAGGCCTTCTCTTTGGCTCTTTTTCTTCTGTTTGTCTTGTCCAACTCAGATGTGATAATTTTTCTTTTATTATATATTCTTTTTAATATTTTAATATTATCCCTTATAAGCCTGTGTTTTCTAATGAGACAGAAAGGGAGTGGATCCTGATGGGAGGGCAGGTGGGGAGGAACTGAGGAGTAGAGAGTGGGGAACCCGTAATCAGGATATAGTGTGAGAAAGCAAAGCATTTTCAGTAAGAGGAAAACAGTTGCTGCTGTAAAGATACTCATATAGGTACATATGGGGTACAGTTTTATTTTGCTGGTTTGTATTTGTACTGTTTGTAACTCTTTACTGTTTCTGAGTCAGGGGTATGTTCTCTCTCATGCATCAGAATTTGGTCTCCACTAGTTTTGCCTATCCTAGAGCTTGCAATGTTGACTGTGCTTTGATCCTCCTGCCTCTGTCTACGGAGTACTGCCAGCGATGCTTTCGTTCTGGTGAAGGTGACTAACCCTTCACATATCCCGTGTGACAGATGGGGTAAAGCAAATTGTGGATTTAAGAGAAGACGCATTGAAGGATAAGTGAAGAGCACCAGTATTTCTCTGTCAGTTCTGGTTCAGTCTTGTGTTTCTAACAATCAGCACATCTGAGTTTGTACAGCCACTGTTAACATTGGTCATCTAAGAAAGTATATGACTACTTCCCTTGTGTATTTCTTTATCCTTCTCTTTACTGTCTGCACTGTTTGGCTGGTGGCATCCTCATTATGGCATGGACAGGAAGAGTCCATAGGCTGCTGGTAGGATATAAGTTGAAATAACAAATTGCACTTTTTCATAAATATTCGAGAAATGTGCAGGGAACTTGCTGAGTTCAAAGCAGGACAAACATCCCTCTTAGTTTCTAGTGTGTCCCTATGCCTTCCTCTGCTCTGACCTGAAGGGTTAGGCTGAGAGCCTCCTGCTGGTCTGTCTACCATGTTAGATCTGTTTAACAGATGGACATTTGTGGCTGAAATGACGGAAATATGAATCTGCTTTTAAAAATAGCTTGATAATTCCTTGTATATTTCCAGAAATAGTTTTATTAAAAACAAGGATATGGTAAATGTAGCCATATAAGAATATGACCCCAAATTGTAGTACAGTTAGCTAAAAAAGGGAAAAAGATCCTGTACACTTGGGTATTTTGATTTACCCTTCTTATCAGGGTTCATTAGTTATACAAACTATGACATGAAGCAGAAATGAAGGAAAGTGCTCTGTAATGGAGCCGAGGGCTGTGGGAAAGTTCCAGAGGTTCAGAAGGGGCCCAGTCATCTGAGGCCCTAAGAGGGTACACTCTGGAGATGATGATGGTGTGTGTGTGTGTGTGTGTACGTGTGTATATGTTTATGTGTATGTTTGTGTGTATAAGTCTTTTGTATTTATTTTTTAATGGCTGTGAAGGATGGATTTGTTAATATACTCAAAAATATCTGGATCAGTACCTGGTACTTGGCAAATGCCTAGCGCGTGGTAACTGATGCCCCTGGTACTGTGATGCAGGCAGGGGAAACGTTAACGTTCCCTGAAAATTTGACGTGCTCACATTCTTCCCCCAAGGGAAAACAACGTGAACTGGTGTGGGTGGACACCATCAGCACAGTGCAGTGCAAGGCGCCTAGTCTCTAACAAATCGTCCTTACTAAGTTTGGTTGATAAAGATCACCTGGGCCTCTGCCGTCCTCTCAGAAGAGTGCTGAGAAGGGCCCCTCGCAGATGCCTAGTGCAGACTGTGTTCCCTGGAACTGTGAAGCACACTACTGCACATGGAGGTCTGAGTCCTGAGGTCTGTCACGCTCTTAGAGCATCTTTAGAGTGTGTGCTGGTCTCATTGATGAAACGGGGCCTTTAACTGGACGAGATCCTGAGCTCCCAATTTACAGATAACCTATATTTAACCGAGTGCCTGTGTCCAGTGCTGTCCCCCTACTCACACTGTTCACACCCAGGCTATTGTGACACACCTTATCAGCACGAGTCACCTAGTGCCTGGGTGGAGGATTTCTCACCCTCCTGGAAGTCCTTCACATTCCAGCCTGTCTTTTGTCAACTGGAGCCGCAGTTGCTGGTGGTGACCAGCGACCCTGCTGCTGTCTCCCCAAGGTCTGAGGTTATTCAGTGTGTTGATGCTGGAGCTTAGGAGGCGGCTCCAGAGCAGCAGCAAGGCTGGCTGTGCGGCCCGCTGCTCCAGGCAGTTTCCGGCACCTCCAACCAGTTCTGAGGACCAGAGGCAGAATTCCACTGTGTGCCTGAAAGACTAAGTGTGCTGCTCGCTGGGCTCCCTGGCAGGAATCTGAGAACAGCTCAAGAAGCAAAATCAATTGAATTTCAACACAAGGCAGAGAAAATTGACACTGTCCCCGCAAGGCCACTTCCTTTGGGAGAAAAAGTTTATAAAGTATATTATTTGCTTTAACCAAGTGCCCTAGGTACTCAGAAGAATACATTCGGCTTGTCTTAACTTTGAGGTGAAAAGGAACTGTCATGGCGGGGTGATTGTGGCTTGTATTTGTTGCGCATGTAAGTTAGGAGTTTGTAAATTAGACGCTCGTTGTTTATGCTCATGGTTACTTCTCTGTGGTTGCTGGTGTGAGACATATCTGGTGATTTCACCCCAAACGTTTGAGGCCGAAGCAGTTTACCTTGAGTTCCCTGTAGTAAAATAGGTCTCTTGCCAGTATGTTCAGAACCCTGCTTCAGTATTAATCCCTTTTTATTAAGGGTGTCTGTTTTTGATTTGTGAGGAGCAGCAGTATTTCCCTTGTTTCCATAATTTCGGATTCAATTCCTGAGCCAAGCATTAGTAACCAAATCTGTGCTTAAAGCTTTTGGTCATATTCTTCTATTTAGTGTCTCTCTCGAAATCCGTTGTACCCTCCAGTCACTTTCAACTTCAGCATAACAAAACCAAATTTCCAGTCAGTGATGGCTGAAGAGCTGGCTCCTTGGTAATGCTTGCCTTCTACAGTACTTTCCCTCCACAGAAGAGAAGTAGTTTTGCAGAAAATAAGTTTACTTTTATAGTCTGAAGCCAGTGAAAATTATTTATAGTATCAATGAGAACCTTAGTAGATAATACTTGCCAAGGGTAATGTGTACATTCTACTTTTCACATTTTATTTAAAAATATCTTTTCTGCGAAATATTGAGTTTCATTATAATATTTTAATATAAATAAATCATCTTTGTGCTTTGCTCATACTTGCTACCTTTTGCTTAAAAACTTTCTAAATTGACTTTTTTTTTTTAGTTGCTATAGCAGTATTTAAAGCCATTCTCTCTGCCTTTGCTGTGCTCGATGTGGAAAGGTGCAGTGATGAGGTCTGGGGACAGAATGGTGAATGATGTGGCCTTGGCGTTTGGCCTCCAAGACTTCACAGTGCACTGGAAATTAGGCTAAAATATTAAAATAATGGGGCTGGAGAGATGGCTCAGTGGTTAAGAGCACCGACTGCTGTTCCAGAGGTCCTGAGTTCAATTCCCAGCAACCACATGGTGGCTTACAACCATCTGTAATGAGATCTGGCGCCCCCTTCTGGCTTGCGGGCACACATGGAAGGAATGCTGTACACATAATAAATAAATAAATATTAAAAGTAAAATAAAATAATGTTCAAGAATGTGTCAAAGTCAAAAGAAATTTCTAATTTTGCTAGCTCCAAAACGAATGAAACCTAACAAACACGATTTGAGATATGATGAATTGTCGCACTGGGTTGGGATGAATGCACTTTTCCCATGAAACGTTTCATTTATAAGCATTATAATTCTTTATTTTCTAAGTTTTTAAATGTGTCACTGAAATCGTAGGGACTCAGTCATTTTCTCACAGCCATTTGAGATCTTCCATGCATGCAAGGCCTTGAAACACAGGCTTTAACTTTCCATGTGCAGCAAATCCAGAGAAAGAAGAAAAAGCATGGCTTCTGTAAAATTTAAGATTCCAAGTAGTGACGGGGCTCCCCTCCCGTTGTGTCTTCACCAGAAGACGTCCAGCTCTAGCTGCAGTGGCAGGCCATGGCCTGAGCCGTCGCTGTGCGCTGGGAGTTTATCTGAGAACGGTCATGTTAGGTCATGGCAGGAAGAACCACCTTCCTCAAAGCTAAACAAGCAACAACTTGTAGCCCCTTCAAGGCCTCCGCAGCGCAGTCTGCAGTCTGATGCTGCCAAGAGCTTTGTGCTCACACCCAGGGCCAAATGGTTTCCTTTTTGTTTTTTAAATTAGAGCAGGAAATGTCTATTAGCAACTTAATATCTTTGTCTCTCTAAAAATAATTCAGAAGCAAAAGCCAATTATTTGTTATCTTAAGAAGTTAGCGGTTTTTTATTATTTTATACTGGTTTTAAATTATTTTTTTTAAAGACAGCAAACAATATAATGGGTTTCTTTTTTTTTTTTTCTTTTTTTTTTTTTTTCCCCGAGACAGGGTTTCTCCGTTGCTTTGGAGCCTGTCCTGGAACTAGCTCTTGTAGACCAGGCTGGCCTCGAACTCACAGAGATCCGCCTGCCTCTGCCTCCCAGGTGCTGGGATTTATAATGGGTTTCTTAATGACACTTTTGGACGGATATTGTTATTCTTTGTTCTCCTTCCTCTACCGCTCCACCACCTTCCCTTGCTCCCTGTCTCCATGCTGGTGTTCCGCCTTCCTTCCAAGGCCACCTTCAGCTGTATGCCACATACATCTTTGGCCATTCTTTTTCACTACTACTTTTCAAACCTTCCTTCCTCCTTTCTACTTTGATGTTCTACACACACACACACACACACACACACACACACACACACACACAGTCTTAAATTCTGTACCCGAGAAAACTTGATATCTGACTTTCTAGCCTGACTTTTGTTGCTTAACATAATTGTTCCAGTTTTTTTTTATGGCTAAATAAAGTTCCATCATGTATATATATCATATTTACTTTTCCTTTCGTCTGCTCATGGACACGTAGGCGGCTCTGGATGTTGGTGATTGTGAGTAGTGTAGCAGTGACATGGGTGTGCAAGGATCTCTGTACAGTGCTGATTTAGAGTCCCTGGGGCATATACCCAGGCGTGTTGTAGCTTGCTGACTCATATGGCCATTCTGTTCGCAGTGTTCTGAGAAACCTCTACACTGCCTTTCACCCGGGCTCCATCAGTTTACTGGTTCTCACCAGCATGTCTAGATGCTCCTCTTCCCCATGCTCCCAAACCTTTGTTGTCCTTTGTCCTCTTAGAGACATTCTGACTGGGGTGGGATGGAGTCTCAAAGCAGTTCTCATTCAGAAGGGTCAAGGAGGAATGCCTGTTAGAAGTAGATAGAGCAAGAGCCAAGAGACTTTAATACAGTTGACAATGATTACAGTGACCACAAATGATCATGGCTGCTCTGTCTCTCTCTCTCTCTCCACCCCCTCCCTCCCTCCTTCTCCCCTCGCTCCCTTCCTCCCTTCCCTCCCCCTCGCTCCCTTCCTCCCCTCCCTCCCTCCCTCCCTCCCTCCCTCCCTCCCTCCCTCCCTCCCTCCCTCCCTCCCTTCCTCCTTCTCCCCTCCCTCCCTTCCTCTCTTCCCTCCCCACTCCCTCCCCCCTCCCCCCTCCCTCCCTCTCTCTTCTTTAAGACCAGGCCTCACTATGCATCCTTAGCTTGCCTGGAACTCTATATAGATCAGGTGGTTTTGAACTCACATAGATTTGCTGCGCCTGTCCCTTGGAGTGGTGCTGGGATTAAAGGCTTGAGCCACCATGCACAAGCCAGTTCACAGCCTTTATCTTCTAATGTATCCACAGCAAGCCGATAGCAACGTGGAGGCTCTTCTGTGCCTATATATGATTCTGTAAGAAGCAGTTTTACTGCCAAGGTTTGAAGGTGTTCTTGTAAATCTCAGATTTTGGTGAGCTCAGCCCTACTTTGGAACCCCGAAAGTTTTACTTGAAAAAGTAACTTGACATTCTGTGTTTCTTAGAAAAGACAGGATTCCTGTGCAGTAAGTAATGTCAACTACATATTTGGAAATCCCTTTTGCTTCTTCCTTTTAATTTACTGGTGGTGGTTCATCAATTTTTATGTGTATAAAATTTAGGTGAGCTTAATTATCGCTTAATAAAAATACTATCAGCCAGGAGGCACAAGCCTTTAATCCCAGCATTTGGGAGGCAGAGGCAGGTGGATCTCTATGAGTTTAAGACCAGCCTAGTCTAAAGAGTGAGTTCCAGGACAGCCAGAGCTACATAGAAAAACTCTCTCTCAAAAAACAAAACATAACAAAATCAGTATCAGAATCAACATTAAACAATATAATATCCTCTGTCTGTCTTCCTGCCTCTGTTTCTGCTCCTGTATCTTCGTGTGTGTGTGTGTGTGTGTGTCCACACACTGGACATATCTGGAAGGTCCATCTAAGGTACGTCAAGCTTGTGTTGAGGACAAGCAAACTCACTTTATCTCCAGCTTTTGTATCCTGTTATATTAAAGTCTCAACATTGTCAGATCTTCAAACTGTCAAGGAAGCCAAGAAATCCTGATTCCTATAGGTCTTTGGATGCGTTCATGTACTGTTTTTCCATAACAGCTCTATGAACGGCAGCAAACAAATTAAAAAGCAGAAAGGAGGCTAAAAGCAGGGGTGGCTTTTAACCTCAGTTACAGTCTGAGCAGTTACAAGTGTGACACAAAGCACTGACCACACTTAGTGTGTTAGCCAAACCACCACCACCACCACCAACAACAACAACACCAACAACAACAACAACAGCAACCCAAGACCTGATGCTAGAGTGAGATGTGCTGCTGGTTATATGATGGTGTTGGGTGTGGGGAACGGGGGCTAGGTATTAGCATAATTTCATTGAATACATGAAGTAAAAATGTTAGAGAGTGCAGCGACAGGAGAGAAAGCTTCTGAGTAATGATGGGGATTCTTTCTAGGCTCAGACTATGCTAGAAGTTTTACCCTCTTTCAGGAAATGTTGATATAAGAGAAAAAAGCAGGATTTCCAGAGTTACTTTCTGGTATGTGGACATATATAATAATTCCCGTGCTTGGGGCTTTCAGGAACAGTATTAGGCAACATCATAGAGCAGTTCTTTTGTGGGCACATGCCATCATCCTCCAGCACCCCACTTCATCTGCGTGCTCCTTTCCTTTCTCCTCCATCGATTCTTGTGTGCTCCTCAGATCCTTTTCATCTCGGATCCCTGCGCTTGCTCTTACCTTTGCCCTGGATAGAACACTGCAGAGTTCATTTCTTGCTTTATTTCTAGGCCTAGCTCGAATATATTTTCTCCGAGGGAAAGCGTCTTTTCTAAGCTTTCATGTCATAAACTCTGACTCTGGGTGGATTGAAGAGACAGACAAGAGCGGGCATGGGCGGTGTACCATAATCCCCTCGTGTGGGAGACTGAGCCAGGAGGTTCATGAGTTCGTGTTAGCCTGAGATATGTACTGAGATCCCTGACAGTAAAGGAGGATGAGAGAGTGCACGGGGGTGTTCTGGGGTTTGTGTTCATATCTGGCTGCTCTGGAAATGGTGCGTCCTCTGCTCCGGGTCTCTGAGAAATTACTCCGTGAGCTTAATAGATAGTCTAGAGCAGGAAGTGGAGTTCCCTGCTTCCTCAGTGAGGCGCGCTGTGTCTCATTCCGGTGGCTTACCATACATGTGAGTGTATGAAGGGCCTGAGAGCTCGTGTCTCGAATAGCTACCTGTAGTCTTTCTTGCCTACCTTCAGTCACTTCTGTTGGAGAACATCTGTTTCTGTCTTGAGTATTGTTTGGTGTTGCACAAAGTATAGTTTAGGAAAATGCTGTGCTAAACATGGTTTTAATTAATTAGAGGAAACGTCTTAAGAATGTTCTAGAAGTAATGGGAATAGCAAGCAGATTTTATTCATCTCTCTCCATGACTTGACTTCAACGTTTCAATATTTACTTCATTTTCAGAGGATTTTCTTTAAAGCCAGGTCTGGCCTAATTGCTTGTATTTCAAGCACAAGAAATGCATTTTTTTACGTCAGTCTCCTAATAATTTTTATTTCAAAAATTTAAAACACATGTAAAAGTTAAGACAATTCTATTATCCAAATTTAACTGTTACCAAAATTGCATATTATTTACCATTTCTTTGGCCAAACTCTTTTTAGAGTGTAATGAGAAATATTTTGCTGTTCATCTTGTGTGTGCATATTTTCCTGGGAGGACTTGGGGGATGGGGAGTGGAGCGGGCCTTGTGAATAGCAGATATGGATTTGTGGTGTTCCTGAACTGTGGGTCCCAGACTCCGGGAGCATCCTCAAAGGGATGTTACTTTATCTCAGTGATGTTCCTGTGCCTACCAAGATGGAATTCTTGTGTACTTTGTAATACTGTGTTAATATTCACATTTGGAAAGTCAGAAATATAATCTCATACCATAAAATTCATTCTTTCCTATATTCATAAAAGTATGTATCATTGCCACTGCTAAAATATGCCCAATCTCATTAGCAGTAACTTTTCACTTTTTTCTCTTCTGGCTGCTGTAAGTTTTGTGTCTCGATCGTGGTTGTTATGGACACTGGATGGCCCGTTGTGCTGTGTTCCTCCAAACATACCACGTTTTGTTTTTCGTTTATCACTTGGGGACATTTGGGCTGTCTCTACGTGCTGGCTACTGTGACTGTACTGTTGTGAACATTCATCAGTAGGTTTTTGTCGACATACGTTCTCATTTTTGGCATACATCAGGAAAGTTGATCTTCCAGGACATCCCTCAACTGTATGACTGCCGGTGGGACAGCCCAGCACGTTGTAGAGTGCACGCTTTAAATCCCACCTGCGGTGCCAGGGAGTTCCACTTTCCACACCCTTTCTGATGTTGTCAGTCACAGCGGCATGGAAGTGTATATGGTCTAGACTGTCATTTCTGTAATGGTCCGTGAGCAGACACCTTTTCATCTTGATATTTGCTGTTGCATATCTTTTGTGGAGAACTGTCTTTTCAAGCACTGGCTTCTGTCTGTCTGCCTGCCTATCTTCATCTGTCTGTCTGTCCATCTGTCTTTCTGTGTCCATCCATCTGTCCGTCCATCCATCCATCCATCCATCCATCCATCCATCCATCAGTCTTTTCTAGACAGGGTTTCTCTGTGTGGCCCTAGCTGTCCTGGAACTAGCTCTTGTAGTTCAGGCTGACCTCAGACCCACAGAGATCCACCTGCCTCTGCCTCCCGAGTGCTGGGATTAAAAGTGTGCACCACTACGTCTGTCTTAAGCACTGACTTTTATCTAGGTTGTTTTATATTATTGACTCATACTTGTACTCTGTCGTTGATTCTGGCTGCTAGCCTTGCTGCAGAGACAGAAACTGCAAAAATCTCCTCCCATACTTTGGCTTTTCTTTTCATTCCTTGTTGATGTGCTCTGAAGTAGTAACACTTATATTTTGATTGGATCCAGCTTTCCATTGTTTCAGTTAGATCGTTTCCTTTTTTTTTTTTTTTAAGATATAATTCATTCGTAAGAAACCATTACCAAATTTGGGATCTTGTTCATCTACACTTTTTTTTTTTCTGAGAACTTACTAGTTGTAGCCTTTATATTTAGGACAGTGATCCATTTTGAGTTAATCTTTGTATATGATGCAAGGGAAGCCCACAGTCTTAAGAATAAAATTTGCCTTCAGCTATAGGATGACCTAGAAAGGTAGTTATTTTCTCCTTACCTCTATCTTCTTGCCTTTCCGTTCTTGTCCCATATCCTCCATTCTTAACGAATAATGACATAATTATTTGGTATTTGTGTAATTCAAAGTAGTAGGAATAGAATCGAAGGGAGGACAAAGTCTCCTTATAAATGCGATTACGTTTAATTAAATGAACAACTAAGTCACAGCGGACATCTGGCACTGCGCCTTTCTCTCCTGCTCTGTTTCTCTGACAGTGACGCCTGGTCTGTTCCCTGTGGAACTCCTTCCTTAACATTTTGTTTATAAATTGTCTTTGCACAAAGAGTAGGTAGTGCAGAGATGGACTCAGACCGAGAAAGGATAATGAGAGAGAATCAAAACGAGTGTGAAAGGAAGCTGCCATAGACTAGAACTATAGATATCTTACCACTCCAGGTGGACATCTGTCTGTGTATAAAGCAAACATGGAGAGAAGTGTGGGCTAAGATACAGAGATACGCCTTTCTTTTTATATCGTGAATAATAAAAACCCAGAGACAGATATTGGGGATCAGAAAATCAAAGCAGCCAGCTACTGACTTTTACCTCTACCTCAGACAAAAATGGGCGATCTTCCCACCACAAATCCTCAGATTGAGACTGAGCTGAGAGTTGTCTCCTCCTGTTTGATATTCCTCTGTAGTGTTGGGATTAAAGGTGTGCACCACCACTGCCAGGCCTTTTTGGTTAACTAGTGTGGCCGCTGGCATTAAAGGTGTGTGCCGCCACTGCCTGGCCTGTTTGGCTGACTAGTGTGTGTCTGCTTTGAGCTCCGATCTTCAGGCAAACTTTATTTATTAAAACACAATAATATGCAAGTCTAGGATGTATCTGTGTGTGGATCGCAGGCCACTGTGGACATCCCAGATCTGTGAGTCTGTACACTCCTTTTCAGGTGTGTTCCTGAAGGAGCTGGGACTTAGCACAGACCCAAGGCCAGGAGTTTAGGGCAATATACTTTTTTCTTCCTTCGTGGATTTGACCTTAGTTTGACCTTACTGTGTGGATTCATCAAATGCATCATTTCATAGAGAAGAAAACTGAAGCCCAATGGGCCATAGATTATGTCCAAAGTTGTGAGTTCCTTCTTCTTGGTGCATGAACATGGGTTCATGGCTTCATGAATGATGGAGTTCCTAGTGTTAAAACAGTGTTTTATTAATGTGAAAAATGTTTACCGTTGCAATTATAAAAAGTTTTGCATCAGGTTTTTTATGTTTTGTGGTCTATCTTCATAATAGAAATGACAGTTGAAACATTAGATTCATGTTTAAAACAAATTATTATTTTTTTTACAGATATATAAACTCACCTACATTATTATATAAAAAAGCTTATACTGAGGAAAACCTGGGCACTAATAATAAAAAATTCATGTTCATTAAGTCACAAAAAATTAATTTCGCCACTTATTTACTGTGTAGCATATTTATACTTTTGTTTTCATGGCTTCCATTAATGACACCATTAAGATAGCTAAATAGTATGAGAGATAAATTTTAAGTGTTTTGGTTCCCACTAATTTATATCAAGGGTAGAACTTGCTTTTTATGGCTATCAGAGATTCATTAAACTGAGCTAACAGCTGGTGTATCACTCCACATACACACTTGCACCCTTTATCTAATGTTCAGTGCTGATGGCATTGAGGTGACTGCATTGTCATGGGAGTATTTAACATCCAGACATTCAACTTAGCTGATTCTCTTGGACCCTGGCTCCATCTTCAGATAGCCTTGTTGTGCATAATGCAGACAATATCGAATCACACAAAAGTTCCGCATGAACTTTTATGGAAAGTCTGTGTCCAAAGTTTAAAAATTATAGTTGTTTCCAGCAGAAAACTATAACACAAGATCTGGAACAAAGTCATTGATGACTAATGCAAGCGCGGGTCAGTTAGGGTAGAGTTGGGAGGGGAGTCTGTAGTGTGGAATGTCTTGCTGGTGAGGGAGGTAGCAGGGGTCACTTGGTGGACCTGTCAGACCTGTCTGTCTTATCAGCGCAGAGAGAAGATAGCCAGAGCTCGAGAGGGACCTTTGTCCACTCGAGATGGCCTCTCTGGAAAGGCCAATCCACTAGAGAATGTGAAGAGAGACTTTCTGCCGATGTAGCGGTTCTAGGTGAGGAGTGGAGCGAGCCATAGAGGAACTCGGCAGCTTAATTTGCACCCATGATTACACTTGAAAATAGGAAGGTAAAGCCTGTTTTAGACTTTCACATTCAGACATTTAGGGAGGCTTTTCTTCCCAGAAGGATAAAAAAAATCATAAAATGCACAATTATGGTTTGTGCAAGTATCCTTTCCAAAAACCATTTCTTGTAGGCAACTTTAAAAATGGCGAGTAGAGACAACAGCTCCGTGCTTGCTCTTCTGCAGACCGCACAGCCTCTTCCAGCCTGCATGCTGGACACTCTCGGCCCTCTCCTGGCTCTGCTGTGCTGGACAGGCCACCAAAAGGTCCTCTTCTCCCCCTTTTCTGCCTGAAGGTGGAGCCGAGCCCTCTCTATTTGAGATGTGGCAATATATAACCCAGAAGGTTTAGATAATGCTTGCCCCAGTGGTGGTTTTGGGGAGCGTTTGTTGATTGTGATCCTTTCTAGTAATGTGGCCGTGGCTGAGGAGGAGGCTAACTCATAACCTGTCTTGTTAGCTCAGGGACAGTCTAGGGTATGGTTTTTAAAGTGCTCAGAGTCCTGTGGGTCTGGCCTTTCCTGTACACTGACTATTTTCAGATAGATAGGGATTGTTTTCCTTAAGGCATTATCCCCCATTTCTCAGTGGATGTATTCTTGTGCCCAACTCTTGCTTTATTCATTGCAACCATGTAACTATCGTGTTTGCATACCGAGTGTGGCCCTTTGATTCGTCGTTTCCAAACCTGACTATCTTCTCCTATTTAAATGTTTTGCTTTAGCCTCTGAAGATAATGCATTGCCTTCCTCAGTGAATGCTGGCATAGGCCATGCAAAACTTTCTTTTTGTTGGTGTTAAAATAGAAATTTGGCAGTCCCTAGCAAAGTCCCAGCAGTTAACTTGGGGTATTATGAAGCTGCGAGGAGATAACCAACCAACTGCATCTGTGTTAAGCAGTTTATGTATGCATTGCTTTAAAAAGCACTTTCATGAGTTTTGGTCACAAATCGAATCAATTTAATGTATCTGTGCAATTTATTCTCTTTTCTACAAAACAAACAGCTATAAAAACGGTCACCTATTTCCTATATTGTCAGCCTTCTTTCTCGAAAGATCTTACATAAAGAAGATCTTACAGTGATATGCTCCAAAGTTTGTAATAACACACAAGACGAAAATGGTCGACGTTCCCTGTGGCTCCCCGGCCTCGAGTCTGTTACTCATCGATTTCCTTAAACCTACTTACCTTCATGAACGATTTTAGATTGCTTATCACGGAAGCTCCTTTTAACAAGACCTGGAGCTAAGCACAGGGAGGACTAAGAAAGCCAGAAGAGTGGCAAAGAAGGCGAGCAAGGGGCTAGGCAGGGGCCTGGGAGGCTGCCTGGCTCTCCCGGAAGGTACTGTGTACCTAACCAACAGCAGTGGATTTGCCCACTTACAAGGAGATGTTTCCTGAGCACCCACCATATACCTGGGCCTCGGGGACACCGGGTGTGCAGTGATCTGCTTAGCAGCAGACCCAATTCCTTCGTCAACTTTGCATTTTAGTAAAGAGAAAGGTTTTGAAGTGGTGCTGTCTACGTAGTGTGTTAGAAGTAGTCGTTAAGGAGAGAAGGATGAGAGGAGACACGGGGTGGTAGTGGTCCAGGAGCGCATCCCTGAGAAGTGGGTGTTAGCTAAAGGCCACAGGCTGAGGGGAACATAGGAGTGCCAGAAGAGCATGCCCTACAGAAGGGGCAGCCAGGGCACAGGCTCTGATGTGCTTGTAGGAGGGGGTGGCATGTGCTGGTGGAGTGAGTGAGGAGATAGTGACCGCTTGCAGCTGAGGATCAGTTAGAGCAATGTCAAGTTATTTGAGTAAAAAAGTACCAAGGCTCACATAAAACCAGGAAACCAGTCCTACCATCCTTAAAAAAAAATCCCCTCTAGTTGTGTATCAAATTTGCTTTATTAATGTGCTTCAAGTTTCCAATATTTTTTTAAGAAATGAAGTGATAACTATGTGTTCAGATATATGTGTTTACCATCGTTTCTTTTGTAGTTTCTTAGATATTTCAGGATGTGCTTCTAAATTTGATGCATTGCTGTTTAATAGGAAGCAAGTAACAGAAGATTTCCCTAGATCGACTGGCCTAACAAATCCTTAAATGCCCTCTGTAACAAGATGAGATGGTGGACTCTGTCATTATATCATGTTCTGACAGCCTCGACTGCTTCTGCTGACCCTGAAGCGTCCTTCCCTGTATTCGTCCACCCTCACCCCAAGGTTATCCAGTCCCTAAAACCTTACGGTGAGGCTTGGGTGGCTGTAACAGTCATGTCAGATTCACTCTAAATCCTACTGGTCTTCTGGACAAGTGCACTTTAAAACCATGCTCTCGCAGTCCTGGGATCATTTTCAAAGTCTTCATGTGTTGTAGGCTGTTTCTTATTTAAAGCCATTGGGGTGCTGTTTGAAAACTTGTGATTCCAGTTCTATTGTGAAAGTACACCCTCCTAACCACTTAATGGAGGTCTCTTTTTCATAGCTGCTAAAGGGAAACCTCTGAGAGGCTCTGCCTTTCGTAGGTGATGTGCTTTGCTGAGAGCTGCTCTTCCTTAATAAATAGCCCACCATCTGCGCTTGCACATAGACGAGTGGATGATCAAGCCTGTGTCCTCTGAAACTCATGTAGTGCTTAAGATTGGGTGTTTTCCCATTTGCTTAACATTTGCCTTTGTGTCATGGAAGTTGGAGATGGGACCAAGTATTGGGAAGGTCAGGTCTCTATGGGTTATGCACCAGCGCCCTATTTCTGGAAGGATTATTGTTTTTGGTTGCCAGGGAAATGGGTTAGGAGGATGCCCACTGGTGCCAGCTGTGTGGCTGGCAGGCAGCTGGTCCCTGGGTGTCTCTTGGGCAGAGTCAACAGTTGGGTCAGAGTGGCTGTGACTCAGCGAGTGTAAACATTTGCTTAGTTTAAATGATTAGTGGAGCCCCTGCCTAGTTATTAGCTGATGATAAGGGTAATGTGGAGGCCAGCCACAGTTCCTCCCTGCTGGAGAGCAGTGCTGGTAGATGCGTTTGACCAGCTGTCCAAGGAGCCCGTTTGTGTTTATAGAGTAGCAGGTGAAACTGTAGTGTGATGATGAAATGAAGTGGGCACTGAGAAGGACCAGTAGAGGGGAAAGGGCGCAGGTTGTTTGCCTGACTCAGGCTGTTATGATGAAATGAAGTGGGCACTGAGAAGGACCAGTAGAGGGGGAAGGGTGCAGGTTGTTTGCCTGACTCAGGCTGTTATGATGAAATGAAGTGGGCACTGAGAAGGACCAGTGGAGGGGGAAGGGTGCAGGTTGTTTGCCTGACTCAGGCTGTTGAGCAGCCCTCTCACACTGGTAGGCACAGGAACAAAAGAACCTGTCCCAAAGCTTTAGAAGAAGAGAGGAAGAGGGAAGCATTACCGCCTGTATTATTGCTTTGGGTTTCGGTCTCCCCCGCTAGAGTGGAGATGTTCATGCTTTTTCATTTTAATCCCAGCATTGTTGAAGCGAGCTGAAAGGCAAACCATATTTCTCTCTTTCATGTCCCTCTTCGGGCTGATGGTAAGGTGTTACTTTGATAGGTTTTTGTAAGCCTTTGGCATACAGTCAGACTTTCTATCCATTTAGAGGTGCGGGATTTAATGAAGGATTGTATAGGCGTAGAAGCTCTCCCTGGTTCCTCACCCATTTGTCATTGTTAGTGTGTGTGCCCGGCACTGTCTTTTATGTCTGTGCTCGGAATGCAGACACAGCTCGGTGCCTTGAGAAAGGCAGGCAGACTTCGCTATTCAAGGTAAAAGGGTCAGGAGAGCAACAGTCACTGAGATGTAAATGTCTCGAAAGGAATTACACCGGGAGGAGTTGTAACAAGAGTTGGGAGCAGCTCTGCAGGAATGTGTGTGGCTCAGCGATTTGTGATCAGCTCAAAATCTGTTAACTGATTGCAACTTGAATTAAAGTAAGTTGAGTTGTATAGTCGAACAGAATGTTTCAAAGTTTGTTACTTCAAATAATTTTTTCTTATAACTGACCCAAAACATTCCTATTTATGTTTTCTCATAATACTTGCTGGGATAGGCAGTGTACTGTCTCTTTAGTGGCCTATAGTGGTGGTCATCCTCACAGAATAAAGGTGATTTTGTTAAATTGTTCAGCATATGTTTTTCCCGAGGAGCTCTTGAAACACCAGCCTCCAGAGCAGTTTACTTTAGAGGAGTGTTATAGCCAAGACAAGTGTGATAGCACATACCTATAATCTTAACACTCGACAGGCACTTTTAGCCTGGGTTTCTATTGCTGTGTGGAAACAGCATGATCAAAAAGCAAGTTGAGGAGGAAAGGGTTTATCAGACTTACACCTGAGCATCACTGTTCATTACTGAAGGAAGTCAGGACGGGAACTCAGAACAGGGCAGGATCCTGGAGGCAGGACCTGATGCAGAGGCTTGGAAGGGAGCTGCTTACTGGTTTGCTTCCATGATTTGCACAACCTGCTTCCTTGTAGAATCCAGGACCTCATGCCTAGGGATGGCGCCACACACCAGGGGCTGGGCCCTCCCCATTGATCACTAATTGAGAAAATGCCTTATAGCTGGATCTCAGGGAGGCATTTTGTCAACAGAGGCTCTTTCCTCTCTGGTGACTCTGGCTTGTGTCAAGTTGACAGACATGAAGATCACAAGTTATGTAGCAGCGGAGTGTTTTAATATTATGAAATATTGCCTCGGCTAATGGCATTAGGAAGGCATCATTTTATATCTTCCTTGGATTTTTGCGACAGTCTCTTCAGATGAATTTATTAAACAGTTTCCAATGTTTAATTAAAAATACTCTGTTATGTTAGGTTACCAAATACTCAAATAATTAAATTTTGTTATCTGCAACACAATTGTGCATAGAAGAACCCCATATCTGCGTCGATTGGGGAAATAAAATACAGCATGAATAATAAATTTAGAACCACAGTATGGAAGAAGCTGGGGTCAGGTGGAATGAGTTTTTATTTGTCTTGCACTCAGTGAAATGGCCCGACAGTGGAAGGCTACTGTGTCTGGTCCCCTTGTGACTTACAGCAGGAGGATGCCCTACATGTCTCCTCGCACGTACTACACATGCACCGTGATCCACATCAGCTGCCGGAGTGTTTGCAGACTTCAGTTCCTGTGGCTCTTAGGGGGAGAAGAACTGATTTTATCATTGTTTTATCTACATTTTTTTTTTGTACTCTAAACACCATTGTGATCCCAAATTAGAAGACAAAAGAACTCATTTCTCATGGTTTGAAACTTTGTGGGGCAAACCCAAACCCAGTTTTATATGTCGTTGTGTTTTAGAACATGGTTTTGTATATAGTTCAGTGTTTTCCAAACTCTGTTGGAAAGTTAAATCATCTCTTTCATGGGTTCTGTGAAGAGACAAACTCTGTATTGTTGTCATATGCAGGTTTGAAGATGTAGGGTGCTTTTTGTTTGTTTGTTTAACAAGAGAACATAAGCCAGCTCCTAAATTTTCCTTTACTTCCTATCATTCTTTTGGTTTTCTTTTTCTTCAGTGCTGGGGATTGAACCCAAGGTACTACTTTCTACTGAGTTTTTAAGTGAAGCAATGTAATTAAAACTTGACCATTTAGGACTCATATTTCAAATACTGTCTGTGTATTACCCCATTTCACCTGTCTATCCATCCATTCGTCCATCCATCCATCCATCATCCATCCACCCACCCATCCATCCACCCATTCATCCAGCCACACACCCATCCATTCATCCACCTACTATCCACCCATCCTCTATCCATGCTCCCATCCATCCATCCACCCACCCATCCACCCACTCACCCATTCATCCATCCATCCATCCATCCATCCATCCACCCACCCACACATCCATCCATCCATTGCACAATGCATGTTTGCTTTCAAATTCCAATTATAGTTATAGACATATGTATACACACAAATCGTCTATACTTTTTAATGTGTTTTTGCTTATATTGTCTACGTTTCTGTAGTAAAGTTTCTGAGAAACTTTCTCAACTTGTCATTTCAAAATTACTTAACCGTAAAGCCACTCCGTCTTTTCTAGCGATGCTCTGAGATGCTTATCCTCTTGACAGCAGCTTTTCTGCTGGTGGACGTCCTCCCGTGGAATGATTAGAACTGTTTTTCTTAATGTATCTTCATTATGTTAAAAAAAAAAAAAACCCTTCCTTTCATGACTAGCTGACTTTTCTCAGTGGACATGTGCTGGACCCAGACCCTGTGGGCTGGTACCCAGTATCTTCCACAGGCCTGGACCCACAGCACACCTATTTTGTTTTTAAAGTAACAGTTTTGAAAATTAGCAAATGCTCCTCTAGATGCTGCGATTATTTTCTGATTGACCTTTTATTGTACTAAAATACTTTATGTATTTCCTAAATCTGAGTAGCCTTAATTAAACATTCTCTGTGTTGAACTTGGTTTGCTTGTGTATTGTAACTTTTGTTTCTAATTAATTTATAATGAGACTGAACTACAAGAGCAGACAAATCATTTGTCATTTGTGTGTGTAGTCTGTTTTTATCTTTTGCCAATTATTGTATTGAGAAAGTGATTTTTTTTCTCTTGTGAGCCTGTTGTGTTGGCAGGGACAATAATCTGTGTATTATACATGTATATAACATGCAATCCTTTGCCATTTTATCACAGTTCTTTCACATACATATGTTTTATATCCACATTCTTCTTTCACGTTTATCTAATCTTTGAATCTTATTATGGTTTCTGGGGTTCGGTTTATATAAAAGAAGTTTTTTTTTTGTGCTGAGATGAGAAAAATATTCAGCCATGTTTTCTTCTGATGGTTTCCTTACTTTTCTAATTTAAATTACTTAATAATTTGTTTTCTTTTTTATTTTCATTTTTAGTTTTTATCATGTAGATTTCTTACTCATATCCACTACCTGGCATTTATGTTTTTTCTTATTTTTAAAAGAGTAGTTTTAATTTTTATGGCATATTTTGATCATATTTACTCCCCCATCTTCACTCCTCCAAGATTTACCCTTTCCACCTGATTGCCCTCCCCGCCCAACTTTGGGTCTTGCTCTTCCTCCTACAGCCTCTCATTCTTTTTTCTGTGGCAGTGCCCTGGGAGTGGGAGCCTGCCCAGAGTGTGAGCAGTCTACAAAGTGACTGTCTTTTACTCAGACATCACCAGATGCCAGCAGTTCCTCAGCTAGTGCTGGGGCTTCTTTCCCACTTCCCCTGCTGCAGATTTGTTTGGCTTGTGGTACGGGGGTCTTGTGGACGCTGTTGTGGTTGCTGTGAGTTTGTATGGGGTCTTGTGAATGGTGTCACGTTGCTGTGAGTTTGTACGGGGTCTTGTGGATGGTGTCACAGTCGCTGTGAGTTTGTACGGGGTCTTGTGGATGTTGTCGCGGTTGCTGTGAGTTCATATAGGCAGTCCTGATGTATTCAGAAAACACCGTTTTCTTGGATTTACCCAGAATTCCTGGCCTCCAACCTTTCTACCCTGTCTTTAGAAGACCCCTGAGTCTTGGAGGGATGGATATGATATGACACATCCCATTTAGGGTTGGGCACTCCACAGTTTCCTGTAGTCTGAAGTCTGCCCAGGGGGATGTTCTCCGTATTAATTGCCATTTCCTACTTCTCTGAAGAGGACTGAGAGACACTGATGATTCCTCTTATTCACTTATATTTCCTTTTAAAAGTATTGATACATAAGAAAGCACAGCATACTGTGTATATTTGGGCAAATTGTCTGTTCCACTGGTCTGATTTTTAAACTGGGTAAGATTATAGCATTCTCAAGGGGAGTGTTCAACACTAAGATAAGACCCTGTTTTAAAGATGTTAGTGTGTAGCTCTCAGTTGATGAATAGCATCCCTACTGCTGAGATCTCCTCAGTGTCTGTGAGCTCTTGAATTTTCTTACTGTGTTTAGCAGTGTTTTTGGTTGACTTTAGTTTTGAAATGTCCACCCATTCATCTCTAAATCAACCTTTGCCTTCTCTTTCCCCTCATGTAAGAGTTTAAGAATACCTTTTAGGACCAGTTTAATCCAGGAGAAAGGAGCTTGGGGTCATCACCATTTTCTGTCACCTTCAACTTACAGATCAAAAATGTTATCTATATTGGAAAATCAACTTAAATATGCAACATGGTGGTGTTTGCTTTATTGATGCACTCCTGCAAGAGATGGCCTATAAATTTTGTTCAGAATGGCGTAGTCCGAGATAGAATTCCAGCACTGTATTAGTAAAGACTGTGTTTTCACAGTGTATTCCACTTCCTTGTATAAATGCTGCTAAACACTGTCAAGTCAATGAACCAACCATAAATTATATGGTGCATGTAGGGCAAGCCAGGTGCATACCTGTCATTATTTTCTAAAAATAAGAGTTCCCGGGAAATGATGAATCCAAATTGCAACTCGTGGCCGTTAACCTCGAGTTTTTGAGAGCATCAGTGGATTTTTGTTTGTTTGTTTGTTTTGGTTTTGAATTTTTCATGCATTCAACATTCTGATGTACTTGAGTTTAGTTGTGAGTAATGTGGTTCCAGGACAGCGTATGACCGGGAACAGTCCAGGAACTCCAGCAAGAGCAGCTTGTGAGCTAGTCTCCATGGCAGGATAAAGAATTAAAAATCCACTCGTCATGACAGCCTGTAAATAAGCGAATGCATGGTCTAGTTATGAGTGACTTTTACAGAGCAGCTGCAACGTATAAAATTCAGAACTATCAGCTAGATTAGTCCATCCATTCGGCCATTTCCTCTCCACAATCTCAAAGGGCTACAGAGAACCAGGTGACCACGAGGGGTGGGAGGTTTAGGAGAGGCCTGGAGTTACTAACATTAGCTGCAGTTGTGTTTATACGAGTCATTGTAGAAGACCTACTTGAGCCTGTGTGACTGACTGAATCAGGCCGATCTGGTGAGAAGAAACTTGGTACTGCTGCACTCAGGGAAGCTGAGCAAAGCAAGAACTGGGGGGACGTGCTACCTAGAGGACATTACTCGGGTTTTGCTGGCCAGAAGGGGCCAAGTAAGGTTCTTTGCTGGAGCAGAGGATAAGTGGGAATGCTGTCATTGAAAGGAGAAATAATTATGGGATTCGGAGAGCAGCACTGCCCTTTATACACAGCGTGGGAGGAGGTAGGAAAAGGAAAGGGATTGATGCCTTGTAGAAGGTTTTGATACCCAGGCAGGAAATTTTTACCCATGGTCCTTGGGGCTAAGGGTCCCTGTAACCTTAAAAAGGCCCTTATTTAAAACAAGATTTCTCTTTAAAAATAGCTAACCTTTGCTCCCCAAAGGAACTTAAAACAGGATGGAGTTATTAGTCCTGGAGAGACTTAGGTTATAAAAGCCATCTAGAGACACCCTGAGGAATGCCCTTGGGATGTGGTGGCAGTTTTCTCCCATGGTGATATAAACTAGGAACAATTATTGAAGCTACAGCAATGGCAGCTGCTTCGGGACAGAGGCACTGGTTCAAGGCAGCTGTCAGATTTGACTGATGAGAAATGTGACTCAGAATTATCCCCCCACCCCCATCTGTCTGTCTGTCTTCCATAAATCAGAGCTCACAGTATATGGACGACAGAATACAAAGGGAAAGGCCATGACTTCTAGGGAACTGTGGAGTAAAGTTGAAGAGATGAAGGTTGGGCTGCGGTGGTCATAGCAGTCAGAGTCCGCATGTTTATAAAACACCCCCGTGGGCCACCCCTGCATTGAAAATGAGGGCAGAAAATGATTGCTTCAGAGATTTTTCTCTGGAATCCAATATCTGCTTTTGACACCTGGGATCAGTCATAGACCAGCGAATGCAGATTTCTAGTGAAGTCAGCAATGGTACCCTACAGAAAAGGAGGGGCTGGGAGCATGGGAGGAAATAAATGGCATGTTTTGCAATTATATATATATATATATATAAAAAAACCTAACCTTAACACTTGTTTTGTATTCCTAGGACACAATTAGCCTTCCATATATATCATTATAAAATTATGCAGTTAAAAATCTGTTTAGTTATTTCTTCCTGATAACAAATTGTTTGTTACTATTTAAGAAATATGTGGAAATGACTTAACAGTCATGTATATTTAAGCATGAAGTCAGGAATTCTTGACAGTGTAACTGATTTAACAACAACAAAAAAAATTCCACAACTAACAAACTATTATAAAAGTAAACTGGAAAACAAACATTTTTGTGGTGCATTTCAAGTGCAAATGTGTCCAATGGTAATTCAATAACGACTCACCTTAGTGTCCCAGTGGGGTTGTGACCTAAACTGAGCTTCCTGGGACTGCGGGCATTTCTTTCTACACTGGCATAATCAGTGCTGACTTCAGACAGTTTTAAGTAGCATTCATGTGAGCAAACAGAGGTTGCAACGATGATATCACTCCGTCAGCCCGGAGCCTGTAATGAATTGGCAGCCTTTCCCTTCCCTGTCCTTCATCCCACACACCCACAACCGTGCTTTTAAAATCTACCTTGCTGGCACGCAGTGGTTGCACTGCACATGAAACTGGTTCCTGGCTTCCCCTGTTTCTCTTAGTGGAGTTTGAGCTCTGCCAAGCTCCACTTTTTCGCCTCCAGGGCCTTAGATCTCAGACAGTCAGCTGAAAGTTGAGGTATGGTACCATCGTCGTATTTGTGCAATTATCTAGATTTCTGGTGCACAAGGACAAACCAGTATGGCTCCATGTGGTTGGAGGAGTGGAGAGAGACATATGCAGTTCTTGAAGAGACTTGTGGGTACTCTCAGGACCCACAGATGTTGCTGCTGGTGGCTTTCCTGATTGCTTTGGCCTTAGAACATAAGGGCTTTGCTTTCGGTTTGATTACACCTGGCTTCATCACCAACATCCCTTGTTGTTTTGTGTGTGGATCTAAGGGGTTGTCTGGGAGGCTGGATGAGAACAGAGAACCCCTTACATTGTTGAGCAGAAACCTGCAGAGTATGGAGAAGCCTTAGAGATGGAGATGTTAACTGAGTTGTGGTCTGTGAAGCCTTGGTTTAGGAGGTGTTACGAACACATTTCCCCACGCTGGTCCTCGAGAAGCAGTGGTGGGCATTTCTCCATGCCGACCCTGGAGGAACAGTGGTGGGCAGTTTGGTTTGTCAACCTAGAAGACTTTAGTTGCTCTCTAAAAACTTTCTTTGGTTGTTGGGGAGAGATGGTTTTTGTATATTCAGAATCGATGAAGTTGACATAACTGGGCAGAATTTGACTTCAACATGACCTATGAAAAATGTATGCATGATTTGCTCAGGTTATTTTGAAAGCATTAAACAAAGTTATCTACATTTGAATTACTGTTTAGGAAGGTTCTATGAGTTTGTAATTGGTTGGTAAATAAATGAAAGAATTTAGAAGCTGCTAATAAATTCAGAATAATTTTCTGATGACCCAATGGAAAGGGGAGGTTTTAGTCTCTGAGGAAATGTTTATACATTTTCATATTCCTGGTTGTCCTTAAGACTTGTAGCTGACTTACATGGCTACTGGGTTGATGCAACCGTGAAGCTCTGCTGGCCCAACGCTGTATTTAAACTAGGTTGGCCTTGAACTCAAGAAATCTGATTGCTTCTGCCTCCTGATTGCTGGAATCAGAGGTTGGTGTCTTAATTTCAAATGAAGTGATATGTCCTCCAAAACTGTAAGTCTATAGCTTTAGACTTCAAGAGAACCAAAGGTCTTCTGTGGAAAGGAAAGTCAATGATGAACTTGGAATTTGTTGTTTCAGAAAGGAAAAGTCATGGGACAGTGAGGGGTGTGAGCTCTTGGGTCAGATGGCATGGATTTGAATTGTAACTCTAACTGGTTCCCATTGAAATGGCTTATTTTCTCAGTGTCCTACTTTCCTTATCTTCAAAATGGAATTAACAATAGTGCCTACCGAGCTCAAATAGTTATTCTACCTATTTAGTATTGCAGTAGACATAAAATGCATTTGGCAGTTCCCATTATTATTAACAATAGTTACTAAATATTATTATTTTCTTAAATTCCTTTACTTTTAGGTTATAAAGGATTTATTAACTATACAAAATGCCACAACTTAGTTTCTTTCATCTTAAATAGAAGTCTCCTTAGAAACACTAACTCCAGTGTTGTAGTGTGACTTCTCTCATGTTGTGACATTCTGTAACTTCAGAATTAGGACTCTTAAGTTGTGTTATTGTAGGATGAAACACAAACATTGCTTCAAATTGTAGCTAATCCAGAATTAAAACAGTGATACAACAAATGCATGGAATCATTTATATAGTTTTAATTAAGCTGCTTTTGTATCTAGATACTGTTGAGAGCAAAAAAACGTATCAAAATTATACTGATTGGAGCTCCTTTCACAAAGATCACTTTAGAAGTTAAGAAAAAAATAAAACAAATGATATGTAAGTTATAATTATGACTACTATTCTCTTGGCCCTCAGGTTACATTTGTGTGCTCTGTGTTGTGAGTTTTTAAAACATCATTATAATTACTTAAAACTGCCTTTTTAAACTTGAAAATGTACTCTCGATGGACCGCATGCAACCTAGTGGTCTGAAGATCATTCACAAATATCATAGCATGTGTGTTTGTCTCTGTTCTGGACCACGAGGATACAGCAGTGGATGAATCTGATGAAAGTACCCCCTCCTGGAACTCAACTGTGGAGTGAGGCAGGCAGTAGCACCCAGGACTCACAGAAGGGGTACTTCTGTAGACATGAGGCCAGGAGGGCTAAGGCATGGAGATGCCGGGGAGCTTAGGATTTCCAGCAGCAGTAAGGGGCCACTGTTAGTGGAACATGGTGAGCGAGGGGGAGGTTATAGGGATAAAGTCAGAAACGTATCCTACATTGTATAAATTCCAGGCTGCTCTACAGCAACATCAATGTAGGAGACAAGAACTGTGAGAAGGTTGGATTGAAGCCTGCCTCTTTAAGAAGATGCTACCCTGGGAAGTAAGGCCCCGTGGTGGGATGAACATCAGGCCACTTATCCCTTCACCTCCTGCAATGCTTAAGGGACAAGGTTAAGAATCATCCTGTGGTGTGGTTTTACAAGTCCTGATGTATTTCCCTCACCAGTATCTGGCTCTCCCATGTTCTTTGTCAGAATGCTGTCTGTCTTCGTTAGGGTTTCTGTTGCTGCAAAGGGACACAGTGGCCATGCAACTCTTAATATGGAAAACATTTAATTGGGACTTGTAGTAGGACCTTTCTATGGGGACTACTGGCTACCCAGTAATGACAGAGAGACTTACTATTTTTTTTTTAATATTTATTTATTATATTATGTGTACAGCATTCTTTCAACGTGTGCCTGCCAGAAGGGGGCGCCAGGTCTCATTACAGATGGCTGTAAGCCACCATGTGGTTGCTGGGAATTGAACTCAGGACCTCTGGAAGAGCAGTCAGTGCTCTTAACCTCTGAGCCATCTCTCCAGCCCCGAGAGACTTACTATTAATTATAAAAGCTTGGCTGATAGCTTAGGCTTGTTAACAACTAGCTCTTACAACTTAACCCTTTTTTATCAATCTACTTTTTGTCTCGTGTCTTTATTACCTTTACTCTGTACTAACTATGCTGCTTCCTCTCCTTCTGACTGGTGACTCCCCTCTTCTTCTTCCCAGGGTCCTGTGTATATGAAAATCCTTCCTAGCTATTTGGCCATTCAGCTTTTTACTAAATCAATCATAAAGGCACATCTTCACAGTATATAAGAAGGTTATTCCACGACGGGAACTGGCTTACAGAGGTTTAGTTCATTATCATCACAGCAGGAAGCATGGTATTGCACAGGCAGACATGGTGCTGCAGAAGGAGCCACGAGTTCTACATTTGGATCAGTGGGCAAAAGGAAAGAGAACGATACTGGGCCTGAGCCTTGGAGACCTTCAATCGCACTCCATGACGCATTTCTTCCACAAGACCACATTTCCTAATAGTGCCACTCTGTAAGAGCCTATGGAGCCATTTTCATCCAGATCACCATAACTGTCCCAGGCAAAGCCACATGGTGTAAAACTTCTTCCTAGCCCAGAAAACCCAGATGCCTTTCTTTGTTCATGGCATTCCTCTGAAGACTCTTCTCTCCCTGCAACCCCCCCCCCCCTTGGAGGCTTTATCTTTCTTAGGTAAATGGTCCCACGATGGCAGTCCTCTCAACTGTTAGGCTGTCTTCATAATGCTCTTCTGTCTTAAGACCTAGCCATGTCCTGTGGCTCCTTCTCCTGATAAAGCCCATTCCTGAAATGCAGTTGTGTGTCAGCTCCTTTTGGGAATCATCCCATGGCAGCCGTTCCATTTGCATATCTAACAAGTTCTGATTTGCTTTTAGTTTGGGATCTGGAGACAGGGTCTTTATAGCTTGCTGCCCTTGAACTTAAGATCCCCCTCCTCACCCTCTGAATGCTGGGATTTCAGGTGTGAACCTGCACACACATCTAGAGAAAGTTTGTGAGTGGGTGGGGAGATGGCACCGTGGTTAGGAGCTCTTGCTGCTCTGGCAGGGCACCCAGGTTCAGTTCCCAGCACTCATGTGCTAACTTACTACCATCTGTGACTTCAGTTACAGGGGAATCAGCCCCCTCTTCTGACCTCTGAGGACACCAGGGCACATATGGGACATATGGACACATGCAGATAAAACACTCATTACCAAAACTAAAGCTAAACTAAACTAAATTTGAGTAGAGTGACGTGGCTTCATGTCTATTTTGAAAGGACACTATCAGTTATGTTGAGAAAGGGCAGCGATGGCAGGAGACCAGTTTCCTGCAGAAGTCAAGAGCATCTTATGGTGATGTCATCATTACCTCACAAGGGCAGCTGTGCTGGAGGTCCTGAGAGGTGGTTGGGGGTCTTTATTTTGTAAGCAGACTCAGTAAGTGAGAATCCAGAAGGTGGTGGTTAGCCAATTTCAGGGTTGGTATAGGGCAGTAGAGACATGGTTCTGGTTCACTTATAGGCTAGCTTTGAGAGAATGGTGCCATTTTCACACCATGCATGTCGGTATATACACAATAGAGGTGAAGGAAGCGTGGTGTGCTTTGACCTGAGAAGTGTATGATGCATTTTGTGTTTAGAGTTGGCTTAAAGATGCATTGTATTGCAAATACTTGGGAATTGTTTCTGACTTCCCACTCTATGTTGCCGATCGGTCAAAAGACACTTCTTATGGAGGCCAAAAATGTACCTTTAGTTTTATTGCTTCAGTTTTTAGAAGATACACACAGATTTTCTATTATATGTCTATCTTTTGAAGACTTACTTTCAAACACAATCTATATCGAGTAGCTATGTTTTATTTGAAAATGATGCCGTAATTGCCCAAATACTTTTTTCTAAAGTTTCTCAAAAGTTGATTTAAAAATTGTCTATAAACCTCTTAGTGGTTGTCACTTTAAGTTCGCAAACTTTGCTTTGGCACACAGAGATGCCCTTAAGAGCCAGCAGGTGTACTACAGCACATTGCCTTTCTTTCTGTTTCAGCTTGACTTCACGAACACTTTCACACTTGCTCCTTTGTCTGTGTCCTTGCTCGTCCTCCTCTCCTCAGAGTCATCTTTGTGACTGGATGCACTTAGGGACCCCTGTCCCACAGTCCCTGCTTTTCTGGATCTAGGCTCCCTGTTCACTTAGTCCCGAAGAACCCCCATAATCCTGCAGAATCCTATATTCCTTCACTTTTCAGCAAGATCTTACGCCCCCTGCTCTCTAGGTTTGTTTCCTAAGACAGGATATCACTCTGCAGCCTATGCCGATTGCAGACTCCTCCTCCCTAGGTCTCTCAAGTGCTGTGATATAAGCGTGAGTCACCATCCCTGGCTTGCCTCCTTGTTTCGAAGGATGCTTAACCAGTGGATTCCTAAGGAAGGCTTTGTTCCTGCCCTCATTTCTGTTCTCACATTCAGTTGATATATTGGCTTCATTTAGAATTGTAGTTGAAATATTTTCCCCGAAGAACTTTTAAATCATCATTCTGTTATCTGCCAGGTTTCTTTATCTATTGTTTTTTTTCCCCTTTATTCTTTGGCATTTTGAGACTGGGTTTTATTATGTAGCTCAGGATAGCCTTGAACTTGCAACTTTCAGTCCTTTGCCTCCTGAGTGCTGGGATTATGGGAGTGTGGCACCAGAGCCAGCTGATTTCTTACTTTTAAAGTGTTCTTCTTTTCTGTGTAAGTCTGTTGTATGTGTCTATCTTTTCTTCTGTTTGCTGTTCTTACATATTTGCAGCTGTTCATAAATACATGATTTGCCTGATTATCATCTCCTATCCAGTGTGTAAGGAAAAGTCTTGATGTGCTCTCTGATTGGCCCTTCTCTGATTGGAAAGCTTATTAGCAAGTTGATTTGCTTAATGGTAATGACCCAGCAACCAGAATGGCTTCCTCAAAGGAGTCAATCATTGTTGGAGACATTTTTCTTTCAGATGGGAAACTCAGATGGGTTAGGTTGGGCCTTGTGTGTGTGAACAGATTAAGGGACTTGATGTGAGGGTCCTAGTGAACCTAGTATTCTCTTGTGGAATATTACTTGAATTATGTAAAGGTATGTTGCATTTGTTTATGCACATTTGTTTAACTACACAAAGATGTGTTACATCTGTTTATTCTGAATTTCTTTAATTGTGGAAAGATGTGTTGCTGTTTTATCTAGCCTGCCTAAGGCACCTGATTGGTCTAATAAAAATCTGAACACCCAATAGCTAGGCAGTGAAGGGTTAGTTGGGGCTGGCGGACAGAGAGAATAAGTAGGAAGAGGAATCTAGAAGAGAAGAGAATGAGAGGAGAAAACCAGGGAGAAAGAGAGGGAGAACCCAGGGCCAGTCAGCCAGGCAGCTGCCAGCCTCCTAGACATGGAGTAGGACCAACAGAAGGAGGTTAACAGCCCCGAGGCAAAATGTAGATGAACCAGGTTAATTTAAATTATAAGAGTTAGGAAGAAACAAGCCTAAGCTAAGGCTGAGCATTAATAACTAATAATAAATCTCTGAGTCGTGACTTGGGAGCTGTTTGGCATCCCGAAGAAATTCTGTTACAGTATTGAGTGCTTTGAAGTTAGCACTGGCGACTGTTCTGTTTCCCTTTCACGGTGTCTCCAGTTTACAGGTGCAGACACCGGGATCTAAGAGAATAACCTGGCCCATTGGGTAAGGATGTGCAGATGTTGGTATCTAAGAGAATATCCTGGGTCCATTGGGTAAGGATGTGCAGACACCTGTATCTAAGAGAATAACCTGGTCCATTGGGTAAGGATGTGCAGACACCGGTATCTAAGAGAATATCCTTGGTCCATTGGGTAAGAATATGCAGACGCCTGTATCTAAGAGAATATCCTGGGTCCATTGGGTAAGAATATGCAGACGCCTGTATCTAAGAGAATATCCTTGGTCCATTGGGTAAGGATGTGCAGGGATTACAGCTTTAAGTGGTGACCTAAGAGCCTGCACAGCTCTCCAATTTCAGCATAGCTTCTTATCCTACCTCCCCTGTCTGTATATGGTGCAGAAATTAGCTCACATGTCGCTGGTTCCCGAACCAGATTCCTCTTCTTACTCAAACCAGTGATTGCTCCTTTCAGCATTGTTGAAAGGTTTCTAACTTTGTGTCCTAGTGAGTTTATATCTTGTTTTGATAAAGGAGGAGAAAAAGGTCTATGTTCAGTCTGCCATGTAGAACCAGATGTCTCAGTCCCACCAAGCCACGTGGGTTTGGGTGTTTTGTTTTAGAGATGTATTTTTATTATTTGAAGTTACGCATAGGCTTGTGGGTATGTACATATGGGTGCCACTAGAGGCCAGCAGAGGGCATCAGATCCTCTGGGGCTGGAGTTGTAGTATGTGAGCTGTGTGATACGGATGCTAGGAACAGATAGGACAGAGCTGGGTTTCTCTGCAAGAGTAATACATGTTCTTAATCACTGAGCCCTGTCTCCAGCCTTGCTGCTTGGGTTTTTATTTTTAACCTGCTGTGCTGTAAGAATTTCACATTCTACCTTGAAATTATTTCTGTAGTGAGGCTGAGTCTAAAACTTTTAAAAGTTCCCTTTGAAGGATGGTGTTACTTGTAGATATGAAAGCCATCTCATTGTTTGGTTCAGTTGCAAAATCTCTACACATAGTCTGATTATTTGTATTTTATACAATGAACACTATAGGGGTCCCTGGATGTAGTGCTTATTCTGTGACAAAGCATTGCTCTAGAACCTTAGGAAATGCCACAATCTTCAGAAATCGGTGCTGTTGCCATTTCTCTGGCAAGCAGACACCAAGAGTGAAGGAACTTGCTTGGAGTCGACCACTTGGAAAGTGGTCATGATATGGACCCAGACGGTCTAAGCCCAGCTTTCATGGCCTATAAAACTGTGATAGAATAATAACCAAGACCAGGATGCTGCTGCTGACTTTGTGTCAGCAACACTCATAAAAGTTTTCCAGTTTTTTCCTGCATCGTGATGAACCTTAGAGTGCTTGCAGAAAGAGTGGACGATTATAAGAAAAGCCTTTGAAAGAAAGAAGTGTTGAATGTGTCAGTGCTCATGCAGCAGAAATGCCAGAATAGAAGTCTCATCAGCCTCACAAGCCCTGTGTGTGCCTTCTGGGAAAGTGGGCGTGTCAAGTGGGTAACACCCAGGATTTTGCTGCTGCAGTTTCCACGGTCATGGGGATGAGCCTCCCTCTCACTGCTGAAGGTGTTTGTCTTCAAAGCAGACTGTGACCACACTGATTTGGTGGCTACCTGGGAGATTTTACCCTTGTCTAGACATAGAGCTGACCAGAAGGGAGAGGATGTGGTGCTTCAAGTGTCTCAAGGACATTTCCTAGGGACCAGATCTCTATACTCCCTCCTGCCTGTCATTATCCACATTGTGTCAGTAGGATGGAATGGTCCAGGCACATTTTCAGAGGCCCTGTTCAGAGGCATCTGTTTATTTTCTTGGTGAGGGGTTTAGACATTAAACTTTACTAGCTAGCTCAATCACTGGTTCCCTTTTATATCCGTGGCTCAGCAGATAAATAGTGGAATTACTCAAGTTTTATTTACGTGGGGGCAGGAAGTCCTCTAAGCAATGAGAGGATGTAGGTGACCCCTTCCTAAGAACCCAAGTGATTTTATATGGAGATCTATCACGATACAGATCCATAGAGCTCAGATGTGCCTGGAATGACCTCATGTCTGCAGCCATCACAGCACGCATGTGCTCTGTGAAGAACTAGTTAGTATAAAGTGAAAGACCAAGTTCCTCAAGGTCCTCAGATTCCAGAATTCGATTGACAGTGTGGGATTTTAGTGTGCTTCATTAAGAATTAGATGCTTTTGGGAAAACAGTGCTTTCTGGTCGCCTTCGAATTCAGAGGCCTGAGAGGCTTGGAGTATAGGCAGCAGCATTGATGGCTGCACCTGTTACCCTGTGACTTTGGCCATGCTGCTTAGCAACCCTGAGCTTCATTTCACTCTTTTTTAAAATTTATTTATTTATTAAAATTTTTTACCTCCTCCCATTTCTCCCCCACTCCCCCTTCTTCTCCCTCCCTCTCCATTCTTAAGAGAAGTCAGGGTGGCCCTGCCCTGTGGGAAGTTCAAGGTCCTCCCCCCTCCATCCAGGTCTAGGAAGGTGAGCATCCAAACAGGCTAGGCTCCCACAAAGCCAGTTTATGCAGTAGAATCAAAACCCAGTGTCATTATCATTGGCTTCTCAGTCAGCCCTCATTGTCAGCCACATTCAGAGGGTCTGGTTTGATCACATGCTCCATTAGTCCCAGTCCAGCTGGCCTTGGTGAGCACCCATTAGATCAGTCCCACTGTCTCTGTGGGTGGACACATCCCTCGCGGTCCTGACTTCCTTGCTCGTGTTCTCCCTCCTTCTGTTCTTCAGCTGGACCTTGGGAGCTCAGTCCAGTGCTCCAGTGTGGGTCTCTGTCTCTATCTCCATCCATCGCCAGATGAAGGTTCTATGATGATATGCAAGATATTCATCAGTGTGTCTATGGTACAAGGCCAGTTCAGGCACCCTCTCCTCTGCTGCCCATGGACCTAGCTGGGGACATCCCCTTGGACACCTGGGAACTCATTAAGGGAGCCATTTTAGAGTTGGCAAGAGACTTCATTTCACTCTTAACTGATATGGGTTGCCACTACCCATCTCTTTGAATAATAAATGGAATTAAGTAGGATAATGCAAATTAGCATTTAATGGCTAGCCCACTGAAACACTGGCACATTGTGCATTTTACAGTAACAGCGTTGATTGCATATGCGTGGCAGCACACCCCTCTTTACGTCATTACTTTGTAGATTTCATATACTATGTATTTCTCAAGTCTCTTTCATGTTTGTCTGTCGCCTGTATTCCTACAGGAATGTTTTGTTTGGTGTCACTGACTGGCCAAGCATCTGTTCCCATGATTCTTGATGAGGTGTGCTCAGCAGTGTCGGTGTGCTCATGCCCCACACTGCTCGCTCTCGTCCAGTGTTCATCTTTGCCGTAGGCATTTGATTTGATCTGGAGCCGGAACACTCGTGCTCTGGGAGCTGCCTTGTGACTGTTGTTCAGGCGTAAGCCCCAGGTGGTTATTTTCTGCTCTGTGCTTCAGTTCCCACTCTCGGAAAAGGACAGTGGGAGTTCTGCCCTCACCTTCTCTTCTGATATCAGGACATCCGTCCCCGAGCAGCCCCGAGCAGCTGTTACCTCAAGCCCCCCCCCCCCCCCCGTGATCACCCAGCTCTTGAGTCAGGCCTGTATATATTTATGGAAAACACTTCATACTTGATGAATAGACTGGACTTGGCTTTTACTGAATCTCAGTCTGGTGCCTTTTCCATTTACATACATTTTGCATTTACTATACATTGGGAATTTAATGGAATATGATGGGGGATTTTTAACTAACTTTGACATCATGGTCTTTCTATGTATCTGTTTTTTTTTCTTTTTTTTTTTAATATTTATTTATTTATTATGCATACAATATTCTGTCTGTATGTATGTCTGCAGGCCAGAAGAGGGCACCAGACCTCATTACAGATGGTTGTAAGCCACCATGTGGTTGCTGGGAATTGAACTCAGAACCTTTGGAAGAGCAGGCAATGCTCTTAACCACTGAGCCATCTCTCCAGCCCTTTTTTTTTTCTTAATAAAATGGCAGTAACTGAACTTTTAAAAAATTATTCTTCCCTCATATATGACATCCCAACTGCAGCCTTCTGTCCCTCCACGTGTCCCGGTCCCTTTCCCTACCACTCCTCTCCCCCAGATCCACTCCTCTGTTTCCCTTCAGAAGGGAGCAGACCTCCCAAGAATATCAAACAAACACAGCATAACAAATTTCAATAACGCTAGGCACATCCCCTCATCTGTATCCGTTTCTTTAGCATTAGAGACTTTGGGAAGAAGACTGGCAGTCGGAATCAGTGTCCCAGTGGTGTCTTCTGAGGGGAAAACTTCTCATGCATAAGCGTATTTGTATTTCCTTTGTTTCAGTTGCATGAAAGAATTCCAAAGTCATAGATCTGATTCTTCACAGATACAAACCCAGGCTTCATTTTCTAACTTACAGCATTCACTTATGTTTTTCATTATATTTGCATAGAGGTCATCACATCTTTCCGATGAGAAAGAAAAAAAAAACTGCTTTAAATTCGAGTCATTTTGTCTATCAAGCTAAAAATATTTTCCCCGGGGAACAGCATTTTGCCAGTGGAATTCTCTAGTTTGTGGTCTCTACTAGGAAAAGGTGCATAGAAATGTGGAGCACATGAATGGGAGCTGTGCTTTAGCCTGGTGCGAAAACCTAGGTTCCCTGTTTGTGCTGTCAGAGGAAGCATTCGGATCTGTACATATTTGCTTTTCCTCCATTTTCAGATGGTTGTGCTGTGTGTTCCTCCCGAAGGTATTTAAAATGTGACTGCTTCTGTGGAATATAAATATTGAGGTCGATGTCTAAAGGTCGTTTTTAAAATTTAAAACATCTACGCCCCTTCATATTTAAATATTTATTGGACAGAAGTTGTATAAGTCATAGGCACTGGTGAGGGACTCCTGACCTAGAATAGATCGTGGGTTATGATGCCAACAGAGATTTGGTAGGAGCACCCAAGGTTAGTGTGCACGAGGCGTGGGCTTCTCCTGCAGACACCTTAGGAGTGTCCCCGTCACTTTCTAAGGAATCTTTAGAAGGAATAGCTTATATAGACACCTGTCTTGATGCCTCTCCCAGTAGTACTGCACACTGATTGTTGTGGTATTTGGGGCATCTAGGAAAGGCTCTCAGGACAGTGGATGGGGAGAGAAGTTATCAGCGAGTCTGTTGCAGAGAACCAGCACTGTGTACCTCTGTTCCTTAATGCTTGTGAGAAACCCCGTGAAGGAAGGAATGCACTTTGTCATTGTTTTGAGCCTTCTGCCCTAATACTCTTAACGAGTCTCTGTCCAGATTCTCTCTCACTTGGCGTTATTCATAAACTTGCTAGTGAAACCGAGGGAAGTGATCTTAGAAGGCTCGGGCTCCTTATGCTGTGCTGTTCATTTTCTGTTACTCTGCTGCCGATTCTGGTGGTGGTGGTACCCCTTGCCCTCACTTCCTTCTTCTTTCCTCCTCCTCTTATCCCTTTTCTTTTGAAATAAGGCTCTGCACCATAGCCCAGGATGGTCTGAAACTCACCACGTACCCTAGGCTGGCCCAAAACTTGTAGCATCCTTCTGCTTGGCTTTTAGTGTTGGGTTATAGTCACGAGCTGCCAGACACCTCACTCTACTCTGCTTTTCTGGATCAGTAGTGTGTAGACCAATGCCAGGAGGATCATGGAGGAAGAGCACATAGACTATCGGAGTGAAATCTCTCTGATGCGGAAATAGAAGCAGAGAGAAGTAAGCCTCCACATTAGAAGGATCCACTTGCCCCATGGATGCCCAAGAGATGGTAAGGAAGATGAATGACTGGCTGCTTTCGGGTCTGCTCCATAGAGGATCTTATCCTTTTTTAACTCTGATCTTTAGTGCTTGGCATTGTTGCTAATGAGTAGTAGGTGCTATCTATATTTTTGTGAAGCAGTTGAAGACAAAGTCACAGAAAATGGGAGCATAGATAGTAGCTCTGAGGTATAATAGGAACTCGACGACTGAATTATTGATTCTAAGTATGTAGAACAGGCCTAGAAAAGAAGGGAGATGTCTGAAAAACAAAACACACTGGAAAAAAAAATACCCATTTCATTTTAATTGAAAGACATTTGACTGAAAAAAGTTCACTAAGTACTCTATATTACTATTCTGTTAACTAGTAAGTATTAAGACCAAACCTGATGTTCTAATCTTATGTTGATTTTAATTTAATTTAATTTAATTAATATTTATTTTGCTTTTTTGAGACAGGGTTTCTCTGTGGTTTTGGAGCCTGTCCTGGAACTAGCTCTTGTAGACCAGGCTGGTCTCGAATTCACAGAGATCCGCCTGCCTCTGCCTCCCGAGTGCTGGGATTAAAGGCGTGCGCCACCACCGCCCGGCTTGATTTTAATTTTAAAGTTAAAATGAAAACAAGTTTTCTGTGACTTCATTGCGAAGGAAAGATGTATGGATAAAGGGGTTTACTGTGTGACTTGCTCTGTCACACTGCAGCTTCCATGAGGAGGTTTCTAATTTTTTTGTTTTTTCTCTTAAATTTTGTTTTATTTTGGTGTGTGTGTGTGTGCAGGGATGGAGGGCAGATATGAAGGGACGGGGAAATGAATGGATCAAGATACATGATGTAAAAGACAGAATAACTAAAAAGAAACTTTAAAGAGAAACAAGAAACAAGTGTAATTTAAAATTAGTATTTAGGACTTCTCATGTTTCTTGTCGAGGCCAACTGAAATTTCTCTATTTTTTAGTGGCATATATTGTACAAAATAATGATGTCATTGTGACATTCTCATAGTGTAATGTTCTTAGATCGTGTTCACTCTCTCTGCCCACTTTTATCTCCTTTCTTGATGGTCGCTGTCCCTCCTACCCATGCACATTAGAGAGTAACAGAAAATGCTTGTTTCCCTGTAAATTCTTACTTTGATTTAAAGTGCTTAGTGGAGAAATTCTAGGTTACTTTGGTGTTTTAATAATCAGGTGCCAGTTACTTATATGTTATATTTATACAAATCAAAACAGCTGTAACTGAATTCTGTTCCTGAATATTTCACTACTGAAAGGAGGGTTTATTAACATTTAATGTTATAAGTAAGTTAAATGATTGACTGTGCACACAGGAAGCTGTGCATTAATTAAAGATTGTAGCACAAATGTTCTTGAGCTAATTGATCATAAGCTGAACGCATTCGGAGTAGAGTGTGCTACAGTGCTTGATAAACCATGATCAAAAGCAATGTGGAGAGGAAAGGGTTTATTATACTTACAGGTCATGGTTCATCATCAGGGCATTCCTGGGCAGGAGCTCCAGGCAGGAACTGAAGTAGAGAGCCAGGAGGAATGCTGCTTACTGGCTTGCTTCCTCCGGCTCATTCAACTAGCGTTCTTGTGCAGTCCAGACCCAAGGAGGGCACCACCCACAGTGGACTGGAGTCTCCAGCATTAGCATCAAGTAGTAATTCAGAAAATGCCTCATAGACATGTCCATAGGCTAGTCGGATGGAGGCAGTTCCTCAGTTGAGGCTCCCCCTTCCAGAGTGTTGCTCCCCCTTCCAGAGTGTTGTCGAGTTGACACCTGGAGCCGACTGTGGCAGTCAGTGGGATAACTGATCGGCAGAAGGCTGACCCAGGGGTTAAGTAGTCACTCTTAGTTGATGACTTGTGTGTCTTTGTGCTTCTCTGGAGCAGTTAGAGAACAAACATGATCACATGGGCTGCATTCCTCTATCTGTTCACAGCCACCTTTCCCAGATGGCATTCTGATTAGTGTTTTCTTGCTTGTGACACCCAAAGGGACACACAGTTCCGATGCTAAGCACAGGGCCTGTCACGATTTCTGTTTCTCGAACATTCTGCCTTGTCCCAGCTCTCCCCTCCCACCTGCCTCCTTGCCTTGTTCCCTTGACCCCCAGATTTTCTTTTGAGAGCTCCCTGTGGAGAAAGGACGCTGGAGTTTTTTGTCTAGAGGATGGGTTAGCTGGAAGGTGGTTTAGAGATGGAGCAGTATTGCGAGCAGGAGCAGGGTTTTCAAAGGTTAGACACTCAAGAATTAAATTTTGGATTTGGTAAATTAGAGATTTGTGCACCATTTCTGAAGGGAATTGACCTGATTCATCAGTCATTCTTCAGTGGCAGGGTCCTGAGAGAGAGGACCAGGGGATCAGAAGACGAGGAGACAAAAAGTTTGGGCTCAGTACATCTTTCACAAGCTATATCTTGTGCCAACCAAGTTTACTAAAAAAATACAGCATTTTATATACTATTTTCAGAAAAAAAAGAGTTAGCAAAAAATATCATACAATGGGGATGAAATCAGTAAGAATATAATCAAACAATGTTGCACAAGGGGACAGAAGATGCCATAAGGACAACAGAGAAGAGTAAGCATACAGTGGTCTTAGGACTGATAGCCATAGCTCCCTGAGGCTCTGGCCCCAGGCAATTACTGACTTTGCAAGTATGATCCTGGTTCTACAGAAGGAGCTGTGTTCCTTCTCCATGCATCCAGGCCTCAGGAAAACCTTGGCTAAACCCAGCCCTCAGAACTAAACATTGGATATGAGTTTGAAGATGAGGGACAATAGGGCCTGAAGATACAAATAATGACATCCTAAGTCTATTGGTGCTGTCTGAACATCAGGGAAAGATGAGCTCTCTCTGGAGAGAATGCAAATAGAAGCAAGCAAAGGTCCAGGGTTCCAGTACTGGAATATCTCAGTCTTCATTTGGGAAGAAAGCGAGTTCATGGTAACTGCAAAGAGACAGAGACAGTCCAATAGGAGAGAACTGGTCTTGGGTAGTTGGGGCCCCCACGATGGCCTGGGGACGGAGGAGCTGCTCCATTGTGCTAGCCGCTCCCACAGTTCTGCTAAGGTTTAGCAATGGTCTGTGAAGGCCAAGGATGACCTTGAGTGAGATGGAGAAGATAGGCCTGATTTTAACGAATTAAAAAATAAATGTAAAGAGGGGTTGGGAAAGGCCAAGTCTTCCTTTTAAAAAAATTTAGTAGGTCTGGAGAGATGTCTCAGCATTTAAGAGCACTGGCTGTTCTTTCAGAGTACCGGGGTTCAATTCCCAACACCCACATGGCAGCTCAACTGTCTGTAACTCCAGTCCCAGGGTACCCAGCACCCCCTACAGACATGCATGCAGGCACAATACCAATGCACATTACAGTTAAATTGGTATAAAGAAAAAAAAAATAGAGAAACAGAGTTGGGATTAACGAGATTTAAGGTTAAAGTGAACTGTGGGATTTAAATAGGTTTCATTCCTCTCCGTCTTAACAAACAAAAAAGGGTCCTCTGGGACACAAGGCTGCCCTATAAACAGGAGAAAGCTGTCACTGAACGAGTTAGAGCTCATTCTCTTCTCTGCGGTGCCGCAGTCTTTCTTTTTATAGGGTGTCAGATCCCATTGTCACTGCGGTGCTTTCTTCTTCTAGGTTTTCAGATGTTAGATGGTGTCTTTGGGCTGCTATAAAGCCGAACAGCCCTGCGTGAGATTTTCTATAAACCTAGAAATAATTTCAGTGTAAATCCATTAGAGAGGATTTCTAGTCAGAAATAAAGTTGGTGCAAGTATTTTAATTCTTTTGAGATGCTTAAATATGGTTAAAAGAATCAGTCATTATTTCTCAAGCACTAATTGCTGTGGAAGAAGCATTTTTATGGACTTGCCATATGCTTTTGTGAAGACAAGCTTAAGCAGGGACTGAAAATTAGTTGACACACGCCACTTCATGCGTGTCCCCATGGGCAGGGTTAGGCTAATTTACATTTATTGCCCACACACTGTGTGTTTTCCTTTTCAGTGAAGGCGCTGCTGTGGGACAGTTGCCAATGTGTCCCATTCATTCACACTGCGCAACATTGCTTTAGCGATGCAGCCGTGTTGTTGCATCTGTTTAACTCTGTGAAAAGGTTACTTTACCTGTCTAAAACACCTGAGTGCTCTGATAAAGAGCTGAATGGCCATTAGGTAGGCAGGAGAGAGAAATAGGCGGGGCTGGCGTGTAGAAAGCATATACAGGAGGAGAAAGCTAGGGGAGGGAAGAGGAATGAGAAGAAGAGAAGAGGAAGATACCAAGGGCTAGCCACGTAGTAAGAACAGAAGAAATATATAGAATAAGAAAGGTAAAAAAAAATAAGATGCGAAACTTAAAGAGAAATAGGATAATTTAAGTTAGAAAAGCTGGCTAGAAACAAGTCAAGCTAAGGCCAGACATTCATAAACCAGATTAAGTCTCCATGTATTTATTTGGGAGCCGAGTAGTGATGCTCCAAAGAGTTTAAAAAAAAAAAAAGCCAACTGCAGAGCTCTGTCTTGGAGAAAATTTCTGCAGAGTCTTGGGGTAGGGACATTTTACCTGTGTCTATGTATGTTGTTCTACCAATAATTATCTTTTACTAATGCTTCTGTTGTTATTTTCATTTCCTATTAGTTGGAATGATAGTACACAAATGAGATCTATCTACCATGAAAATGCTGGTTCCTAGTTGAAGTAGCTTGCTTGTACTACTAAAGAGTAGAACATTTTCGTCCATGAGAGGAAGGTCATCATTGCGGTGGGTCTTCCTCATTGAGATTTAATCCATGTGGGGAGATTCTGTTTCTGCAGTGATCTATGCATCATGGATGCTTCCCATGGCTTTAGTGGGAAGCCAGTTACCTGAGTATGCATTAAAAAACAATGCCTTGTTATTTTAATCCTGCTGTGCTTAGACAGAATGTTTTGTTTAGGACTGTCTCAGAAGACAGAGTCTTGCTTTCTGATTGGTCCCAATAGAATTAAAATACCACCCCCCCCCTTTTCCTTTTCTGAGAAATGTGTGCCTGTCAATTTAAAACCGTTTATTTGAAAAGTTACTTGACCGTTATTAGTGAAATTAATTCTTGATGAGCTATTATTTTTTAATGTTCTCTCGTTGAAAGTATTTTGTGGTAAGTACTCAGCTGTGAATATGCTGTGTATCTGATTTTCCTATTGGAAAATGTAAGTTTTACCTCTTGTTTGTAGTGTGTGTGTATGTAGGGGGACTGGGTGGAGACAGGGTCCCTCTCTATAGTCCTGGCTGTCCTGGAGCTCAATGTATGAACCAGGCTGGTCTCAAACTCTATAAACTCTAGGTTTTCAGTTCTGACTTGAATCTTACACACTGGAGCTTTGTAGTTAGTTACAATGGGGAAATAGAAGGCTGAGAAAAAGACAGAAGGAAGGGAGAGAAAGTATAAACTTAATATTGAATTATCGATAGACATTTCCATCTTAAGTTCAAGGAAATTGAAGCACGTATCAAGAAAGCCCCTAGAGATAGACTTAGGTTTTCTAAAAGGTTTTCAATTTCTTGACATAATGTGAAAGGAATGTACAATAGCAGTGGGACAAAGATGTTGGGGAGTAATCAGTAGAAACTGAGGGAGTTGAGTAGTGACTGGGAAATGAGCCTGGGAGGCCTTTAGCGCCTACAGAAGGCGTGTGTGGGCTGAACTGAAGCAGGAGCGCTAACACAGGCACCACATTGCATGCCGGAGCGTAAGCTCCAAGAGGCAGGACGTCTGTGGTGCCTAAGAGTTTAGTGCCTGGTGACTCCTAAATATATATGATCGTTAGTGTTGAAAACCCCTGGTTTATTGAGCATTGTTGTTCCTTAGTCTTACGAGAACCTTCTAAAGTGTAGGAATTTGTATTATTTCCATAAGTACTGTATCTTGCTGAAGGCCTTTGGTAGGAGCTCATCTTTGTTTCATTCTTGATCTTTCTTTCTTCACCTGACTGTTTTGTCTGAGAGTATGTTGAGTTGGTGCTCCAGTGTGCCTGTTTATGTGGGTTCGTTGATGAGGTTGCCTCTTTTTTTTTTTCTCCTCTCATTGAACTTGTTTTATCTCTTAGGATTTCGAAGGTGAATCACCTCACTTTGGTGTGCCAGGCAGGATTTATTTTTTGGAGCACAGTGGCTCTGCACTGCTATGGTCCCTTGAAGTTGTCGGGTGGTCCAGTTGCAGCTGTGGTTTGTTTACTCCTTGCCCGTAGGAAGTTTGGTGTTGATGGGATATGTTTGCAAGCAATGCTATGTTTTCTAGGAGTTGAATCTTCTTGGATGAGTGGGGCATTAATTAAAGAGGTGCCTGCTTTAGCAGTGGGTCCACAGAGCCAACCTAATTGATTTGACTTTCCCATTTTGGTAAGTGAAACCATAAACGTTTTCTGAATTAGAGTCCCTGCTGGAGAGAGGACTAGAGAAGGAAAGATGGCTTCCAAAGTCTTTGAGTCAAGCTTCAGCAACCGTTGCTAAAGTTAAGTTTTCTTTAACACATTGGGGAAAGCCTTGTTGTCTGCATCTGGGGCAACTAGGAAAAAACCCATGTAGGTAGGCAGTGTGCTTGGAGAGCCTGGAGTCCATCCAAACACTCTTCCACCAGAGTCTCAAAGAGCCATTGTCTATGAGGCTTTGAGCCACAGAGCCTCGCTGTTGTGCTATCAGCTTGCGTCCAGATAGAGATAACTGTTGTTGTGTTAAGTGTGATCTGCTAGTGTTTGGATATGCAGCTCCCACCTCACACCATCTTACCCACTGAGTTCTTTGTGATTCTGGTATTCAGACTTTGATTACCTAAGCTGGACGCAGGCCAGTGTTGCTCGGTCCATTTCTCTGAAACCTCCCTTAGCCTGAACTCTCAAAGTATCGTCTGTTATGAGGTCTATGGGAGTTGTTTTATTCGTTGTATTCACTGAGTGTTTGTGAGAGCAGCAGGGGTGCCCCATTCAGCTTTACCTCCACGATGTGGAATTCAAAACTGAGTAAATGACTGGTAAAATAATAGAAGGAGAGAAATATCTTAGGGGTGAGGAACACAAAACATAGTTCACTATAAACATCTCCTTAGCTTTTTCTTTACATCCTCCACATGTCTCTAGAGCACGTCTGTGACTTTTGCAAGAGTCCTGTTGCTACCACGGCCAGTGGCCTTTAGAGGCCAGCATTGAGGCAACAGACCAACTTCACTTTTGTAGTTTCTGTAACATTTGTTAGCTGCTTATATTTACCCCCAGTGTTCCTCATTTGAAGTGATAGACGTGTTATTTGGCTTGATTGAATGTTTTTACAAATTGTTCATAAACCCTAACATCACTCTGCACCACATACCTATATACTACATAAATCATCAGTTAAAAAGTTACATAATTGTTAAATTTAAAAAAAAAAAAAGAAAAAAGAATATAGGGACGCCGTGTGTTTGCCAGGACTGTTTCGTTTCCTGCTCGAAGTGCACGGATTCTGAGAGGGCCCTAAATCTTCCTTCCTTAGCTCCTTTGTTAGGTGCAGTTTAACAGACTGAAAAAGTTTTCCAAGAACAATTTTTTCAAGTCTTGCTAGAGTGAGGGGTGTTCACTGATAAAACTGGTCATACTTGATTCCCTCCAGAGTCCAGAGGACACTCAGAAACGACTAAGTGAACAATCCCGATGTTTCCCTGAAATGGCACCGTGACCTAAGGACACTTTGAGTGCAGCTATGGGATGATGGCTTTTCAACAGTTAGCTGCAGCTACTCCAGAGCTTCAGGGTTTTGAGGAAGGTTTTGCCCAAGTATAGGAACTGTGGGTACCGAGAGTCATTGATGTAGAAGAACTGAGTTGTACAATTCTCAGGTTTCCTAAAAGTTATGTTTAGGTTTGATAAAATAACACCAACATCTAAAAATCAGTCCATATAATGAGCATGTCATTGTAAATGCTTAATCATAACAATTGCCAGGGCCATGTGGGATTGTAGTCATTTGATAACCGTCTTCTTTTGAGGAATACCCATCTTTTATCAACTTTCAAAATAATACTGAAGTGTTTCTCATATAGGTTTAATGAAATTAATTCATAGAATTGCAGCATTATAATGCATCACGTAGCCTTTTCTGGTACACTCGCGGTCTTTACACCGTTTTCTTAGTTGATTGTTGTCTTTTCCTTTATATATATATATTTTTTAAAATTTATTTATTTATTATGTATACAACATTCCTTCCATGTATGCTTGCCAGAAGAGGGCACCAGATCTCACCATAGATGGCTGTGAGCCACCATGTGGTTGCTGGGAATTGAACTCAGGACCTCTGGAAGAGCAGTCAGTGCTCTTAACCTCTGAGCCATCTCTCCAGCCCCTCCTTTATATTTTTTAATGCAGTCTTCTATTCCTGTCTTCCATTGGTCTCTTTCTTTCTTGTTTCTTCCTTATGCTCCACCCCTCTGCAGTGTCTGGACTAGCTCCAGGTCATGTGACGTGCAACCAGGATGTCTGGATAGACAAGAACACCTACAAAGCTGGTAGGATAGACTACAGGCTTTCATGTCTGTCCCCAGCTCCACCTTGAAGAGTCACACCTACCCTCTAGCTGTGACATTTTCCCAATGAAAGATGGCGAAGAAAAGCTTCCCTGAGACAGAGAGTGGAGCTGTCAGAAGGGGCGTGTAGGGATGTCTTCGGGACAAGGAAGAAGGAGTCTTGAGTGAAGCAGGGAAGTGCTTAGACATGGGGTTATTGAGAGCAGGGTCCGCTTGGCCCTACATGTGCACGGGGAAGCTGGATGTGCTTCCCTAGTGTTCAGCTGGATCCCATCGCCAGCTAAAGCAATATGAAGACTGTTTATAATCTCGTCTTCAAAATGAAGGTGCTCAAGATACATTCCAGAACTGAAAAAATCCGTCTCGTGTAAGGGTAAGCATTTCAGGGGATTAACTTTCTTTTCCTTGCAGAAATGAATTTACATAGATGCCTTCTTATATGTCAGTCTTATTTTCCATTGTTCCTCAAATCCAATGAGATGTTTGTTTGCAAGAGTTATTGTCTTTTTTTTTTCTTTGAATCTCAAACTTCTTTGTAGCGTCTACTATGTTCTAGTGAGGTTTCAGATACATGTCACTGTCCCTCATGAAGATATTCCTCAGTGCATGAATACAATGATTCATTTCCTGATGTATTGCCCCCCAGCATGGTCTTTACTACTATTTTATGGTCAACCACTATAGTTGACACTATGTTTTTCTTTCTCTTTCTCCCTCCCTCCCTCCTTCCCTCCCTCCCTTCCTTTTTTTTTTCTTTCTGTTTTTCGAAACAGGCTTTCTCTGTGTAGCTTTGCAGCCTATCCTGGAACTAGCTCTTGTAGGCCAGGCTGGCCTTCAACTCACAGAGATCTGTCTGCATCTGCCTTCCAATTGCTGGGATTAAAGGCATGTGCCACCACCGCTCAGCTGACACCACATTTTTCTTTCCACACAGTCTCCAAGCTCTTTATTCATTTCCTTTCTACACGGACCCACAGACTTAGTTTGAACTCCTGTCAGCAGCCCCTATTCATGTCACCAGTCCCTGTTTATGTAGGTGCTGGGGGAGATCCAGGACTAATGCAGAGAAGCCCCTGCTCCGGAGGGGTTTATAGCGTGGTTTGTGGGAAGATAAACAAATGAGACACATTAGTGTATAGAACCAGCGAGTGAAGGGCGAGACTACACTGAGGAGGTTGGTGGAGAGCTGTATAAAGCCGGGGTCAGCTGAATGACCTGGGGATTGCTGGGCAAGACCATGGTAGATGGAGCAAAGAGGAACATGGCTGTAGCAGGTGTAAGCATTGAGGAAACAAAGAACAGCACCCTGACTGAGCAGAACCCAGCAGGCTCTACAAGTACCTCTCAGTTCTGCACTGTCAGAGGGGACCAGCCCTGCCTGGAGCCCTTGCTCTCCAGGTCCAGTCAATGACTGCCGCCTGCCTGCCTGGGGCCATAAATGGCTTATCTTCGAGTTTCAGGTGGAGCAAGGTTGGGTACAAGCATTTTATCTGTGGCCAGATTTTTCTTTGATGTTTCCTCTTCTTTGTCCTGCCTTCTCCCTCCCTCCAAACACCACCCCATCCCCCCCACCCCCCTACCCCCGCAGAAGATACCCTCAAGAAATCCGGTGGACTAGCGTCCTGGTTGAGTCAGATATTAGGAAGTTCTGACCCAGGTGTGTAAAAGGCAGCACGCGGTTGAGCATGCACATATGCATGCGCCAAAGTGCAGCTTCCGCCCCTGCAGCTGCCTTTCCTCTCTGTCTGTCTTTGTTTATGATCCTCTTCCTCCTCGTTATACCAGAAGTGTGGAGCTGTGCTAGGGCTCCCCCTTTTTGCTTGGTCTCCTGTCCATTCAGTCTTCAGGTAATCTCCCTTCCCTAATTCCATTGCCTTCTTTAAGGTCTTGTCTAAACATTTGCTTCCTGAGTGTTCCCCCTTCCCTCCTTGTTTAGGTTCATTTTCTACAGCATTTCCTTGTTGAACAATGAAAACCCCCACGCAGCCCGCCTCTTGCCTTGTCCCATAGGACTTCTTTTTTGGATTCCATGGCAACTTCACATGGGGTAAAATGCCTAAATTCTTGTTGTGCTTTCCATGGTCCTTTATGCTCTGGCATGGAACCTTCTGGCACTCAGCTTGAATAGTTTCCCCCACTGTGCTTGGCTATCTCTGCAGCCAGCTTCCACCTGAGGCTGCAAGCTGTCCCTCACATGCCCTTGTCTTCCTGACCCTCAGATTTACGTTACTTCCTCTGTGGAGTCTGTTCTGCGCTACCGAAAGGAGGTTACTTGTACCCTAACACGTGCTGTCGAAAACCTGCTTCGTCAGGGATGCTTGTGTCTGGCACTCAGGAGGCTGGCACATGAGGATTAAGTGTTTGCGTAAGTCACATCTGCATAGGCCGCTGAGGGCCATCCTGGGCTACATAGTGGGGCCCTGTCCTAACACACCAGCACCATACTTATTTTATCACATTAGAATAATTTGGTTTATTTCTTTAGCTTCATCTTCTGCTAGATTTTGTTAAGTGCTGGAAAGTATTGTCTAAAGTTTATTTCTGAGTTAGATCTAATCTGATCTTGTTGCAAATGTAATTTCTCACAAACATAAATTTGATAATTATAGTCTCATGCCTTGCATGCCATGTGTTTATATGTCTTCTTCTAGTGTTAGAGTGTATTCACGTCCTTGTGCGTAGTAGGCTCTTTATTTCCAATCACTCATTTACTCCTTGGCTGTAGAGAACATAATTTATATGCATGCTTGTGGAATAAATAACTAAACGAATAAAGGAGAGTTTTTTCATCAGCCCTTTATTTTGTAAACCTTAGTAAACAAGAATATTTCACAAACAGTTTCAGGAAAAATAAACCATAGGAATTATTATGGTGAAGTGACCAAGCTGACTTGAATCATGGATTATTTCAGGCAGCACTGAATGTGGGAAGGGAGTTTGCCTAAGATAATTTTAGGACCCAAACATAGAATTGGGAAATTGATTAGTTATTTTAAGGATATAGTCAATATTTTATAGATGCCTCGCTGTGTGTTAAAGGGGAATGAAAAAAGCCAGTGATTGCATGGTTTGTACTCAAGGACTTTAAAATAGGGATGATACCAATAATAAAAGAGCATTTTATGAAACAGCATATAATTAAATCCTAAGTGATTCAAATACAAAGCGACATTGGCTTTGCAAAAGAGAGTGTTTTTTTGGGTAGGAGGGATGAGCAATTCCATACAGAATCTCAAGTCTTAAAAGACATTTTGGACTTAGAGTCTGTTCTAGAGTGTTCTGATATTAAGGCGACAGTTTGGGCTGGGGAGCCAATTCTGCCCTAAAGTATTTGCCGCTTGTTGGTTCCTGGCTGCTCTGCCCTGAAATAATCAAACAGGAACTATATTATTTAAAGCACTGTTTGGCCAATCACTTAAGCGTATTGCTAGCTAGCTATTATATCTACAATTAATCCATTTCCAGTGTTTTGTATTTTACCACAAGGCTCGTCGCCTACTGGCAAAGTTCTACCATGTCTGTCTCTAGGCAGCGGCTCCATGGCTTCTCCTCACTCCTCCTTCTTCCTCCCAGCATTCAGTTTAGTTTTCCCCCACCTAGCTAAGTTCTGCCCTGCTATAGGTCCAAAACAGTTTCTTTAATCATTAATGGTAATCACAGCACACAGAGGGGACTCCCACATCACCATGCAAACATGGGGGCCTGAATCTAATCCTAGAACCCATGTAAAATGCCATGCACGGCATACATTCTCATAACCCCTGGCACGGGGAGGCAGTGTAGACTATTTGTGAGTTCCAGGTCCGTGGGAAATAAGGTTGATGGCTTCTAAAGAATGACATTTGAGCCTGACTTCTGAAATGCAAATGCACACACACACACACACACACACACACACACGTTTATAACTTATTTCTTAGCTGGGTAAAGAAGGAAGTACATAATATTTTTATTTTAACAGTGTTTTTTTTTGTTTCTGTTGATTTGTTTGATTTGGGTAGGATTTTGCAAGGACTTTTCTTTTGTGTTGCAGACAAAAATCAAGGTCATTATTTCTGAGTCATTCAGAATGATGAGGGTGAAGTAGCAGGAAGGCAAGGTAGTTCATTTGGATCAGCGGGGATGTGATGGGCAGATTGTTCTTTCTCAGCCTCTGGCCACACACAGACTCAAGACCAGAGCTTTGGGATACGGCCCTCTCCCCATTAGCATAGTGGTTACCGTCTCTCATGACTATATTCATCATGCAACTAACGTTTATGAAGTGAGATTGCCATGCCACTTTAAAATTGCTTGTGCGAATTATTTTCCAATTTTGTTGCACTTTAATTTTTAACCTTGGTGGCCTGTTTTCAGGCATAGCAAACCCTAAAACAAATATGAGGGATAGATCAGCCTCTCTCCTGTAGGGGGCGCTAAGAGAGTAGCAGTTTCGTACTCCTTTGCCACCCAGCACCTTCTGGCATGACTTGGCACAATTTACTTCAAGATTGTGTACTCTGGTTTGTGTTGGCATTTTCTTTTTGAGGGTGTTGTGGGTCCTAAGCCCACAGTAATTCTTCAAGCTCATAGCTATGCATTCTCTCACTTGGGTTCAGTAAATGCCACACCTGTGTGATTATTTTTTTTTTTTAACCTCATGTATTTGAGGCATGGTAATTTTAGAGTTCTCATTATGCCTCATTTACATATGACAAATGTATGCATATAGACACATTAAACCATTTTCCAAGCGTTTGCAACATTGCCGATAGTAGCCTAAACTTGGCCTTTTATAGGACCTCAGATTATTATTTAATGGGATTGTCACTCAGGACACTTACTGGCTTCCTCTAGTGCTTTTAAAAAAATTGAATTGAGCATGATAAGGTGCATCTCTTGATTAAATGTGTTTCCTCCTTTGCAATCACCATTAGCTGTTTGGCTTCTATTCCATATGCTTTTGAAGCAGCCCTGCATTGCAAATCAATAGCTTTCTGGAGAGACAGTGTGTTGTGAATTGCCTGGATAGCATATGCATGCTTCCCTTGGCTGCAAAGCTGCTGCAGAGCGCGGTTACTCTGCCTTCCTGGGAACTCCACAGGCAAGTCCATCGTGTTTGGAGGAAAAAAATAGATTATTTTAGGGAAAAATTGAACTGTGAAAGCTTCTGATACTGAACATTAGCATGTCCTTTGTGCTCTTCTGAAATCATTTTTTGGTTCTGCTCCACTGAGATCAGCTTCTCTGAGTGATTTCTGGATTTTTTCCCCCCTGCTTATGCTTCCCCCTCTCTTGGTTGTAGTACGGCCGTACCATTTCAGCTTGCTAGTGCAGAAAGATGTGAATTCAGTTGCTGTGTGAGGCTGGCCTGGTGCAAGCACATTGCTAGAGATATGTTAAAGAGTTCCAGGTGAATCCAGCTTGAGAGAGACAACCGCAAAACGGTAAGACGGAGCATGCCTGGAATCCTAGCAAGGGTTTTTATTTGGAGCATCTCGGCAAGTCTGAATCCTGACTCACTCATTTACAACTTGAAAAGGATTCATTTTATGCATGTCATTTTACTCCCCACCTCTATTTAACTGCCAGGACCGCCAGAGATTGATAAAGGGTAATTTAAATTAAGGATCTGATGGGGGGTTACTCAGGGAGTCTCCGGAGGCTCCCGAGGCTATTGCTTGTAGTTTGTAAACACCAGTGGCAGAGATAAGATGAAGAAAATGTTCAGTGACTGCTTCTTTGCCAGAGCTGAGTCGGATTTCTTGGAAACTCGTCTTTTTTTTTTTTTTTTTTTTTTTTTTTATATAGCTTAAAGAGCCCTTGCTGATTGTTTTGCCTGGTTATGCTCGGCTGAATGCCCTCTGAGTCAGGCGACTGAAGGACGGAAGACCACTTTTCCTCCGGGTTAACTGATGGCTGTGAATTCAGCTGCCTTGGACCTGAGTGGAATTGATATCTCTACTATGTTAGAGATCCGCAGCTTTTTCTCTGCTCACCCTCTCCCCTCCTTGAGTCCTGAATGCACCTGGTTCAAGCATGTTGCGAGTAGAGGTCAGGGCGCTGTCATTTAGCATCACTATATCTATAGTGGTTCTGGTTTCCTGCATAGAAGTGGTATTTCTCCATGCAGTTCTGCTGGAAGTGCTGGCTCTGCTAGTGGGTTGTTTCCATTGTAGACGCGGATGGAGAACCCCTGCATGTTGAGAGGCTGGGGTAGTAGACAGGCTACTCCATCCAAAATCAGACTTGCCTGCTCAGGGAGAAGATGAAGAACCAGGTTGGGATATAAACCTTGACAGAGGATGAATTTCTACTTGTTTCCTTGACTGAGGAGTAGTGTTAAGTAGTGAGGGGTTTGAAGCTGAAGGATATATTTTTATATTGTTCACATTGAGACTAATAATTAGATGATCCTGTGAATTTGTCTGGGTCCACCTTTCTTGAAGGTGCTAAATATTAAGGATGTCAGTGTTTGATATTTTGCTTTAAAATATTTTACTTTGAATGCTTCAACATAGGAATTCACTTGAACTGTGCATGCTGCAGTCAGTGAATATCCATTGGCCTAATTGTCAGTAACTTGCATCTTGGCCAGAAACTAGTTTTATCTAATTTTGTGATACGAAACAGTCTAAGAATCAGCTAATTGGGAAAAACATCGATGGAATTTAGGATTCACAGTAAGTGATTTATTGGAGGAGGAGCTTCTGTGCTTATTCAAATTTAAGTGTAAAACTGGACTTTGATTTCTAGGAATGAATATTTGGATTTTGTTCAAAGGAGTGTTGGAATCTTCTTGTGTTTTGGTCACTTATTATTTTCCAAAAAGTAAGTGGAAACATGAACTGTTGTTTTCACCTAATTCTATTGAGACGATGCACTGCTTGCTCTGACTTTTCCTGAGAGTGGTATGTTCTAGCTATTTATATTTTTACCTTCACTTTGTGTAAGCTGGGAAATTTATTTTCTCATCCTGTGACAGAAGGAACGGTGCATCTGCCAAAAATAATTTTAAGAAGGGGACTAGTAGAGCGGTAATTCGACATTGTGTTGCAGTATCCCTCTCCTGTCTCTGTCACGCCAACATTTATTATCTATACACTGTGTCTAAGACACTGGGAGAAGCTTGCAGAAAGAAGAGGGGAGATAGAAGGCTCTGGGGAAGCGTTACCATTTCCCCTGCAGTCCGCACTATGTGTCCTCTCAGAAAGTAACTCTGGAACTATGCAGAAGGTGTAGTGACTGCTGAGGAGAGCCTTTTTCTTGCAGGCAGGCATTCACTTACGTACACACATTTGTGCACAGTCAGTTGTGAGACACTGTGAGCGGAACAGGTCGTTCTGGTTCCTGTCATCGTGGAGAAATTCTGTGGGAGATTTTTGTTTTTCCACTTTGGTAATGGTGAAAGAGATACTGTCTGCTTTGATTTTTAAAACTATATTTAAAATGCACATTACACAGAACTCGCCAATTTTAGATTGATAGGACAGCGGCATTATTGAGTAGATTCATTGTTTTGCAATAATTACCTCTGTCCCTTCCCAGAACTTCCCGCCATCTCAAACAGTTAGGTAATAACTACCATTCTCCCTTTTCCTCACCCTTCATAACCGTGATTCTGCTTTCTGTGCCCATGAGTCAGCCTCCGCTAGGTACTGTGTTTCTTGTCAAGTGGAATGACATCGTATTTGGCTTCTTTCGCTTAGCACGTTTTCACAGTTCACTGATATAGTACCATACATTGGAATTTCATCCTGTGGAGGGTATGCTTGATTTTAATATGGAAAAGATAGCAGTTTTCCTCCTTAGTATAGGGTGTCACTAAATCAAGTTCCCATATGGACACTGTAGTAGATAACTTAAGAGCTTCTAAAAGTAGTAGCCGTGGAAACAGCAAGGCATGAGGACTAGCAATGCATCCCGAGAACCACCCACTGATATCTGGTTATTTCCATGGCCTGGCGATTGAGCATCGTACCTGGACTGCTTACGTCTTCTCGTCTATTCTTTGCTGCTAAGAGAGCAGTGATCAGCCGGAATGTCCATAGTGAAGCGGGATTGCAACTTTTGTCATCATTACGATTTCGCGTCATTGTGCCCCTAGTGCGTTGCTCATTCAAGCTGTAAGCAAAGACATCAGAACACCACTCAGGTTTCCTATGAACGTTGTGCCCTGGCTACTTTCTGCCCCCTAGTTCCTGTGTAGTGGACAGTCAACCAGAAATCCTGCCTCCGCATTAGTCAAGAAGAATGGAGAGAAGGTATATGCTTGATACCACAGTAAACAGTTTTTCATTAGATAGGCAAGCTTAGCTTCATCAATAAAGTTTTCCTTTCTTGATTTTTCTACATACCACTTCCCTTACACCCAAGATATTTTTCTAATAGTTGTTCCTTTTTAAAAGGTCATGTTATGGCCCCACCCAGAGCCATTTATTTGTTTGCCAATGTCTGTACTGGATCCCTGGAAATTTTATGTCTATGTCTGCAACTCCCTGTTCAAGGCACCTAAACATTAACAGAGGAACAATGTTTATTATGTGAGTCATCCCATCTTTCTAAGTAGCCTTCATCTTCCTAGTCTTTTTTTTTTTTTTGTGAGGGGGATGGGATCTTATATTGACATGCTGAATTTTTCAACTTAATATATAGCTGAGACCCCCCCGCCTCTGCAAGTGCTAGGATTACAGATGCTTGCTTGTAACCACACTTGGCATCCTGTCCTTAATGATTCTTAATGCATCATGCTCTTCTGTTGTTTTTTTCCCTCTGTTATTGCCTGACTTTTCATATGAGGCAGACTCGGAATTAGATTAATTAAATGAATGTTTACTTGGGTGGTGAGTTGGAAGAGAGGAAGGAACGGCAGGCCAGAAAACCACATCCCAGCTAATCTGCGTTGCTTTGATCATGCTTTTTCTCTTGTATCAGCAGCGATGAGGTGGAAATGGATGGACAGTATTGCACGTGGGATGTAGGTCTCCGGGGACACATGCGCAGTGGTCAGGAGCTTCTGCTGTGTAGTTTGGTCCTGCAGTGAACCTCCACTCCCACTGTTTACTCTCTGCGTGGCCTTGGACAGGTTGCTTAGCTCATGTGTATTTGAGTTTAATTACCCATGAAACTGAGATAATGATGTCCCCTCCTGAGTTCTTGTAGATCATGTTAGCTGTAGTTTTTGTAGTAACTGCTAAAGAAGAGTTCCACGGTAGGTGAGCCATCGTTACTGCCGTTGTCACCTTATCTAGAAGCCCTCAATTTCCCCCTCTGTTTTCTAACAGCTACATTTTTTTTTTGCCAGGTCCCAGATCCTTCTCCAGTTTGCCTCATTAGAGGATGTCTTAGTTTTACAGAAGATAAAGGAGGTTGTAGGAGGTTGCTCATCTCTGCTTCTCATCCACCAGACTTTGGGAGGGTGTCTGTTGCAAAGACATGCTTTTCTGTCCAATCGACAACCCATTTCAACCAGCAGCCAGTTCCTCCACTAAATGAGATCTTGCTAAAAACATTGGCCATGAAATGCTTGTGGAAGCTCTGGGTTTGTTTCAGGAGGCAGACAAGCAGCAGGGGGTTTTCATCCTGCTGCTCTGCTCCTTTCACCTTGGCCTACTTAGTGTGGAGTCACTATTGACTCTTCCCTGGTGTGGGAAAGGAGAACGGGTTCCTGAAGTCAAGGGGTGTTATTATTAAAGAGTCACTATTGGTTTTATTATTGCTGAAATTTTAGCTCTTCACCGTGGATGGGCCAATTGTGAGGGCTGCATTAAAGGACACTTCCATGTTTTCCCAAAGGCTCATTGTTCCCTGTGTTTCTCTTCAGGAGCTCTGTGTGGTTAGTGGCCCACATTTGAGTCTCTGAAAATGGCAAGAGCTTCAGAAGTCTCTCTTATATTCAGTGATGCCCTGTATTTCTCAGCATTCTTTGGTCGGGTTTTATTTAGATGGATTTTATTGGAAGATAAACATCACACTTTAACCATTGTAATTGCCAAGCACTAATAATGCATTACATTTTTATTAAAGATGTTTGATCCAGGTGAGATGATAGAAATTGTGTTCATTTCCTATGTGTTTCAGAATAAGATCTTATTATGGCATTTTATCTCTTCTTCAGGGAAGAATTTTCAAATAAAAGAAAGAATTTTTAAAGTATTTATAATCTTCATTATTGCATATTTCTATAGTTACCAGGTAAAAAGCATGCAGGCCCTACTGAACCGGTCTTGTCTCCAGTAGCGTGTTCTTTTCATTTCCCATTCTTTAATGTCACTGTGCTTCCTGCACGCTTTATCTTGCGTGAGGGACAGAATAGAGAGGTACTTGAAAGGTGTACTCGTGAAGATAGAACTGACCTGGTTCAGCACAAACAAGCCAGGGACGATTCCGTGAGGCTCAGAAGTGAAACAAGAGGATTCGGATGGCACCCGGGACTGACCTTTGCACAACTTTTCCGGCAGATGACGGCTTCTGGAGTCCGTTATGATGTCTTTTAGAAGGTGAAATTCAAACAGTAGGCGTTCCAGGACGGGCAAAAAGCCATCCTGGTGAAGATATACCATTGATTTCTAACTCAGCTCATTTTATTTGCTCTGAGTACTCCTGAAATGGTGCATGGGCTTGGTGTTTAAACTGCTGTGCCTCATGTTGATCTTCCTGACCAGGTTCCTTCACCAATGCGTGATGGAGGATCTTTAGAAGATATACAGTGACTTCCCCTTCTCAGGAAGGGCCAAAGACAGAGTTTAGTGAAAAGAAGCACTGTATATCAACCTGTAGAGTCTTCAAGAGCGGAGAAAAAGGTCCTTTTGTGCTGGAATAGATTTTTTTTCTTTTTTCTTATATTTTTTTGGAATAGATATTTTTGAAAGCTTTAAAGGAACAGTGTCTTGATGAAGAAACTAATTAGCCATGCATTGAAAGCCTGTTTGTATGGCTTAATGTTTCAGTTTCCGTGGGGATTGTTAGTTAGTTGGTAGAGCTTCAGTTTGTGGAACAGCAGGACGGGGTCACTCCCTGGCCATGTGTGCGTTCTCATCATCCCACATAGGCCTTTTCTGGTCCCTCTGACTGCAGATATGTGGTCAGGGATAAAACACAGACATCAGTTCTGCTGTTTGAGCTCCCAGCCGTGGATACTCATATGGGTATCCTACCTGAATGCTATTTTCTTAATTCTCTTTCTACATGATGGTATTTTAGCCAGATTACAATTGGGATATCAAGCAGGAGTCAGAATTTGTATGATACCTTCTTTGACCTTTTGGGATGCTTGGTAAAATTTTACTGGGACCAGTGTTTGAAGGGTGTTCCATTCAGCTTTCCATACAATAGGAGTCAGAGCCCAGGTCCTTTTCCAGTCTAGACAGGATCATTCCATTCTGCCAAGCAGGCAGAGGGCTCCCTCCCAATGGCAGGGCTTGCTGTAGGGTAGGTACACAGTACTTTGTACACATCTATGTCTTTAAAATGTTTCCTTCCTAGATCTAGGAGTAACTTCTTTCTAAAACTTTTTCCTCCAAAGATGCCGAATAAACCTTGGTAAACAAGCAGAGCACAGTTTTGGATTCAATTCTCTTAAGAAAAATATTAATGCTGTTAAGAAAATAGTCATGATAGTTAATGTTGAAATCTTTACTAGAACATATAAATGCTCCTTTACTAGAAATATACAAGTACATTAACCTATAGGCAGGAAGCATACTGTAATAATTTGTATATATTATTCGTTTTTATGTTAATCTCCTTGCTTTTTGTTTTCAAATAGAGAGTATTTATATACACATTGGCCGTATATTGTTAGGAAACTTTATTTCCATGTGCAAAATAATAGTAATTATCTGAAATTGCCATCCTATTTTGTGGGAAGTTTGAGCAAAAGTTTTAGTCAAAGATGATGACGCACTTGTCACCCCTGTGGTTTGAAGAAATGGAAACAAAATTTGTTTCTAAAGGAGTTGACTTTTCTCCTTTATTTGACCATAATAACAATATATTATTATGTGGTCTAGGACACTGTGTCTCAAATATCAATCCTGAGGACATCTTGTTAAAATCAAGATTCTATTGAGGTGGGACTGTGGTGGCCTGACATCCCAGGCAGGGCCATTCCTACTGTGAGCACCAAGAGAACTATAGAGTATCCTAGAGAAGTGTGATTCCCTAAAGATAAAAACGTGACTAAGATCCTATGTAGGCTTCATGTGACAATAGAGATGTTTGCTTTAAATTTATCATTATAATCAAAAATGAAGATGCTAGAGTTGTATAAGTATCTGCATATGTCTTTATGCGTCTGTAGACAAAACTATATCTCAATAAACCCAATACTATATATATATATATATATATATATATAATAAGTAATACAGTAGATAGAGCTACTTAGCGTTATACTGATTACATTTACTAAAACTTTAGCTGCTGGAAGCATACGTAAATATTCTCATCAGAATTAAAAACAAACCAAAGTGGGGGGAGGGGCAATATTTGGGAGGAGGGGAAGGGAAATGGGAAACGGGGACAGGTGGAAATTTTAATTAGAAAAGAATAAAAATAATAAAAAAATATAAAGAAGTAAAAAAAATAAATAAATAAAAACAAACCAAAAACAATTGTCCAGCTTATAAACATTGGAGCCCAGAAAGGATATAACAAAACTACAGTCCCTGAAGCAATATGACACGGTTCAGCTTTGTCCATGAAGGAATCAAGTAAAATTAGGTCAGATCCAAAGAAACAAGTAAGTAGAGAAATCTATGTTGCATTACCTTAAAGAAACAAAATGGCAACAAATCCTGGTGAGGATGCAGGGGAAAAGAAATCCTTATCTATGGTTGGTGCATCCTTAGTGGAAGTCAGTATAGGTATTCCTCAAACTCAAACACGAGCTTCGTGTGTTCCAGCGATGTCATTCATAGCCGTACACCTCGGGGACTCTAAAGTCAGCACTGTACAGAGATAGAGGCATACCACAATTACTGCATAACTGTATGTGAGGATCAAGATTAAGGAGCCTGTTGTGTGGCGTCAGTAGATGGACAGATGAAGAGAACGTGGTGTCTACAGAATGGAAATCATGACATTTGCGGCAAAATGGATACAGTTAGGGGATCATGTTAGGTGCGATAAGTCAGACTGAGAACCACAGGTATCACATCTCCTCCTTTTCCATGCAGAGCCTGGATTATGGGAGAAAAGACATAAAAGTAGAAGAGTGGGAAGAGAAAGGGGGCCAGCGGAAAGGGGGCGGGCAGGATGGGTGGTGGAATGTGTGTAAATACGTATATGAGAATGTGATGATGCAACCCATTACTCTCTACAATTAATATGTACAAAAATGGATGGAAAAGTAAACGGCATTTTAAAACAAGGTCGCTGCAATGGACGTTGAATTGTGGTGAGTAGGAACAGCCGGTGAAAGCATTTTCATTGGAAAAGATCTCAACTCAAGAGCGTGTCTCCATGTAATGTAGTTTCTGAGGGTAATTTTTAAGACGGCCTACTTTTAGTTAAAGGGAAAGGCTTATCATTGACTAGTTATTGGCAGAGCATGTATTTCCTGGCCATGTGCTTATTTTTTAGGACACTAAAGACACAGAAAACAGTTTATGTATTCAAGGTATTTACAGTTTGGGCCTGGAATATAATTAATACATGAGAAAGATAACGACAACCAAACAGAGAGACTTCCTGCTGCTCCAGTCAGGTACATGAAAGCAGGCTGCTTGTAGCTTACCTGCGCATATGAGAGCAGCAGTTACTTAGCGTAGGTTTGGAGGCACAATCTGAAAGTGGTATAGGTCATAGTAAGGGTGTTACTGGTTGCAGTAATGCCACTGATGCAGGGGCAGAGCTGCTGTTTCCCAGACCAAGGTTGACAAGTGTCCTACAGTGTGACTTGCCACATCATGCTTTGCATGACTGATTCCTTAGCCAGATAGTCATGCTGCCATCACTGAGAAACGAGTCTTTGATTTCAGAGTTAATGAAAACATGGGGCCCGAAATACCAAGGTAAACGTTCACAGTATGTGCCAGCTCCATGCTCCCCGAATCCTCAGCTGCTGCGGAGGAATTGTCTGTAAGGCAAAGGGAACACAAAGAAGTGAGCTTATCTGCTTGGTAATTATCTATTTAGAACCATTCGCCACTTCTAACCTGGGGCCCATTTTCATACTAGAGTCAGGAAAGGTCAAAGGAGCTGCTAAGTCCACCAGCTCTGGCGTTCCGCCGGAGAGAAGACAGACCTAGAGAGTTCAGCAAACCTGTTGTGAAGTTGTTTGAAGTCGTGCATGCTAGTCAGTGCTGTTGCCCAGAGCTTGAGTTTGGTAAAAACAAGATGGTGAGTAACAGAATGTCCATGCTCATGTCACTGTATGTACATGCAGTTAACACATCCTTTATCTTTGTTCCGTGTGCTCTGAGAGGCACCTCTATCTACACAGATGCATAGACACACAGACATGCAAATGCACACACACTAATTCAGGAGAGAAGAAACCACAGCCTACAACATGGGAGTGGATGCCGTCCTCATCAACCCCGTAGGTTAAAATAACAGACAAAAGTGGCTGTCATGGGCATTATTCCAGTGGTGTTATAATTCCTCTCAGTCCTCAGAATACTGTTCCTAGCTGTCTTTTTATTGTTGAAATTCCTTTTAAATGAGGAATCTTTTTGTTTATAATTTTTAAAATTCAGGTATTTTTAGTGGAGGTAATACTTTACATAAAAACTTGTAGATGACCAATGATGGTTTTTATTGGGAGCAATTCTGAGAGAAGTTGTTGAGTGGGAGAAAATACTTAGAATTCCATGGGGGTGATGTGCAATGCAAAAAGCAAAACAGAGATAGCTAGAAATAGATGATATTGTTAAGGCTGTACTTATGGCATAGCTTGTACTGCCCCTGTGGTAGACACTCCCTTCATGAACCTCAGAAGACCTTGACCTCGCCCCTGCTACATATGTGGGGATTATTTGACACAGGTAAACTTGGCATCTTTGAAAGCCATTCTTTTCTGGTAGCTGCCTTCCACTAAGCAAGTAAAGAAGGTCACTCTGGGATCTTAGAGACACACCAATCACCAGAAAATGGCTGATTCAAAATGACAATTTTCAACCTGAATGAATTCGGTCTAAACGAATGCCAGTCTTAACCGAATTACGCTCTTTCCCGTCTACTGCTGAGGTTTCAGCAGACAGCTGGCTAGGTTTACATAGCTGCAAGCAAAAACCATAGGTCAAACTCTGCCTGTTGGAGCCCGAACACTGAGTATCTAACCTTTCCTTTTCTTAAACCAAATTAACAAACTTTTGTTAAGGATGATCAGGCCAACTCTACGAGAGAGAACCTATATCTGATATCATTAATGAGGCTAAATAATTCATGGAACCAGTGAAGACCTACTATGATCATTCTGCTAAATTAACAAAGCGGTTAAATGACTCCCAATGGTATCTCTGTCCCCATAGATCAGTGCCTTGCTCAGCCCTCATCAGAGATGCTTCTTCTTGTGGTAGACGACAGTTAGCACAGAGACTCACAGCTGCAGTGTTCAGAGGGTGAGAGACTTTGGAGCACTCAGCCCTGAGTGGGATGTCACTGTCATACTCTTCAAGGCTCAGGGATTTATGCAGAAGGGGGTGGTGGTGGGAGGACTCGAAGAGCTAGCGGTGGTGGACAGTTTGGAAGAAGCAGCATTTTCCAGACACAGCAGGGCAGATGCTCAAGGCAGACACAGGCCCAGCATGGTGATGAAGTGGGCACAAAGGCCCACTGCTCACAAATGGCGGCTGCTGGGTGAGGGAAAATCAGGTTCCTTCTCTGGAGTGATACGGGGTACATCAACATCCTCAGGAGTGGTTGATCAACACAAATGGATTGCACCTTTCTAGTGACATGTTGTTGTTGTTGTTTGTGTTGCTCCTGCTATTGTTGTTTTTGCTGCTGCTGTTGGTAGTGGCGTTGCTGTTGTTGTTGTTGCTGTTGTTGTTTCTGCTGTTGTTATTGTTATTGGTGTTGTTGTTGCTGTTGTTGTTATTGGTGTTGCTGTTGCTGGTGTTGTTGCTGCTGCTGCAGTTGTTATTGGTGTGGTTGTTGTTGTTGGTGGTTTTTTTTATCTTATAAGAAAGAAAGTTGGTGGGGAGGGACACAAAGTTGGTGGGGAGGGAAACAGGGAGGAGATGGGAGGAGCTGGAGTATGGTAGAGAATATGATAAAATATATGATATGACATTCTCAAAGAACAACAAAAAAAGATAAGTGGGCCATACTTACTCAGATGAATATCTCTATGTGTGGTTTCATCTCTCACTTAGATCAAAAATTTAAGTTCTGCTGACTTCACTGGAAGAAAAGAAAATAAGTTTATTCAGGTATTGATGATGATTTCTTCTTTTTAAGTGTTTTCAAGTACCACACATCCCTGCTTATGTAACTCGTGTCACCTCTGTTTGTAAATGCAGTGTGAAACACTGCAGCTGGAGAAAATAGATCCTTAATTCCCATTAGTGTTGGCATGTCTTGTTCTCACACGGGGCGATAGTGTGCTTGTTTACCGTGATCCGCCTCAGGCGCATGTACCTAAGATGTTTTCTCCTGGCCCCAAGATTTGAGAAGACCATTTTTAAACCATAGAAGCATCCTGTTCCTCATGATTTTGTAAGCAAATATTAGTTATATTCTTCAAGAGGACCTTTGAAGACAAATTGGTTTTGAGAGTTGTCATCGCCCTACGAAGGAGATAGATTGTTAAGATTGTTAATTAAAAGGAAGTGTTGCAATATAAGTACACAAAATATAGCAGACTAAATGCAGTCATTGAAGGGATTCTTAATAAAGCTGGCTAAGTGTCTGAATCATCAAGGGCTTCTGGGCAGAGGGAATTTTTAGCACAGTTGTGGCTTCCCTTGGGAGGAAGGCCACTGCCAAAGTCTATGCAGCAAATGGTAAAAGCTGCTGATCTATGGAATGGCCTAAGTCTCCTGTGCCTGGAGCAGCTTCAGTCGGCTGTCTTTGCACATGGCCAAGCACTCATAGTCTTAAAAGTATGTGTAGCTAATACAATCAATTAAAATTAATTTAGGTCTGGAGAAATGGCTTAGTGGTTAAGAGTGCTTATTGCTCTTGTGTAGGACCAGTGTTTGCTTTCCAGCACCCATGTTGGGTGGCTCATGGCAGCCCATAACCAGCTCTGAGGTGCTTGACCTCTGTGGGTACCCACATACTACATGTGTCTTCTCTCTCTCTCTCTCTCTCTCTCTCTCTCTCTCTCTCTCTCTCTCTCACACACACACACACACACACATTTGTTCTCTCAGTATCTCATACTCTCTCTCACACATATATAAATAATTAAATCTTTAACATTTTTCTTTCTACATATTTAATCTCTGATTACTGACTTAATCAAATTGCCCTCCTTTCAAAGACTAATTTCCATGATTCTAACATACTTCATATACTCTAAATAAAGCACATGACATGAAGATGGTTGTTGTAAATATGTTTGCCATACTTATGCATGTCCTGTTCTAAACGCCGATACTATGGGTTGGATTCATTTTATTTTTGAAACCTTTCTAAGCGTTATAGATTTACTCACTTAGCATGCCTCCCCAGGAAGTTTAGTAACAACATTATCTTGTGTGTTCTTGGGATTATGTTATCTTTATAGTTGTACAGTAGCATAGGTTATACAATCTTAGTTGTTAATCATTTGGGGGTCTTAGTTGTCTTATCTAAATTAAATGACTCAGACTTGAATCATAGAATGGAAGTCAAACTGAGTTTTCTTCTTAGGGGTTATTTCACATATATTGTAAAACGTTAACTTGCTGTAAAGACTGCCTTCCATATGTGGGCATTTCTTTTTGCAGTCTGTTGTCTGTCTCACAGATGTGCACTTTGGAATATGTCATTTGGGGAACATTGCCTGTCCTTCACAGCACTGCCATATTGCCCTGGTCGTTATCCCCAGAGCAGACCATGTTACTCTTGTTTCTAAACTGGCACCACCCGCTTGTCCCCCCTTCCCACCCCACCCCTCGCAACCTGTGAGCATCCTTCCATGTCTTCAGTAAATTTCCTGCTTGGTCTAGCACTACTTGGCCATTCAGCATTTTCTGTGTTAAAATTGGTTATGTTGTATTGGATTCATCCTTTCCTATTGTAATTGCTATTCCTACTTTAGTGACTTTTGCCATTTGAAATCACATTGAACCCATGCTTTTTCGGTAACTCATTTGATTTAAACACAATATTATGTTTCTTTTTGATAGTTGAATAACCCACTACTGTATCATCAGTGGGAGCTCTTGTTAGACCGATTCTCTTATCCGACTAACGTTCTTCTGCTGTTTTAAAAAGGCCTCTAGCTTTGCAGTCAATAGCTGGATGTTTCCTAGGCTCCATTTCTCTTGATTCTTCTTTAATTCTTTTCTCCCACCCACCCCCGACACTTATGTCCTGTGAGCTGGAAGCTATTTTTTTCAGTGGGAGCTATAACATCAGCCAGAATACAGGCACGCAGTGGGATGAGCTGGAAATGGATGAAAGGGCTGGAGAAGTCTCCTTTGCGAGGTGTGGGGTTCTGTTTCTGACTCTTCTTACTTAGAAGGTTATATCTGTGATCACGATTCATACTTGCTAACAGATTATGGAGGGGCTCACAGGAAGATGTGGGTGCAGGGGAATGGCACCTGCGTGTAATCTGTCATCCAGTCCTCTTCTGCTGGGTCTGTATCACTCAATGGTTTCATGCTTAGAGCTAGTGGAAATTACAGCTTCCTGCAAGGCATGGACATTGCGATTATTTCACCTTGCTGGTTCCTTCTCTGAACCAGAGTTCTTTAATTTGGGGTCTTCAGGAGAACTACAGGAGTGTGTAAGGGCAGCGGAGCTGAGCCCAGGTATGTCAGGAGGACCCGAGTGAGCTTGGCTTTCTGTTGTGCTCATAGACAACAGATCACGTTGGGCAGATCACGTTTAAGTCCTGTGTCCTAAATTCTGGAAACATGAAACCTACCTAGAAGAGTTTCTTTGCGTTATGTGGAAAACTCAGTGTACATTTCTTCCCTTGATGAAGATGCATGCCCAGAGAAGGTATGGTTACCTGTATGTTTTGTGGCAGCCTGGCTCAACTGGAGACCAGCATAAATTCGGTATAACCTTAATTATGTGGAGAAACTTGTTCATGAGCTTTGTAACTCGTGAAATTATGGTTGATGCTGCCCAGTACATAGCCATATATAGTGACAGCAATTATGACAACCATTGCTTACTTTCCGCCTGGATTTGATACAGTGTATCAGATTTGTTTAGTGGTCTATACAGCAGTGTTTTTGCTTGTTTGTTTTTGTTTTTTGTACATTCTGCTCAGGTATCAGAATGCTCCAGGCTGTTTCAGCTAAGTGCACATAATAGGTTTCTACCCTTGGGTAACGTAGTACCTCACAGGCACTGGCTTATTATTCACAGTTTCAATAGCATTTCTTTGCCTGGGATTACCAGGCTGAAGTCAGGTTGTTGTCTGGGTGGTGGTTTTCACCTGGAGCTCAAGGTCCTCTTCCTTGTCAACAGAACTAATTTTACTGTGTGTGCAGTTCTGTGGTCCCCATTTTCCTGACAGTTGTCAGGCCAAGACTATGATATACCTTATGGTTGTATCACAGAGTTCTCAGCGTGGTCATGGCTGCCTTTCAGACTAGCCAGCCCTCAGCTTTCTGTCTTTCTTGGTTTTGGAGGGCTCTCCTAGCTTTGTTCATCTCACCAGGTAATCTAGTGTTTGTATATAAAACAATACTATCATATGATATCATATTATATTTGCATGGAAAAGGGAGAGGATTATTCAAAGGCAAGAGATTCAGATATTTTAGAATTCACCTATTAAAACCTTCAGCAGGAAAATCTTGATGATAGCTATTCATGAACATATGTATTTGTTATTTTTGTAGCAGCACTGTGCTTTTTAAACAATAGCTTTTGGATGAATGTCTTGAAGGCTTAGCTCTTTTTTTTTTTAATAAAACGCGATGATTGGTTATTTGGATGAATCTTTTGTATAAGATTTGTTACAAGAAGACTGAGCGTGACTGGAAAAAGGCTGCAATACCATAGTGTGCCCTTCCTTTCATGGACTTAGGCAAAGGAGTGTTGAAGCTCAGATGCTGGAGGGAAGGCTCAGCAGTGAAGAGCACTTGCTGTTCTTGCAGGGGACCTGGGATGTTCCCAGCATCCACTTTGCAGCTTCCAAGTGTTTGCAGCTCCAATTCCAACATCATCTTCTGGGCTCAGTGGGCACTGAGCATGCATGTGGTGCATATGCATAATATGCAGGCAAAATATGCATACATCTAAACTAATATAAAAAACCTTAAAGAAGTAATGCCTCTCACATATGGTCTGCTGGTAGGATGCCTGAAGAGCGTGGTACTGCAAAACTACTATGGCAGGCTGATTTATTTCCACTTCAAGTAACTGTAGTCTAAATTAAAATAAATTGAGGTTTTCTTTTCCATTTCTTTATCAGTCTACGTAGATGTTTGTCAAGTTTTAACTTTGTTTTTAATTTTTATTCATTTTCTTTTTTTTTTAATTTTTATTCATTTTCATCAGTGTTTTTTATTTCCATTTTGATATTGAATTGTTATTCAATTTTGTTCTTATTTTGGATTTTATCCACTCCTCTAAGGATCTTAAGATTGATTCCAAGCTTATATCTTTATATCTTTCTTCTTTCCTGCGTTCATTTAGTATTATATGTTTATGTATATGTATTTTATATGTATATATACTATATATTACATATATTAGCATTGCATGTTTATGAATTTGTCTTAGAACCTCTTGTCTTTAGGGTTTAGTGACACTTGAGGCTCATGTGTCTGTTGACTGACTCAGTGATGGTGTTAGTTTTTTATTTACTGACTTTCCTATCTTTAAAAAGAACACAAATCCTTAAAATATTGAATGCACTTAGCATATTTATGGTATATTATTAAGTTTTGATCATGTGTAGAAGATTCTATATTGAATCTTTAAAAATATATACCTTCAGAGCTGGAGAAATGGCTCAGTGGTTTAGATCACTTGTTGTTCTTCCTGAGGCCCCAAGTTTGATTCTCAGCATCCGTGTTAATGGTTTAGAACCATTGGTAACTCAGCATCCTCTTCTGGCCTCTCAAGATACTACACAATGTGGCACATACACGAACACACGTGTGTGCACACACACATGCACAGAGACACATATACATGTACATAAAAAATAAATAACCAGAAACTCCAAACTCCCAGAACATCTTCAACTCTTCTGAGGTGTGCTCAGAAGTGTCTCATTTGGTTTAACCATAGTTCAACCTGTACTTAACAATGGTGGCAGATTCTTGGAACAGGGTAGATGCTGAATATCGAGTTAATTTTTTTCCTGAAGCTTTAAGTACTTGGCTTATGCACACATTTTGCTTGTTTTTTTCTTAGCATACAATTTTGCATATTTATTGCATAATTCAAATAAAAGTTTATAAACTTAATAATACTACCTTTACTTGTGTCTGCAGATATCTGATACTCTGCTTTATGTTGTTTTCCACTGTGTTTATACACGCTCTGAAACATTGACACCACAGCTGTTCTGTGTGGTTACAGCAGTGTGTGTATCGGTGTGTAACATAGATACAGTTACTCTCCAATGGACTCAAGCTGCATGTTATTCTAAAGTTGGTCTTTGAGCTTTAGCAATATGGACTTTTCTTAAATGTTTCCCAGCTTTGCTCATTTGACATCATGTAGGGAAGCTTTTTAAGAGAAGCGGTAAAAGCAGTTCCATTCTGAAGTTGTTTCTCTAGAGTTGGTGTGTAGATTTTCTGTTGCTGTGACAAGATACCCGGGATGACCTGAAACCAGCAGAGGTTTCCACATCCCAGCCTTCAGACAGTTGACTGTTGCTTGGGCGTGTGCCATGCAGCAGCACAGCTAAGGTGCATGGTAGAGCAAAGACGCTCACATTGTGGTTATGTTTGCTGCAGGTCATGCTGAGAGAAGAGCAAAGCAGAGAGAGAAGCAGAGTGGGAGGGAAAGGGAGAGAAAGGAGGAGGAGAGAATGTTCTAGAGTCCAGAAATGAAGGAAATGCACACAGCCAGTGGTCTGACTTCCTTCTGCTGGGCCCACCTACTTAAACTTCCACCACCTCACAGTAATGTTCAGGGTGGGCACCCACGACTTTCACACATGGCTTTTGGGGGACACCTAAGGTCCTCCCAGGACAGCTAGAGGTTGCACAGTAGACTCCAGAACCTCCAGAGCCTAGGGAGACTGAGAGCCGGAACACAGTGTGGTAAAGGAAGGCAAAGCAGCAGAGGACTAAAGCGAGGCGTGGGAGTGGAGCAGGCTGGGCAGTGCGAGCGACTGCGGGTGCGGGAGGGCACCGGCGGTGCCGAAGGGAAACATCCTGTAAATGGTGTAAACAGTATAAAGTTGCTATCTTTCACTGGTAGTCTAATCCCTTAGCTTTGAATCAAAAAGGAAAACCCACAATCGTCCTCATTACTATCACCTAACTACTATTTCACTCCACTTGACATGAAGTCAATCAAGATGGTGGAAATTTTCAACCTGAATCTTCAGAGGTAAACGTTTGAACAAAGTAGCCCCATCCTCCTTAGGTTTCTTCAGCTCCTGCTTCTGTCAGCTCCTGCGTGGTCAGTAGGTGCCCATCCCATCCCAGCTAACTGTGGCTTTGTTTGTTTTATCAAATGGGTTTTCCACTCTTTTGATGATTTAGAAATACCCATTTGCAGTCAGATGATAAAACCTGAGAGTCCAGAACCTTGTCGGATATACAGCCAATGCCATAAGGTATTCTTGTTTGTTTGTATTAGGTAGATAAATTTCTTTTTTTAACGTGCAAACTGCGAGTCTACACAGAAGAGTTGTAAGGAATTTTCTGTATCGTGAGTATAGCTCATAAAGTGGGCTTTTCTGAGCTGAAACGCGCCCTGGCCAGATGAGTGTGTGTAGTGATGGTGCTGTTTCAGTGAGGCTCACTCAAGTCATCCCATCTATTTTCCAGATATGTGTCACAAAGATGTCTACACGGAACTGCCAGGGGACGGATTCAGTGATCAAGCACCTGGACACCATCCCTGAGGACAAAAAAGTCAGAGTCCAGAGGACGCAGAGCACCTTCGACCCATTCGAGAAGCCTGCCAACCAAGTCAAAAGGGTGCATTCCGAGAATAATGCCTGCATTAACTTCAAGTCCTCCTTGGCTGGCAAAGAGTCACCCAAAGTGCGGCGGCACTCCAGCCCCAGCTCGGTAAGGACCCCCCATATATCATGGGGTACCCGGAAGGACTAGCCTTCAACACGGCTGCACCCTGTGCGGATGACGGCAGGTGGTGTTTGTAGAGAGAGTTTATGCATTTTCTCCCATGGTTGAATATTTTGGAAGAGAGAAAACTAGACAAAGACTCTCTTGAGTTAAGAGTGCCCAGCAAGCAAATATGAAATCATTTAACTTATTTTTAGAAATAAAACAAAGCAAATACCTTTTTCTTTTTTAAAAAATAAGATTATTTGGCCGGGCGGTGGTAGCACACACCTTTAATCCCAGCACTCGGGAGGCAGAGGCAGGCGGATGTCTGTGAGTTCGAAGCCAGCCTGGTCTACAAAGTGAGTTCCAGGACAGGAACCAAAGCTACAGAGAAACCCTGTCTCGGAAAACCACACAAAAAATTTTTGGGGGGGGAGTTAGAAAAATTTATCATTGCAAACCCTTTGTATTTCACCCTCTTAGAGATGTCTGTGGACTTGTCTGTGCTCGTGAGAAGTTTCCTACGTCGGCAGGTTCACAAAGCATTTCACTGAAGAATGAGCGCTGGTCAGCTGTCCTCTCACAGTTTACTCCCGATGGAAATATTGTAGAATTTAACAGCCAGGCGTTGATCCTCAGAGGGAAAGGCCACTCTCATTTTTAGGAAACCCTCAGCTCAAAGCCAAGGCAATTCTTGGCTTTTGACTAAAGTGTTTGCCTTAGTTTGAGTGTAGTGAATCCAGTAGACTGTGTGGCCTCAGAAAGAGACGTTTACTTTCTTCCTCCCAGAGCTGGGAAGTCCTCGGTCAGGATCCTGGCCGTGTGGTGAGCCTGTGGTCCGGACACCGGTCTCACTCATGAGGGCAATGACCAAATGAGCCCCTTGCCTTCGCCAGCTCTCACCTCTGTCTAAGTACTGCTTCACTGAGATGGGGCGTTTTTCAACATGCAGCTTGTCGAAGAGGCATTCTCATCCAGGATGCTTGCTGCTTCTCACTTACAAAAATGTAATTGGAACTCAGACTTTCAGGGCTGGCTGGCACTTAGTGTTGTAAAAATATGCTGTGATCTTTTGAAACGGAATAATTTTCAGACTTTACCGACACTTAATAATCTTTGGACATTAATGCCCTAAGGGTTTAGAGAGTGGAAGGGAGATGATAAGGAAGCTTGATTCTGTTACCTTGCTAAAAACACATGGCATTTAACAAGCGCTGAGCTCAAAGTTTCTGTGGGATCAGACCCAGCAAAGCCACTGAGCTGCTCCTGTAGTGTTGGCACTTAAGTTTCATTACGTTTTGTGCTACGGAGCAGATCCAGTGTCAATAAAGCAGAAGTAAGTAGTACTGCAGCACCTCTGAAACTTGGTTATGGAGCCCCAATCCCTTGCTTGTGGTCATTACTTGTTACTGTGGTGGGTTTGCCTGTGTCACAGCTCCACCACTGACTCCCAGAGAACCTTCAGATCTAGTGTTATGTAAGAGAAACTGAGAGCTGTAGACAGCAGTCAAGCTCCTACCGTCTTAAGGCAACTGTATACAATCTACTCTGTAGTTACCTGGTACCATATGTTAGCCTCTGATGGTTTGCAGAAATTACCATTCTAGATATTACAGGAGTTAATCTCATGCTAAAACGTGCTATCTATCTGGTTTCATTGGAGTGATCATCCTGTATGGTCTCTGGGATTGCTAGCTACAGTATGTGGGTAATAATACTCCTTTTGCCTGTTGTTACAATTGTTCCTATAGGTGCAAGCTCTTTAGGTTGTTTCTGGTTTTCAGTTTAAACATAGCCTCATTCCTTGTTTCGAAAATCCTTATAGTTTCCGATTCTATACAATAATCTGGTTTATAATTATACTTTTTCTGCCTTTGGTCTAGAATCTGCCATTTCTCTAGATGACCCTCATCTTCCCCCCACCCCCCGCCAATTGCAGAACGAAACTTAGAAACCACGATTCGATTGCTGTGTGAGCTTATTGCCAGTGGAGGGCATGTAGTGTGAAAAGTCAGTGCGTGCATCGTGATGTAAACATCAACAATGTCCCGTGAATACGCATTTATAGGTTTTAACAAGAATTAGCTAAAACATCCTTATCCAGAAAAGCTGGGACCTGGTTGTATTTGATACTTCTCTTTCCACATGAAGTTTTTTTTTGTTATTGTAATAGAATTGAACATAGTTTAAGGGTCAAATTTGATAGGATTAGGTAGATGGTAATGCCATAGTTTTTGAAGCCCACCATATAATTAGAGAAACTGGTAGAGTAAAGCCGAACCAACAGATAATTTCTCCAGTAAGCACACAGCATCTCCATGAAGCTCAGGGCAGTCACACTGAGGGAACAGATGGAACAAGAAAGGGGCAGTGTTACTGACGGGGAAGATGGAACAAGAACTGGGCAGTGTCACTGAGGGGGAAGCCGAAGACCCCGAAGTTCTCACCAGGACATGTGACAGCTTACTGAGAATCCAGCACAGCACTGTCACCTCAGAGTTCCATGGCTTCTGTGAGTAAGGGAGAGCAAGGAAAGTGCAAGAAGTCTCGGGATGCAGGTGGTCTCATGCCTTTCTTTTGGGACTTCTCTCAACTGACAAGTTGAGTTACTTTTCTTGCCTTATGTAGAACGTTTTGGAATAAATTCTGCATAGGGAAGATTAAATAGAAGTAAGGGAACAAGGAGGCCCAGGAAGAAGTGACATAGAGAAACAGAATTTAGGGATAATTAGTAATTTATGGGATAATAAGGAATACACAAAGCATTTTCTCCGTTATGTTTGTGTCTATAAATACATGTCTATAACATTTTTGCTTACATTAATACACAGCATTGAGTAGTGTATTATTATAAATACATGTCTATAACATTTTTGCTTACATTAATACACAGCATTGAGTAGTGTATTATTATAAATACATGTCTATAACATTTTTGCTTACATTAATACACAGCATTGAGTAGTGTATTATTATAAATACATGTCTATAACATTTTTGCTTACATTAATACACAGCATTGAGCAGTGTATTATTATAAATACATGTCTATAACATTTTTGCTTACATTAATACACAGCATTGAGTAGTGTATTATAATACAGAAAGGACACTGTACCATGATTACATTTCTAAGTTTTATTACTTGTAACTGCATTTTCTGTTCATTTGTCCCTGACTAGTAAGATTGGTAACACTGTTTCAACCTCAACAGCAATGTGTTAGTTTGATTATTTTATACCTGTGATAACCGTAGGAAATCATGACCCATGAAAACCATTGGCACAGGGTTCTGTTATTTTTTGAATCATGTGATGGTATAGTTGTGTTTGCTAGGTTCGAGCATCCTTGCCCTGGCACAGCAGTATTGATTTGTACCCTTCATCTCATCATTATTTCAACTATTGGTCAGTTAGAATTGTCCCTAGGAGTACAGTGGAAAGACACCGTGATGAAGTGTGGCAGTATTTCTACTGTTATAATGAGGAAATGACTATTTCTTATACAGACTGTGGCGGGAGCTATTTTGAAATGTCATACCTTGGAATGGGGATGTAACTCGGGGGTAGGACAATTGTTTGTCATGGATAGAAAAGCTTCATCTTCAGTCTCTACACAAAAACCAAACACAACACAAAACCAGAAACTAAAACCACTGAAAACCTTAGTCACGCCTTCATTTCTTGTACACGTGTGTGTTCCTGTGTGTGTGTGTTTTCCGGGTAGAGGCTGTTATATGCTAGGAACAATGGCTGAAGTACAGGAATCAATTGAACCTTGGTATCAGTGTTACATGCTAGTCCATTCTTGTGTTTTTGTTCCCAGACCATGACGTGCTTAAATTCAGGGGTATTGTAAAGAATAAAGTATTATAGTAATTAACATATTTAAAACTTACTTGATAGTTTCCAGCATTTTGTTGAATGCCCACTTTTTTATACTATTTATCAGTATTTGATGCAATCACTGACATGATAAGCTTGCACTAGGCTTTTCTGTCACCTTCAGCACAGCCTGTCACCCCCTTCTCACCAGTTGTAGCTATCGGGAGGACCACAGGTAGATGCTTGTCTTGGTGAACCAGGTTAGAAAGCATTTCCCTGAGTTGGGCTGACATCTGCTGAGCCCAAACAGAGTTTATTTTCAGTTCATATTCAGGTTAGTTTTCTCCAAACACTCTAGAAACTGCTTCAGTTTTACATCTTTTCATACCATAAAAATCTCCATGCCGTAATAGGCGGTGCTAATTCTGGAGCGAGAGGAGGAAGGTATGGGTTTGCAGGAGAGTCCTCACATACCCATTCTGGGGTCGAGTCCTCTTGGCATTGCTTCCTTTCTATTGAATGAAAGATCCCCCAAACCAAGCCTCTTTGTCAGCGTGTTTCCATGTCTGGTACTTGGGGCTATTCCTTTGTCTAGCAGTTAGATCCTCCTTGCGGTTATCTGTTTACTGTGAATTGCTTTAGTGAAGGAATAAAACTGCAGAGAGATAGAGCTTGTTCTGGGGCTCAGGGGGAAACAAGATGACTGGAGGTCACAGAGTTCTGATTGGCTCCTTCCTCCCTCATTTGCATAACCATGTGTACACAGAGTACTGCAGCCATCCTTAATTGTGGCTTTCTTGCAGTTAATGGTGGTATGGTCCTGATCTTCAATGACTGCCTGGCCAAGACCATGTGTTAAAGGCTTGGATGCTGTCCATGCCTCATAAAGTAGGACTCAGAGGAGGGAAACTGGGTCACTGGGCACGTGCCCTTAAATGGTATTATTTGGACCACCCCAACTACTTCTTGTTTTTCTTGTCTCTCAGTTTTCTTTCTCCATGCCCCCTTTCCTTCTTTCTTCCCTGCCTTCTATCTCCTGCCCCATCCCAGATGCTATGGGGTAACCAGGCCTTCTGTATGCTCCTGTCATTTGGTACTGGGCCATCCCAACTAAAAGCAATGGACTCAGGTGACCATGGACTGAAACCACAAGTCCAAATAAGCCGTTCCTCAGGTGAGTTGTGTTCGATATTTTGTCAGGAGGCACGGGGCTCTCAGCCTTACACAAATAGTCCTCATGGAGAATGAAAACGAGTCTTCAGTGAAGCCGGTGGAGCTATGGCTGCATCACTGGGATGCACATTCCGGGATACTCATGTCGTGTATGATAATACAGCCTCAACACCTATCCCTACTTCTAGGGATGAGATTTCAGCAGAAGAGAGAACTAAGCACAGTTGACTGTGTCCCCATTTGGGCAGAACTTCAATCCGTGGGGCTGTTTTCCTAGAGTAGTAGTAATAAAGGAAAGAGATGCTCAGTTCTCATCAGTTTATTTTAATTCTGGTTCTGCCAGTAGCCACAGAATCTTAGATAAGTTTCGTTATTGTTCCACCCTTTACATTCTTCATGTCCTAATGGGGTGTAGAATAGAATCAATCTTACAATGGGTTTATTCGTTATAAACTAAGGTAATAAGAGTAAGCCTTCAGTGTTCTTGATGTTTGTTACTGCTGTGCGAACAATGACGTAGAGCTGTAAGGTCCTGCCTTGCGAGTGGCAGGGTGGCGAGCACTGTTCAGCTGCAGCATCCACTCTTTCCATTACCCAGACCAATGTTCCTCTCCAGTGAGCCAGGCAATTGACAGCCCTTTGCACTTCTATTCTGTTTTTGAAAAATGCATTAACATTATCTCATTAAATTCAATGTCTCCATGGAGTGTCTGTTGGCAGCTGCACCTTAGCCGTCTGTATTTCCAAGTCACCATGGTGCTTTTGAGTGCACACTCTAAGTAGAGAAGTGATAAGAAGGAACAGTTTTCCCATAAGGCTGTTTCCATCCGTTCATGCACCCGAGGTCGCAGAGCAGAGCTAATGCTTAGGGTTGCCTGCATCTCTATGTGTTCTGGTGTCTTCATTTAAACAGGACAGCATAATAAAGTTGTGTGGAGAAAGGCAATGAAAGACCTGATCTTTAATTTTAAGAGAGGGACCCCTGCTCCACTCTTGCATTACTCTTGGTTTTGTTCATTGGATAGGAGAGGTTTTACTCATGGCCTCTTTAAATGCTTGGCATTTGGATTCCTTATTTATATGCGTGGTAATTGCACATCAGACTACTTTCCATGCTTAAAATAGAAAACTCACTTTGTAAGAACCTAATCCTCAAAGCTTAGACCGTCTCATATAGTCCATGTTTCAAGGAACCATCCTTTCATAGACCAGAGCTGTTTTTAGAGGGGAATCACATGCCTTCGATCTGTCTTAGGAAGACTGTATGATTGATCTGCAAATTACAGACTATTTCCACAGGCTCTTTCCACAATGTCTACAGATCAGTACCACAGGGCAAATAACTGATTGTTTTACTGCTAAACGGGGCAAAGTATTAATTTTACGCCATTCCAGTGTTAATAGAATATACTTTAACCACAGCAGTTAATAAATCCAAATCCATTTGGATAAATAGACCATATGTGTCTTTATTATTTTTTCTTACTTGTTTGTTTTTCTTTTAAATAAAGTCGATATTGGTTTTTATAACATGAAAACTTTCACATTTTTACAGTTGCCTCTGCTCAGTTTTTAGGTAGCGTTTCAATGTCTCATTTGAAAGCAATCGCGTATTCCAGGCAGATTGCACAGAGTGAAACATACAATGTTTAGTCAATCTTTGTGCCTCTCCTAAGAGACGAAAAACTGCTGTCTTCAATCTCCACCAGTTCCTGCCTCCTAGTACTTGCTGTCAGTATACAGTAGCCAGATGGGCCCTGTAAGGAGCAAAGGGGTGGTTTTCTGTAGCTACCTTTTCCTTTAGCTCAGATTCATTCTTAAAGGAGTCCAGCAGAAGACGTGAAGAGTTTTTCACTCGGATTTAAAAAACTTTAGAGAGGAACTGTGAGCACAATATTTTCTCCATTGAAGATCATTTATACAAAGTTTAATATAGGTTTTAAATTTCTATTTAGAACTTGAGCTCGGGAGGGTGATGGTGAAGTGCGACATTCACAAGCTGTTTCCTGGTGATGAGAAACGGGTGCGAATAGACCCACACAGGACTAGTCAAGTAGCTCAGAATGCAAATGTCCACTACATTTTACTTGGTTCTTATGTCTTTTTTGAGAGAAGAAAAAGTAAAAACTTCAGTGTGATGTGTAATTTAACATATGTGGAAAGAAAATACCATTAACAAATCTTGGATCTCCTTTACACGTTCCCTTCCTGTCTGTGTTAAAATTTGAAGTATGTTAGTCTGTCATCAAACTATCTGTTTTTCTGTGACCTGCATTGCCCCTCCTCACCGCAATGTCTATGTTGCTGTTCTAAATACAGTACCTCAGACCCTATCTGCAGATAAGATCCTCGATGAGGTAATTAAATTCACTTGCAGTCACGGGGCTGGGTCCTCTACCTGATGGTCTTACAAGCTGAGGGAGGGACACCACAGAGATAGAGTAGAGAGAGGAGAAGCAGGATGAGGACTCCAGCCACAGAGAGGCCTCAGCAGGAACCAAACCTGCCGTCTCCACCAACTGATCTGCTGTCTTCCATAATTGGAAATGCCTTTTTTGTTGTTGATGCTACCCGTGCAGCATTTTGGAAACCTCTGGGCAACTACGACATAACTAGAAAACAATGCTTTGTTATTAGTTAGGGTGTTTTCTTAAAATACTGTTCATAACCAAGTTTTGCTATTTTCCCTCGCACTATATGCTGAATGGGAACATTAAAGAGATGAGTTTTGCTTTGAGGAAAAATGCGTTTAATTAAAACTCAGCAGATAGTCTTGGGAGAAAGTCATCTTTCCGGGAAAGTCTCCTATTTATACACTTAGACTAGAGTAAATGATGCCGAAAGTGTTGTACAGCCCTAGTTATTTCTGATTTCTGTGAAGACAAGAGTTCTATTTTTGGTCCATGCTTCGTTAAAAATTTAGCAACATGTAACTATGGAGCTTGGTGTGGTTTTGTGGAACTGTCCTCTCATTGGATACTTTGTTGAAGAAATGGGTTACTATGGTGTTCAGTGCTATGGTAGATTGAATAACTGACCTGGAAAACTTCTTGCAGTCTTTGTTGCTGCTTTTGACACATTCATTCTGCCTGTGAAGATGTTTTGTCAGCATCTAGAGATACCTGGGTTTAATAATTGGGACCAGAAAATGATTCTCTTTATATCAGTATTGAAATAAGAAGCAGGATTTGCCTATCTCATTTTTAAAGTAGATTCATAACTCCAAGTTACCAACCATGTCATATACACTTGGAAAAAGTTGATGTCATAATTGACAAATTGAATTTTTTCCTTCCATCTTTGGAATTGTTGTTGTTTTCTTTTTTGAGACAAGATCTCACTATGTAGCTCTGGCTGCCCTAGATCTCACTATGCAGACCAGATTGACCTCAAAGTCACAGAGATCCTCCTGCCTCTGCCTCCCACGTGCAGCTCAGCCTGGTCTACAGAGTAAGTTTCAGGACAGGTACCAAAGCTACAGAGAAACCCTGTCTCCAAAAAACAAACAAAACAAAGCAAAAACCCTCTTTCCACTCTCTAAATCCCCTTTCCAGTCTCACGACCTTTAATCATGCTCGCTCCCATGTAAATATACATAATAAAAATAAGAAGCCACAATCTGCATATGAGAGAGTATGTAGTTTTGTCTTTTGATATTGGATCAACTCAGTTAATATAGGAATTTCAGAGCCATCATTTTTCCTTCTGGATTTGTAAAATTTCATTGTATATGTGCCTCCTTTTTTTTGTGTGTGTGTTCACCAGTGATTGGATGTCTACACTGTTGTGTTTTCTTGCTATTGTGAATGGAGAAACAATGAAATACTTGTGCCAGTGTCTCTGTGGCAGGATGTAGAATGCTTTGGGTGCAGGAACTGTGGTGGCATAGCTGGGTCAAGTAGTAGTGATTCTTCTTCTTCTTCTTCTTCTTCTTCTTCTTCTTCTTCTTCTTCTTCTTCTTCTTCTTCTTCTTCTCCTCCTCCTCCTCCTCCTCCTCCTCCTCCTCCTCCTTCTCCTCTTATTCCTCCTCCTCTCTGATTTCAGTAGTGCTGAGCCAGTTTATATTCCCACCAGCAGTGAATAGGGCTCCTCTTTTCCCATATCCTCACTAGCATTAAATGTCTTTTTCCTTGATGGTAGCCATTCTGATTGGGGTGAGATGGAATTTCACAATTATTTTTATTTGCATTTTTCTGATGCTAAAGATGTTGAACCCTGTTAAACATATGTATTGCTCATTTGTCATTTTTCTTCCTTCCTTCCTTTTTTTTCTTTTAATTTTGATCTTGGAAAATTTCAAACATGTATATAAAACATGCTGGTTACTTCGTCCTCCTCATTTCCAGGTCTGCCAGTCACACCCCCTTCCCTACACAACTTTTCTTATGTATTCGTTAACTTGTTGTCTAGTGTCCAGTGGACTTTCACTGCATGTTTGTGAACCTGAATTTGAAACTAGGCATGAGAACCCTGGGTGTTAACATGGAAAGAATGAAACTCAATCCCTACACCTTACGTTGTACAAAACTCAATTCCAAATGGTAGGGTTTTCCCCTTCTTTATGTTCAGATACACTCATTATTCTGCTTTTGAATCTTCTCAGTAGCACATTGTTGATCCCCCACATCACAAATCTGTGAACTTTTATTTGCCAAAGGTGGTTCACTTATATTTATTGTAATCTCTGATTTAGTTGGGCTTTAAGTTATCCTTATTTGATGATGATTTATTTAGTGTATTTTTTTTTTTTTTTGAGAATCCCTTGTCTAATTTCCCTTTCCTTATCTCTTTCTTTCTTGGGTTTCCCCTCATTCCTCAATTTATTTAAAATGTATACATCTTACTTGTATAAATGTAGCAAATACTTTTAAGATGTAAGGAAAATACTAAAATTTGTGACTTTGGAGTTAATTAGTGTCTACTCTCTGTTCTAAATGATTCAAGAATTCTCAACATGATTCTCTCCTCTCTTCTCTCCTCTCTCTCCTCTCTCTCTCTCTCTCTTTCTCTCTCTCTCTCTCTCTCTCTCTCTCTCTCTCTCTCTCTCTCTCTCTCTCTCTCTCTCCCTTCTTGTACTTCTTGCACTGGTCCAGCCAAGCCTTATGTTGAAGTACTGTGAGGTTAATGCCTTGATTATTTGCCTCAGGTGATAAAAGTTGCAATGTCTACATATCTCTCACTGGCTACACTAACTGCTGCACTATTAGTGATACAAATAAATCATTGCCTCTTTTTGTTTGTTTTGTTTTGTTTTGAAGCAGATTCTCTCTACATAACTCTGACCTGGAACTTACAATGTAGATTAGGCTGGCCTCAAACTTACAAAGAAGCCTCTATGTCTGTCTCTGGAGAGCTAACCACACCCAGCCAAATCACTTCTTATTAACTTTATAAAATATTCTTTGCCATTTTGTTATCTCTGATTAACTTTTCTGTGTAGATGCAGTCGCTCCTTGAAGTGTCTGGTGAGAATTTTTTTCAAACCCGAGTTTATTGCTGTTTCAACTATATCTTTTTTCTCATTCAATACTCATTAAATTTTTTTATGCTGGTTAAATATTGATCATACAGTAACTTCAAAGTCATCCTTACCTTTTCACTGATAGCCCTGTTCCAAGAGTTTTAGTTCCGCTGTCCATTAAACTCCATGCTTCTGTTTCTTGGTTTCATCTTTTGTGAACTGTGACTTTAGGATTTGTACTCATGTTTTTATTTGAGAAACCTGTCAGCTTATTCTGATGCTGTCACATGCTTCTGTTGAATGCATCAAAAAGCCATGATGTAATTATATTTTCATTAAAATAAAACTATTAAGAAAAAAAGCCATGGTTATACCCTTAGATTTAATTGCATTTTCAGGTGACTAGGGATGCTGAATGCAGTTTTAAATATTTGTTGGCCATTTGTAATTGTACATTGTCATTTCTGTAGATGTTGGCCGAGTCTTTGCTTTGTCTTTCTGACTCAATGACCTCATTCTCATCTGTCCTTTCTGTTTTTATAAAATTAAGTCTCCCCTTACCTTTCTCATGTATATGTAAAGGTTTCTACTATTTTAATCTAATAGTTTTCTCATGGGTTTAGGGGCATTTCTATGAAATTTCACTGCCAATTGCATTAAACCATTCAAGATTCCTCAAAATGTCTGGTTAGATAATTCTTTTTTCATGGTCATGAACTGTTAATTTTGAAGAATGCATCTTTAGTCACTGTGTTGCGTTTGGTGTGGTCTGGGGACAAGAGAACATATTTAGTAATTTTATTTTTAATTAATTGCTACAGTTGGAATGCAAGTCGTGGGCTTCTTTGTGACCTGTCATTCATCTGTATCATTGTACTTTCTGTATTTGACCTCCTTGCTCTTCTCCCCTGCAACCTCAGTGTACAACTTTCTCCCTGTAAGTAGTCTCTCCTCTGCTTTCGTGTGTGTGACCAAGTCTAGATTCTGCATATGAGGGAAAATATGGGGCATTGTTTTCTTCTTTCTCTCTTTGCCCTCCCCCATTTATTCCCTTTCCTTCCTCATCATAATCTCTCTTATTTCATATCTGTATATGTCCTACATATGGCCTCGCACACACACATAAATATGTGTCTATATATGACAGGAAATATGGTTCATGTATTTCTGAGTTTGACTTGTGCTGCTTATGTTATCATTTTTATTTTTACATCATATTTATCATGTTAATGATAATCTCTATTAGTTTTCCTGAAGATGCTATATTTCACCGTCTTTATGGCTGAATAAAACTCCACAGTGTGTATGGACCACATTCTCATCAAATTAATCTGCTGCTCATCTTGTGTATTGTGAGTGCCTCCCTTCCGTAGCAAAACCACCAGGTTACACTCTCACCAGCGTAAAAGTGCATGACACTTCTCTAGCATTTTTGTCCTGTTGTTTTCCTGGTGACAGCCGGTCTTATGGGTGAGATGGCATCATGGTGTTGTTTAATTTGCATTTTCTTGATGGCTAAGGATGTTGAACAGTTTCCACATACTGGCTGTCTGAAGTTCTACCTTTGAGAACAGTTCTATTTATTCACCTACTTATTGATTAGATGGGTTTTCATGTTTAATTCTTTGGACCTTCTTTATTGCCTGTGTTAATCCTCTACCACATACCGTTGCAAAGCTTTTCTCCCATCCTGTCGGCCATCTCGCCACTCTGCTTGTCCCCTTTGCGGTGCAGACACTCCTCAATTTCATTGGTCAGTCCTTAACAATTTTATGACCTGTGAGAATGCGAGGTTAGAATGATCAGTTATCTCTAGATAGTATGCGTTATCTATGTGATTTACTGATGAAATACATTGGAGGAGTACTTTCTGACTAAGTGTTATACAGTCATGATTTGCTGTAGAGTAACGTAGTGTTCCCAGCATCAGCGGCTGTATAATTCATGTAGTAACTACAGTTTTGTTATAAGTAGAAAGTCATAGTTAAGATGACCATTCTAATAGAACTTTGTGGGTAGTCAAATGTGATTTTTGTACAACCTTCTATGTATCACAAAATTTTCTTCATTTGGTCCCTCCCCTACTACTGAAACAAGGTAAAAATTATTCTACGTCAATGGGATGTATAAAAACACGGGGCAGAGTATGTTTGACTTGCATATACTATTTTATTAATTATAATTTAGAATATTGTGCCATAATATGGAAAATGTTCATAACATATTGAATGTAAGAACACAGGTCATAAAGCATGTACATTGAATGTGATGTCATCTCTATTAAAAGAGTTTCCAGCAAGATAGCCTTGGGTGATTCTATGTCAAAATATTTACAGGTCTACCTTGGTTAGATTATGGGCAAATATAATTCTATGTGTGTTTGTGTATTCTGAATTTGTACAATGATTGTTTATTGCCTTGTTTTAAAAAATATTCTGATATCAGAAAATGTTACTTATTCATTGTCAACAAATTGGTGCTGAAACAATCTGTTTTGTTTTTCCGCTGTTCCATGTTTAGCCAACAAGTCCCAAGTTTGGAAAAGCTGATTCCTATGAAAAACTGGAGAAACTAGGCGAAGGATCTTATGCAACAGTCTACAAAGGGAAAAGCAAGTAAGTTAAATGTTTTAAAGAACAAGTCATATGTGCAGGGTATCTGTTCTCTTAATAGTAAATAGCAGCATAGTTAAAAAATTCAAATTTACTACAGAGTAGATTTTCCTGCTGTTTGGTTTCCTGACTTTTGTGACCTTGCTTTAAACAAGCCTAAAAGCTAATGGAAGTGTTTTTTTTTTTTAACATAGCTTACTTTTTCTCAATGGAGCTAGAATCTTCAAATGAGAACTATGAGAATAATTAGAATCATGGTGGTTTGCCATTTATTATTTTTTTCATTTTCCCCATTTATTGAAAATAGATTATTTTCTCATATAATATATGCTGACTATATACACTCAAAGGGCCCCCAGAACACTGAGTTAAACTCTGTGATATATGCACAGATAACCTGGTGCAGACCTCTGTAGGCCCTGTGCCTGCTGCTGCCCTGTCTCTGTGAGCTCACGGGTGCTTTGCTTAGTTGAATCAGCAGCTCTGTTCTGCAGCTGGCCTCCATTCTCTCTGGCCTTACACTTTTTCTAACTCTTGGCCTCCTCTTCCCCAGGATTCCCTGAGCTCTGAGGGGAGGGATTTAATGGAGATATCCCATTTAGATTCTGTGTCTAATAATGTCTGTCTGTGGATCTCTGCACCTTTTCCTGTCTGCTGTCAGAGGAAGCCTCTCTGATGATGACCGAGTGAGACGCTGATCTATGAGTATAGCAGAGTAGCAGAGTAGCATTAGGAGTTATTTTATTGAGTTTTTTTTTTTTTTAGATCAGTAGTGTTATGTTTTACCGTAGGTCTCTGTGCGCTCTAGTCTCTACTTCTTGATCACCCAACAGTGTCAGGGATCATCTAATGCAGTAGGCCTTAGTCAAACCAGACATTGATTGCTACTCCCAAAGGTTCGGGGCTACTGCTGCCCTAGCGTATCTGGTCACATTGTAGGTCAAAGGTTTTATGTCGGGCTTGGTGTTCATGCTTCTCTTTTGTGAACCTTGAGAGTGTCTTCTTGCATCAAAGACCCTAGAATGTAGGGGTGAAGGCTCCCGGTAGGTAGCAGCTGGCCTTCTCCATATTCAGTGAGTTGTATGGATGTTGTATTCAGCAGTGAGACTTCACTGTCAGTGTGCAGAGAGCAATCCATTGTCTTAGCATCAGCCTGGGTTGTTTGGAGATTTTTATGTGATCCCCTTGGCCAATAAGTCAGTTGAATGCAATCCAGTCCCTGTTCTTAGGAACAAGAGGTGGATAGGTGACTCCGTATCCCCCATTACCAGGATCGCCATCATATATCTTAGCATATATCTTAGGAAGTTCCACTGTGCTACGCTACGTTTCCATATCCTTCTTCAAATGCCCCCCCCATTTCAGCTGTCTCTCCCTGCATTCTTTTCCACTACTCTCCCTCCCCTCACCCCCCCTACTCCCACCTGCCACAAGTTCACCCTTAAAGTCTATTCTATTCCTCTATCCCAGGAAAATCTATGTGTCTCCTCTAGACCCTGTCTGTATACCTAACCTTTCTGGGCCTACAGATTATAGTGTGGTTATCATATACTTAATGACTGATATCCATATGGAAGAGCATATATTCCATATTTACCTTTCTCAGTCTGGGTGACCTCAGTATGAGTTTTTCTCTAGTTCTATCCATTTGCCTGCAGACTTTATGATGTCATTATTTTAACAGTTGAGCTCGTTGTGTAAATGGACCACATTTTCTTTATCCGTTCTTTGGTAAAGGACTTCTAGGGTTTCGAATAAATATAAGTGATCTAAATCCAAATGTATTGTCATTGTTGACATCCTTTTGTATTAAACATTTACTCCACCTTTCCCAAGTCATTTAGTTTGAAATTGTAAGCTTTTATTTATTCCTTTTTACCTGTCTCCGTTGGTATAAAGTTCCACACATAGAAGCACCCTTTCCTCTTTCCCACAGTTCTCCTCCTCTATCACTTTCTTAAGATTAAATGATAGATTGTGTGTATGCGCGCGCGCACGCATGTGTGCATGGGGGCCGGGGGGGGGGAGTGCCAGTATCTTTATTAGGACAACTTGCAGGAGTTTGGGCAATAGATATTTGTTTTTGTTTAGGAACAAGGGTGCCTCAAAGGCAGCTACATCGCTATAAGGCCCTCTCTCCCTCAGCCTTGGAGCTTCCTGAAAGATGCCTGTCTGGAGATCTCAGGCTGACTCGCAGTCAACTGGAGAGCTCAGCTTCCTCTGCCCTACGACTGTTCACTGCTTTCATTACTCTGTGGAGGAGCCTTGTGAAGCAGTTTTTAGTCCCCGAATCTCTTGAGCCTGCCTCTTCATCCAGAAGAGAATGTTTCAATTCGAATGAATTTTCCACACAAATATTAGTGACTGAATAATGATACTTTGATTTTCTCAAAATTCAAAGTGATTTTACATTAGAATTTTTTGTTTTATTTTATTGAAAAGTTTTTCCTATAATATAACTCCTTCCCCTCCCGTGATTCCACCCATGTCCTCCCCAACTTCCCTTCCATTCGGATCTACTCCATTCCTGTTTCTGATCAGAAAACAAACAGGCTTCTAGAGGATAATAATAAAATAAAACATACACCTCCCCTCAAAAAAATCAACAGCAACAATGACAACAAAAAACAAAAACAAAACAAAACAAAAAACCCAGACCTCCACACCTGAATAGGGCAAAACAAACTGAAGGAGAAGAGCCTCAGAAAAGGCACAGGAAACGCAGATACAGACCCACTCAATAGTGTACCAAGGAGTCCAATAAAAACTACAAATCAGAAACCATAATATATGCGTAACGACCTGTAGGGTAAAAAAGCAGAGAAAATGTAAAAAGATAAAATTAACTAGAAAGAAGGAGGAAAGGAGCTGGGGAAGGGAGGGGGAGAGAGAGAGACAGGGAGAGAGGGAGAGAGCAAGTGAGGGAGACACACAGAGACAGAGAGAAAGAACGAGGGCCTTAAGTTAGCTTTTCTGTTGTCCACCTGCTGTGGAGCATGAGGCCTACCCTTAAGAGTGATTTCTCTCCCTAATGAGATTCCCGTGGAGAAACCTAAATCTTCATTCAGAAGGGGTTATAAATAACCTTCTGGGTTAGGGATGCAGGCCTGTGTCCCCTTCTCCTCTCAGCTCGCGGACCCCATCTGGTGCAGACCTGTTCAGGCCCTGTGCGTGCTGAGTTTATAAGTGTGTCTATCTTGTTGACTTAGAGGGCCTGGTTTTCCTGCTGTCTTCCATCATCTCTGGGTCCTGCACTTTTCCTGCCTACACTTCTGTGGGGTTTTCTGAGAAGAGGGATTTGATGGAGACATCTGCTTTGGGTTAGCATGTTCCAAGGTCTCTCACTTTCTGCAAAATATCCGTATATTTGTTCTCATCTGTTGTAGGAAGAAACTTCTCTGGTTCTCTGGTGAAGGCTGAGCCAGGCGCTGATCTATGGGGATAGCAGAATGCCATTTGGAGTCATTTTATTGTTGTGGGGTTTTTTTTGTTTGTTTATTTTGTTTTGTTTTGTTTTTTAAAGATCTGGTTTTACCATAGGTGCTTAGGCTATCTAGTCTCTGGTTCTGGTCACCCAAAGCAGTCTAAGGTGTGGGTTGCAGCTCGTGGGGGTAGGGCCTCAGGAAAATCAGATATTGATTTGTTACTCCCACAAGCTTTGGGCCACAATTGTATTAGCAGATCTTGTAGACAGGCCATCATAGTAGATGGAAGATTTGTAGCCGAGATGGTGTTTACATGTCTTCAGTGGTAGTGTGTGGAGTACCTTCTTATAATCAAGATGCTGGGCTGCGGTCATGATGGCCCTAGTTGGGCCCCAGCGCCCCAGCTCGACTGCTCTATGTTCAATGAGTGTTGTTTCAGGAATGGGATTGTGCTGTCAGTTTGTGGAGAGCAGCCTATAATTTTAGCAACAGCCTGGGTCATTTGGGAATTCTGATGGGACCCCTTTTACCAACAGCTCCATTAGATATAATCCGTTCCCAGATAGCTAGTGGGGGCTACGTCTCGCCCATTGTTTGGTGATTTAATTTGATTGTTTTCATATATGTATGTGGTGGTTTAAAAGAAAATGTTCCCCATAGGCTGATATGGCGTGGCACAGTTAGGAGGTGTGGTTTCGTTGGAGGAGGTGTGGTGTTGATGGAGGAAGTGTGTCTCAGTCTCTTTCTGCTGCCTTTGGATCTGGATGTAGGGCTCCCAGTAACCTCCCCAGCACCATGTGTCCCTGCATGCTTCCCACCATCATGACTATGGACTAAGCCTTTGAGCTGTAAGACAGCCCCAATTCAATGTTTTCCTTTATAGAGTGCCACCATCGTGTCTCTTCCCAGGAGTGGAAACCCTAACTATGACGAGGGATATATTTTAGAAAGCTTCTGCTGTATTTGGTTTCCATACCACCCCTCACATGACCCTTAGTTGTAGCTGTCTCTCCCTGTCTCTCAACCTTCTTTCCCCTCTGTAGCATGAATCCTTGTTGGTCTTAGTTAATCAAAACCCAGATACAGATTTAGGGGTTAAAGCTGAAGATCAGAGAATTGGAGTAGTAAGCCACTAGAGAGACCTTTTACCAATGTTCAGACCGAAGGGGCGATCTCCAGACTGCTGAGACTGTACTGTGTCTCCACCAAACCTCAGAATCCACACTCCAGTGAGTTTCCGTCTCTTCCCCTTATATTCCTCTCTCTGCCCAGCCATATCACTCCTGTCTCCACCTCCCTAGTGCTAGGATTAAAGGTGTGTGACTCCCAAACCCCAGGATTAAAGTGTAAGCCACCACCACCTGGGTCTGCTTCTGTATCATCTTGTGTAGCCCAGGGTAGCCTTGAACTCACAGAGATTCCTCTGCCTCTGTCTCCCCAGTCCTGGGATTACAGGTGTGTGCCACCATTCCCTGGCCTCTAGTGGCTTGGTTTGGCAATGTGATCCTCAGGCAAGCTTTCTTTATTAAAATACAAATAAAATATCACTACATCCCTCCCCTTCCCTGCTTAATTCTCCTGTTCAGCCTGCCCATCTACCCATAACTATCAATTTTATTTCCCTTTCCTAATAAGATCTATTTATTCCTGCTAGTCCCTTACTCTGTACCTAACCTCTGTGGTTCTATGGATTTAGCTTGTATATCATTGATTTAACAATTAATACCCATATACAAGTGAATATATATCTTATTTGTTTTTCTGAGGCTGTGTTACCTCACATAGGATGATTTTTTTTCTAGTTCCAACCATTTGCCAGCAAATATCATTTAAAATAACGGCTTAGTACTACTATATTGTATAAATGTACCATATTTTTTCTATCCATTCCTCTTGAGGGACATTTAGGTTGTTTCCAATTTCTGAACTATGAATAGAACAGAAAGGAACATGGTTTACCAAGTGTGTCTTTGGTAGGATGAAGTGTCCTTTGGGCATATTCCCAGAGTTATATAGCTGGATATTGAGGTAATTCAAGTCCCATCTCTCTGAGGAACTGCTCTTCTGAGTTCCATATGACCATACAAGTTTGCACTCCTACCAGCAATGGAAGAGTGTTTCCCTTATTCCACATCCTTGCTGTATTATTGAACTGTCACTTGTGTTATGTTTTTCTACCAATTTTCGTGGGCATAAGATGGAATCTGAAACTATTTTTAATTTTCATTTTCCTGATGGCTAAGGATGTTGAACATTTCTTTTAGTGTCTCTCAGCCATTTGAGTTTCCCCTTTGAGAATTATCCCTTTAGATCTGTACCCCATTTTTTATTGAATTGCTTTCTTGATATCTACTTTTTACTGTATTTTTGATATTAGCCCTTGTATTTGTTGGATTTGTGTGTCAATCTGTCAGAAGCTAGAGTCATCAGAAAAGGAGCCCCAGTTGAGGAACTGCCTCTCTGAGATCCAGCTATAGGACATTTTTCTCAATTAGTGAGCTCTGGAGAAGGGCCTACTCCATCGTGGGCTGGTGGTCCTGGGTTCTGTAAGAAAGCAGGCTGAACAGACCAGGGGAAGCACATCAGTAAGCCATCCTCCACGGCTTTGGCATCAGCTCCTGCCTTCAGGATCCTGCCCTCTTTGAGTTCTTGTCCTGACTTCCTTCAGTGATGAACAGCACTGTGGAAGTATAGGCTGAGTAAACCCTTTCCTCCCCAACTTGCTTTTTGGACATGGTGTTTCCTTGCAACAATTGAAACCCTGACTAAGACAGCCTTCTATGGATGTGTGGTTGGTAAATCTCTTTTCCCGTTCTGCAGGCTGCTGTTCTGTCATGCAGAAGCTTTTCAGTTTCTTGATGTCCTGTTTATCAATTGTTGATCTTAGTGCCTGTGTTAATAGTTTCTGTTCAGAAGTCTTTTCTTTTTTCTAATGAGTTCAAAGATATTCCTTATTTTCTCCTCTCTGTCGTTCATTGTATCTAGTTTTATATTGAGTTCTTTGATCCATTTGGAGTTGAGTTTTGTGCAGGGTGATAAATACACATCTATTTTGAATCTTCTACAGCTTTTTTTTGGGTCTTTATGTGGTTTGAATAGCACAGTAATTGGCCTCCTACAATGAACTGGGCAGTGTTCCTTCTGTTTCTATATTGTGGAATAATTTGAGTAATATTGGCAATATCTCTTTGAAAAGTCTGGTAGAAATCTACGCCAAAACCATCTGGTCCTGGACTCTTTTTGTTTAGGAGAATTTTATTGGCTGCTTCTATTTCACTAGGGGTTTTAGGTCTGTTTAAATTGCTTATTTGACCTTGATTTAACTTTTATAGGTGGTTGTATATTAAGAAAACTATTCTTTTCTTTTAGATTTTCCAATTTGCTGGAGCACAGGTTTTTCCAGATTTGGATTTTTAAAAAGCCTTCCCAGACATATTTCTGAGGATCCCTTCTCCCACACTTTCCCATCTCTGAATGTTAGGAAGCAACTGTATTCAGTGACAAGAAGCTTATAGGAGGCATCTGTTTTAGGAGTAACCCAAGGCAAAAACCTTGTTTCACCTTAATAACCTTACCAAATGATACTAAAAATAATTTTGAAACCATCCCTGTTGTAATGTCTTTATAAAATCTATGACAGAAAATTGAAACAGAACATGTAATGGAAAATTTTGATTTAGATCTAATTTGGGTAAGAGTGTGTGTATTCATTTTTCTTCAGGGTTTTTAAATAAAGATGATTAAGTATTCCTTATGAAGATTATGTGCTCAGAAATGCAGAAATATACTGTTAGGGTAGTAATTGTGCTAACTGTGAGTGCTATTAAAGGGTTTATTTTTTCAATATGGAGTCACATGATAGGGCATGGAAAAAGTAGAGCTAGAGAACTATACTATTAATGACTTAACCAGGCAGCTTGAAGCAGGGAAGGTCAGAGTAATGCTTTGTACAGCGAAGCTAGTTTTTGTGTTACGTGAGTTCTAATTGGCCTTAGCAATCACAACCTGGAGCCAGATATTGGGGTAAATGCTGAAAGATCAGAAAGAGAAAGGAGCAAGCCACAGCCCACTCTTACCTTGCTAATTACTCTGATGAAAAAGGGCTGAGCTCCTGTCTCCTCCCTCCTTATATTCCTCTCTCTACCCAGCCATGTCTCTTCCTATCTGTCTGCCCTCTGGTCTTCAGACAAGCTTTATTTGTTGAAGTACAGACAAGATATCACTTCAAGGTTGCATACCAAGCTTTTTATTCTTTCCTAAAGAAAATTAGTAGTAGTCATTATGTAACTATTTTACATTTAAGACCAATAATGGGATGCTAACTAGCCATTATGAAGCAGTTATTTGGTATAAACCACACTACTTATTTTTATCTTATTTACCTCTTGCAGTGATCTACATGATACCTGCATCACAAGCATCTCCATCTCACCTGTCAGCAGTCTTGCTGCGTGGACTTTCATCAGCTTTTTTTGCTCACACATGTAGTTAGTAGCAACACATGTTGAGCTCATGTCTTTTTGGCTGTAAGACATTTTGTTTTTCCTAATCACGACACCATTCCTTCTTATTATACAAGCTGTAAAGCCTTGGAAAGATTCGGTCCTTGTTGAATAATCCAGATGGTTCTCACATATGCTCTGACTTGTTTCAATTGTGATTCAGACAAAAGCAAACATACTATTTGATGGTATGGAAGCAAGCTCTTAGAACTGCCTGCCCAGAAAAGATGCCTTCAGCTAATGTGCAGGTGAATAACTACTAAATGTTTAACATGCCGATTTATTTCAAAATCCTAGAGAGTATTGAACATTTTCCCATTTATTGTTCCTGAATGTAAAAAAGACGTCACCAGTTCCTTTACTCTTTGAGAAGGATGATTCTGGACATTGATAGCTTCTGTTCCAACAGTTTTTAAATTATCTTATGAGCATTCCTTGAGAAATCTCAAGACTACTGGTCACAGGTAGAATTTAATTTCCTCCAGCAGGAGATGAAAACCATTGTCCCCTTACCAGATTTAAGAAGTGATAGGCTGCCTGGCTCCTTTCCTTTTATGTAACAAGGTCTGGATATGACAATAGCTATGCACTTGTCCTACAGGAGAATTTAAGAGTTGAGTTTTTTTGTTGCGTTCGTAGAGTGGTGCACAATTAAAGGAGCCTTTTAAACCTTGGGAGCTTGTTTCTGCACTCTTCAACATTCCCTCCTAAAGGTTAGTAGCCCTGACTCTACCTTGGAACATTTTGTTTAGCCTTCTCCTCAGTTTTTCATCATCTTCCAGAAAAGCTGCTTGAACCTTGAGATTCCTGTGATTCTCCATCTGTGAGGATTTCACTCACATGTTCATTGTGTTGATATATGGGTTTCATGTTTAGATTTTACCACCAGCCTGATTGTGGTTGCTGGCCACGGCTGGCAAAACAGAGAACCACCCATTTGGTGGCTTAAACATGAGACTTTTGTTGGGTCTTTATTTCAGTTGTGGAGAGGGACGCGAAAGGTCAAGGGTCAGCAGTCCTTCCAGGTCTTCTGAGGGGAGTGTGCTCCATTCCCCTCTCTAGCCTTGGAGGGTGTGGTGATGTTGTGGTTTCTCCCTTGTGCATTCATCCCACTGGAAACACTCTGCTTTAATCTCCACAGTCTGCTTAGTATGCTTGTCTGCCTCTGCCAGTGTTACTTCTGAGTCAGGACATAGATCCTATGGGATGAATGTCCTTCTTAGTGACTTCACTTTATCCTGATGGCTCTTTGATGACTGGGTTTTGTTTCACTCTTCATCTTTGTGTGTGTATACATATATGTATATGTGCATATATGTGTATCCATGGATGACTATCCGTTGCATATGTATATATAGGTTAGAGGGCAATATCAGATGTTTTTCTCCATTGTTGCTCTTCTTAATTTGAAGACAGGGTCTCTCACTGAAACTGGAGCCTTCCGTTTAGGCTAGAGTAGCTTGCCAGTAAGCTCCTGGGATCACCTGTCCTTGTGTTACCAACTCTGGCATTACAGTTGTGTGCCTCTGTTCCCAGCTTTTCCATTGGTGCTGAGGATCCAAACTCAAATCCTCATGCTTGTATACCAGGCATTTAAACAATGAGCCATCTTCCCAATCCCCAAGACCATGTGGTCATATAATGTCTCTTTCTAAGTTTAGGCATGGTTAGAATGGAAACATATATTTTCTTGGAGGACACTGTTTAGTCCTTAACAGTTACTCATTTTCAGTCTTCCAATTTGGCGGTGCATTCACAACAATCTTCTTTTAAGATATAAAAACAAAATATAGCTCAATAAAATATACAAAGACAAAACAAAATCCACCACGTCCAAGTTGAACAAGGCACACTAAAAGAAGGAAAAGAACTCAAGAGCAGGCACAAGAACCACACATTGGGAAGTTCATAGAAGTACAAAACGGAAATCTATACAGAATATGTAGAGGACTCAGTGCAGCGCCGAGTCAGTCCTGTGCTTCTTTCAGTCTGTGTGAGTCATTTGAGCCTTGACAGTTGATTCAGAGGCCTCATTCCTGCTGACTCCCATCTCCTCTGGCTCTTAAAGTCTCTCAGCCTCCATTCTGAGTTTCTTTGAGCTCTGAGGGGAAAGTCTGGAACTTCCTCTGTGGACCAGGTGGCCTTGAACTTTCAGTAATCCTTCTGGCCTTGTGCTCCCAAATGCTGGGGATTTCAGGTGGGCACACTTTCCCAGGCCAGGATTTGATAATACATTTTATAATGTATTTGTTTGTTTATTTGCTTTTGTGAGTGTGTGTGTGCCCAGAAGAGGTGGGGTCGGGCACATATGCCATGGTGTGTATGTGGAGGACAACTTGAGGGAGAGGGTTTATTCCTTCCATTCTGTGGGTCCTGAAGATTGAACTCGGCAAGGCTTGGTGACTACAGACTTTACCTAGTCAACCAATGTTTATTTATTTATAATTATCTCCCTTAATGATGCATTAGTTAATTTACTCTTTGCTATGGCAAGAGAAGGACACAAGCAGCTTGAGGAAGGGTCCACCTGTCTGACTCACAGCTCAACACATGTGACAGTTGGGAGGCTGAGAGTGGTGAGTGCTGCTGGCCTTATTGTTCCCTTTTCCCTTAGTGTTGGGTGCAAACCCGCAGGATGGTGTTGTCTATGTTTTGGGTGGGCCTCCCCTTCCCAGTCCCAGAAAGATTCTCAGAAATTCCCAGAGCCATGCCTTTTAGGCACTTCCAGGTCCAGTCAAGCTGATGACAGCATGGTGGAGGAATATCCCGGCCAGTGAGATATGCACGGGGGTCCCTGATGAACCTGGAGGAGAGGAATGAAAGGGCAAGAGACACAAAAAACGACAAGACGGGATTTCTGATCAAGCCCTGCTTTATTATTTCTCAGAAGCTGTTATATAGCAAATGGGCTAGGGGGAGGGGAGGGTGCCAGGTCTGCTGGAAACCTCCTCTAGAAACATCCTAGATGATAAGGAAATACTGAGTGTCTGTGATTGTTGACTAACAAAGGAAATGCTATTGTTTCTAAAGCCTGGGGCCTGCAGGTCTCACTAGGAGATAAGATACCAAGTTGATTTCCTAGACCCAAATTTACCCTGCAGAGGGGATAGAGGTGAATATTTTACTTATCTTGTGAGCTTAAGATGGCTGTAAACAAAATACAGATCTCAAAATACAGGTCTTTGCTGCCAGCCTTTTTCCGTATTAGAATGAGGCAAGTTAAAGGTCATCTTGGAAGATGAGCAGGCCTTAACCAGTGTGTGTGTAGGGGTGAACAGAAGCCCACTCCTCCCATGTTTAATTGGTGGGGGAATTTTCTTTCCAACTCATTGGAAGAATTTTTTTTTTCAGAGTTACAGATGTCCTTTTGGGGAGGAGAGGGTCTAGGTTTTTATGTCAGTACCTCTGCACATCAATCTCTATGCAATCAGGCGTGTTCCTCAGGAGACCCAGAGACAGAATGCATGGTCCTCTCCCTGCAGTGCTTTGCCTCCCACCCCTTGCTGGTGCCCATGCCTGTCGTGGACAGACACACGTATCTCTGGGTTTTATGTGGCTCCAATAGCAGACTCGCTCTCAAGGGGCTCTTCTAGCCCTCGATCAGCCAGATCAAGCCAGTGATAATGGAACAGAATGGGCTTGGATATCAGAGTCCACCTGTTCATGAACAAACTTAGTGAGCCTATTAAGGGCCCACAGTCCAAAAGCCATCAATAATAAAAATCCTAAAAGGGGGTCCCAAAAGGGAAGGTAAGAGGGTGGTGATGCAGGGGGAGGTGGAGAACCAGTTTTTGAACCTCCTCTTGCTCTCTCTGTTTTTTTTTTTTTTTTTTTCACTCTAATCCTTCTCTGACCTTAGCCATGCTATCTCCGACTATCCTGGTATGATCAGTATAAATACAACATTTCTCTTTTAAGACAGTGTAAAGGGATCAAAATTTAAAAATTTTAATATATGCATTAAACCCAAACATTTTACAGGGTGTGTCAAACTTTTCTCAACATCTATAAGCAGTTACAAATATCATCAGGTCAATTCCAGTAAGAGTACAATGACAGACATTGTTGTTATTAGATACCACCAGCTCCAGTCTCTGAGCAATAGTCTTACTCCCAGTCTGTCCCCTTCTTAAGTGAAGAGGGCTTAAGATGGTTGTAAACAAAATACAGATCTCAAAATACAGGTCTTTGCTGCCGGCAGAAGAAAACAGTACCAGATGTGGATTTGCTCTTAGGAAACGGAATCTCATCGTCGTTGTCATCATCATCATAGTTTGCTGACATTCTCATACGTGTATATAATATGTTCTCATTATTCTCTCCCCAGCGCCTCACCCCCCTCTGATTCCCTACGATACCGTTCCTCCCTCCTACCAGTCCTTTGCTAGATGCATTACGTCTGGTTTTGTTTCATCACTCGTTTGCTGTAGCCCCTAGGAAAAGAGACTTGTTTGAGACTGAGGGTAGAGTTTGTGTGTATAAAGGAGAACATTTATTTAGAAGGCAGTTTGATGCTGTGTTAGCTGAAAAATAGTATTAAGTCCTTCTGCTGGGGCCCAGGGCCTCCCTAGCCATGGGATTTTGACCAGGTATAAGGTAATAGGCATGGGTTTGCATCCGTGGAACAGGCCGTAAACCTGTCTGAATCAGTTGGCCATCCCCAGAAGCATCATGCTGGTACCGCAACAAGTGGACATATCAGGCCTTAGGTAGGTATCGTAGCTCCTAGGATTTAGCTAAAGGCAAAGCCGCCAGCTCTGTTCCATCTTGATTGTGGTGCAGCCAAGGCGTGTGGTGTTTTCCAGCAATCGACTCTTATCATCTGGAGGTGCGTGGCTGAGAGAAATGGCAACAGTCCATACAACTCATTGGCGGTATGCTGTGCTTGGCCATCAGGGTTTTGTTTCATAACCAATGGCTTTCGGATGGAACTTAGTCTTTAAGAGTGATGGTACAGGTACATAAGTTATTCTATATAAGGTAGGATTTCTCTGTGCTATATAAACTAATACATAGTAAGACAGGTCCGGGTGAACTGGTATGGTTATTTCAAAAGGGGACAAGATAAAGGATACTGTTGACCGCAGAATTTGAAGTGTGCAGCCATGGCTTCAGGGCTGGAACCCAGGTCTGCTGTATCACTCTGCTCCTCGTCGGTTTTTTTCCATTGTTTCCTTTTATGGTCAATCTCATTTCCCCACCAAAATACAGGATTTTATTCTGTTAGTAATAAGCCTAAATTTATTGAACTCTGAAGGTCTCAAAGTAAAAGCAACCGAATTGACTTTGATATTGTGGAGATTCTGACTAAGCAAAAGTAAGTATTAAAGTGGAATTTGGTTGGCCTGTGTGGGTACCATGATGGTGTGGTTATTGTAAACAGAGCTAAGGCCTCCCACCATGTCAGCTCCCCACGCGAGATGTGCACACCCAAATTCTTTTTTTTTTTTTTTTTTGAATGGACTTTATGTTCTCAGCTAAGTTTAATTCCAGTGGTGTGCCTAACATGTTACATGTTTCTTCATATCCCAAGTTTGTAACATCTCCCATTGCTCATTGTTACATTGAATCAGGCAGCCACTTCAAATACTGACGCTTCTCATTATGAAAACCACCTAACTGAGAGCATCATCAACCCAACCAGGAAAAAGTTTCATGGACTGAGAAATCATTCATATGACAGAAGCAGACACAAATTTTAGCACAAAACATCAAATTTACCATTGGCAACAACCACTGCCCATTATTTTCTTTGAAGTGCTGTGCTTACGTTGTTTTATGTTCAAGAAAATATCCACCATATGCCCACATCTAGACATCCCTAGTTCATCTGTCAGTCATGTTCAAAGTTAAAAAGGTACTCAATGAACAAAAGTGGTGTGCTCAGCTTACAGGACCCAAAGACATCCATCATACTTGCTTATGCTTCAGATTGACTTCTGTGCAGCTCTTTTCTTTTTTTTTTTTTTTGCACACCCAAATTCTGCTGGACACTGCTAAGCAGAACAACCCTGAACTCTGCTAAAGCGCGAATGTGAGGCCCCACATGCATGGCAAAGTTCTAAACCTTTGCTCCCCGCAGCCGAGATGGCGGGGCAGTAGGCAGGTAGGACTGTTGCTGCTTCTGCTTTTTCCTGGACTTTTTATGTCAGTCAGAGGAAGAACAACAGCCCCTTGTTCCACCTCTGATCTCAGTCACCCCACAGATGGTCATGCTCCCAGCCATTTTCTTGCTTGTCCCCGGGTTTCCGTGGAGGTGCAGGTGCCAAGGCCTCTCTCCCCAGGAGTTTGCTAAGCTGCTCCTGATGAACCTGCCCACACTGGTTCTTGCCAGTAGTGAATTGCTATCTCGGAGGTCAGTAAGAACAACAGAGGAATTTGCTCCTTTTATGTAACGGGAGATTTGTGTCCCTGAAAGTGTCGATCTTCTTTTGCATTGCATTCTGCCAATTTGTGCTGAATAATTGAACTTGAAATTAAACGACCTCATAAATCGAGAGGGTAGCCAAACCCAGACTGATGTATACTAAATGCATTTCAAAGAGCTCTTCAAAGCCCCAGGGAGACACAGGAGGGAAGGAATGCTTTTAATTAAAACAAGCACTGGAGGAGAAAGGCAGGGCAGTTGACCACCTTTCCAGGACGTGAGAGTTTACAGACCTGGTTCTTACCATTGCCCCCCAGGTCAATGCCATTGAAACTATCAGGAGGAGTTGGAAGAATTGTCTAAGTCAGAAATCCTTAGGTGGAAAGCCCTGAATACGAGGTTTATTGGCATTCCAACCTTAGCTTTTAATAAATGGATCATCTCTAGAGGTCACCTGTCCATAGATAGGAGCTCCGCACAGAAGAGAGGCAAATTGGATCTCATCTTGAAGATTGTTTGGGATGCTCCTGTCTGTTTCTAATTAAATTTTCCTGATGCCTTTTAGATTTGGGGGCTACGGGCCTAAGCTGTCTGCACCTTACTTCAGAGGTCACACGGGGACCAACATTAGTTGTAGGATATGAGAATAACACTACAGCATGCAACTGTGTGTTTTGTGGCTTAATGTACACTAATGCTATTACCATGTACAATAGGAGAAATGGGATTTATATAGAGTAGCTATGTAATAAGTGAGGTTTGTCATGTGATTTTTTTTTTTTAAAAAAAATGTTCTTTGTGTATAGGGGAAAGTTGAAAAAGAGGGCTCTTATCATTACCTAGTCCAAGGAGGATAACAGTCCACCCACTCACATCTGCTAATTTTATTTTTTTTAGAAGCACTAAAACTTACTCGAATTGCGGATTCCAGCCCTGATTTCCTTTGGAAGAATGCAGACTTTAGAGTTTAGTTCATTGGTACAGCTGGTTTCACTTAGCTTGCAGCAGATAAAACAAACAGTGCCTAATCTTTTTGACAAAAGCAACAATAAGGTTATTGTTTAAGCCAAAAGCACGGTTTCAATTATTAGAATAACATGTACTGGAACAACTTTCTGTTAGACAGTGCTTAAGTGTGGTGGCCTCTGTTAGCCTTTTTTGATTGAGTTCTTTGATCATTTTATTGTATCACCCGCAAAACAATTTACTGAAGTCAGTGTTAGTGTCTTCACTAATTCTTTTGATAGAGTAAACCGGGAAAGTTTTGATTATTGAAATGATTACATTTCGTAGTGTGAGGGGTCTCTGTTTAGGGCATGTTTGAGAAGCAGAGAAAGGCTACAAGGATGCTGCTTGCTTCAGTCATTATCCCGAGCAGTATCATTTTTAGTTTGAATCAGGATGCTAGGTAGCAGCACCTTACTACTCGAAGCCAGCGACCCTCACCTGCCTGCCAGGATACATTTAATAGGGTCTGGAAGCTTGTTTTGTTTTCATCACTTGAGAGGTACAAGGGACCATGGACACTGCCAAGAAATGCTCTATAAATTAACATGTGGTGAGGGAGAATTGTCTGTAATCTGTCAATTATGTTTTAAATAAACGCTGATTGGCCAGGCAGGAAGTATAGGTGGGAAAGTCAGACAGGAAGTAGAAATGATGCAATGAGAACAGGAGAATTCTGGGAAGGAGGCAGTTGATTCCTCCCACTCCTGCCCAGATCATCGAAGCAGCAGGATGTGATCTGCCCCACTGAAAAAAGGTACTGAGCCACATGGCTAACATAGATCAGAATAATGGGTTAATATAAGCTACAAGAGCTAATAAGTAGCCTGACCTAATGGGCCAATCAGAGAGATCTCTGTGTGATTTTCTTTTCTTTTTTTAAAAAAAATTTTAAATGACTTATTTAACTTTATTTTATGTGCACTGGTGTGAAGATGTCAGTTCTCGTGGAACTGTATTTTCAGACAGTTGTGAACTGTCATGTGGGTGCTGGGAATTGAACCCTGAGTCTTCTGGAAGAGCAGTCAGTGCTCTTAACTGCTGAGCCATCTCTCCAGCCCCTCTGTGTGATTTTCTTTGGGGCTTGTTGGCTGTGGGGTACTGGGCAGGACAGAAACCCCAACAAGCAGGCCCCGACTATGTTATAAACATGACTGTCTCCTGAAACTAAGAAGTAGTTGGACAAGATATCAGTATTCCTGGGACTGATATACCCTGCTCTAAACCATGGAATGTGCAGAGACAGTGTCTGTCTAAAAGCACTCATTCCTTGCGTGTCTGACTAAGCGCTTGCTGTGATCTGTGTGCAGTGGAGGTGTAGCGAACTAGACTCATGGTCCCTCTTTTTATGGTGTCTGTCATCTAATGAGAGAAGGAATGACTGAATCAGTAGACAGACATGTCTGTACTTGCAAATAGTGTGTGGGAAATGTGAGCAGTGAGAAAGAGTAAGGGGGAGGTGTGTTCTAGATGGGCAGACATTGGGAACCCTGTTGAGGAAGGGATATTTGTGCTGATGATCTGAAAGAGAAGTGTTTTTGGTTTTGTTTTGCCAGCTAGGTAATGAGTAGGGAAGAATGTATTGCAGACCAGGCCTCAATGCAGAAGAGACCTTGGTGAAGCTGACAGAAATGGGTCTGTTCTGCAAACTCAGAGAAAGGAATGTGACGAGGGCCGTGGGATGGTAGAGGGCAGTTTGAGAAGTCTACAGTACCTTGAGGATTATCCTTGGGTATTTGTGTTTATGCAACTCTTGAAAAACCAGTCATCCAAAATGAGACTTGAAATGACTGTCATTTATTATCATGTGCCTGCAGTTGGGAAAGGACTGGATATAAAAAGTTTATTTTTGGTTCATTTTGGTTGCTTGGTGCAGTTTGACTGCGATACAAGGGATCACTGGCATAGTGGTTCACTATCTGGCTGAAAGCTGGTTCTGCACATGGTTTGGGTTTTCCTATAGTACGGTGAGCATTCGATGACACAGACAGACTTAAGTTATCAGTGCTGACAAATAAAGAGCCCGGGCATTGCCCTTATAAAGAAAAACATGCTTGGAGAAGTGAATGACTTTTCTTATCTCTGATAACTGAGAAAATGTCACAGGGCAAGCCACTGTCCTAATCTCTGGAGAGACATGGGTGTCCAGATGTTTGTAGTCCCCATCTGGTTACCTACATCATAATCACTGAAACCATAAACTGCTAGGTATTTAGATGGTAGCATGATTGTCTTACAAAAGAGTAGGAGGTTGCAGTTGAGAATTCTCGGAAATGAGGTTTCTGTGCAATAATAAATGATGTGATCCAGTGATAAAAAAAAATGGCCTTAGTTTAGTTAAAACCAGATGTTATACATTTTAGAGCAATCATGAAAATTTAAGCAAGCATAAGGTATGGAAGGTATAAAATAGGATCATATAAAATTCCCCAGTTAAAATCAGAAGAAGCAGAAATATCAGAAGGGCAAATACAACAGACAGAAAATAGTTACAAACACAATAGATTTTCATACAACTCAATCAAAATAATGTAAGTGGTCAAAATGTACCAATTAAAAGACTAAATGAACAAAACCAAGACTAAGTTCTCTGTTGTCAAAAGAAATCCTCTGAATATAAAAACTCAAATTAAAAGTGAAAGGACAGAGTGAAAACTTACCATGTTAACAAACAATAGAAAGATGAAGTAGTCATGTTTGTTTGAGTATTAAACAGAAACTTTTGGTAACTGAGATCATCTCCAATGATGAAGGGATCACTCCTTAATGATAATAGGGCCAGTTCCCCAAGAAATGTCTATGTGCTGGAAAACAACACAAATAATTCCAAAGTATGAGAGGTGAGGATAGATGGAACTTCCTGAGACAGAAGAGCCTCCTGACCTTTGCTCTTTTGTCCATAATTCATTCCTCAGGCAGATGGGTGAGGATTTGGACAGCACTGTTAAGATGTGTAGACTGAGATTGGCCAACAGTTAAATGTGTGGCGCCCTGTTTACCCATTCTGCTGACAGGTGTTCAAAGAGAGTGGAGTCAAGGGCAGGGAACACAGGCTACACCTCAGTGGGGAGCATGAATTAGCTGGGGGTCTAAAAGCCTCCTGTGGATTTGGGCTTTGTCCTAATCTGAGTTCCCTTCTTACCCTTTCTCTTGCATAGCTTTCTTCTCTGAGCACTTATACTTTGGGGATTAGCTCCTTTAAGTGTGTAAATACTCTGTGTAGAAGAGGAGGGGTCTGTTTGGAAGGGGACCTGCTTCCTGATTTTTGTTGTTGTTGCTTGAGTCCTGGTTTACATACGTTGTCCTCGGTCACCAGTAGTCATCACTACTTTTTTTTACTATAAATATCATCTTCATTTTCATGAAAATTATGTGATAAGCTTACTTAAATAGTACTAATGCTTCTTGAAAGTTGATAGAATATTTTTCCTAAAATAAAATTGGACTAAAGTACTTTATTCTAGGACCAAATTGAAGATTGAAAAGCATTCATTTCAGTGATTCAGTAGAAGCATTTTGAATTCTGTGTGATTCTCACCTACTTAAAATTGTCAACAAGTTTGAAAAGGTTTCTTATACAACAACGTGTACATGCCAACTTTATGATTCTTGTGAAAATTAATCAGCCTAAAATTCATGGGACCTCTCATACCATTTATTACTCACAACTTAATGATGTGTCCCAAATAATTAAAGAAATCCTCAACAGCTATCAATAACTGAACATTTGAAATAGGAATCTGAAGCTGAGCGGAACTCAGGTTCTACGTGAGACCATAGCCGACGAGGTGAAGCATCTATGAATTTAGTCAATGTTTCCTATTTAGCATGAACTCAAAACCAGATGTATATGCCATTAGCAATAATGATAGAAAGATAGATAAGCCCCTGAAATTTTAGTATTAATATTTACATTGAACAATCAGTGTTATAGACATTGTTTCCATCAGAGAATTTAAAGTACAGAATATCATAGTAGAGCAGATGAGAGAGGAGAGGGGCTTTAGAGAAAGGAGTGACCCTTCTCCTACATGTGCATGGGGTGTCAGAGAAGTTCAACTTTAAGGCTGTGTCTATGGTTTCATCCTGCAGCAATGGGAATGATGTATAGTTCTATCTGTAGAATCTGAAAATTGGAAATATGATATGAGCTTACTGGCTTTGAACCAACAAAATAACTGAGCTTAAAAAGTCTCAGACAGAAAGGAAATTGAAGATCTCAGGCATAAAACATTTGTCATTTTTTTATGGTTGATTCCTGAGCAAATATGTTCTTTCTTTCTAACATTCCAAGGAAACAGACATTTTCCTGCATAAATGAATCCTTTGAAGTTATAAAAGCTAATTTGGTATCAAGTTCAGAATGGCCTCTTTGGGATTGCATTGTCTCAGTTGGGGGAAACTGTAAACTTTGGGCACTTTGGATAATATTGAAAGTCCTGTTGTGATCCAGCAGAGAACACCACAGAAGTTGTTTTTAATTGGTCTGATGGGTTAGTAAATTTTGAGGCAGCATTGAAGTCAGAATCTGTAGAGAGGGATAGAAGAACCCTGAAGGAAGCAGAGGATTGGTTGTATGTCTGATCAAACCTCTTAGGAGAAGCACTGGGAAACTGAGATACTGAGAAACCAAGTGGGCGGTTGTCGTGATAAGAACAGCGGGCTGCGTCCCACCACCCGGCTAGCTTTACCCGAAATAATTACACGGAAACTGTATTCTTTTAAACACTGCCTGGCCCATTAGTTTTAACCTCTTATTGGCTAGCTCTTACATATTGATCTAACCCATTTCTGATATTCTGTGTAGCCCCACGAGGTGGCTTACCAGGGAGATCTTAACCTGTGTCTGTGTCCGGTGGGAGAATCATGGCGACTGCCTGACTCGGCTTCTTTCTCCCAGCATTCTGTTCTGTTTACTCCGCCTATCTTAATTCTACCCTATCAGAGGCCAAGCAGTTTCTTTATTAATTAACCAATGAAAGCAACAGATAGAAAGATGACTTTCCTCCATCAGGTAGTACTAAAGATGAAGCCCTCTGGGAGTCCTTAGGGATCAGAATTCCCAACAAGAAAGAGATAGACTAAATACCAATACATTTTATAAAAGAACACAACAATACGAAAACATTAACTTCAGGATCTTAGGATGGATGTTTCAGTGCTAAACTCTAGAGGGTTCTGAGGGCACCAGGGAGCATGACCAACTTAAATGCACAGTGGATTTTCTGAGTAAAGCAGCATTTAATCTCTAAGTGAAATAAAAAGAAGTAACAGCGTGGCAGAGAGAAGCAGAGGATAGGAGGGAACGTAGCAAGAGAGGAGAGTGCGGGGGTCACAAGTGAGTGAGCAAGCATGAGAGATATCAGGTGACACAAGAAAGTCAAAGGTTCAGAGGCATTCTGGAAAGACAGGACAGTTTGTTGTTAAAGAAGTGTTCTTAAAGTGTTTGTAGGGTCCCAGTGGGAGCAGAGATTGAGAGCAGGAAGAACAAGATGGAGAGGAAAAGCCCCTATTCTGAGGGATGGTGCCTGAAGACTCTGAGAGCTGATTCAGGGAGCGTGAGAGGTGAGGCCCTCAGACCATTCTGGATTTAAAGCAATGGGAAAGACACATAGAGAGACTGGAGTGAAGGGGCTAGTAGCGAGGAGGGAGGAAATGATTAAGGGAGTGAAGGGGCTAGTAGCGAGGAGGGAGGAAATGATTAAGGGAACCCTGGAAGTATATTCGTATATTCTTGATGGAAAAATTTGAGCCGTTTCTCAAACGTCAGTTGAGACTTCCTTCTACATGTCTCAGATAATCAGTCTTCCCTTTTTTGTTCTGACAGTTTGTGGGTCCCAAATGTTTCTTTTGTTGTCAGCTTCATGGTATTTAGGACTTAGACCGTATGGGAATGGTTCTCAAGTGTTTCTTCTGCCTTTGTATTGATGATTGTTTCAGCAGCAGAGAGGCCACGGAGCCCAAGTGTGGCTACACTCTTGACGTTTTTCACTCCAGCACTAGTGTGATTTTTTAAAGTAGCATCTGCGTTGTGTTCCTCTCCTCTCCTCTCCTCTCCTCTCCTCTCCTCTCCTCTCCTCTCCTCTCCTCTCCTCTCCTCTCCCCTCCCCTCCCCTCCCCTCCCCTCCCCTCCCCTCCCCTCCCCTCCCCTCCCCTCTCCTCTCATTATTTCTTTTTTTCTGTGTAATTTAGCTTCATGCAACATATGTAAAATTTTCACACTGGATCACTCCTCTCAATCTGAACGACTATGGTTGGCCAAGCACATTCTGTTGGGAACGCTGTGTCACCATAGTACATGCCCAGTGAGTGCATTTTAATTTGTCATTAAAAAATCTTAGAAGTGATTTGAAATAAGACAATTTCCTACATTTTACTAAGGAAGAAACTGATGTGAACATAGTCTAGAAAATCTTCTACAGTCACATGGCTGACTCTACCATAAATCAGGACAAGTCAGTTCAACTCCAGATATGACAGGACTTTTTAAAAAACATTCATCACTTTTAAGTCTGTGCTTGTCCTACCTTCTTAAATGAACAAATTTGATAATAGTCTCAACTCTTGCCCCCATGTTAGTATTGCGGTTCGGTTTTAGCCATTTACCTACGTTTCCACTGTCTTAGGCAACTCTGCAGTGACCCGAGAGCTATTTCTTCACTTATTCCATCCTGGGAATTTGTGAAATTCTGTGCACTGTGGTGGATGTGTGCGAGAGAGAGAGAGAGAGAGAGAGAGAGAGAGAGAGAGAGAGAGAGAGAGAGAGAGAAAGAGGAGAGAGTGCTGCTCCTTTCTCCCTTCTGGTGGGCTCTGCGTTTTAGGGAAGGGCTTTCATTTTACTGCCATCTTTTCCTGTGAACCCAAGCTCAAGGTTTCCTGGCATCCATTTCTCTTGCCGCTTTTCATTGTTGCCATATGAGTAAATGGCAAAAAATAACTCCCGACTCCCGGTACAGTTGTGGCCTTTTATAGCCCTCACAAATAGAGGGGAAATAGTAACACAGCCATTCTTCCAAAATGAAACTCTTTCAAATGGGATTTTGAGTAAATTAGAAATTCAGATTTTTTTTTTTACTCTAACCTGAAGCATATCTCCACAACGTATTGTCACCATACTGAAGTGATTTTTCAAAATGGGCTGCAAGGAGAAAATGGCTCTCTGCCTCTATTGTGTGCTTTGAAACTCTTGCCAAACTTTCAAGGTCTTTCTTTTCACTTTTAACCACTTCTTTGTGCTTTAAATGGACACGTTTGAATCGTACGTGTTTATACAAACTGTCCTATGGGAATTTCTTTCTGAAGCTGCTGCTAATCATTTTTGTGATGACTGTTCTGACTTCAACTGACTTAACGTTGGTCTAAGAGGAGCTTGTTTTATTAATAAGGTCCAAAGGGTACCAGTGTAGAATAGTTAATTTGAATAGTAAGTGCTAGCATTACAGATGCCATTTTGAAGCTGGTGTGGCCAGGTCCCTGCTTAGGAATGCTCGAGATGGGAGGGGATGCAGAGGGTGCGGAAATGGGAGAGGATGCAGAGGGTGTGCTTGTTGAGTTGGAGAAGCAGGGCTGGCGGGTTGAATGATAGGGCTGCCTTTACACAGCTGACTGGCACCAGCCCAGTACTGCAAGTGGTGACTCTGCTTCTTTTTTTTTTTTTTATTGAAAAAAAAATTTTCCGCCTCCTCCCCGCCTCCCATTTCCCTCCCCCTCCTCCCGCCCCCTCCCCCTCCCCGCACTCCTCTTCTCCTCCCTCTCCAGTCCCAGGAGCAGTCAGGGTTCCCTGCCCTGTGGAAAGTCCAAGGTCCTCCCCCCTCCATCCAGATCTAGGAAGTTGAACATCCAAACTGTCTAGGTTCCCATAAAGCCAGAACCTGAAGTAGGATCAACACCCCGTGCCATTGTCCTTGGCCTCTTGTCAGCTCTCATTGTCCGCCATGTTCAGAGAGTCCGGTTTTATCCCATGCTTTTTCAGTCCCAGTCCAGCTGGCCTTGGTGAGCTCCCAATAGATCGGTCCGACTGTCTCAGTGGATGGGTGCACCCCTCGTGGTCCTGACTTCGTTGTACATGTTCTCCCTCCTTCTGCTCCTCATTAGGACCTTGGGAGCTCAGTCCGGTGACTCTGCTTCTTAACCTGCTCCTTTTTCACGACACTCTGGAGCGGGAGCCAGTCTCTCCAGCGGAAATTCACAGCTCTTCTGCCCCTTTCAGATATGCAGTTCAGCCATATTGTCTCCTTATTCACTCAGAGTTAGCGGTCTTGTCATATTTTCAGCAGATATATATTTGCCATACTTCTCACTTCTGTAAAGTCAAAGTCTGTAAGTTCAGTTGACTAAGAAGTACTCTGGATTTTAAGATATTGGTAAAGGAAGAAAATAAATGACATTTTCTTTAAAATCTGGATTTTAAAAATAAACGAAAACATGCTAGAAATGATAGAGAGTGTCTGCCTAAACCCAAGAAGACAAGAAAGATAATTTAGACAGTATTATTTATCTGCCATAGGCATAGGATCTTTGTTTTAATAGTGTTCACTTGAATATAAAAACCAGTGATTTTTATGAGACTGAATTCCACTTTAATAAGAAAAGCATAAAAGAAAACAATGAAGAGACAAAAAAGTAGACAGTTACTGACCAGTGTCTTAACCCTTTCCAAATATTTGACTTGAGAAGGTGTGTGTATCTTCCCAGATTACCAAATTTCAGATTAATTTTCTTTAAAAGAAAAGCTTTTTATGAGCAGGAGCTAAGTGACCTCTTTTTTATTTTCTGGGCTGGATGTTTACATGATGCATTAGTGAAAGAAATCATTCCTCGGAGTGACCACTGAGGGTTTCCTTCCTGCTGCAGAGGGAGTGTGGTGTGACAGTTGTACGCGTTACGTATTATGTATTTTAAATGAGCAAATATCTAATTATTCTTGAGTGTATTGAGCCTATGTGGCCAGAGACATTTCTCCTTGATGCTCTCTTTCAGGATAAATGGAAACACCCCAGAATGCTTTCTGTTGGTGACTGTGACAGCTGACACACACAAAGAGAGACATTCTGCAAGGCTGATTTTGTCACTTCTTTTTTTTTCCCTTGTTAGCTTTGGAACCTGACCTGGAACTAGTTATTATATACCAGGCTGGCCTTGAACTCACAGAGATCCATCTGCCTCTGCCTCCCAAGTGCTGGAATTAAAGGCGTGTGCCACCAGTGCCCAGCAGACTTCTTAAATAAATGCTTTGTTCTGTGAACAGCAACAAAACCAAACTTTATTGTAATCTGTCATCTCGAGCAGTTTGTTATTCCAGCCCTTATTTCAGATAGTTGGCTTCATTTGATTATTGAAGCTAGGTTGCAAGAAAGAAACCAGACAACATGGATTTTTCTCAAAGGAACTAAGTTGCGCTGTCTCACATGAAAAGAACTTAGATTTCTTAGCAGAAGCAAAATTTGGCAGCTAAATCATTATGGAGTAGTTTGTGTAGGACCTGGTTTCCTTCATGCCATAGCGGTGAAAGCACAGAGCACCTCTGCAGGAAGCCATGTGAATGACTGTGAGGAGCACATGTGTGCTTGTCCAGAAAACGCCCTGGACGAACAAAGTATGGGTTAATTTAGTAAATTGTGTGCTCACATTTCTTTGTAATAAACCCAAGTTACTCATAGATATTCTATAGTGTGTATGTATAGCCACAGTATATATGTATAACAGATTAGGTGTTAATGAAATATTTTAGGGTAGTTAATTTATATTTATGAAGATATTAATTTTATGATTTGTTTAACCTGGACTCAGCACATAGTTTTTTTGGATAGGTTTTATGAATGTGGTTTATTATTTTATATTCCTTAGGATTCAAAATCCTATGTAACTTCTTCAGATGGCCATTGCCTCAGTGGTTCTCTGTATTCTCATTCTAAATTCCATCCTCAGTTTACACAGGCAAAGCATACACGTCCTGATTGGTTTCTCTAGGCTTTGTGTGAATTGAACCCTTGTTTGTGACAGGATGTCCCCAGCCCAGTATTTAAAGGCCTTATCTCTCCTTTTAACAAGTTTATACATTGTTAAGTCTTGGTGTTATGATTTTCTAGAAATGCTGCAAGTACCCCGGCGGCAGTAGGCAGCAGAAATGCTGTAGGTCTCCAAATGGTGGTAGCGGGCCACGTGGAGGGAGGCAGCGGGTCCTGGGAGTAGCCAGTCCCAGACAGAGATGGCTGCTGGTCCCGAGTAGTGGCTGGTCCCAAGCAGGGAGACACATGGCAGGCGGGCAAGAGGCAGAGACATGCATAGACACGACTTGCAGAGTCAGGTTGAATATTTATTCAGGGGGTTATGGAGGGGGAAGGGAAAAGGGGGAGAGAGAGAGAGAGAGAGAGAGAGAGAGAGAGAGAGAGAGGAGAAGAGGAGAGAGAGAGAGACGGGGAGGGGGGAGCGGAGAAGTGGGGAGAGAGGCAGAAGCGAAGCTGCCTCTCCAAGAGGAAGACAGAAAAGAGAGCGAGCTCAGGCCTGAAGCTGAAGATCAGCCTGCCTCAGCGGATGGGGGAGGGAGTGGGCGCGGCTTGTCTCCCAAGGTGACGAACAGTCATAACACTTGGAAGCTAATTCAAATCAGACATACCGTGAAACTTTCCACATATCTGAAATTTATCTCTATGTCAGGCTTCTTTAAGCGTTCTTCTTGCTTAAGCTTTGATCTTGGCCCCCCGTCTGTCACATGCTTACATAGGACAGTTTTAGAAAGAATTCCGCCAAGCCAGTGCGTGTGAGCACCCCTGCACCTAGATAACCAGTTACCTGCTTGCCTTTAGCGTGAATCCTGCCAGGCCAGTTTAGCAAGGACCATTAACTCCTATCCTTGGTGCCTTAATATGTTTTCCTGCTCTCTCTAGCCTGTCCTCTTGCTGTCCTGTTGTTTCCTTGTTCTCTCCCTCATTGCAGAAGTTTGACACTTCTTATTAGAGTCTTATTTTTCACTTGTGTCGGGATATTTAATACTTATTTCTGTTCGGCCTTTCTTGGTGTCTCCTTTCCTTCCTCTGTATTAACTTATTCTGAGCACCAGGCACAGTGCTCCCAGTCCCTCAGTCAGTAAATGTCACTCTATGGTGATGGAGGAAAGTGTCTACAGTGCTTTGATCGGAGGCTGTGATGATGAGTTTCTGTGTTGGTTTTTGTCACGGTGGTGAAATACCAGCAGTCACCTTGGGGAGGGCTGGCCTGACTTATGGCCTCCGAGCCTGCTGCCAGTTCTCTTGGCCCTATGGTTGGGGTGGAGTACTTAATGCTAAAGTGTCTGTAGAAGGAACACGCTCAGCTTGTGTTAGCCGGGGACCAGAGGGAAGAAGGGACTGGCGACAAAGCACAGTACACCACAGGGACCCCTGTTTTCAACAGCCTTTTACCTGATCGATCCATGAATGGATACTTTATCGATGATGCCAGAACCTTTAAAATCCAATCGCTTCCCAAAGGTCAAGCCATAGCAACACCGGCTCTGAATGATGGCTTTAGGGGATGGAATTTTAGAGCCAGCACACAGGACTTGTTCTTTTCAGCTGTACACTTGGATACTAAGCCTTGGTTTCTGCAGTTTGTAAGTCATCTCTCTGGGTTCATGGAGTAAAATCTGCTAGCACATTTGTCCTAAAAATAATTGGATTTTTATTTACTCTCACGGAGTCTATGGGTACTCCCGTTAGAGTAATATCTAGCCAGGCCATCTCAGAGGCGTGCAGCCTCATGCTTCTTGTCCCCACGTGGCCCCAGGCCCATGCAGTATATGCCCTTAGTCATTCCTTTAAGGATTGTCCTGGGCACAGTTGCTTTTATTAAGAGGTAGAAACATGGGAGTGATTTTACCTTATGAGAAGACATGCCAGGCCCATTTTCCTGGATGGCAGTGATGGACATGTGAGAACTTGGGGCCATTTGCTTTCTTATAGCAGTCATGTCTGATAAAAATAATGAAGTAAACCATAACTCACATAAAATGCATTAATAATTATGAATGTTCTGTGGGGTGCCATTTTGGAAAAGAATTTGTACATAGGAAAATGATCTGGAATATATACACACATGTGGTGAGATTCTTACCAGTTTCAACTCTGTCAGTGTGTTTTAGCAGATACTACAATAAACATGTATCAGGTTGTAATTAGGATACAACTCATTAAGGTTATCCTAAAACATTTAGTTTTTTAGAGGTACAAACTTTATTAGGAACAACAGTAAAGAAAAGGTATCCCAAGGAATAAAGCAACAACTTTTATGTTGAATAATTTAATCACAGAGCTGTAGAGATGGTTCAGTGGGTAAATTGCAATCTGGGTTCAGATCCCAGAAACTACATAAAGCTGGATGTGATAATGCCCACGTGTGTAATCCCAGCAATGCAGATGGCCTGTGGAGGCAGGGGGATCCGGGAAGCCTGTGGGACAGACAGTGTACGCTGTGGTGAGCAAGAGCCCTTGTCTTCAACAGTGTGGAAGACAAGGCCCAATACCCAAGATTATCCTTTGCCCTTCACGTGCATGCCGTGACATGCACATATCCTCCAAACATGAACACATGCACTCAAACACATGAAGATAAATAATTTGGTCCTGAGCATCATGGGAAGGGATGGCGCTAGAAGCAGCGTCCCTCTCTCTGATCAGTGAAGAGCTATGTGGGCTCCTCAGACCGCCCTTGGCAGTTTTGTTTATCATTTCTCCAAGTTTACAAGAGGACTGACCTGGAGCCAAAGCTCACATCTGACTTCCAGTCGTTTGAGTCACCGTGTACCTCGTTTCTCCTGACAGGGAGCTCATGGTGTGTGTGTTACACTGAGGTGTTTCAGGGAAGGAACGAGACAAAGGAAAGGAAGGTCTCCCCTCAGGACCTGCCACACAGAATGAGATTTTATAAAAGTGTTCAGGATCAGGGCTGTTTCTGAGTTGAAGACACTCCCCTCCTGGTTCAGCTTTGTCTTGTTTTTAGTGCTGGAGGTGGAACTGGAACCTCACACAGGCTAGGGAGTACCCTGTTCTGAGCTGCACTGCAGGGCCTTGACTGTGTGTAAAGCCAGCTCATCCGAAATCACGCTAACTTGTCCTCTGGCCCCTACTGTTAGGTTTTAGAAGTAAGGCAAGCTTATATCTATCCATTTTTACTGATCACGAATGTTTTTTATAATGATCTTTCCTTAATCTGCTTTTCATCGTTGTGTAAATTCAGTCTCTGTCTTCAACAGGTGTAGGGAAATTTCTTCAGCTTTAGGTTGACCCCTTATTTCTGAACAAACCATTTTAAGGGACACTTTCTTTTAGCTTGAGGTCATTCATGGTGCTGGATAGCACTGTTGTGAAGACCATTTACCATAAAAGACTTAAAACATAGCAAATAAGTGTACCTGCACTTGGTACTATTTTAAATTTCATTTTGGATATATTTAATGTGTTCTATAATTATGAGATCAGTTCCTTTTTATTGGAGAAAAACCCCTTCTCCCCTGTCCTCTGACTTAGCTCCAGGACGAAGTCTTCTCACAAGGTTAAGGTGAAGTTTCCTTTGTTCGTTCTCCCTGTGTCTTTGCAGGCAACCACCAAATAGAAAATGCTGATTTTCTATGTTGGTAGAAACATAAACTGCAGGGCTGGGTGTGTGTTTTGGTCTTCGTTAGAATGGGTGGAAGATACCCTGATCTCTGAATATCCTGTCATAATGACTCTCTGGGGCTGCATTAATTGCTTTATCCTGTGGCTCTAAAGTTTGCTTAATTTTGTATGGCTCTTTTTGAATGGGAAAAACAAGATCTCTGTGGTGAACACCAGTTGGCAATGGGTATTTGGGGACTCTTCAAAACCTTGCAGGGAAATCAGCGATGTGCTTTTCCTTGCCTTTCATCTGCTTTCTGTAGGGAGGCTTTTATCCTGAGAGTGGGAGCATGGCTTCACTCTTGCTGTGCTCAGTGTGTGGGCCAGGGCCAGGGCCAGGGCCAGGGCCAGGGCCAGGGAGCTCTTCTGGCTCTGTTAGATACATGGAAACAGGACTGGGAGGCTTGAAGTGCTGTAAAGTTGAGCATCAGATTTTATCTGCTTTCTTCCTGTTAGCCCAACTCGCTGTGGTTGTGAGGCTGTAGCAATGCTTTTCACAGAGAAAATGATGGGTGGATAGACTTGCCTTTCCTTCTTAGATAGGGTTGAGATGTGATGTAGAAGAATTAGCCAGAGCATAAGAAGCAAGCAACTCAGGGTTTGGGAAAGAGATAATATCATTAGGAAGTATACTCATTTCTTTTTAGCTCATTGGAAATGTTTTCTGTCATGGAAGGGGAGGAAAAAAAACTTGCCGAAGATGACAATCTATTTAAAGTGGCTGCTTGACCTCAGAAAGAGAAAATGTGATTTCTCCAGAAGTGTAAATGCGGCGTTTTCAAAGCCTTCTGTGATGTGTTTCTCCAGACAAGTGTGCTTGAAAACAGGAAGATGGCAAAACAAAACCAAACCCTGCCACTGCTTGTTTTTTTTTCTATTTGGTGATTCTCTGACTTTGCTTCTTCTCTTCTTTCTTAATTTTCAGTGCACACCGGTCCAGGTATGTTGTGCTTTTGTGAGTGAATATCACACAGTAAGTTTCAGGTCTCACTTCGTGGGGATCTGTACAGCTTTCTGATAAGGAACTATTTTTTTTCTAATGAAATTAGACATTTTCCTCAGTCACTGTGGTGACTCTAACTTATAAGACAAATAAACCCTTTCTCCCCCAAGTGGCTTTTGCTCTCAGTGTTTATCACAGGAGCGGAGACCAAACTAGAATTGTTACCTTTATCTGCCATGAGTTTGGGTTGCTGAGTACTGTCTCGTCTCCTCCATTAGCTTAGGATCTCTTCAGCAGCTTTTTGTGGGTTGCTCTTGTTATCCCCAGAAGGTTCATTGCATCTCGGAGACACTTGTCTTCAGAGTCCTTAGAAGTTTACCGTCCTCTGACTTAATCCTGCGGAAGGTCGTGTATCGGGGTAAATGATGACAGTCTCTTGAAACTCAACCAGACCAGATGAGCCCCAGATTGGCCTAGTTTGAGATGCAGGAAGTCCTCTGAGGAGCTCAGGCCTCAAGTCCACTTATTGAAGATGTTGCTGCCCTAGAAGGATGGCAAAGAACAGATGCAATTACTCACCTCCCCCTTTGCTTATATCATTGCTCCCAAGGAGAGTTCCATTCAGTCAACAAATGCGGAGCAGGCACAGGAGAGACTTATACCATCAGATTGTGACGTATGGGGCTTACCATCAGATGCGGGACGCACGGTCATGCAGGATGCACGGGGTCTCACTGTCAGATGCGGGACGCATGGTGGCTCACCATCAGATGGGGGATGCACGGTGGTTCTCTAAAAACTTGTCTTCAGACCAGAGATGACTGTTCTATAGAATTTTAAGAAAGTTTGTACTTCAGTTTTTTATTTATCTGTAAGTTTTCTGTGGAAATTATGAAAAACTACAAGATACCAGTAGTCCTGAAGTGTCGGAATGTTCAAAACAATGGATGAAACAGACCTAAGGATATGGGTATGCCTTTTTAACTGCGCGCCCTCCTTGAACACTTGGAAAAGAATATTGTTTGGATAGTTCTGAGCAGTTCTGAAGTGAAAATAGAGGTTAAGAGGTTGGCAACAATGGTGCCATACCTGAATACCTTCTTTTCTTGAGAGTTAAACTGTGGTGCTAAGAGGGCAGCAAGCCAGTTTAGCTAGTAAGCTTACTTCTTTGCCTATAAGTGTTGATAGGTGTATTTGATTATGTAGTAGCAGGAAAGAAAGTCCTGAGAAGGTAGATTTGGTGTTGCCAGGATATTTGATAAAGGCTGGTTAGGTGACCCAGGAGCAGTAGAGACTCTAGTGTGTGCTATTTCTGCGCCTACGCACAGATCTCCGTGCACAGTCTCGTGGCAGTGGAACACCGGTGTACTTACCAGTGAGATCTCCCTGCACAGTCTAGTGACAGTGTACTAGTGTACATAGTCTAGAGCACCAGTGTACTTACCAGTGATGGAGAGCTGAGGCCTGCCTGCAAGGGAAGCATGAACAAGGCCTGGGTGGAGAAGTGGAGTCGGGGGAGAGGTGATAAAGAGACAAAGAGATAAAAAGACACAGAGACACAGACACTTGAAGCCAAGGGCACTGAAATGAGGATGGGGTTTTGGTCCAGAGTGCAGTGCGAGAAAGCACAGTGTTGGTCTCTCTGTGTTCAGAGTTTTTATCTTTTGAGGATGAGAACAGGGGAGGCAAGGAGGTAATGCCTGTCATGAGTAGGATTGAAATACAGAATCAATGGTTAGAGGCATGAGCACTGGGTACCTGTAACAGGTTGGAGTTTTATTAGAGAGAAAACGTACTTCTGAATCATATCTCAGGAGAGAGATACTGCAATTTCAGGGTCCATGAAGACGACCATCACAGTATACTTTGGGGCACAATCAGCGAGTTCACAGTTTAGTTTCTAGAACGGGGCGTGTCCTGATCGGATCAGCCCTAATACAGCACACCTAGTAGCTTGTGCTTCCTGACAGCCAAGCTTGAGACAGAGCAGGCAAGTGAGGGTTGGCAAGGCGATGTCAGCTAAGACGCAGAGGGCACTCACAGTGTCTCGGGATATCTTAGCACGTTTATGGTGATAAAAAGACATCGGTGTAAGAGACCAGGCCCAGGACGAGAGACACGAGAAGCGTTTTTCAGCCATGCTTAGACATTAGAATCACCGAAGGAAGTTTATCAAATACAGGTGCTTCTACCTCTTCCCCCAGCCCACACCAGTTAACTCAGCGGTATGACCAGCCACTGTTGTGGTGTAACCCCTTGGTGGGTCTACTCTGCAGTGAGAGCTGAGAAAATGTACTGGAGTGTACACAGTTGCAAAGACTGACCCGGTCCTGCCTTGCCTGTGTACCGAGGGGACAGCTATTCTGCCAGCATCCCAAACAGTATCCTCATTCCTCAGCTTTCAAGATACTTTCAGGACTGAGTCTCTTGCCTCACTTCCTTGTTTACATCAGACACCACCCAAGACCTGCATTTGACAGTCAGCCACTCTCACGACCCATTTGCGTTTCTTTGTGCACTCTAGTGGTAGCTTCCCCCACACTTCTGGGTCTTCCAGATGAAGAGCATCACCCCCAGATCAGCAAATTATCCCCTACTCCCCATCTCTGTTCTTAGTGTTTTCTTAACTCTGAATCCTGGCTGTTCCCTGTAGTACAAATGAATCACAAATTTATGTCTGGCTTAGAATTTTGTACCAAGATCCAGACTTATAAATATCAATGTGTCAGTTGCATCTTCATTTAATGTTTCCCAGCCAATGTCTTACCAAATAAAATTCTTGGAACACATGTCCATCTCTCCAAGTTTTAGTTCCGTTCATATCAACAAATGGTACCTCCAACTACCCTCATGCTGAAATCAAGACATTTTAAGTCATCCTTTTAAATTCCCAAGGCTCAGTTGAATTTGTCCTGACAGTCTCGCAGTTTGGTCTGCAGAAGATGTTGCCTTTCTCCATTGTTCTTCCCCCAATATGAATGCTAACATCTTTCATCTGGACTGCAGCTTCAGCTTCTTGCCCACCCTTCCCGTTGTGATGTAATGTATTGGAGCAATGACAACTTCCCAGCGGTTGCCACCACTAAGAAATTCCCTCACCTCCCCCAGCAGCCAATAGCTCCTTGGAGAGCAGTGGGGTCTAATAAGCCCCTCCCATCCATGGGGGAATGTTGATGGGTTCCATCCATCTAAGGCGGGTCCTCTGCAGATAATCACAGCTGCTATTAGTGCATGAAAACGAGAGCCATGTTAGGTTCAGAAGACAGCATTTTATAGCACCCCTTACTTAGTAAGACCCCAACTCGTTCCTTCTTTCTGTACTTCTTTGTGGGGAAAATCATTAATAGAAATCATAGTTGTAGTAAACCCTTGACAACCTGTCACATGGCTTTAAACACTGTCAACCTCATATCTGATCTTGTTTTGTCATTTAATTTCTTCTACTAGTTTTGAGAAAAACTCCAACTATAATTGTTTCACAGAATATTATTTGAGGGCTGGAGAGTTGGCTCAGTGGTTAAGAGCATTGCCTGCTCTTCCAAAGGTTCCAAGTTCAATTCCCAGCAACCACATGGTGGCTCTCAACCATCTGTAATGAGGGTCTGGTGCCCTCTTCTGACCTGCAGGCATATACACAGACAGAATATTGTATACATAATAAATAAATAAAATATTTTTTTAAAAAAGAATATTATTTGAAAGATGAAGACTCTTGTATTAAAATACAACTATGGAGCTGGACTGTAGAGCCTTTGCCGCTTTTGCAGAGAGCCAGAGTTCATTCAGTAGCTATCACTCCAACTCCAGGGTTCTTCTATATGCCTTCATATGTCCTCTTCTAGCCTCTGAGGATATATGAAGGCACAGGACACACACACACGCACGTACATGCACACACACATCATGTTCTAACATTACAAAATTAAAACAAATATTAATGTCTTAATAATATTAAGACCTCAGCTAGTGTTACTTTGAAATTTATTTGTTCATGTTAGTTCCTACAGTGTCTTACAGTTTGAATTTTTCAAATTATAACCCAATAACATTATATAATTTGTTGATTATATTTTTTGTAAGCTCTTAATCTAGATATGGTCAGATTCAGAATAGGGTTCTATTAATTCCGTGAAGGAGCATGACAGCTCCCACCAGAAAAACATACTTTCCAGTAGCATCTTCTATGACCTTTGCAAAGTAAGCATTTACTACATCAGCTTTTTCTGCCTTTTACCACAGAGTACCCAATGGGTTTTATTAGTTTTAGTGTATAGTTATAGATTTAAACATATTTGATGTCTTTATGTTGCATCTTAGAGATGACCAAATATTGCCACTTGACAAGTGAGAGCCTGCTGGTCTCCTCTCATCGTATCCCATTCATTTGATTTTTAGGTCATTATGCTGGACCCCTGGGCTGGACTCAAGATCTTTATGCGCAGGGATGTATCATTATTTATTGTTTATCCCAAACACAAACTCACAACTTCACAATTAGTATTACTATTTGTTGAATAAGAAATATTTAAACGTTAAGGGAGGGCTGGACTGTAGGACTTGGTCTTCTTGTTGTTGGTTCAGAACTTGAAGCAGCGAGTATAACTACAGGTGATAGATTTTTTTCTTCTCAGCAGTAGAAAGAATGACCTAGTTTGGATGTCTGTAGAGGGGTTTGAGTCCCACTAAGTCTTTAAAGGATTTCTTTGACCATGGCAGTGAGAGTTCAAGGAACTGTGGCCAATGAGGAGCTGACTCTTCTTTGAAAGCTTCATTGTCACTGCAGTTTCTTCTGATGGCAAGATCGCAATGCCACTGTTGCCAGGTGTTTCCAGGTTATCCTGGTACTCCTATCCAAAGTACTTAAAATTTTCTATGGAGCAAAGATATAGTACAGATTAAATATGGCTGTACTGTCAAAATTAACAGAAGGCCACATGAGTGAGGATATTCAAGAGCCCCAATTATTGTTAGGGAATTCCTTTTATGGACTTGAAGAGAAGGGGGAGTTTGTTACGGTTAAGAAACATAACTTAAGCCGGGCGGTGGTGGCGCACGCCTTTAATCCCAGCACTCGGGAGGCAGAGGCAGGCGGATCTCTGTGAGTTCGAGACCAGCCTGGTCTACAAGAGCTAGTTCCAGGACAGGCTCCAAAACCACAGAGAAACCCTGTCTCGAAAAAAACCAAAAAAAAAAAAAAGAAACATAACTTGAGTGGTCCTCAATTTTAACTGATAGATCAGGTTAAAATAAATTTTCTATTGCTTATGTTCTTCCCACAATGTGCCTGGTTTTAGTCATATGCATGTCTAATTATGGAGAAGCATAAGATGGTAAATAGGGGGTATCCCCTTAAAAAGTTACTAGAAGCCACAGTTTTTCCTTACTGTCCAAAACCCAAAACCAGTTCAGGTCAGGTTGGCTCTTCTGTTCTTTAATTCAGGTATGTTAGGGGATATACTTGAATGGAGACTGCCTGAATTTGATTGCTCCTGGGATGAGGAACTCATACCATTGTTCAAGGATGGGAATATGTGGAGTCCATTGTAGATGGGCGTTGAAGGGTGCTGATGTTCCTAAGTGCATTGTTTAGAGAGAGGTATGTATGTATGGAGTCCATTGTAGATGGGTGTTGAAGGATGCTGATGTTCCTAAGTGCATTGTTTAGAGAGGGGTGTGTATGTATGGAGTCCATTGTAGATGGGCATTGAAGGGTGCTGATGTTCCTAAGTGCATTGTTTAGAGAGGGGTGTGTATGTATGGAGTCCATTGTAGATGGGCGTTGAAGGGTGCTGATGTTCCTAAGTGCATTGTTTAGAGAGAGGTATGTATGTATGGAGTCCATTGTAGATGGGTGTTGAAGGATGCTGATGTTCCTAAGAGCATTGTTAAGAGAGGGGTGTGTATGTATGGAGTCCATTGTAGATGGGTGTTGAAGCTGATGTTCCTAAGTGCATTGTTTAGAGAGGGGTGTGTATGTATGGAGTCCATTGTAGATGGGTGTTGAAGCTGATGTTCCTAAGTGCATTGTTTAGAGAGGGGTGTGTATGTATGGAGTCCATTGTAGATGGGTGTTGAAGCTGATGTTCCTAAGTGCATTGTTTAGAGAGGGGTGTGTATGTATGGAGTCCATTGTAGATGGGTGTTGAAGGGTGCTGATGTTCCTAAGTGCGTTGTTTAGAGAGGGGTGTGTATGTGTGGAGTCCATTGTAGATGGACGTTGAAGGGTGCTGATGTTCCTAAGTGCATTGTTTAGAGAGAGCTGTGTATGCACAGAATGTCCAGGTGGAGGAGTTCGGCTGTCAGGTACAGCATTACAACCCCCCCCTCCCCGCCGTGCATAATCCTAAACCAAATGGAGGGTGAGCTCCCAGGACACTAAAACAACTGTTGTGCTTGCCTTCCTCAACAAACCTCTCAAATCCTTTCTTAACAGATTCTAGTTTTGGAATGGTACAAAATTGATGACTTAAAATTGTGAAAATTATCAAGGTCTTTGGAGTCCAGCCCTGAGGTCCTCTTTAGGGTTCAGCTATAGCAAACAAAAGCCATTTTTTTTTTCATAGCTTATCTGAGGGCAAATGAATTCCCTCACCTGCATGTTGTTCTGAACAAATCTCTTTATTTTTCTGCCTCTGTTCTATTTCTCCTGTCTCAATTCTTGTTTCTTCTAGCTTCTTCTCCTCTAGCCTAAAAACTTTCCCATGTGGGGCTACAAGCGATGAAAAAAATTACAAGAGTTACCTCTTATTGGTCAAAAGCACATTCCCAGAGTAAGTGACAAGGAGCTAAGCCATTTACCATGGCAACACAAAGGTTTCAAGGCTACAGGAGTAAGACTGTAACCAGATGGGGGTCATAGTGCCCAGTAACAAACTTTGAGCCATGGGTCTATTGTTGGCAGACTTGACAAGTGAAGAATTGGCATTCTTTTCTTAGGGGGCTTTGTGCAGCAGCCTAGGTTGGACACCTGTGACTCCATAGCTGTAAGGTTTTGATCTTTTTACAGAAAGCCTTTAGTCTAGTTTGAACTTGCTCTGAGATAAAAGTGAGCTAATTGTGTGCAGTTAGTCTGAGCAAAAGGATCAAGACAGGCTTTTAAGTGTCTACAGTCCTCATGGAACGAATTAGATTTAGTTGTTAAGCGTGTCCTAGTATATTTTCTATATATCAGAATTATACAGCTAAATGAGAATTCATCTTCCTGATCATCCACAGATATACGTGCCCATAAGATTCAGATGTAATTGTGAGATTACATACACATCACATGAGATCACACACTACAGTGCAGGTATTGGGGGACACTAAGCTGCCTTAGCAAAAGTGAGCCACAGCCGATGGTCCTGCAGGCCTTGCCTGGACAAGATTAACCTCCGGCAGAGACTCTCTCCTCTGGTGGGTGGACATCTGAGTTAACAATTGCCGTATGCTGGATATTCCCATGGCCTCTGATAGCAAACATACACACTTCTGTTTTCTGGCATGAATATAATGATTTAAAATATCCAGACTAATTATGTTTCAAGTAGTGTGTGTCTGTATGTTTGATAAAACATTTAAAATCATGAACTATTCTTTAGTTACGATTTATTTTTATAGGTCATAGTTGCTGATTGAATGTACTCTTTGCTCATTGTATTAAAACCTCAGATTTAGTGTTCTTACTCATCTCCTAGCAAATAGACTTTATACTGTTTTTTATTAACCTTAGATTTAACAAGAATTAGTATGAGCTTCCTCCATTTCTGTCTACATAATTTTGGCAGATGTGAAGACAAGGGGCTACTAGAGTTACCTTGGAATTATAATTATTTAGATTTTTTTCTCCCTTAGAGGATGGGGGTTAGCATTGTCAGGATCTGCCAGAAAACGATGGTTAAGTAGTACTGAGGTGACTTCTCGTTCCCATCCAAATAAAAGATGATTTAAAGACATCAGTCAGGCCACAGAACAGCTGGATAACTTTTACGTTTCAGTGCTAGATACTGAACATTTGAACTAGTTTTGAAAGATGATGTTAATAAATGAAGCCTGATTAGGATAATTTTCCAAATAGTTTCACTAACTTTGCCCCCTGTTTACAAACTCAGCTCAAGGACTGGCCTGGTTCTTCCACAGCTTGCTGTTGCCCTATGTCAACACAGCAAGGGACAACAGCCTTGTGCCTGGCCTCTCTGGTTATTGCTTTCCTCAGCACTTTCTCTTGTTACAAGATCATAACGGATGAGGGAGACATCATATATTAAATTTTTAAATTTCCCAGTTATATTAAATTTCTTTTAGGTATACTGCTTTAATTTCCTTTATATCTTCCAGACACAGTCTTTTCTAGGTGTTAGCACACGAACACTACTTTCCAAGATGACCTAGATAATATTGTTTTATTGTACTAGTTTCTCCTGTTAACTTGAGGTAACTAACGGAATAGAAGACTTCCCAGCTTTCCCTTGAGAATTACTTATGTGTATGGAAATTGGTTTTATGCATCAGTTTTTGAAACTGGAAACTGTGCCCTGAGCAAAGGGGGAGTCTATAGGTTTTGTAGAACTAGAAATAAATGAACGAATGGGTGGATAGAAAACAAAACAAAGCAGTAGGCTGTTGCTTTTGTTTAAAAATTCTGCACTTTAGGCTTTACTCTCACACAAGAATTTTGTACCTGCAAGTGTCAAGGGTCAATGGAATTACAGACACAGTTTCCGAACTTAGAGTTTTGAAGCTCTGTTCAGAATCTGTTTGAAGCTGAATCCTACTTGACCATGGCTCTGCCTGGCCACCTCGTGTCCCCAGGTCTCTGTGACTGGAGTTCCCCCAATACCAATTTATACAGCTCTGCCTTGTGCTGCGTTCGACACCTCATTCCTTGTGACATACAGGCCAGGCTAGAACACCGAGTTCCTCATCCTGGGGCTTAGATTGCACCTCGCAAGGACGCCATGTTGGTAATGGGGGTTGTATCTGAAGGAAAATGGCTTCGTGTGTGGCTTATAAGAATGGAGTCAAAACTGGCAATGTCTCCAAGAGAATGTTCTACGGCAACATTAATGCAAGTTAAAGCATACTTTCCTCACCATGTTATTTATCTGAATTAATGCTTCCACTGGCAATCACACCTTGATTGCCTTTTATTCATTAGCTTTTGATTTAATTAATATGACTTGTTAAAGGTGAATCTTCAATGTTTTTCTATAAACAGCTCTGATTTATTGATTCAATTTGAATATTGTGTTTATTTAAATAGGTATTTGAATTACATGTTTTGAGCCCTCATAAAGTAGTTTCAAAGTACAAATTAATTAGAAAATATGACTTTCTTTTTTGCTTTTTTAGGGGATAGCATCTTAATTTGATACCCTTAAGAAGTAAAATACATGCATAGCTAGTACTTTAGAATTTTAAGTGCTTCAGATAGTAGTACTAAAGTTTGATGATATATATTTGTACACAAATTAGAACATTAGACAATTTTATAATATTATTCTTCCCAAAAATCCTTTTTAGAATGGTTGAGCCTGTGACTTAATGCTTTTCCTGGTCTTTGAAGCTGTAGGACCCAGCAGTTGATGAGTGTCCAGACATGCTGAGAAAATCTAATTAAGGAAGGAGAAAGTCACAATGACTCAGGTTAAAGAGGGATTTGATGATCGATATGATTCCTAGTGGAAAACTAAGTGAAGCCTTGGAGGAGAGAGAGGCTGATGCGGGCTCAGGTTAAAGTATTCTAAAACTTCCACAAAATGAAAACTTGTCACCATGTGCATAAGAAGCAGAGAAACTTCACTTTTAATGGGGGGGGGGGGGTGTATTGTGGAGGGATCACAAAAGATAAAAGGAAAATAAATCCTTAAGCCAAACATGAATGAAGATATTGCTATTTTATAAAATTTTTGTGTCTCTGAAAGATTTGGAATAAGTTTTCTACTTTATTCTAGGTTTATTTAGTATAAAAGAGAAAGTATCCATGAATTAACTGCATCAATATTTATTCTGTAAAATGTATGCAGTGCCAGTAAGGTTCTGAATAGTGGACACACAGAAGTGAAAGAAGCATTTTCCTTATTTCTGGAACTTTTAATGTATAACCTTTAAAGAAATTTTTAGTTTCATATGATATGATATCTAAAATATCAGTGTCAACAACAACTGAAATGATCATAGCCCACAAAGTTCCCTAACACTTAGGTCTGGAAGGGGCTCATAAGCCAAGAGCACAGGCTCTTCCAAAAAGGCTGCAGTTAGATCCCCAGCACCCATTGTGGCTTACAGCCATCTGTAGTTCCAATTCTAGGGGCTTTGACATCTGTCTCTGGCCTCCTCAGGCACCAGACACAGACATGATGAACCGACTTACATGCAGATGAAACACATAAAACATGCACATAAAACAAAATAAAATTTAAACAAACAAATAGACCCCTTAACACTTGGAGTTTCAGTTCATGGAAATTGCATAATCATAATTTCATGAAACTGGCTCTTGTGTTTATAGAAAATAAATTCAAAGGAAATGTTTTTATCACCGTGGAATGATGTAGATTGGTCTTTGGGAGTGCTCAGGCTGTCTCGGTCACTGTTCTGTTGCTGTGAAGAGACGCTGTGATCAAAGAACTCATAAAAGAAAGCATTTTACTGGGGACTTAACAGTTTCAGAGAGTAAGTCCATTATTATCATCATAGTGAGGACATGGTGGCACTGGAGCAAAGTTGATAGTTACATTCTCATCCACAGGCAGAGAGAGAGAGAAAGAGAGAGAGAGAGAGAGAGAGAGAGAGAGAGAGAGAGAGAGAGAGAGAGAGAGAGAGAGAGAACAGGGAACAAACAGGAGAGAGCACTTGGGACTGACATGGATTTTTGAAACCTCAAAGCCCACTCCCAGTGGCACCCTTCCTCCAACAAGGCCACACCTCTTGATTCTTCTCCTCTCAAATAGTTCCACTCCCTGGTGTCTAAGCATTCAAATATTGGAGCCCATGGGGGCATTCTTGTGCAAACCACAGTGACTTTAGATGCATCGCAGGAATAAGTGTTAAGTCAAGGAAAGGCTCCATTGCTTTCCATGTGCTGAGGACTAGTCATAGTTTATGGTCCCAGGGCCTGTTTGAAGTGCATGACCTTTAGAAGCATGAGATCCCGTACTCCAGAATTCAGTTCCTGGTACATACAGTTTCAATCCTCTCAAGGGAAGTGCAAAGCTCTGGGGAAAGAAGGTGCTGCGTGTGTTTTATGGGTGAGAGGAAAATGTCTGTAAGCGCGGGGAACGTTCCAAGGTGTCCCTGGAATCGGTTACAGCCTCCTGTGGGAGCCACCGATGAGCTCAGCTGGGCTGAGAAATCTGTGCAGATGTCGTCTCTGAGTCTCAGCTTCAGTCCCTGCCAGAGGCTCCCTTAGTTCTCAAATACAAAGTGAGGATCACAGGCTGAGAAGCCAGCTGAAGGGCATGGGCAGGAATTTGTGGATGCTTGCTCCTGGGTACCCAGGGAGTGAATAGGCTTAGAGAACTCAAGGTAATATGCTCAGCAGAGGAGGCTGACCAGCAGAAAATTGTTAGGCATGTCTTCCCAGCTGGGATACAGGCAACGCATCCTGAATCTGATTCCCAGGAGAAGACTGCACATGGTGGAGCCTTGTAACAAGATGTCCGCCTCCCGTTGCCATCCCCAGTAATGATGGGGTGTCAGTGGGCTCAGGGAGAAATGCCACCCGGCAGTTGGAATGAGATGAGGACTTTGGCTTCTTAGTTTCCCTTCTGGGACAGCTTTTTTGAACAAAAATAAGTTAGAGAGTTTGATTTTTAATTTTTACTTACTTATTTGAAAGATATTAGCATTCATATTTCAGACTCAGACACAGGGATTTCTGGGTCACATGATCCCTCCATTTTGTTTCCTCTGAAGACTTCTGGTAGCAATCACAATTATAATAAGAAACCATGTTGACATATAAGATTAGCAAACCAAATATTACTAACATAGAGGAGACAGAGGGAAGGACTAGGAACTGTCATTGTTGCTGTAGGAAAGGTATATACAAAATTTGAATTTTCATTAAAAATAATAGAGTTGCATATGGCTTGACCTTGCAACTCTTTTTTTCTTAGGAATTTGTTATTCACATAAAAATATGGGTAAAATATACAAGGATATAATTATGTCATTCTAGTAGCAAAAAGCTGTGAATAAGCTAGATGATTATTAGTTGAAGGTTAGTATGGAATTGAGTTATACTTTTACAAGGGGATGCAGTGCACAGTGTATCATATACCAACATTTCTATATGTAGTTTTCTGTATTGTGCAGCTGTCTATAAATATCCATATGTCAGCTTATGTGGCATAAACAAGTACATATAAAATTTGCATGTAAATATGGAAGGGCTATAGACCAGAGAGTATGTCTGAACAGTGCTCAATGTTGGCTCCAGAGAATGGGACATGGGTATGTCAGGGTGGTTAGTTTTTCTTTTCTTTTCTTTTTGGTTTTTCGAGACAGGGTTTCTCTGTGTTACTTTGGAGCCTGTCCTGGAACTAGCTCTTGCAGACCATTGGTAGCCTTGAACTCACAGAGATCCACCTGCCTGTTTCCTAAGTACTGGGATTAAAGGCATGCACCACCACCGCCTGGTTAGGTGGTTGGTTTTTCATTAACTATATTTTGTATTTTTTATGTTTAGTATCTCCTTTAAAACATTTTAACGAACAAGGCCACCAAATGAAATATTCCATCAGGCCTAGTAAAAGTAGAAATTAAAACAATCAAGAGGACCAGAATATACGGTTATGCCTTGATGTTATAGTAGCAGAGCTGACTGAATAAGAACTATCTCCGCATTGTAATGTTACCTTTGATTAGAGCTAACACACACATGCAGAAAGTGTTTCAAAGAACCATTTGCTTTGAGTATGTCCTTATAATTTGTAATAGTATATTCTTTATTTTTAAGATTTATTTATTTTTATTTTTTGTGTGCATTGGTGTTTTGTCTATGTGTATGTGTGTATGAGGGTGTCAGATCCCCTGGGACTGGGGTTACAGACAGTGGGTGCTGGGAAATGAACCTGGGTCCTCTGGAAGAACAGTCAGTGTTCTTAACTGTTGAGCCATCTCTCCAGCCCCCTATTCATCAAATTTTTGATGATATGCCGTAATATAAAACACAGAAACTCTTATTTTAAAAATGGGAAAGATGAGTATCACTCAGAGAGAGAGAGAGAGAGAGAGAGAGAGAGAGAGGAGAGTTAGAGAGTAGCAGTGGTGGGGTGGAGATGGGGTTGAAGGGAGTACCTGTGTCAACTTTCTGTCTTGAAGATGCAGTTTGAGAAACAAAGGAAAATATTCCTTTCACTGCTTTGTTTTTAATTACACTGAGAATCATTGTCAAGTGGTTTTGTTGAACTCTAGTTTCGCTGGAAGGGAAAGACTAAATCATAGAAATATCAGGCTCAACCTTAGCCGTATTGCAAGTGTATTTACAATAATTACAGTACTCTAGGACTCCCAGCCTTGCTGAAATCAGTATGTCACTGATGTTCTCAATGCAGAATTGCATGGAATAGAAATTTTAGGATGCTCAATTAGACCCACAAGAGACGTATAGTTCTGCAGAATCACTTTCATCTTTTCTTTGGTTTCCTTCAGGGTAAACGGGAAGCTGGTGGCTCTAAAGGTGATCAGGCTGCAGGAGGAAGAGGGGACGCCGTTCACGGCCATCCGGGAAGGTAGGCACTCTGTCCTCTCTCTGATTCTTTATTTATGTGTTTTCCATAGCACGGTGAGTATGGTACATGTCCAGACATGCTGAGATTTAGTTACAGTGCTAAGTGTCTTATTTGATTGTATAAACTGTAATTAAAATAAAAAAAATTCAGTACCTTCTGAGTCATACCAAGTCATATGAAACAAGACAAGACCATCTTTCTATATTCAGATTTATGGGGGGGGGGAATTCATTGTGGGGTCTCTAGGTAACTGGAGAATATTTTTATGTCTGATTCTGTTTGCAGCACTACTAAAATACTAAATAACTCACTACTAAATATTAAATACTAAAATGCTAAAAGGTCAGAGTGGCATTATTATAGATTCATGATTTTTAAAGGAAATTCTTAAAAATGAAGGATTATCCTTACCTATGTATAAGGCTTTAGTTTTATTAAATAAGATTGAACTGTCTTTTGCCTTTTTCATTTATGCATAAGAGGGTTTCTGCTATTGATGAGAGCCATCTTATTCATGGGAATTTTCAGTTCTGTCATAACTATTAGGGTTAGTAGCTTCACTTCTACATCTTTTAATCAAAATGAATTCTCTTTACCTAAGTCCTCAGTTTGTTCTCCCATCAGAGGGACCAAAGCTACATCTTCTGCTGATCCAAATGATGTATCAGTGTTTTGACAAATTAGGTAGTACACTCTGTCATTATTTGGCTTGTCATTTGATAATGATAATGCTGATATGCTTTTTCCTTCTCTTCCTCTTTCTAGTCTTCCTCTTTGCCCTAATCATAGTTTCTATTGCTGTGATACAACGTCATGACCAAAGACAATTTGGGGAGGAAAGAACTTTTTATTACACTTCCGTATCACAGTCATCATTCAAGGAGGTTAGGCAAGGAACTCAAAGAGGGCGGAAATGTGGAGGCAGAAGCTGATGCTGCTTATTCGTCCTTATGGCTGACTTATTTGATATCTTTTATACCCCACGACCACCTGCCTAGGGGTGATACCACCTCCAATGATCTGGGCCCTTCCACTCCAATCATCAGTGTACCACAGGCTAGGCTAGAGCCCAGCCCGGTAGGGCATTTTCTCAGTTGAGGCTCCCTCTTCCAAAATGACTCTGGCTTGTGCCAGGTAGTCAGGATATGGTTGTTCTTCTATTTTCTCATCTCATTCTTCCTTTCAGTTCCTTGCAGTTTGGCTTTCTTCATTACCGTTTAGCTGAAACATCTTAGAAAATGTATCCATTGTCTCTTTATTATATACCAAATCCTCCCTTTTCTGGTTCTTTTTTTTTTTTTTCTAACCTTTTAGCAGATTGCACATGGTTGAAACAATCTTTCCTGCAACGGCAGACTCCAGGCAGGGTCAGTTTTTTCTCTTTGCTTTGTCTTGCCTTTTCGGTTTGTAGAACCTAAGGAGAGCGGGGAAAAAAAAAAAAAAGCCTGCTTTTCTCTAGTAAGCACCCATTCCTGGATAATTTCATTCATTCCCTAAATTTAAATAGCAGGTATAAGCTGTTGACTTCCACACATGTGTTTATTTAGTTAAGACCTTGTCTTTGGGTCCATTTTATAGATCTGTCTGCCTACTTGGAATTTTCCCTTGAATTCAACAACCTCTAAAAAGAATAAGTTATTACCAGCAAGTACGACTATTATAACAAGTTACCTAAACCTTATATCCAAACATAATTCTGGTCCATCACGTCCCATGCAGTATTCTCTATACGTGAAGGTCACGCCCAGTGGATTAACCAAACGCGGTTCTGTTGGGTCCATCTGTAAAGGTAGCCCACGTCTGTCTACAGCTGAGTGTCCTCACTGTGTCGGAGGATTCCTTGGATTGTTGCAGGAACTTTTGCATTATACTCTCCCCTTCTTTGCCATCCTATTGTTTCTTCTTTATTTTGAAACTATTATAATCTAATTACGTAAGCCATGTTTAATTAATCCCTTCATAAACCTGTATGCTGCTTTTCTTTTAACCATCCCAGAGTGTCCCATCTTAGGGTCCTCATATACTCTCTACCTCTGTCTAGAATACTCTTCATTGACCAGTTTAGGTACCAGTTACAAACTCTTATGTTCTCGTCTCAGAGAAATTTTCTATAACCATCCTGTCTACAGTTGCAGCTAGCTATTACCTTACCCACCTTATGCAGCTCACCATGCTGATAACCCTGTTTGTTTCCATTACCGTTCTTACTGGAATGTGAACTGTTCCCCCCCCCCCACTCTGTTCATATAGAACTTTAATGAGGTTAGTGACCTTGTTTGACACCCGCCCTGCAACAGCTATTGAATGGCTTACAGAGCATCATTCAGCTGAGTCAGTAAATAAGAAGGAGTGTTCGATACAGATGGTACTCCTGCAGAATCTGTCATCCAGGTGGCAGGCAGAAGATTGGAATAATACATCAAAGAAAAACACGCCATGCCATATAAATGCCAAATCATTTCTGAAGTATCGTGAATTCCCAGGAAGGTTCTCCACTAGTGAAGTGTGCTAAGATGTTGGCTGGACCTAGAGGCAGAAATCCGATGATAAACTGTGGAGTCTGGATGAAGATGGTGTCTGGACTGGCACAGAGACTGAGCAGGGGTAGAAACTCAGTGACTTTTCTTTGTGCCGGGAGTGGGGATGGTTTCCATGAGGTGGTCTCAGTGGCTGGTCACGTGGCAGTAGGGGGTACTGTGCCATTGGAGGTGGTCTCAGTGGCTGGTCACGTGGCAGTAGGGGGTACTGTGCCATTGGAGGTGGTCTCAGTGGCTGGTCACGTGGCAGTAGGGGGTACTGTGCCATTGGAGGTGGTCTCAGTGGCTGGTCACGTGGCAGTAGGGGGTACTGTGCCATTGGAGGTGGTCTCAGTGGCTGGTCACGTGGCAGTAGGGGGTATTGTGCCATTGGAGGTGGTCTCAGTGGCTGGTCACGTGGCAGTAGGGGGTACTGTGCCATTGGAGGTGGTCTCAGTGGCTGGTCACGTGGCAGTAGGGGCATTGTGCCATTGGAGGTGGTCTCAATGGCTGGTCACATGATGGTAGGGGGTACTGTGCCATTGGAGGTGGTCTCAGTGGCTGGTCATGTGGCAGTAGGGGGTATTGTGCCATCGAAGGATTTAGTTTGTACATGCTGAGTTCTAGTGGTGTGGACATGGAGTTCCCAGAAGTTGAATATAAACAACACATTTAGTAAGACCCTTAGAATCATAAAATCTTTAGTTTTATTTAATTGAATTTAGAACAGAGATTTATTTGAGTCTATATTCTGGAAGATGAAAAGTGTAAAAAGCATGGCCGTGGCACCTGAGGTGCAGAAGGGCGGCAGTCGAGAGCAGAGGAAGAACAAGAGCAGAAGTAAAAACAGTATACCTCTTGTTTTTGAGGTCAAGAGCTTTTGTGCAAATGAGAGATTGACTGTTAGTCGGGGCAATCTATGGAGAGTGGCTTTGGAGTCTGGGGTTCTGGGTTTCTTTCTTTCATCACAGTACTGCCAGGCTTCTTTGACAGAGTACCTTAGATGGCGCGTTACATAGGAGTAGATATCGCCTCATAGTTTTGGAGGCTGGAAGGCCAAAGCCACGGTACCATGACACCCTTTCTGCAAGCTGAGAGAGATGATCTGTCCTAAGATCCTTCCTTGGCTCCTAGACAGGTGTCTTGTCCCGGTGTCTCTAGGTTTAAGTCTGTGCCTGTCTGCATACAAATGTCTTCTTTCTCTAAGGACACTGGTCACACTGAATTAGAGGTTACCCTGAAGATCTTATTTTACCTTAGGTACCTCCCTGCAGACTCACAGCCAGCTACATACTGGAATTATGACATCAGCATGCAGTTTTGTTGTTGTTGTTGTTGTTGGGGAAGGGCACATTTTAGCCCATAATACCACATAACAGTTTGGGACCCTAGAAACCTTATTTGCGGAAGGTAGGTGTTGGCTTATGTCTTTGGTTATGGATTTTCTATATTGACATGATTCTTTTGATTTCCTGAGGATTCTTGAAGTTCAGATTTTTCAATGTTCGTATAATGGAAAATGGTGAAAGAATTGTTGAGGCATGGGATGGCCCATCACAAAATGATATTGTGTTTCCTTTAAATACAGTATTCTGAAGTCTCTACAATAAAGTCTGACTTCTAAATGATTTATTTACATTTTATGTGTATAATGTTTGCTTGCATATAGGTGTATGTACTATGTGAGTGCTTAGTGACTGCAGAGGCCCCAAGGGAGTGTGAGGTCCCTCCCTGAAGCTCCTGACTGGGAGCCACCTGTGAGTGCTCAGAACTAGGCCACTCTGTAAGAGCAACGAATGTTCTAAAGTTCCGAGCCGCCTCTTTATCCCCTCTGTTGTTAGCAGAAGTAAAATGACTTCATGATAATAATAAGATTGAAACAGTGTGTCAGTTTTAGATGTGTGTTCCTTTCTTGACCTCTCTTCCTGCTTCGAACAGTCTATTATGTATAGAAACAACAGCTGCTGTTACTGCTGGGCTTGTCAATCCCAGCGTTCGATGTACAGGCTAGGCGTAACTTGATGTGGATCAAGCGGGAGAACATGAAACATTGGGAGGGCGGGACACTGGGCCAATAAGAGGGAGAGCTGGAATAGTTCACCTCTATTCTGCTATTCTGGCCAATTCTTCATTTACAAAATGTCAACAGCGTGAAGACTGGGAGTTGGGACACACCATGCTCAGGAAGGGAATCTTAAGTGCCTGCTTTCCACTTAGTGGATTACCTTGGAATTTAGGGTTTAATGTAATTTTCACCCAAAGTGGAAATGCTTAGCAGCTCTAATCTTGCTTAGACTTTGTGTCCAGATAGACTGAACTGTATCTTGTTGAGCTCGAGAACATATAGTGGCTTAACTTAGGTTTAGATAACTTTGAAACTTGCAGTGTTTTTCGTGGCAGCTTTAACATAGCTGTGGCAAGGGTCAGCGTTCCTGTTTTAATTTCGAATCCTTGGGGTGGTATCTCCTCAGCTTGTGGCACTTCTGATAGAGGGTCTGAGCACAAGGAAAGGTTTGGAAGGGAGCGGATAAAGTATCTTAGACTACGCTACCTTTCAATACCTTCATCACATAGATGTTCTTATTCTGTGGTATCACTTTGTAGATCTAATAGCATAAACATTTCCTATAAAGTTTCCTACAGTTAAGGCAAGGGGAACAGTTGTCATTTCTATAGATTCTTGAATGTATGGTAGTTTTCAAAGGTAAGCATCTACAGAAATCTAAATACTCTGTAAACAAAGCAAGCATAGGTGAAAATAGTGGCAATCAAAACATTGATAAGCCAGGCTTTCTGTGAAAACTGCGCTTGAGAAACATTTGCTAGCTTTGGCTGGCTCCTGGCAATGCTTGGGGTCTTGTGACATGTGTATATGGTACCCAGCCCTCTGCCTCTTTGGTTACGTGGCCTCCTGCTCTGCGTCTCACCCTCTTCTTAGGAAGGTGCTCGTCATTGTACTCTGAGCCTACCTTAGCTGAGTGTGGGTTTATTTTAGTTCATTCCATTTATGTGGAGTATTTGCAGGTAAAGTCACACTATGAGGTCCTATGTAGAAAGGAATGTGGGGAAATATGGTTCAACTCACTCCGGATCTTTATTCTTGTTATTTTCATGGAGACATTTGAAAGGGGTGCATTTTTTGATTCAAAAGTTTATCAGAGGGACATGATATGTAGTGATGATAATATTTGCTGATCATTTTCTCTTAATAAAATGTGTGTGTATATTGTCTTAGACAAATGAATTCATTAGCATTCTCTAAGGTGATTTGGCTATTTGTTATTTTTTAAAGAAAAATTCAATTTTTTTCTCCGTGACTAAATGACTTGAGGTATGTTTCTTATAAGGTGAATTGTGTCATGTCTGTGAGTGTTGGGAGCAGTGAGACCCCAGATCCTGAATTTCTTGTAATCCCCTGATCTGAGTGCCTACAGCTGCTCTGAGCACAAGACCTTCAGGAGTTCCTGATGGCAGGAGAGTGGTTTCTGGTGGGTTTGGCTGGGGCGTGGCTATCTCTATATAATCTGCCCCTGAACAGAATAAAGGGAGCATTCTTGGGGAATTCAAGGATGACCGGTGTCACTGTCTCTCTGTCTGTGTGTGTCTGTGTATTTTAACCTCCAGTCCCCTTGCCCGAAGCTTGCTAACTGGGTGCCAGCGCACAGAGCACAGACATGGGGGTGCGGTGCACGGCAGGTGAGCATGATTAAGACTTTGGTAGGTAGTTTGAGTTTGGCAGCAGGGAGATCTGATCCCAATACCAGTATATAGACATAAAATGATAAAGGTCTATTTTGACAGTTCCTCAAGTTGATAGTTGTGATTTCGGATATTAATTCCTAAGATAAAGTACTTTAAATCTTAACTTCCAAGTCCATTCCACAAGAATCTGTTTTATCTAGGTAGAAAGTCTAATAAACTTACACCTTCTCCATTGTACAGGACTGGGCTGGTATGTGGTCATCCTTGGTTATAACCTAAGTCATTTTGTCAAATGCCCGGATGGCAGATCACATCTCCCATCATCCCCTAGTGGATAGAACTCGCCTCTTACTGATGCCCAGGGTTTTCTAATCCATCGCTCTTCTCTGACACAAATGGTCTTATAAGTGTGTTTCCGGAACTCCATTGAGTGAGGGGAAGATGAGGTCCGAAGACATGGTCTCCCTCTGTGCAGAACCAGAGCCAGTGCTGGAGAGACTGGGGAGGATGCTGTGGATCCGTAGCTGTGCTTTGTCAACACTGGTCACCATGTGTAGTGATTTCAGAATTAATAACGTACCATAAAGTAAACTTTTGGCTATGTCTTACTTTATATTAGTACAGCATTTAATCATGTGCAGTAGGTAACAATAAATTGTCTCTCACCTGTCTTAATAAATTTAGAATTTATCATTTTCATGCTCAGTTTAGGCATTTCTGTAATTAGCTGTTATATCAACAGATTTATTTTAAAGCTGCAATCTGTGCCGTGACTGTTTGAAGTTTAATAATCCTATAAGAACTAATTTGGGAGCTAAGGCACACCATAGAGATTACCAGCAAGAGGCATATTCATCTGGTATTTTAGTATGAATTCTCAAACCTAACTGTATATATTCAAATTTGCTTGGATTCCTGCCTGAGTATTGCGCAGGCCTTAAATTTTACATGCCTCAGTTTCCTCTTCTATTAAAGAGGATGGAAGTAGTACCAGTTTTAGAGATCTTGGAAGATGTAGCCATTAAATTCATGATGCTATCAACTAAAAAGAATCATAGCATGAATATTTTTTTGGAAATAAAGATGCATTACTAGGAAATAAAAATTCAAGAGAAGATTTGCATGGTAAATTTAAGAAAACCAAGAGAAGGACCAAGAAGAGCTACTTTCTCTGATGTCTCTGAGGGTAAATGATAGAAGGATGAGATTTCTTGTGGATTAGCTGTTTTGGTCTCTTTCAGATTGGAAATATCCCTCAGCTGTCCTGAGATCTTAACTATCAACTTACATTTCAGAATCAGTTGTCTTGCTTGGCACCTTTGGGTGTTTGGATAAGGACTGTTGTGTGGTGAGTTGCCCAGACACGTGATGGGGATGAAGTGCTTCCCCCATTCCTTTTCCTTACTGCTCATCAGATCCCAACATAGGACAGTCCTTTTGTGGGAGGCTCTGGTTTTCACATTGATACTGACTCTCTTGACTGAAGGACTTAGGTTTGCTGCTCACAGTATGATACCGAGAAAGAGACAAGTTACAGGGCATTCTCCCCCGTGAACAAGTAGAATTTTATTTTATTCATCTCCCAGTTTTTGGTTTAGATTTTGATTGTAGCTGATGTAAGAGAGACTGGAAGGTAATAAAATACTTAGGGGAAAAAAAGCCAAGTGTATTTTAGAACATGGATGTGTGGTTCTGAAGAGGAAAAACATGTGGGGTGAAGTATGCGTTTTGACAAGGAGCCCAGAGGGCATGGAGACCTTCGGGATGACATCCAAGCTGCTTCTTGGGACATGGACTGGATAATAGAGCCTATGCTAAGAAAGAACCTATGAAGAAGAATGGAGATTAGGAAAAATTTAAGGGAGTTCAGTCTTGCAAGTGTTAAATTTGAAACCTGGCATTCACGTGCCGTTTGTTTACATAGTGATGCTGTTGAAATGACAGATCAATTACACCCCAACTGAAGACCTCACTACTCAGGTGCAGGGTCTATGTTACTGTTCTGAGGAAGGTTGACGTTATCTTCATTTTATCAATCAAAGAACTGCAGTCTCCAGATAGTTTTGTCAAAAGACACCAACAACAGAGTCTGGTGAACTGTCTGTCACACAGTAGATTCTCAATACAAGGACCAAATGCCTGAATGCATTCCGATCCTCTCTACATTGCTGTTGAGACAGAAAGCCATAGGGTCAGAATTGTGCAGACTATCTGCTGTAAGTCAGCTAAGAAAAAGAGCAAGCTGAGACTTGGAAAACCACTGCATCAGTCAGGAAATGCTCGACGTGGTGGAGGTTGTGCCCCTCAGCAAATACTGCACTCATTGTATCTTTAGTTTCTTCATTTCTGAAATGAACTTTCTTCTAAAATGCATTATCTTTGAATAAACACTTTTGTAGCAGCCTCCAGTTAAACTGTTTACTAGGAAATTATGTCATAAAGGACTGATACTTATACTAAGCCCCAACTTTCTTATCTGCACCTTAGAGATAGTTCTGATCTGTATATTAGCACAGGATTGTTGTGAGAGTTACATGAGTTTAGCATCTTTAATAGCGTGGCAAGGTAAAAACTGAAGATGTCTTCAGAGAATTTTCAGCAATTAGAAATGCATTCAGGTGGGTGTTGCTATCTAATCCTTCTTAAATTGTCTTAAATACAAATGTATCATATCGTAACTTATATTACCAATTGACAAAACAAGATGAAATATAATACTTTTTCTAATTTAACCAACCAATAAAGCAGCTGGTTAATTGAAAGATAAGATTTTATTCTCAAATTTAAGAAAATAAAAGAAACCCACTATTTTCATAGGTTTTAAAGTCACATGATCCAACAGCTTTCAATTTTTTGTTGATATTAGCTGCCAGACAGCCATCACATTTCTCAGACTTACAAAGAATAACAATTGGACGAATTTACATAAACTTACTTAGAATTGCAGTCTAGACTCATGGATTTTTTTCCCTTCCATTTACAAAATTTTGCCTGTCAATTGTAAAAGGCTCTACAGCAATTCATGTTAATTTTTGCAGTGACAGACATAAAGGAATATTACTAATGGTTTAAAAGAGCTATTTTAGCACAATAAACTCATGTCTCATTATAGCATGTGTATGTGTAAAGAACACTGGTGATACAATTATGGGTTTTTCCAGCTGGTTAAAGATTGAGGCCAGTACTATCATTTGAAAGAAAAATTTCTGAATACTTAAATTTGACTCCAAATTCCCATGTTTATCTTCGGTTTTTACCTGGCCATGCTGTTGAACGTGTTGCCTCATCTCTTTCTCTCGACAGTCCTGAGTTAATACCTCAGTACAAACGTCTATCCTGCAGAGAGGAAGATGAGGCCTAGGGATAAATGAATTCTTCTTTGTCACACATTTGCTAGAAAACAAAGGTTTTAACTGAGGTGTTTGTTCAAAGATAATTCATTCTTCACCTAAAAGTTTCTTGGAAAATTTAAAAAATATTGCAAGCTCAGGAACCTGTATTAATAAATTTTTATACATGTAAACTTATTTTATATTTATTGCTTATATGATAGTTGTGAACATAGCTGTGTATTGCTTTAAAATTATTAAATTATTTTAAATACTTAGTATTTCTTTATATTTGGGAAGTCATTACATTGTTATGCTACATACCATGTATACTATCTAGTAATAGAAAGAGTCAAAAGGTAGGTGAACTGTGAACTAAATTTCACGGCCAGTGTCATGCTTACTGTTAGAATTTGGTGCTTTATATATCTTGAGACTCTATATTAAGTCATATTTTCTTATATGTTTAGTGAGTACTCAGTAAAGATACCAAATAATGTGACTTTTTTAGTAGTCCTTTTGAAAAACAGATACACCATATGTATTGGAAAGAGGAGAAAGGACTGGGCAAGTCGTGGTTGTAAAATTCCTATAAAATTTCATGTCTGCAAACATGTCGGTAGACTACAATTAAAAGAAGCACAAAGAGACCCGCTGGTAAACTTTTGAAAGTAAAATTGCTTAAAGCAAAAGACAAATGGAAATCTTGAAGGTAGGAAGAGACAAGCAAGTCATCAGAGCAGAGAAAACTGTACTCAAGAGCTGACCTCTAGACTGCCAGATGTAGGAAGGCAAGGTACTGACATATTCTAAAAAACAAAAGAAAAGAAAATGAAAACCTGTCAATTAAAATTATACATCTCTTTAGAAGAGAAGGCAAGTCTTGTTCAAATGAGGAAACCCTGAGTGAGATACTCAGGGAAGTGTGTCAGGATGGGTGCACGTGGCTCCAGACCCACGTTTTAGTAGAAAAAAGAATAGGATGTTAGAAATGGTAACTTGTGAGTAAATATGCACAATTTTATAAAGATATTATTCTTTCTAAACTCAGAATCTGTAAAATATTAGACTGTTTAGCATAGTGACTGACATTTCTAGATACAGATTACATTATTAGATACAGACCTAATGTCTGTGAACGAGAGAAAAAGCTATATTTTAAAAACATTAAGCAGATGTTAGCCTGGAGTAAACTGCAATAAATTAAGCTGTGAATTATAATTCATGGAATAATCACTAAGAAAAATATCCTGATTAAAAGTCAACAAAATGTGATATGGTTTATTTCAAAGTATGATGAAAAAGACCAATGCAAGAAGGCAGAAAGGAGAACCCAGGAAAATACGTGGAGCGTTCCTGCAAAAATGCAATAGACAAAGATAAAAGTCTACCACATCAGCGTTCTGAACTTAAGATGTCCAGAGAAAAAGGTTTTCAGGCTGGATAGAAAGAGAAGAGGCAACATTATATATTCTATGAGAGATGAGCTTTAGTTCTATGGACTCAAGAAGATAAGTGTAAAAGGATATGTATCCATAGGAAATCTGGTAAGATAGAAACTAGACTGGCACTAGCAGACTCCTTTGTACTTTTCCTACAGACAGAGACATTTCATGATGATGTCAGCATGTGAAGATGGTTTCACGATTAGGAACACATAAACCCAACATTAGAGTTCAAATATACGGGAAGAATAATCTTGTATGCTTAATAGAAAAAAGTAGATAATTCAGCAATTAATATTATTCCACAAATATCAGTAAATCAGTTGGAAAAAGTCAACCAAGATATAGGAGACAGAAATGATATGGTAACCAACGTGGCTAATAGATAGTTCACCTAACTCCAGTAGAGTATACATTTAACTGAAGAGCAAACTGAACGTTCTGAAAAGTACATCACAGATTAAACCTTAAGACAAGTCTAAGTACGTGAAAAATGATGGAAATGTTTCAAGGTGTGGATTCTGTTTACTGAACTATTACATTGAAAACAGAGCAAAACTACATTTGGGGAAGTTGGGAATTAAAAAAAAAACATATTCTGGGTAATCTATAGACCAAAGAACAATGAAATTTGATGTTGTGTTCTTAATGAATATAAAAACATTGTGAAAATTTGTCGGTACAGATAAATGAGTATTTGGGAGAACAGGCTGAGCTGGAAACATGCATTTCAGAAAAGAAAAATATGATTTCAGCTTTAAAAAATTTAAGGTTTTAAACCCTATTGAAAAAGAGTAGCAAATTTATCTTCCAGCAAAGAGAAGGAGAATAAAGACCACAGTGGAAATCAGTGGACTGGAAGACAGAAGCAGTAGAGAAGCCAGTTAAACAGAAAGCTGCGTCTTTACTATGAGATATTAGTAAACACCCAACCAAACAGAATTAAAATGGCATAAGTTACCACACCAGTGAGAAAATATCACTATTGATCTTGAGAAATGATGAGACTTTAACGGGGTACTATGAGCAGCTTAATTTCAGCAAATCAGATAAGTGGACAAGTGATATTGTCAGAAGCTATTGCTCTGACAATTAGATGTGTTAATGAAGAATAGATTAATACTTTACAACAAATACAAATCTCAACCCAAACTTTATGTGTTCAATATAAAATCTATAGGATTTCTGAGCATGGACCTGCAGGAAAGCTTTCATGACTTTTGGACTAGAGTTTAGCAGAATTTGTAGAAGATAGCTCATAAATTAAAGTGTAGTCTTTGAACACAGATCTAGGAAAGCAAAGAGACAAGTTACAAAAGAAGAAAATATTGCCAAATAATATATTTGATAAAGGATTGATATCTAAAACATATATAAAAGGCCCAAATTCAATAATGAGGGAACTCATATGTTATAAATTATATTGTAGAATTGCACACACAAAGCTTGTTGAAGAGTGAGGTAGAACCCATTGGTAGCAAGTCAGGGTCTTTTGGGTGAGCGGCATCTTTAGAAGCTGGGGTGGCAGGTCTACCTTCAGGCCCAGGTGCTGTCAGCTTTTGGCGAGCAGATATACAGCATACTATTTGATCAGTGTAAGAAAGTAGCTCAATATGAGAAAAGAATTATATAACTTGTACAGCCAAGGAGCTTATTGTTTGTGGAAGCTTACAGGTCCAACTTTTATGGCTTGCAGGGGAGAAGCAGCCAGAGGGACTGTTGAGTGAGGAATGACTGCTCCTGCTGTTTTCTGGCCTGTGCCCTCCCAGCTGCAACTCCATTTGAATCCTCTTGTAAGACCTCATTAAGTACCGCCTCTTCCCTGCCATCCCTTTGTCTTTCTTACTTTTTGTTTCTCTGCTTCCTTTTTGTTTCTCTGCGCTTTGTGTGTTTTTTGTATGCTTCCATTTCAGTGCTTGATTCCATTAAGCTTTCCGATCAGCTGTGCCATGATTATTAATTCTGAAATAAATTGGGCCATGATTATTTCAGAATTAAGAGTGGCAGTAATCACTGGCATAGTCTTAGGGTACGTAGGGTTTGGTCAGAAATGGGCAGAGGGAACTTGTTGCTAAGTAGCTAGCTGAAGTAGAAATATTTTCCCTGCAACACACCAGGCAAACCCCACACTTTGCCTGCCTAGAGGGAATTCTGTCTTGTGACAGTGGGTATGTAGGTTGTCCAGAAATTATCTAATGCAGACTCTGCCTGTTCTGGTGTCCACTCTGATTCCTTCAGAATGTGAACCTGAGCATTGTTCTGATCAACATCTTAGTTTTTATGATTACTTTTAATCTTTTTATTACCATTATGTTTGGGATCTACATGAAAACACTACGTTTTCAGGAAGGAGATAGAACTGGGTGTTGAATGCATTCATTTCAGTGCTATTATGAATAAAGAGCCTGACTTGATAGATAGATCTATTGTAAGATTTGTATGCTCCAAGTTACTGAATTCATACTCTACTCAGCCTGAGGGCTCAAGACATTTACCCTTGAAGGAGCTTAATACTGAGTTGTGGGGGCTGTGAAGAGCACCAAGGACTGTGTGTGTAATCTGGTCCTATCACTTACAAAAGATCAGCCTAGCCCTGGGGAGAAGTGTTAAAATGAGCAAGATCAGTGCAGCTCAGACCTAGACTGAGAGTCCTGTGCATCATCCCCGCAGAGAGCCAGCCCTGGCAGTGACTCAGCTCTTCCCAGTGCTGCTTACCTCACATTGGAGCCCAGCTTTGTGTGAAGTGCCAAAAAGTAGGCCGTTCAGTTTTCTCGGCATTTCTCATTTTCTGGTGACATTTTAGAATGCAATAGAACTCTTCATGAAACCATCAAATAATAATTCCTAATAATCCCTATCTTAATTTATAAAAAAAATCCTAATTAATAGCTTATATGGGGAAAATGTACCATTATAGAATATCATGGGAAGTTCAGAAGTGCAAAGTTAAAGGAAACTCTGGTTTGGGTTATTTATATTTTCTGGATATTTGCCATCTCAGTCAGTCCTCTGAGCATACCCAAGAGCATTTAGTTGATAGTAGGACTTTTTAAGGAGCCCTAGCATTTTGAATGGGACCCAAGAAAAAGAATTAAAGGAAATACTCAGCAAGAACTTGGCAGTTGTCTTTCCCTCCCTCCCTCCCTCCCTCCCTCCCTCCCTCCCTCCCTCCCTCCCTCCCTCCCTCCCTCCCTCCCCCTCTCCCTGTGTGTGTGTGTGTGTGTATTCTGTAGCTTAGGGCTAGTGTGGGCAGGATATAGCAGCAAAGGTGGGGTACTTTTATGATGATGATGAATTGGTTTTTAGAAGTCTTTATGGTTAGAAAAATTTCTTGATGGAGACAAAGACTGATTTTTCAGCATACTGGGGCTTTTTTTGTCATCAGAGAATTATGCCGATTTCCATGATAAGCAGTAAAATGGTTTTTGTTTGCTTAAGCTGACTATGTTAATGTTTGGAAATGCTAAATATAGTGAATAAGTGGTTGTCTGTGACCTCCCTCCCTCTTTCCTTTGCTCTTTTCTTCCTCTGGCCTGACAGGTTCTTATTATCTAGTCTTGAGCTCAGACCAGTCCTCCTACCTTGACCTCTTAGGTACTGAGATTACAAGCCTGTTCTGTTACACCAGGCTTCTTTTTTCTGCCCTTTCCTTTCTATCTCTTTTGCAAGGGTTTCACTGTGTAGCTCAGACTGTCTTCACTCTCTCATGTATTTTGTCTCAGGCCCCGGGAGTGGGGGTTACAGATATGCACTGCTGTACCTTGCGCTCACACTGTTGTCTAAATGCCATTGTCCAGACTGTGGAGAGTGCAAGCCAGTGAGAAGCAGATAGCATTTCCACTGTTGTTTGGCCTTCCAGGATCTGGAATATGTCTTTCCTTCTGCTACCCTCATGGTAATGTGTTTTGAGTACTGCATATGGCTTGAGAGTTGCAGAAGGCAAATGACTTATAAGTCTGTGGAAGTGATGGCCAGTGGATTCACTACAAGGTCTATATGACTGAACACTGGGATATGTGGTTTCTTACTGTGAGATCGCAAGCAATGGTGACGTTGACGGCAGCATGCTTTGTTGCTCTCTCAGCCAGGGTCGGCAGACCAACATCTGGACCAATCTAATATACGCAGCCCTCACTCAGGCTCAGGGGTGTTAGAAAGCAACCAAGGCTTGGCTGGCAGGAGCACTCATCACCAATAAATAGTGGAATAATGGATTAACCACCATTAAGACTCTTGCTGTGTCATAAAGTCAACTGATATGGCAGAACCTGTGTTCATGGTGGAAAAATTTATGCAAAAGAAATTTGAGAGCTAAACTCCACTGAACATGGAAGACAAGACAGTACAGCAGCTTTGTTTTTAAGTGCATGATTCAGTGTTTTCAGAATTGAAGATCTGGTGGTTTATCTACAACTTGAGTACCATACTTCTAGATAGTTCTTCTGTTTCCTGAAGATTTCTGCCTCGGTGGTAACTTATTGAAAGTAAATGGCAAACAAATCCATACTGTTTTAATTTTCATATTTCCCTAAACTGTTAAAGTTATTCTGACCAAGAAATTATTTAAAAACTTGATTTTTTTCCTTTGACCTGAAAATTTGGGAGAATGTTAGAAAATTATCATCATTGAATTTGCAGTGCTTTAATATGATATCCTGCTTTCTTTAAGTACAATATTAATCTAAAAATGTTTGAAACAAAAATGATTAAAACCTACAAAGAACAAAAGGCCATTTTTTTTTTTTTTTTTTTTTTTTTTGGTTTTTCAAGACAGGGTTTCTCTGTAGCTTTGGAGCCTGTCCTGGAACTAGCTCTTGTAGACCAGGCTGGCCTCGAACTTCAAAAGGCCATTTTTATACACACAAACATGCACAGTTTTCAGCCCAGCTTTCCTTTGCTGCTGCAATAGTGGATATGTGCTTATGCACATGGAGAGCAAGACATGATCAGAAAAACATGAGCATGCGATTTTAGTGACTCGATAAATGTGTATACCATTTTGCACATAGGCAAATCTATAAATACAGTGTCATATTGTGCAGGTTATGTGTAGAATTGTTGCTATAAGCTTTATGTGTCATTGAAGGGCAGCATGTGACTTTTTATACTTCAGAGATGAAATACAGTGCAAAAGCTAACTTAGGATGACACTCACAACACAGACTATCCTAACCTTTGGATTTTTCATACAAAGTGTGTATTCTTTTTCCATTACAAGGACGTAATTGAAATGACTTGCTTTGTGGATGTGTCTCACAGTGTGGCCAGCATACTTTCCTTGAGGCTTATATTTCCAATAGATGGTACTCTATGCATATGTGCACATTTGTACCTTCAATACATCCCTGAAAGGGTAATGCTCATTTCAGACAATTCATTCTTCATAAGTGCATTCTGTGTTTTGCATTTTCCTGCTGAAAATGATGTCTTCTATAAATTTCACAGTGATAAACATGAGGGAAACTTTTTAGTTGCTGTGGGTCCATTAAATCTATATCTAGTCATTAGAGAGGAGGGAGAAGACATTGTAAAAATGTTTGAATGATTACCTAAAATACACATATTAATTTAGAAAGCCACCATTTCGAGGACTCTCAGTTTGGTGAGGCAATCTGTTGGGCTTCACCTATAGAAAAAGGAGCATTGTCATGCCTGATATTTGCCCTTTTATGGGTGAGCAACAGAATTCTTCTCTTTCAGATTACTTTCATAAAAGAACAGCAAGAAGTCACTACATTAAGACAGACACAATTCAAGCATAAAGACTAATCTTTTATGGGATTTTCTAAATAAAAATGAGAGTATTTCCTTAGAAGGTTATACAAATCCATGACCTTCTCAAAACTTTTATTCTTTTTAACTTTGTTTAATTTGACACCATTTGCTACTGTCACTTTTGATTGTTTTTCTCCTGGGGTGCCACTAATGCCAGTGCCAAATGTTCCTGGAGATACCCCTTCCCCCATCCCCAGGGTCACCAGATAGAGTATGGAGGCCAGTGCGGATAAACAGTGAACAATTTTGAGCATAAGGGTGGCCTTTAAAGGATAGCTGTGTAGACGGAGTCTGCGCTTATGTTTCCCAGCCGCCCAGACCCGAATAATCACACAGAAGCTCTGTTAATTACAACACTGTTTGGCTGATGGCTCAGGTATATTTCTAACTAACTCTTACATCTTAAATTAACCAATATCTATTAGTTTATGTGTCACCACGAGGCTGTGGCCTACCGGTAAGTTTCCAGCATCTTTCTCCTTTGGCAGCTACATGGCATCTCCCTGACTCTGCCTCCTTTCTCCCTGCATAATGTTTAGTTTTCCCGCCCAGCTCCATTCTGCCCTGCCATAGGCTAAAGGAGCTTCTTTATTAACCAATGGTAATAAAACATATTCACAGCATACAGAGGGGAATCCCACATCATAGCTGGGCATCCTATATTCTTATTTGCTAGTTGGCCATCTTAATTCTTCCTCTCTGTGGTGGTCATCTCTGACCATCCAGAACTCTGTTGCCTCGACTAACTTCACTCTCTTATGCAAGTAAATTAGCTTCATGGAGCCACCCATCACTTCTTTGTGGTGATTTTCCCAGTCTCCTGGTGATAACTTTTCAATCCACATCCTTACCTTTGCTCTCAGCACTGAATTTCAGAGAGTGGAATGTAGCTCTAGTTGAATATCCTGGTTTCTCCACCTTGACACTAAGCCACCTCTGTTCTGGGTGCCTCAGACCATGTTCTCCGTGTTGCCTTCAGGGTTAGTGTTGTCACCTTATATTGAGGGTCTTGTCAGATTTCTTTTCTCCACTTAGGTAATCTCTCAACTTGATTTTAGAATGGTCACCAATGTAACTACTTCTCTGTGTCCTTTTCAACTTCATTGCAATGATCCCGTGAATCAGTGAGCCTAACTGTTCTATTGCCCAAGAGAATGGCATCCTATACTAAAAGGGCCCACTGTATAGTGTAAGGGATGGGGATGTGGAGTGAGAACTGGCTTAAAATGCTGTGCTGTGGAGAAGTTACTCAACAGAGTTGACCTTCTGTCTGCTTCACAAGAAGGGAGTTCAGGAAACTGCTCTTTTCTTTTCGTGCTCTTGAACTATTCTACTGACAGGTTGGACTTGTGAAGTTCTCTACTTCCTAAAAAGTAAACTCGTTTTGTTAGTCATCTGTTAATATCCATTATGATTGTGATATAATACCATTATAATTGTGTTTAAATGTAATAAAAATAGACTATGATACTTTCGAATGACATGGCCACACAAGGATTAAATTGCCCTTTACTGGCAATATTTTAAATATTTTCTGATTAAGTTGTTTTGGTAAATTTTACAGTTCTTTTTTTTTTTTTTTTTTTCCTCTAAGAAGCGATTAAATTATCTTCAGGAAATAGTGGAAGGTTACCTTTGGTTGTACAGGCCAGCTTTCTGACTTCAGCTCAGGATTCATGACCAAATTAACATGTGAATGGCTGGAGGTCTCTTCATGAGGAATGGGATCATATCCATAACTAAAACTCATGCACACAGCTGATGGGGGCTTGAATTTAGCAATACAGTAGGGGCAAGAGACTTCATTTCTTCTCCTGTTCCCCCTGACCTGCTCTATGTCTGCTATAGTGTTGATCCCTGCGAGCAACTGGCTCATTGAACAGAGTGCACCTGCAGCGTTGAAGGCCAGAGAGCCTCCGAGGAGAACTCTTCTGTAAGTGATGGAGACAGCAGGCTCAGTGCAGTCATTGGCAATACTTCTATTTAAGAAAATGCCCCTGAGCACAACTAACAACACAGAATGACTCTTTTTAAAAACTAAACTCAAATAGCTTCAGAGCCAGGAGACTCTGTAACCTTTGCTCCCGCATGACTTGCTGTGGAAGAAATGGAGATGTCTACATAGAAACCATACCCCAGAAGTGATTATGTTTATCTTTAACTTAAAAAATATTTTTTTGAAGCAAGATTTTACTACATAATTTAGAATGGCCTCAAATTCATGAGGCTCCTGCTTCAGCCTTCTTAATCCTGGGATTGCTGCCAAGGCTATCATCACACCCAGCAGAAGTGATGGTTTTTAGCTAAACTCTTTTTGGGGTAATGTTATTTTAGAAAAAGATTGTCTTGTATGCAAATTGTAACAGATACGATTTCTCTCTCTCTCTCTCTCTCTCTCTCTCTCTCTCTCTCTCTCTCTCTCTCTCTCTTTTCCTAGTTGAAGGAGCCTGAATACCAGGAACTTGGCAATTGTTTTTAATAGATTCTTTTACTAAGATGACTAACTAGGACTGACATAATCCCTGTGGCACGAGTCTGTCATTGTTTACCAATGCTATGACTCACGCTTGGGGAAGGACTCTTCGAGGACATATGGATGCAAAAATGACCACCTAGAGCATTCATCCCTCTCCCAGTCAAAACTCCTAGCAGTTTTGTTTTTCAAATTAAAGACTTGATTAGTCATCTGCATAGAAATTTCAGAAACTGCTTTTGCAATTACAGTTATCTGTCAAGAATTCCTCCCAGAGAGATGGAGTAAGAATGCTAATTAATTCCAGCTTCCAGAGCAACTTACGTGTGAGAGTCTGAGTTCAGCTTCTAGCAACTTAGGGGAAGCGCGTAAGTGCTTATAATTAGCAACAACAAAGAACGCCTTGTAGGCTATTAATCTGTTCACTTTGAATTCTTCAATGAAACTTGACTGTTCTTGTGTTACTCTCTAAGAATGCAGTGTTCTGGCTGCTTGTCTGTCTCTGTAGAAAAAGTATTGGTAGGAAAGCCGGACCAAAGGGAGATTACTTTTTAAGGGTTACTTTTAAAGTTTTAAATTTCTCATTATTTTTAAACTTTAACGTTCAATAAATGTCCATATACAGTTATACATGTTTTAAAAATTAAAACTATTTGTGACTGATTTAAATGTTATAGAAAAATGTGTTAAAAGCCTGCAGTTCCCATAAACCTCTTTCCTTTGCCGTGGAGTTTCTCTATTGCCAGCATTGAGTGTGATGAGGAAATATTGACATGGAATATGACTTGAAACCATTGTCTATATTAGGGTACATTCTGCTCTTTGTGGAAATGATGTCATATGTCCGTCATGACAGTATCACACACAGCGTTTCACAGCTTTTAATCTTCATATTTACTTAACGTCTTACATACAACCAACCTCCGCCAACTATTGATCTTATTTGTTGTCTCTGTAGTTTTCTTTTCCCAGCATATGGTATGGGTAGAACCAGAGTGGCGAGCCTTTGTGTAACTGCCTCTCCACTCAGCAACGTGCAGTTAAAGGCCGTGCAGATCATTTTGTAGCTTTGCAGCTCATTTAAGATGAAATAGGATTGCATTTTATGAATGTGTCATAAATTACCTGCTTGTGTACTCCAAAGCTTCTTTAAGTTTAGGCAGTTCTGAACAAAGTGGCTAAGGATATTCTCATTTTTTAAATATATATTTATTTCTGTTTTGAATGTCTTGCTTGCACATGTGTAAATACACCACACTGGTTTCTGTGGAGGCTGTGATTAAACTTACAGACTATTAGGCCCCACTACATGTGTGCTGGAAGCCAAACCCAGGTCCTCTGCAATGGTGGCAAGCCATGTTAACCCCGGAGTCTTCAGCCCATTGCTATGCACATTCTTACTAAGTTTTTGAATGAACATAAGGTATTGGTTCATTTGATGCTGTATCCAGCTTTGTCGCTGTCACACGAACTTAAGGGAGAGAATATCCAGGATGACACTTTTATCTTCGCTCATGGTTTCAGGGCTTTGGTCCATGGTTGACGGATGTATTGGGTTTGCGGTGAAACATAAACGTCACAGAAGAAAGGCGTGGTGGCTGAAAGTTGCTCACCTTGTGACAAGGTGGACAAGACTGACAGGAAGGGCAGAGGGACAAATACACCCCTGAAAGGCACAGCCCAGTGACCTCTTTCTTTCAGCAAGTCTTCACCTCCTAAAGGTGAAGTACTTCCCCAGTACTTCCCAGTGTCCCAACAGTGACACTCACTGAAAATAAGCCTTCAGCATCGGAATCTCTAGGGTGTATTCCCCTTCCAAGCCATAACAGGTACCTACTTTCTTCTATCATTGAAATGAGGTAGACATTGAGTGTATATGTTAGGATAAAGCCCAAACAACACCCGTGCGCACCCTACTACTTTTGTGGAATGGCAGATTAGTGACTATTGAATATATAAAAAGGTATTAGAAGAGTCAGGCAGAACCTGGAAGAATGTTTTACAAATTAACTCTGTATTTATTTGTTTATTTTTATGTATGTGTGTGTGTGCGTGCGCGCACACGCTCGTGAACACAGGTGTGCAGAGGCACATGTGTGGAGGACAGAGGACAGCTTGTAGAAGCGGGTTCCCCCTTCCACCATGTGGATCCTGAAGATTGAAGTCAGTTTGTCAAGCTTGGCCCTCTGTGCCATCTCACCAGCCCTGGACAGACATTTTCCTATAATATTTGCAGAGCAGCCTAGAGAAGCAGCAACTAATGCTTAAGTCCTATCTCAAACGTCCTTAAATCCCTAGTTATAAAACCTTTGTCAGAAATGATTTGTTACATGATTTGTGTACTTGTCCCTGTGTTTCTCTGTGTGTGTGTGCATGTCAAGTGCATACAGGTGACCACAGAGGTCAGAGAGAGTCAGATCCTGAAAATTCCTGGAGGATTATATTGGAGGTTATGAGCCACGTGTCCTGTGTACAGGGAACCTACATAGGGTCTTCTGGAAGAGTGGCAAGCGTTCTTCACCACTGAATTCTTTCCAGTTCTCTGGAAATATTTTAAATGCCTTGGTAAAGTTAATATGCTTGGTTCTTTTTAAGCATTCAGACGTTGTGATTTTATAACCAGTACTTCTGCAAATATTTAATCTCTCCTTATAAACCTATTAAGACATGTATTTTAAATGTAGATCATCTAAAGCATTTCAGTATTGGTGGGAACCTATTAAAATTCTCTCATATGTTTTCATTTATATGAATTTAACATAAATTAAAATTGTAAGTACAGCTTTTGATATACGAAACTTATAATAAACACACCATCAACTAACTACTAAATTCTGTCCCTGTGAGTATACATTGTGGTAGTTTGAATGTAATTGGCAACCATAACCTCATAGGTGCTATTGAGAGGTGTGGCTTTGTTGAAGTAGGTATGGTCTGGTTGGAGGAAGTGGGTCACTATATGGGCAGGCTTTGACGTCTCATAAATGTTCAAGCCATGCCTAGTACCACTTCCCGTTGCCTGCAGATCAGAGATGTAGAATTCTCAGCTTCTTCTCTAGCAGCATGTCTGCTTGCTGAAGCGTTAGTCTAAATAATCTCAATCAATAAAAACCAGGAGTCGGAAAATGGGTTGAAAACCTGGAAGATCAGAGTACCTGGAGCAGCTGTGCTTCCTACCTGTGACCTTCCTCAGTCCAAAAGGGACCAGATCCTGTCTCTGCCTGGCATTATCACTTCCTTTCTTTCACCTCCTGAGTGCTGGGATTAAAGGCTTGTGCCACCACACCAAGCTTCTATGGTTAACTGGTGACTACTAGCTCTGCCCTCTGATCTCCAGGCAAGCCTTATCTGTCAGAACACAAAATATCACACAACAGCTTGCCTGTTGCTATGTCCCATCACGATGACAATGGACTGAACCTCTGAACTGCAAGCCACCCCAATTAAATGATTTCCTTTATAAGAGTTGCCGTGGTCATGGTGTCTCTTCATGGCAATAGAGTCCCTAAATAAGACATACACTGATTCTTAAACCTATCATCAATGGTTTAAAATATGGTTTTGATTTGAATCGTGATGTTGCTGTTTAAAACTAAACCTTCACAGTGTCCTGATATCCATAGTGATCCAGGGTGACCGTTACCAGTCGTGGTGGCCTTGTGTTATGAAGTGAGGCTGGAGACTTACGCAGCTAGAAAGTCAGGACCAGTTGGGAGGCTGCCATCTGTGCCCAGTGGCATTGTTCTTTTGGATTGGTGAGGGATCATTTGAGGTAGCCCTTGTCACTAAGGTCATACAACCAGGTTTCTGCTTGGAAGTCTCTCCTTTTCCCTTTAAGTCAGGTGAACTTAACCCTCCACCTTTTCCTTGAAAGCTTTCTTGTTTTCCTATTTCTCTTCCTGATGGTGAGGTCAGGACTCTTTGTTTCCACTTTTAAAATGAGTTCTTTGAGTATTTTGTACAATGTATTTTAATCATTATTCACCCCATTCCTCCAATGCTTCCCAGATCTTAAGCCCTTTTCTTTCCCATTCAACTATGAGGGGTGTGTGTGTCTGTCTGTGTGTGTGTGTGTGTCTTCCAGCAGCTGTCAGTTGCCAGTAGCCACTCAGCTAAGAGCAGGTCCCTGCGCTCACTTTTTATTCATGACACCATATTGGGGCCAAGAGCTTGTAGCTTGATAGGGCGTACATCCTAGGGCAGAACCTACTACTGTTACTCTGCTGGGAGGACACAGTATTAAACTGACTTCTAATGCTTTATCTTTTACCCAGGGATCATTACATCCCTCAACTCTGGTCAAGTCTTTCTACTCTTGTCATTGTATTTATTTGTTTATTGCAGTAGATGTTGATTAACAGAGAGACCCACTATTGTTAAAGATGCAGAAAATAAGAGACTGCATGGTGCTGAGCCCTAAACGGGACATCTGTAATTATTCCTTCCTCCCAAGGCTCAGGGGTTCTTAGGGAAGAGGCGTGTTAGCTGATTGTAAGAGCGACAGGTGACGGACAGCTAGCAGGAAACTATTTCCCATACATGGAACAGTGTTTCCTGGACACAAGGATTTTCACATAGGAGATCGGAGCTCCTCATGCTGATGCAAAACAGTCATTTTGAATTTCCCTCTTTATTATATCTCTGACATATGTCTGACTTTCTGTGGAAATCGCCTGCTAGTTTTAATGACTCACTGGAAGAGCAGTGACTATGAGCTTCTTGCATTAAGGAATGACAAATTATGACTTTTTAGAACATATGAGTTCTTGTGTAACATCTGTGCTGTAAATGAGTGACTCTTGTAAGGGCCAGAGTGACTTTCAGATAGAAATGTAGCCTTTCGATAACGTTTCCCTCTGGAGAACAGCTTTTGGGTTAGGTTGTTAGCTGACTGGCCCCTTTCAGCTCCCACGTCTAGTCTGTCATTGCATTCTTTTGGCTTCACCCTAGGAATCTGGCAACATCTTAACCTGATTCGTGGCTACTGTCACCACTAGTTTGGGCTCAACAGTTAAATACTTCTCGACTGTTTCTTCTCTGTAGTCTTTCTGCTCTATGACAGCTGTCATTCTTGAAACATAAGCCAGAATGTTATTCTATCAATATTGTCTCTCCAGTGGCTGTAATCACAAGGGACTCAATTAGAAAATCTCTGCCTGTATTCCTAGGTCACGGGCTTCTCTCTGGCTTCATATTCCACCAGTGTGTGTGTCTGTAGCCAGACTGTCCTCGGTATTGTTTTTGGATCACTAAGCTCAGCTCAGTCCCCACCTCAATACCTTTGGACATCCTTCTCCTTTCTGCCATCACATGACAATACACCCCTCTCACAGATGTTATTACATCTCTGCTCAAGGTTCGCCTCCTCAAAGGTATTCTCTGACCATTGCTTCTGAATTATGCTCCCTCTTGTTCCCTACTGTTTTCTGCCCCACTCCCTGCCACTCTGTGGTCTCGTCAATAGAAAACTGCGTCCCGATTGCTGGTATTCTACATTTTAATTTATTGATTGTCCCAAGTGCATTTCAATGACTTTGGCTCCTGGAATACTTCCTGGCACTAATGTGTTCAGTAGCGTTTGTGGCAGATGTACGTGCTGAGTGGAGGAACTCATGGCTCCTGTTCACAGTGAAAGCTCAGTGGAAGTGCAGAGGCCTTTGTACATTGTGATATATTTGTATATTATAATAGAGCTGCATTATAGTGTCTCAGCCATACAAAGTTCCAATAAATACTTATTGAATAAATGGTGAGCAGTTTGCAGTGTGGATCTCTGTCTCACATTTCAAATCCTGGTCTTAGATTCCCTTCATCATGCTTTCTGCATCTGGGTAACTGAGCCTTCATCTCCCTAGCTCCATTGATGGCGTGGCCAGTGGGATCTGCTGTAAGTTAACACTAGAACAGCTGAGCTAAAATCACGCCCTTAGCTTGTTGACTTGAGTTTTCTTCTGTCTTGCATTTTTATGTCAAGGAAAACCAGGAGACAATTAATGTAAGCGCAAAGCCAAGAAGAAGATGGAGTACTTGAAATGATTGGAAGGCTTAGAGTTGCTAAAGTAACTTGTCATCTCTGGCAAAAAACTGACACTAAACACTGCCATTTATAAACCATTTCATGTACAGTATAATTTATAGTAAAATTCACAGTATTTAAAGGAAGATAAGTATGTTCATGAGGAATAGATCTGAAAACCCCCTAAGTAAGATCACATTTAAAAATATCAGTCAAAAAAATCCACTGCTCCAAATTGAAGTGTCGTTTAGGATGAAATAAGCTTTTATGTATGAAGAGCTAATTCAGGGCATAAAGCACTTACACCATTACTGTTAGCATGTGTGAAAATGAACTCAGATTAAAAGGAATTCTTAAACTTGTGGTGTAGGTCAGGTCTTCCCTGTGTAAAGGCACTGTTGCCAAGTTATATCCCCTGAACCCAAGAGTGCCATGCATGCATCTCACCTCCCTAGCCCTCTCTTTATCTCTAACCCTGCTGGTGCTTCTGCTTGCCCTTGCCTTTGTCTCCAGAAGAAGCAGAACAGTGGGATTTCGGTATTCAGAATCATCTAATATGATGTTAATTCCATCACGTGGTGTCACGTGATCCGTGTTTATTTTAAATCACCCTCATGTTCTTTAAAAATGGGTGCTTTGCAACTGTTTGTTGTCATTGGAAACCACTTCTTTGCTAGCATTGAAGAATCATTTGCCAAATGATTCATATGATATGAAGAACACTGGGTTCCGGGCTTGCCTCTCGGGACCATATTGGCATACCAGAGTCCTCAGAGTTGATGATGCTGTTAATTGTTAGCTTGACGGAACCTGGAATTCTTGGGGAGTTTGGGCTGTGGGGGAAATTATTTTGATTGCATTAATTGAGTTGGCAAGGCTCTTCCACTAGGGGTGACATTTCCTGAGCTCAGATCCTGGACTATATGATAAAGGGTGTTGAGCTCATACATGAGCTCATACATTCATTTCTCCGTGCTTCTTTGCCGTGGGCACAATGAGGTCAGCTGCCCCTGTGCTGCGACCTTGCTGCCATGATGGACTGTAATTGTGAACTGTGAGCCAAATAGACTCTTTCTCCCTTAAGTTGCCGTGGTCAGGGGATTTTAGCATAGCAACATGAAAAGGAGCTGAGAGAGCAGACAGTATTGGGAGGATTCCTGAATGTACATGCTAGATAACAATGATAACAAAGATCCCTTGTGTCTGAGATTCAGGGATCTCATTTTTCAAGTTTCTCAGGGATTCTGAGAATGTTTGCATGTTTGAGAACATTCCTCTATTAGGTACAAACAGTTTTAAGTTTCTTCCTTCAAAACTCTTTCATATAGGTAGTTAATGAAACTGAACACGAAAGGCATGATTAGACAATGTATTGTGGTGTGTGCGTGCGTGTGGGTGTGCTTGTGTGTTTGTGGGGGAGGGTTATGTGTGTGCGCGCGCGTGTGTGTATGTGTGCATGAGATCTAAATGTGGGGTAATCTAGATGAGAAAGCACAGGTCGAAGCCTTGATTTATTGCTGGGTAAGCATCAGAAGGAGCGTTAGTGCAGCAGGGTTCATCTGAGTGTGCCAGTCATTAGTGCGGTTTCTCTGTAGTCTCCTGGCTCACAGGTGACAAGAGTTTTCAAGAAGGGTCTAAAAAGAAACCCAGACACTTTGGCCTAGTTATTTTTCACTGTTTTGGTAAAATGAACTAGATAGAATTCCTTACCAAATTCTTTCAGGACTAAATCTGGATATTGTATGGAAGTCCTCATAGTCCTTGTTACAGTTCAATCCTACATAAACCAGCTTACCTGATTACCATGTTAGAAAACTGTTCTCGCTGCTATCAAGGTGCCCTGGTAGTGGTGAAATAAGTTAGGTCTTGTCCTCTTACATGATTATAATTGCAAATATCAGTGGCTTTTAGAAACTTTATTATAGGGACTTCTATAAATTAGTGATCTAAAAGATGGACTCCATTATAGAACATTTTTCTCTATCTTTTTCCCCTTCTAGCATACATAATTAATGTGGATTCCTGGAAATTACTTTGGAGGGGATTTTAGTCAACATTGCTAAGAGGTGGTCTGTGAGAGTAATGCTGTGATTATCTCGTAAACGCAGTCTGTTACAGCAGTGCAGCTACAGCAGGCGTTCAGACTGCACTCATTCCCTGATGCCTACTGGAAAGGAAGTGAAGCAGGAGGCGTGGAGACTGAAGTAGGGCGCTAGTGAAAGGTAGACCTTCCTGTGTAAACCTCACAGCTTTATTTAGTGCTAAATGATGCCTTTGGAGTAATCGGGAGGAAACTGGGGGGAGTTTTTTGTTTGTTTGCAAGACAATATTATAATTTGATATATATTTTAAAAGGTATATATATATATATATATATATATATATATATATATATATATATATTTTGCATTTTGGTTTTTAGTAAACCAGGAAGACTTGTTGGTGCTTTGAATTAGAGTAATCCTATGGAAATGGGGAAGTGAATGGTGTCAATTCGGTTTGGGGGCCCTACCACTGGGACTTCCTGGGGGACTGATCTGGGGGAAGAGCAGTGGGAATCCAGGCCAGCTTCTGGCGGTCCTTTGTAAGCCTCTAGGGAAGTAGGAGGCATTTTTAGTAACAGTTCTGGGGCAGATCTTGGGAAAATGAAAGATTCTTTTAAAGACCAGTATCATCCATCCAGTTCTCCCTGTCCGGCTGCTGCCTGTGTAGTCTGAGAGTAGCCCAGATAGAGGGGAAATCTAGAGAACTGTCAGTGGGTTTTGTCAGCTAGTACCAACATTTAGCAGGGTGATGGGGCAAGGGCGCAGCAGCAGTGACTGGCAAGTGTAAAGGGACAGGATAATATGAGCATGAAGGCACTAAAGAAATGGAGACGGATGCCTTAGATGTGTTTGAAAGATGGAATTGACCAATAGATTGAGAGGTGTGCCTTGCTAGAGTAGGCTGCGTACAAATCAGCAGGTAACCGAAGGAATAACGAGCGTTGGGAATCCTGGGAGGACCAAGGAGGGGTGCTGAAGGGTTGCTGAGAATGCAGAGGTGTGAAGACCTTGAAGCCAAGACAGACTCTTAAGATTCTGATAGGAAATGCTTAAGAATGGCTCAGTTCTGAGGAAGGCTCTGCAGAGACGAGTTACTAACTAGAAGGTAGTACGAGGGCAAGTGAATGAGAAGGAAGGTCAGAGAGTGACCACAAATGTCCCCGCTGTGGGCAAGACTGCACAAACCAGTGAGGATCAAGGTCCACTGGTGCTGCCAGCTGTAAACTCAGATAAATGGAAATGATCTGTCGTTCTGCAAGTACTTTCTATAGTACTTCTTGCTTTCTTCTTTATATTTAACCCCTTGTCAAGTCACAGTTGTGATATAATGCTAGGTCAGTGTGTGTGTGTGTGTGTGTGTGTGTATGTGTGTGTGTGTGCATGTGTGTGTGGTGTTTGTGGTGTCTGTTTTTTCCAACCACAAAAAGAAGAATATTTAATTTTGGGGGACCAAAGATTCTTTTAGAATCCCAAATAAGCAGTGGACCTTTCTTTTCCCTTCAGGGAAACACAAAATCCCGAGAAGTAGCATGCTTTATGGGGTTGGGGATGAGAGGGTGGGGGTAGTAGCCTAGATTATGATGTAGGTTCTAAGGTTCTAGAGCATAATGAAATAGATAAACCGTTTCCATTGGTTCCAGGTTTTAGCCATCGTGCAGGGACTTGAGGGAGCTAGTCATATTGCATCCACATGCAATACACAAGCATGACTAGTGCAGTGAATGCTTGTAATCTGCTAATGTTCTCCATTTTATGTCATCTAAGATTCCTGCCTAGGGAATGGCCCCACCCACAGTGAGCATCCTGCCTAGGGAATGGCCCTACCCACAGTGAGCTTCCTGCCTAGGGAATGGCCCTACCCACAGTGAGCTTCCTGCCTAGGGAATGGCCCCACCCACAGTGAGCTTCCTGCCTAGGGAACGGCCCCACCCACAGTGAGCTTCCTACCTAGGGAATGGCCCTACCCACAGTGAGCTTCCTGCCTAGGGAATGGCAGCACACACCACGTAGGCTGGTCTTCCTTCCTCCATCAATATACTCAAGATAATTCCTCACAGGCATACTCAGGGCTACCTCATAGGTGATTTTGAGTCCTGTCAGCTGACAATTAACATTAACTGCCATAATTGCTATATGAACTATGTGGACAGAAGGAGGAGTGGAGGCTGGAGTAGCCTGCCACAGTATTATAGATAGGTTCAGAAGCTGAGTCAAGCCTGGTCTTTTGCCTTCATTGACTCTTACTGCTGGTTCTGCCTGTTTGGCTTCTCTTTACCCTGGCCAAGGTTACTTGGGAAGACAGATTCAGAAGAATATGCAGATACCATCTGTTCTCTGTCAGATAGTCCTTAATTCCATAAAACATTAATGCTACAAGACTTATTGAACATTGTCGAATGTAGTCATTTTCAAGGTGGGCCAGAGTGTGGTAGTAAGGGAAAAGATTGTGTTACTGGAAAAAATGTATATCATATACTCGTTGTTTTTATGGTATAAACTATATAACATGGATGAATTAAAATTTCCTTTGAGACAACAAATTTGTTCATGGCCATTGAGAAAGTCTTGTAGAAAGTTTGAATGTTAAAAATATCAAGACTTTTCTTTACCATTTACTTAAGAGGTGAAGACCCACATCAAGTCCTAGAGGTTAGATAATTGGGTTATTTATGGTTATTTAGTAAATAGTGAGGAACTGAAATTGTACTCATAGCCTTATGTTTTTTCAGTGTTTGGTTTGTATATCTTGATTCATACAGAGTAACTCATTAGTTAGAATAAGCAGTTATTTTTTTTCTATTTTTTAAAAAATAAATATTTACTTACATGTGGATGATATGTTGCCAACATGTGTATCTACACACCAAGGGTGTTCTTGAGTCTATGGAGACCACAAGAGAGCATCATATGCCCTGGCACTTGAGTTACAGATGGTTTGTAAGTCCCTTTGTGGGGGCTGGAAATTGAACCCTGGTTCTCTGGTAGAGCATCCAGTGAACTTATGTTTCTAGTTATATTCTCAGACTTCTGAGTTTGAGACTAAACATCTGAGTTTTGATGACTATACTTGTCTGCCTGTTCCAATATGAACTGTTGGTTGTATAAATATTAATTTTATGAGCAATCAATTTTTTAAGTGAGGAGTTTTATTGAGATAAAAGGAATGGGGGAGAAAAGAGAGAAAGAAAGAAAGGGAGAGAGAGACACGAAAAGAGAAAGAGGGGGAGAGGCAGAGACCTACTTGACTCTTGAGAACAGCAGTGAGGGAAGAGAGCCGAGCACTGGAATTGTATGCATAGTTCTCATTCAGAAGATAAGTAGAATTGTTACTAAGTCCTTTTGTCTAGTGCATCTTTGTTTTCTTTTTGAAATTGCTTCTTGGCACAGCCAGGTCCTATACCCTTCCTTTGTGTACTGACAAAGGTCGGTCGCTAGAACATTCAGGTCAACATTTACAGTATGCCTAGGATGGAGATGTCTGGAAAGATAGATAGAACTCAGGGTGAAATGAGCCAATTGCCGTTTGAACTTTGAGTTGGGAGGGTGATAGCATGGAAATAACCTACTTCACAGGTCAGGTCAAGTATGTTTGCCTTCTGAGAGGGACTTGTGGCTGCCACCAGGCACTGCTGGCCAGCCTTTTGAGCCCCACTTCATTTCCAATGAGTGAAAAGGGTAGTGAGTGTGCGTCTCTCGTTGAGGAGATTGGCAGAACGCTTTTTGAAGAAGTAGGCGATGAGCAGAACTCTTCTTGTCCATTGAGGTGTGATGCTGGGAAAGTTAGTTCATAAAGGTAAAAGCATATGATTCTGTATCAGTTTTCCTTATATAGAACAACCGGGATTTGACTTGATCCTGAAAACTAAGTGTGACACTACGGTATTTCCTTGTGTGTGCAGTGGTGGTCTCCCTCATCCATTGCTTTGCTGGGTAGAGTTGGCGTGTGGGAACTTGGAAACATTGAGGTGTCAGGACTGGGTCTTGTGGATGCTCTGGACAGGGCAGGGAACTCTGACTGCTCTTTGGACTGGAGAGGGCGGGGGAGGGGAGGGGGAGTGGGGAGTGGGGGGAGGGGGAGGGAAAAGGGAGGCGGGGAGGAGGCGGCAATTCTTAATTAAAAAAAAAAAGAAAGGAAAAAAAAGAGTTGCTTAAATTCTACTTCATCCAGGACACAATTTCCTTACTCTCCTCATGTTTTATTAACTTGGATTTCGGTACATTTTCTGATATCAAATAATTGAACTTTTTCAGTAAAAGATGAGACAGACCTGTGAATATTCATATACAGAAGAATTAGTCCCCATCAAAAAGTGCAGGCAAACAGTGTGTTTGTGGAAATCCTGGGGAGTCTACTTTTTTATCAGCTCCCTCTTAAAGTTCACATCAATAAAGGTACCAGAAAGCACATACACACACACACACACACACACACAAATAACACAGACACATACATAGATGCATATGCACACACAGAGAGACATACACCCGTATAGACATGTAATGCACATGTACATACACACACATTCATGCGCTCACACACAGACATGTGGACATGGACACACACACACACACACACACACACACACACACAGCCATCAGCTTACATCCACTGTGGTCTTGCTAATAGGAAAATAACACTGGACCAGAGGCTGAACTGTGGTTTCCTGTCAGCTGGATTAGAATACACTTTCCTTTGTATCTCTTATTTTTACCTTTAAGAATGGTAAACTGATTCTGAGTAAGTATATTTCTTTTCACAAATAGATCAGTACCCACTATTTCTGTCTAAAAGAAAAGCTGCTGAGAATTTTTAAGACATTAAGTTACTGTTAAACTATAATGGTGGTTGCAGCTCGTGATTGTCACAACCTACACAGTGTACAGCATTGCAATGAACATAATTTATGGACTTTAGTAAAATGATTCACTCGTTCATTAGTTCATCAACTGTAGCAAATGCCCTGGAACTGGAGGTTTCGCCCTGCCCACCAGTTCCGAATAACACTCTGAGGCTTAATATTAATTACAAACTGTTTGACCGATGGCTCTGTTTTCTTACTGACCACCTCTACATGTAAATTAATGTATTTCCATTAATCTGTGTATTTCTACATTACCTCATTTTCTACATGTCTTGCTTCCTCGGTGGTTGCTAGTGGGTGTCTTCCCCGACTCTGCCTTCCTTCTCCCTGTCCCTCTGCTTGGATTGCGCACCTCGCTATATTCGGTCCTGCCATTGGCCAAGGCAGCCTCCCTATTAACAGAGGATAATCAAATCTATTCACAGCATACAGAGGGGCATCCCACATCATGGACCAGTAATGCAGTGAGGGGGAACCGAAAGGAGAAAGTGGAACAAAATAGTATGGGAAGTATCCTAACTTCCCAAAGCTTTCAAAATTAAGCCTTATACTACTCTAAAGCCAAAAGTCTATTAATTTTCAAGTGGAAATCACACAGTCAGTTGTTAAGTTTGCGGTGCTAACAGAATGTGCTACTTGGCTGCCTTCGCAGAGACTTCGGAAGTAGCATCTGGGCGTCAAGCTGCTGCTGGAGTCATGGCATTTGCATCACGTCTGTAGTGGCGTCGACATCTCTAGGGAAATACAGGGGCTGGGAGAATTGGAGGTCGAATTGTGGCTGCTTTCATGTAGTTGTTTTTATTTTATCCACGTGTGTTCATCATCCACAGCAGTGGGGTTTGAATGATTTCGCACAAGTATAGAGCATATGCCTGTCAAACCAGGAGAAAGCATTTTTCTTCTCATTGTCATTTATGATTTTGGCCTCGAACTTCTTTCTCCTCAGTCTGTGTAGAATGTGGAACTGATTTCTTGACAGCAGCCATTCCTCTATACTGTTAAATAGCAGCATGCATCGCTTTGGCCTGGCTCTGTTTTGGTACGCCACTATCAAACCTCCCTTTAGACTTCAAAGTTTGCAGTGTCTTTCTTATGTTCCTGATAGCTCTACTTGTTGGGAGGAGCTGCGGGCTGCGTTCCTGCCACCCAGCTCCCAGCTGCCTGGCTAGCTTATGCCCCGAAATAACAACACACAAATTGTATTCTTTTAAACACTGCTTGGCCCATTACATCTAGCCTCTTCTTGGCTAATTCTCACGTATTAATTTAGCCCATTCCTAATAATCTGTGTAGCACCCCAAGGTGCACTTACCAGGAAGATTCTAGCCTACATCCATCCTGGGTCGGAGCTTTATCACGGCTGCTCTGGGGAGCAGCTGCATGGCATCTAAGCTCACTTCCTCTTCCTCCCAGCATTCTGTTCTGTTTACTCCACCCACCTATGTTCTAACCTATGAGGGCCAAGCAGTTTCTTTATTAATTAACCAATGACCTTCCTCCATCATCTACTCATTTATAGGACAGAGCAGATGACTTTTTGTGGGGTTCCCACCGTCTGCTGGGCCCTGGCTGTTTTATTTGTGTGCACGTACCCTTTGTATGTCCTTGCTATGTAGGTTCTGTCCTCTTGGATGAGAGAAAGCCTTCAGGGACGGTGCCTAAAACTTACACAACTGTGAACCTATCTTTTTCACTTATCTTAGGCCAGGCATGGTGATGGACACCTTTAATCCCAGCACTAGGGGGGTAGAGACCCACAGAACTCTATGCATTCAAGGCCAGCCTGGTTTACATAGTCATGGTCAACTGGAGATACACAGTGAGACTATGTCTCTGAAAGAGTGACATGACTGTTTCTTATGTATTAGTCACCTTATCACATTATTTTTGTGTATTTTCCAAAAAGATACTATTTAGATCCTATGAGGCTGTCATTTGGCATGTTGTCAATAATGATAGACACCTGGCTTCATGTTGCTGCCTTTTGTGCAATCCCCGTTTCCCAGGGGGCAGGGGTTGAGGGGATGAGGGGGCAATGATACAGACTCCAAGAGATTCCAGGGCAAAAGCTCAAAGTTCTTTATTGTTAAAATGTCGGGGTTTTATGTGGTTAGGGAAAGTAAACTTCCACAGGAACATTTTTGGTTTGCCATTTTGAAACTGACAGCCACTGCTGCTGGCGTGTTGTGATTGGCTAGGAGCTCACGTCATTAGTTACCATGCTTTTGGTTCCGCTGACAGGTTGTTTTGGCCGGTTTTGCTTATTCGTTGTGAATTTGCATTGCGCTTGCTTGTGCTTGCACTATTGCCCTGCGTCAGTTTCATGGTCTCTGTTCCTGTCAAAGGATCCCCACAAATCCTTACCAGTGTGTGAAGGGCTTGAAAAAGCCATTTATTAGAGAATTGTGCAAAAGATGCCAGTGATACTGTGTTCCAGAAAAGTGTGATACCACAGCTTGGGCAACTGAAGCCAAGAAGGAAGGGAGTTTGGTACAAGTAGCACAGATTAGAGGAGGCAAAAAAAAAAAAAAAAAAAAAAATCACTAGAAAGGGTTTCTGAAACAAAAGGATGCTGTTTCCTCAGAATCACCAAAGTTTATCAGGAAAAATCCAGAAGCTGAGCATTCATGTGCTTATCCATACCTGCACATATCTATATGTTTGTCTGTGCACATACCCATACATGTGTTTCTGTTTATACACACATACATAAACATGTATATTTATATATGTATACATTAACCCACACCCACACATGTGCCTATAGATGCCCTTACACACACATGCATACACATGTGTCCACTTTAAACACACCCACACACACCCACGCACACTCACACATGTGTGGTCACACGCACACACATACACACATCCATACACATATACAGACAGCAGTTATTGCTTGCACAGTCGGTGCACAATTCACAGTGGGTTGTGATAACTGGTAATGAGCACTCTGGGTAATGAGAAGATCATGTTAAAACCCAGAGTCCTCCTTCCTGAAACTCTTTATCAGTCTTTCTCTTGGAGTTGGAGTTAAATAAGGATCTGAACATGCAAATGAAGAAGAGCCTGGCATTTCTCAATGTGCCCTACAGATCTTCCATAGGGACACCAATGGCGTTTGTGCCATTGCTGCTTTTGTCGGAGAGAATGGAAGCTAATGCCGTCTGTGTGCGTCCTTTGAAGCAGGCACACACAAGGAACTTGCCCTAGCAGGGCTAGTCATCTTTTCACCCATTTCAGCTCACCATTCTGCTAGTCTCAGTTTCTCCCTTCAAGAATTGCATATGCCTCAGTGTGACCCGTGAACTTGGCGCCTAGGGAAACACGCTTTGATTGATGACAGATTGATTCATCTTCTTTACATCAGTTTTGTGCTTTATCAGAAAGTTGATTAATGGCTGTGTCTTGGTTAGGTTCTTCTTATTTCTGTGAAAAGACACCATGACGACTTTTGTAAAGGAAGTAGTTCAATTGTGGTGACTCACTCACAGTTCAGAGATTCAGTCCATCATGGCGGGGTACATGGCTGAGTGGAGACAGGCATGGTGCTGGATAAACAGGCGAGTGTTTATAACCTGCGGATAACAGGAAGTCAGCTGACCATCCCCCATCATGGTATCCTGAGTATAGGGAACCAGAAAGCCTGCCCCGACAGTGACACATTACCTCCAGAGTGTTTGACCCAGATTAAAGGTGTGCCCTCCAGCCTCAAGGTCTGGATTAAAGGTGTGTGTCATCTAGCGTCCTCCATCAAGACTACACTTCCTCCTAAGAGTGCCACCCACTGTGAGTTTATGGAGGCCAAATATATTCAAACTCCTAGACTGGGTTAATTTAACTGTTTGAATAAGTTGATGGTGTTACTTATTATGCCACTGAGAATTAACTCTGTCTGGCTCAATAGGTCAATATTGTCTATGGGAAAGATACCGAAATGCCTTGGAATCTCGCAATCTTAAGATGTGATATGGTCCTTAGCAGAAACATCAGATGTTGTGGTATTATTGAATAAAATGCATCCTGGAAAGGGATTGGCCTGTTCAGTGTTGTGTTTGCAGTGGGTCCTCTGGACTCAGACCCAGGGCAAAAATGTCTGGGGCAGAAGCTCTTTACTGAGAAGTGAGAGGTGTCACCCCAGTGCATACAGGCCCTAGGGGCAGCCTACAGGCAATTTTCTGCCCAGTAAACCAAAGCTTACTTCCTGATTGGAGGGAGAGAAATCTTTTTGTATGCATGTGGGAAGTGGGACTGTTCCAAGCAGTGGCTCCTGGGCCCATGCTCAGGCATCAAGTACTTTCCCATTGAGCTACAGCCGCAGGACTAAGGGAGTAAAACCTTTATAAACTTATTGTGCACTGGAGTTGAATGGCCTTGATTGAATCGGGTGGCTTTTGTGTTGTTTCTGCCCCAGGTAGTGAAGTTCTTGATTTGATTTATGTATTCTAGTGTAAGTTTTCCTGTTATATCCTATCAATACAGCACCTCGAGCATTTTGCTTAGGAAATGGTAGGGTTTCTATTATATTTTTATAGACATTTTGCATTGTGATTTTATTTTATAGTTAAAAAGTTCCCATTGCTCCGTGGAGTACCCTTACTCTCGTGCATACAACAAAGCAATAATAGGCTCTATAAAGTTCAGAAGGATTTTGAAAAATTAGCAAAGCACTTCAGTAGTTAATTGCCTGTGAATCCTAGAGCCTAGAGAGAGGTGACCCACAGAAATCAGAGTATAATAGGCTTTATAGAAACCTTGACTCCAGCAGGATAACTTCTTGGCATTTAAGTGAGAAACGAAGGATGTTTTAGTCCCCAAAGGAAGGGCTTGGGTCAGATAGTCCGCAGGCTTCCTTTTGGTTTCTGTTGTCTTGGCTCCTAGCAGATGGTAAAGGGAACTGGCTATAGACTCAGAAAGTAGGCCTTGTAAATGCCCATTCTAGGTCTATTCTGCCTTAAAATAAAGGTAGATTATTTTCCTAGATCTTCCAGGTGGAAAGCTATCTGTTTCTGGAGTGTGCTCATCTTTCGGTTTTGTAGGTTAGAAAAGGCTGGCAGAGGTGATCAGACTTCCTTTCTAAGCTCCAGGTTTATGATCAGTGTGTTTGTAGCCTTGAAAACAACAAAGGCACAGTGAGACAATCTCACCGCCTTGTGTGCAATAGCACTTTTTTTTTTTTTTTTTTTTTTTTTTTTGCTGTGAGTCCTGGAGGTCTTTCCCTTAAATGATTTAGCGGCAAAAGGAAATGTATTATCTTACAGCTAGAAGTCTACCTGAAAGATGGGGTTCCTTCCTCTTCTCTCAGAATTGAGGGAGGTAAGGAGATCTCTAATAAGGGCCTGTTGTGCCTGTTCTGTGATCTGCTGAGATGCTATTGAAAGGCTTTACAAGGAGAAGGGAATTTGATCAGATAAAAGCAATTTTTAAAAGCTGGTTTGAACAGCAATTTTCCCTTTAGTGTTCTTCTTTTCTTATTGTTATCTCTGAAAAAGTCTTTGCTGCAGTGGAAATGACACAAGAGAAGTCCTCACAACCATCAAGATATAGTTGATATCCTTCTCGGCATCTTAGCATGAGGATCTTCTGCCCCAGCACCTGGAGAAACCTGAACATAAAGGGAATCCAAGGCCACGGGGGAAAATCTGGGAACAAAGTTAGGAAAATGAAGACAGAGAAACAGATAATACTTAACTGGATTCTAAAAGCACCATTGATTGTACCACATCAGGACAGAGAAGGCTGGATTTTGAGGCCTGTGGCCTCATTTCTCAGCCTGAGTGTTTATAACTTTCAATCAAAAGGTTGAGTTCAGAAATCTGGAAGGTGCCACTCACCTATTAATTCGGTGAGGATTACTTATTACTTCCACTGGGTTTGTTGATTCAGTCTCTTTTGTAGAAGCTAAATTATGGGCGAATTTAATACATGAGACATGATGGCACTTTCTAGAAAGGGAAATGCAAGTCCATGGAAGTTAGATGTATTTGTACAGGTGGTGGGGATGTGAATGAGTGATGCTTGCCATGTTTCTCAGGAGCTGTCTTTCCTGTATGCGAAGGCAGGCAGTGTGGTTGGTCCCAGCCACTAAGCACAGACTCTGAGATATCCCTGCTTTCTTCACTGTAATTGAGACACACAGTACACAGTAGGATTGTTTTGACCTGGGAACTAGATACACCTTCAATTCTTCTGTTGCCAATGATAGAGACAGAGATGCAAAATTTTTGGAAATTTTTAATTTGTAGCAGATAAACCTATTTTTTTGTGTCTGATTTCTTGAAAAGCTGCTATTCTCTAAAACTGAACTTATGCTGTGAACTCGGGTCATAAAATATACAATGTGCAGCTTATCTTTTTACTCATGTGCTTCTCATAGTAAATCATACCTCCAAATGTCTTCAGCTAGGCATCTGTGGAGTGCTTCTGTGAAATCTAACACCAGCGTTGGCAGCTCCTGATGAGGAGAAAATGGCTTTTAGTGAGAAACTAGAAGCCCCAAATGCAAGCTTTTAAAGTGGCTGTTATTGTTGGTAACCAAGTAGATTTGCTAGTGGTAAGGAGATTTAGAGAATTCTTCTCAGAATAAGTCAGGAGAAGCATCTCCCCAAAGTCATTAAATAAGATTTTGCTCTCTGTGACTTGACATAAACAAGAACTTTTTTTTTTTTTTTTTTTTTTTTTTTTTTTTTTTTTATTGCTGCAGTCTCTGAATGTTGCATTAGGAAGAGAGAAATGCAAGCAAGGAGAGCCTGGCATTCTGCAGTCTTTCCCAGCATGGTTAGAGGGCAGGCCGAAGCTGTTATTGCTCTCATTAGATGTCTTGTAAAGAACTTGAACATCCGGGTACAGTGAGAGTGGGTCAAGTGTTGCATCATCTGCAGCTGGTTATCTGTGGTCACTGAAAAGGAGGGTGTGTGTAGATGTCAAGGGAACCTGGTTAGGTTCTCCGTGCTAGTGACCTTGCAATAAATCACTGGGGTTAGTTGGGGGATTAGGTGAGTGTGGTCTGTCCAGACCTAGGTAGCTGTTGTGATGTCTTGCCAGTGCCTGTGCTGGCAGTGATGGTGGCGGGGAAGTAAATGGTTTATGAGTTGTGTACTCCAGGACAATGTGCTTTGGCCTGAACTTTGCTATCGTGTGTAACTTCTTCCCGTCAAACAAAGTGCTAGCATACTTGAAATCCCAGGGTGGCCTCAACCAAAATCAGCATTTGGTTTCCCTTGTCCCCGCTTCTCCTGCCTGGGCTGCTGATCTATTTGTACTTTCTCCAGACAGTGAGGTGTCTGTTTCTCAAAGTAATGCTCCTCTGGCATTTGACAGCACATCTTCCAGTTTCCCTGACTTTGGAAATTGTGGTGTGATTCAAAGGCCATACATCCACGACCTTGCTAATGTTTTATTCACATAGAGGTCCTGTGCGTTGACTTTTTTGCCTTTTTGAACTCAACATAACAAAACTGTATGCCAAAATACTATTAAAAGTGTAGAGCCAGAATTTTTTTACCTTCTAGCTTAGGAGTTTAACTTTTATTTGAGTCTGATATTGTGTCTGTTTTCTCCCTCCCCTCCCCCACCCGTGTGTGTGTGTGTGTGTGTGTGTGTGTGTGTGTGTATTCAGCCATGCATCTCTCAGCGCTTTCCTTAAGGCATTAGGACACACAGCCACAACAAAGGAGGCGTTGGCCTTGAACTGATATTCGCTTGTTTGAAAGAATATTAACTGCTTCTTAGTTTCTTTCTTCACCGTGATAAAATGCCCTGACAAAAGCAATCTAAGGGAGATGCGGTTTGTTTTGGTCACCAGTTCCAAGCCGTCTGGCCTTAGTGCAGGGAAGTACTGTGGCAGGAGCATGGCAGAGCTAGTCATGCTCCATTCCCAGTCAAGAGCAGGAAGCAGTGCATGAGTCCATGCCGGTGCTCAGCTTCACAGTCCCCATGTCAAGTAGAGTAATGAAGATCTCCCCTCAATGTAATTTCTAGAGGTGATTTAGACAATCACATGTGTGCCCATGAGCATCCCTCATAGGCATCAACTTGATAATTAATATTAGCCATCTGAAGCGATTAATATAGTTTTATATAAAAGAGGTTGATTTAATTCTTGGCCAATAATAATATCATATATGATATAAATGTTTATTCTCAGTCAGAGGACATAGGAGACACACTGCCTCCTTGTGACATACTTTTCACGGTTCTCACTGTATTTGTAAAAATTGTATAAAAAAGCATGAAATAATTAAAATAGCTTTTATAGCCAGATAAAAGCCAATGAGCAGTGGCGACACACACCTTTAATCCTAGCACTAAGGAGGCAGAGGCAGGTGGATCTCTGTGAATTTAAGGCCAGCCTGGGCTACAGAGCAAGTTTCAGAACAGGCTCCAAAGCTACAGAGAAACCCTGTCTTGAAAACAAAACAAGCCTTCTAGAATCTATTCCCAAAGCCTCTTTTGCTCAGAAGCCGGGGTCCAGAGCACAGTCGCCATCGTTCCCACCCCGTTGCTGTGCGCTGCAGTTTCTGCAGAGTTCCCTGTGACGTGTTCGTCTCTGGGAAGAACCACATGCTCCACAGTTATGTGCTGCCTGCCTTTGAGAGAGTCGTTCTTGTGGCAAATGGGAACAAGATCAACCAGACTGTGGTGGGCCAGTGGATGGGAGATTTATAGGCTGAATGACTGTAGTCTAGACCAAGAGCTGAGATGGTTTACAATGTGAGGATTAATGGTATCTTCATGAAAGTCAGTCTTTAGAAAAGGACTACTTCCAGCCATTTGTGTGGTGTGAGAAACAAGTTGAATTTCTTAGGGATCCTCAGAGTTCTTGAGTTAGAAGGGCAAGAGTGGGACCCTCCTTCCACTGCTTTTGCTAGTTCTTCAGCACAGGGGATGAGAAGGAAAGAGGACAGACGTGATGCAGGACACAGGACAGACGTGATGCAGGACAGAGGACAGACGTGATGCAGGACACAGGACAGACGTGATGCAGGACACAGGACAGACGTGATGCAGGACACAGGACAGACGTGATGCAGGACACAGGACAGACGTGATGCAGGACACAGGACAGACGTGATGCAGGACAGAGGAAAGACGTGATGCAGGACACAGGACAGACGTGATGCAGGACACAGGACAGATGTGATTCAGGACACAGGACAGATGTGATGCAGGACACAGGACAGTTGTGATGCAGGACACGGGACAGACGTGATGCAGGACAGAGGACAGACGTGATGCAGGACACAGGACAGACGTGATGCAGGACAGAGGACAGATGTGATTCAGGACACAGGACAGAGTACAGACATGATGCAGGACACAGGACAGACGTGATGCAGGACAGAGGAGAGACGTGATGCAAGAGAGAGGAAAGATGAGATGCAGGACACAGGACAGACGTGATGCAGGACAGAGGAAAGATGTGATGCAGGACACAGGACAGACGTGATACAGGACACAGGACAGATGTGATGCAGGACACAGGACAGATGTGATGCAGGACACAGGACAGATGTGATGCAGGACACAGGACAGATGTGATGCAGGCAGAGGACAGACGTGATACAGGACACAGGACAGTTGTGATGCAGGACACAGGACAGATGTGATGCAGGACAGAGGACAGACGTGATGCAGGACAGGACAGACATGATGCAGGACACAGGACAGACGTGATGCAGGACAGAGGACAGATGTGATGCAGTTATGGTGCTTCCTTTCGGTAATTGCTCTGTAGTTGCCTGCTAATGGTGCAGTTAAGCATCTGATTGCTTCTTATTTTAGTCAGTCTCCTGAAAATAAAGAAATTTTCAGAAACATTTTAAATATGAAAATAATGCTTCTTTGTCACAAGCAAGTGAAATGATACAGAAAAGTGGGTGTAGAAAATTAAATTCTTTCTTCTCAGTTAGAAAATTGGTTCGATAGTTCCAGGACAGGCTCCAAAACCACAGAGAAACCCTGTCTCGAAAAACCAAAGAAAAAAAGAAAATTGGTTCGATGAGTACTTTCCCTTTTTTGTAGCCAAAGCCTTGTTCCTTCATGGCAACTTGGTTGATTTGAATGTTAATGGTGGAAAAGGCAGCAATGCATTTGCGAAGACTTCTTAGTCACTTTGAATCAGTTAGGCTTCGTTGGGTTGAACCACGCTTCATATCGTGGCAGTTTTGGTGGTTAAGCCACACTAATAGAGGGGTCTGTTATTCAGCGTTATAGGAAGTAGTCGGTATTGTGTGTGTGCTGCAGTGTGGAAGTCACTTCTAGATGACTGACCTTTGCAGTAGTCAAGGGCTGCATAAGTGGGTTATTGATGTCAAAGGGATAGTCCAACAGCGTGCTCCACATTTGTGTCATTGGAGAACTCAGAGAGGCTGAGCAGCTGGAATATGCAGGGGGATTGAATCTTGCCCTTGTGCCTACAGGAAAACAAGGCTAAGAAACAAATAAAACAGAATGTATACTTTGGAGGCAAAGGCAGATATTCCTAACCTAGCATTACCTTTTCACACTTGAAGGACATCTGTGACACAAAAACATTATTCTTAGGCCTGTGTGGGATTTATGTCTATATGATGCCATATTTACTTTAGCCTCATGTTTTGGTTGAACTATGACTTCTCTCCTATATAACTCAGGCAGTATGTATGTAGAAACTGCAAAGAGCAGCCTGGAGAGACGGCTTACTCTGAAGCGTTGAGTCAGATTCCCCCAGAGCCAAGAAAGGAAGGAAGGAAGGAAGGAAGGAAGGAAGAAAGGAAGGAAGGAAGGAAGGAAGGAAGGAAGGAAGGAAGGAAGGAAGGAAGGAAGGAAAATAGCAATTTAGTATGCCAGTAGTCCCAGTACACAGAGACAGAAGGGTATCTGAGGCTGTCCAGCCAGTCTGACCAAAATGGCAAATTCCTGGTTTAGTGAGAGACCCTACCTCAAAAAATAAGGAGAGCCAAGGAAGACTCTCAGTGTTGATCTTTGGCCTCCACACACATGTGCATACACAATCGTGTAAACTGGTACACAAACATCCCCCCCACACACACACATAAAAGACAAATATAGCTTTGAAGCTATAATCATACTTTTTATTAGCCTGAGGTTCTTTCTCTCTTTCTTATTGTGTATTTATTGTGTAATATTTATTTATGTAATTTGTGTAATACTGTGTAATATTGGATATCACTAAGGGAAGAACCAGAAATGAGTGGATCTATGCATGTATAATTGTTTTTCAAGCTTGTATCCAGGTAGGCAGCATGCGTTATAAAATGCAGGCGGAGTGTCAGGAGCCATCTATCAGTCTTCAGGGTACGTGTTTGCTCTCATTCCGTGTAAACCACATCCCCACCCACCACAGACACAAGAAAACAATGAGTCATCTCTTCCCCCTCGATTCCTCCAATTCATCCTTAGGATTTTCCCATTCTCAATATCTTAATTTATAAAACATTCAGAATCCATTAGCAAGTAAGATAGGAGTTCTCAGTTGAAAGTTGTTACTGTTTATAGTAAAAACAAAACAAAACAAAACAAAAAACATGAGTTTCAGAGTGCAAGCTGAAAATTCTTTTTATCTGTTCTTCGTAGAGTGAGGTAGGGTTTATCGATATTTATTATTTTGGGGAAAAATCAGATACCAACCTACATCTCACCCACTGGTAAGAACACAAAAAAGATGACAGAAAATGGAATGGAAAATGTCCTATTTCTTTTCCAATGCTGAAGTTACAGAGATGGGTTTTGTGTCTTCAGTCTTTTCTTCCAGAGGAGAAGCAGACATTCTCATATTCTAAAAATGTGTTCCTTTCCTTGTTATAAACAGTTTTTATCAGTTGCACTGGAAATTTAATCAAAACAGCCTACTTTAATTTTATATATTGGTTCAGATTCTCTTTTTATCATGATGAGATTGAATTTTAGATAAAATTTACCCCCTTTCAATCAGAGTGGACACTCTCTGTGTTTTCAGAGTGGGAGGTCCCCAGTGTGACTGACTGATACTGTGTGTGAAGTTGACCCCTCCATGGTGGAGTTCCCTGCATCCCACAGTTACCTTTTAGAATGGAAAATTTTCCGTCATATTGTTGTGACATTAGAGCCCCAAAACTATGATTTTCACCCTCAACCCTAATTCAAAATTTTGTATCATACACAATTACGTCATTTCAAACCTCCCTGGTAAACTGATCTTGAAGTGTTGCTGGATGGATGATTAAGCTTTGTGCAGAAAGGAAGTCTACTGAGTAACCAGTGCAAATGTTGCAGGATTTGATTTGTTTGCAAACTGAGAAAATAACACATGGTATACTTATGATATAGTTAAGTCTACAAGGGTGTTATTTTGACTGTTTGTTGTGGAGAAGGAGAGACTGGCTCCAGAACTCTCTGGTGCGTTGGATTGGCTTGGCACCCAAGAGACTTATTTGCCTTGATGGCAGCCGGAACTACAGCATTGGGCACCTGCTGCAACAGTGGCTGCTGGTTTGGCAGCCACAAAACGGGTCGTGTCTATCACCTGTCCTCGTATTGGTAGATTGCTGGCCGTTTTCCACCGTCACCACCGTCAAATGCCATTTTTCTGTCATCACCTTTGGAAATTGTGGCTCTTTCCCTTCCCAGTTACAGATTCATTACGTTAATCTCAAAAAGAGCACTTACTTTCAAATAGTGATACTTACTTTGCTGCCAATATGTTGAGAAAGCATACATAAATATAGTCTGGAATCTACAAACTGTCAAAATTGAGACCTATTTAAAAGCTATTTTTGAGGCTTTTAAACATCATATGACATTGGTCAAATTACAGAAATATTTATTTCTGTGACATTAGAGTTTTTCAAGGAAAATAAAAGCTTTACCCCAGGTGAGAATTAGCAGGCATTTGTTGTTGCTGAAATCATGAGGAAAGCACAGTACATAATACAAAGTGGGTGTGAAGATATTATTTTGAGAAACAAGAAAGGCTTTTGGAGGAAGAAGTGGTAAAAGAAAGGCAATAATGGGGGACGTGGGGAAGAACAAGCCAAGCCAGAGGTCGGGTGAGCGTGGGATTCCTGATGCACTCAAAGCCTCAGTTCTGTTTCAGAGTTTTCTCCTTCCAGATGGGTCATCACTAAACTTGACAACACAGGAGAGCATTGAAAAATGAAATTGATTACAAAGAATGTGACATAATATATTCCCGAAACCCGCCTCACACAGGATCCTTTGGTTCATTGTGACTTCCTTCGTTTGTTTCCTTCGGAGGTCCTCCTGTGTGGGAACAGTAGGTGTTAAGCTCTGTCCTGGCCATCAGTTCCAAATACCCTGCTGTGATCAGAGATAAAAGTCTCTCCTGAAGTCAGCCTCAAAACTCAAAAAAAAAAAAAAAAAAAAAAAAAGCTGCAGAAGACAACCAGGAAATGTGTGTTTGTTCTACAGATTAATAGCTGAGTCCTAGCAATTTATTAGGACTTTAATGGTTCAAAGCTGACGAGAGAGTTGAATAATTAAAAGACAGATTATAAATTACTAGGATGAACAATAATGATATATTTGAATTTCTTATAATTTCAGACTATGGCCCTATTAACAAATTTTTTAAAGGAACTACAAGGTCAAAATCATCAGTATATTTACAAGTCATTGCTTGTTAAATCTAAATATTGCATTTATTCTTACATGTTTCTAATTCCATGAGAGAATGTAGGAATCGGGGCTAGAAGTTGAGTGTACAGTGCTCCTAGAAACGAATGGCCGCTAGCCAATGTGAGTTCCTTCTGTGTGCCGCCTTGTGTACAATAGGGATGCTCCAATTGAAGAAATGTCCTTTGTGTTGTGGAGCAGGAGGTTGGTAGCCTGCTCTTGATTCATTGCACAGACACTCACCCAAAGCACAGGTGATTCATGCCTTCAGGATCAATAGGAAACCATAGCAAGCTTGCGGGTACAGAGACCAGTGCTGGGGAGGCCGAAGAGAAGGTTAAGAAACTGAAAAGGGACAGAGATGTTGGATTTTTTGAAGCTCAGGATAATGCCGGAGAAGAAGGAAGCTAGAGTCAGTGTGCATGGCAGCACTGTTTACAGCAGAGGAGTGCTGGCCATGCATCACCTCTGTGGAACTGACGCCGTCTAAAGAAAGGGCAGTCCACTCGAATGATGCTGAAAATGAAGAAGGAAAGACGGGAATAAGAAAGATCACGGGAGATGGAAAAGGACACTCACCTCTCAGCTTGACACCAATTGTATAAAGGGGGATAAAAGTGTCAAGAGAGAGGATTCTCAAACAAGGCCTCCAGTCCATTTAGTGAGCAAGGGAAGAACAAAGGAGTCTGCATCTTAAAACATGATTAGAGAAGAATCTGTGTACTTTAGCTGATGAGTAGTACTGAAACTCACCATAAAACTAAAGAAGACCATATAGAAGACTTTGATAGGAATTAAATATTTTTTCTTCAGTCATTTGAATATATGAAACAAACAGAAAGCCTTGTTGGATTGAAAATACCGAAGCTCCGCAGAAAACGAGGAAGAAGAAAGGAGAAAATGAAGTAATGTGTGTGTTAGTTGAACTCCTGAGAAACATAGAAGATTAAAAAAAATAAAAACAGAATAAATGAAAACTAAATTGCAGGGTGTTCAGGAGAAATGTAAATGGCAGGTAACCATACATTTAATATCTACAGTAAATGTAAGTGGCCTAACCCCATCGAGTGAAAATCAGACATCGGCAGGATGGCATTTAAAAACATATGCTGTGATACAGGCTCCAAAACCACAGAGAAACCCTGTCTCGAAAAACAAACAAACAAACAAAAAAAAAACAAAAACAAAAAAACAAAAACAAAAACATATGCTGTGGGTAAACCTTTACTCATTATGGCAGAATTGGTAAGACAGACTAAAAAGGATCATAAAAGATCCACCATGTCAGCAATCTCATTCAAACTGGACAGGCCACACAAGGTTAAAGGAAGAGCATCAGATACTTCCAGCAACCAAATAGTATAAGGGTATGTGCAGTGAGCATCAGCACTTCGGAGCTTGAAGCAGGGCTGCCGAGATGGTGCAGTAGATAGAAGGCACATGCCATGCAGCCTGGCAACATCCAGCCTGGCAACAGGCGGGGAGGAGTAGTGACTCCTGCAAGAAGACATCTGACCTCCACGTACGCGCATGTGTACATGTGCATGCACACTAGCTTGCCTTTCATTGCTGTGATGAGCACTATGCCCAAAAGCACATTCTGTTCCTTACATCATGTGAGCAATAGTCCACAACAGACAGAAATCAGAGCAGAAACCCCAGCAAGATAGGAACGCGAGGAAGACACAGCGGAGAAATGCTGCTTACTGCCCTGCCCCTGCCTTCTGCTCGCATAGCTTTTCTACCGAGCCCAGCTACACCTGCGTAAGGAATGGTGCCGCTGGCAGCAGGCCGGGCCCTCCCGTGTCAGTTAGCAGTCAAGAAAATGCTCCATAGACATCCTCACAGTCCAGTTTGACTGAAGTAGCCTCCTAAATGAGACTCCCTCAGATAACGTGAGCTGTCAGGATGACAGCACAAACTAAGTTAGGACATAAATAAATACACAAAGTAAATAAATGTAAAAAAAATAAGAAGCAAAAAAACAAACAAACAACAACTACAGAACTTAAAAGATAATTTCATTACGCCACAATTTTAGTTGTTAATTTCATTAACATTGCAGTCTCAATAACTGTCATAACTATTATTCTATTCAGAAAGTCAATAAGGATTGAGAAGAACTCATATGAAGCCATATGGTTTAGTTGATATTTACAGGACTTTCTATCCAGTCCTGGTAGAACACATGCACGTGGAACATATGTTATGATAAACCATGCTGATAGTAAATAGTCCTCATGAAAATAAACTTCAAGCATTTAACAGAATTGAGGGCTAGTGTGATGGCTCAGTGGGCAGAGGCCCTTGCTGCTGAGACTGATGGCATGAATCTGTCCCACACCTACATGGTAGAAGGAGAGAACCAGATCCTGCAGACTCCCCCACCCTCCACACGTGCACTAACCCTGTGCACACAGGAACTCACACGCACACACACTTTAGTTCTTTTCCTCTGGAAGAATTGAAAGCACAGCAAGCATGTGCTCTGAACTCAGTGGAGCTTACTACTGCTGACGACCGACAGCTGAAGCGGTTGGGAGAGAAGGATAATCTTGTTCTTCCGCCATTATTCTCACTGTTAGTAGCGTACAACGTGGGCAATAGATGGGTCTCATCTGGCAGTGAGCACACGGGTAATGTGACATGGCTTACTAACGGGCACTTGTTTCTCTGCCCACTTTGTCCTGCAGCGTCGCTGTTGAAAGGCTTGAAGCACGCAAACATCGTGCTGCTTCATGACATCATCCATACCAAGGAGACGCTGACGCTGGTCTTTGAATACGTGGTAAGTAAGTGGGGTCAGAGTGCTGTCTAGCTAAGCACGAATCAAAATTACGCTGACGCTGGTCTTTGAATACGTGGTAAGTGGGGTCAGAGTGCCATCTAGCTAAGCACGAATCAAAAGCTTACAGTGATAGCGTTTGATGTTTTATTTTATTTTATTTTTTTTAAGATTTTTTTATTTATTGTGTATATATAGCATTCTGCCTGCATGCATGCCTGCAGACCAGAAGAGGGCACCAGATCTCTCATTACAGATGGTTGTGAGCCACCATGTGGTTGCTGGGAATTGAACTCAGGACCTTTAGACAAGCAGGCGATGCTCTTAACCACTGAGCCATCTCTCCAGCCCGTGTTTGATGTTTTAATGGCCATCCTGAGATGAGTGGTTTTTCTGAGTACATGTGACATTGTTTTGCGTAAAATCATGGCCCTGTGAGAGATTTTTGAGTATGCCTCTTAAAAGAACGTCCAGAAAAATGTCAAGTTGCATTTTCCTTGGAATTTATAACGTAGTTTCACAAAAGCATCCTTAAGATATCTATCTATTTCTATATATAGATATAGATATAGTTGGGGATGGATCCAGATACTTGAAATCCAGGTTTCAAGTCTTTCCTCCTTAGTTCTTTCAGCCATTAACTAAAGCTTCCATGTAACAGTCTTCTTGTGTTGAGGGTGTCACTGCGGGAAGACCTGAACTTCAACTGGTAATTAATCTTTCTTCATTTCCCTCACTAAAACATATGGTGTTTGTGTAACGCCGTCTCAGCCTTTAGCTGTGGAATCATGAAATGTAACCATGATAATTAGCATCCCAGTTTTCACAGATGGATCTGAGAGCATGTAATTTATAAGATACAAATGACACCGGTGCCGACTTTTTATTGTGAAGAACAGCTACTGGGATTTTGACTGTATTAAGGTCTCTTCTTATAATTAGGGTTTTATTTAAATAATTCCCATTTTTCCTTAAAAGTATAAAAGAATGAATATTTGAAGCATTTTGTATCTTCCTAATGTCTGCCCGTGTCTGTTTCTCCTTTGAAAATGGCTGTCTCCTGAAGGAGCCATTCATCTTGTCTATTGACATATAAATGATAGATACATTTGAATAATATGGTAATGTGCTTACAAGGATAGCTAGAGCTAGCGAGTTGCATATATTACGTGCTACCAAGAATGGAAGCAGATTCACACATCAATACAAATATAATTTCTTTTGTTTCCTCCATGAGTTGGAGTCAATAATGTATTGAGCTGACTTAGGCTTGCAACTTTCCATTCATGTTTTCTAGTATGTCTGATTTACATGTTTCAATGAAATCTAGATTTTTCTATTTATATTGTCTTCCACAATGCTTTACAGAAAGAGTGTTTAAAGATGTACTTATTCCCTCCCTCAAGTTGGGCAGTTAAATTAGGAAAAAAAAACAAAACGTTTGGGACACCTATATTAACAGACCTTACATTGATTTCCGTGTACAGTCCACTGATGTGAAGTTAAACACAGACATATGTATATGTTACTTAAGTTAATGTATACACATAATCATATATGCACACATCAGCTTGTGGTTGTGTTTTTTAGTATACTCTGAGATCAGCATCAAACATTGCAATCTAAACGTTCTCAAGCTTTATAATGATATTACCTTATTTTAAAGTTGATGATATCAATCTTATTTTATTAGCAGCATTGATTTTGCTGTTTCATGTTACTTCTCGCTGGTCCTGGTGGCACTTCTCAGGAAACTGAGGCAGGAGAGTCATAATAAATACAAAGCCTGCCCGGCTAGAGAGAAAATTAAAGGCCAGCCTGGTGATGTTAGCGAGATCCTGTGCCCACAGGGAGTGGTATGGAGAAATGCGGCTCTGGGGGGGAGGGCTGCATCAATAGATCTCGGTTGCTGTGGTAGATAGGATGCCTTAACAAAGCAATGCATGGAAGGGTTTATTTTCACATAAGTTTCCAGAAGGGGTGAATCTGTCCTGGGGTGAAGCAAGAGAGTTGGGCATTTTTTTTTTAGACTCTAGTGTGTCTTTGCTTTTATATTAGAATTCCATTTTTAGCGGGGGAGGCACGGCAGCAAGCAGCAAGCGTAGAGGCAGGAGCAGGAAGCTAAGGGCTAATAGCATGAACTACAAGCACAAAGCTGAAGGCAAACTGGAGTAGTGGTGAGCGTGAACTCCCGAAGTCTGGCATCCTTGATGCTCTTTCTTCATCCAGGCCACAGTGCTCCATAACCTTCCCAGCAGTGCCATCAGCTGGGGTCCAAACGGTCCAGTATGGGAGCCTGCGGGGGCATTACTCTTTCAAACCAGCACACGTTCATGCCTAGTTGTAAAAGACTGTGGGATCAATCTTTCCCACCACCAAAACAAACAAAAAAACCAAGAAAACAAAATTTTATGAAAGGACATAGTTATATAATATAAGGGAAAAAATCAATATGCCACACTCTTAAAACCCTAGATGTAAAGTTAAAACACGAGAGTTTGACAGTTTTTTGGGGGGCACTGCTACATCTTTGTTTTTCATTAGAACTGTTTTCAGTGTCTTTCTGAGGTGCACCCATGAACCTCACTACACAAAGGGTTCTTATTTATGACAATGCCCATGGAATATAATGTATTTCTACCCCCCTTTTTTTTTTGATAGAGAACCCTAATCCTAGCTCTTTTATGTTATTTCCACAAGTGACATTTTAGGTTTCTGGAAGCCTTCTGAAGGCCAGAATAATGAAATAAGCAACAGAATGTCAGTGATATGGGAAAATCCTCAAGGAAATGACTTTGGAGCTAATTAGCACAGCAATCCAGTGGCTAATAGAACTTTGTTGTTCCTCTCAAATGCCTTGGAAAGTTAAAAGATTGTGAAACTGAATTCTTACCAACTTTCCCTGTGTGCGTATGTAATGATCTGGAAGCTTGGAAGCTGGAGTTTGTTGGCCTTGGGCTCCCCGGGTGGCTTGCGGCTCAGTGGCAGGTCACAGGGGCCCCTGCTAAGTATGTTTCCGGAACTGCTTTCATCTCATAGATGGAGATGGTAAGGGTCACCTCTAATCCCGAAAGGACAAGCAGGCTTGGGAAGGAAGCCACTTCCTAATGGTCTAAGACACGGGGGCAGCACTCTGTATTTCAGGTATGGGTTTAATCTTGAAAGAGAAATATGATAGCATTTGGAATCATTGACTCCAGAATACATTTAGTTGTGACAAGGCTAACAAAATTGTTCTTCTCCTTAAACAGAAAGCTTAAGCAATTGAGTTTTTATGCTCGCTGGGTTTTGTCAAAGACAAATGAGTGCCACATTGTATTTGACAGTATGATGAAAAAATGTAAGACATATTCCATAAGTGGGAATAAGAATATTAATAGTAAACACAATTATAGAAATGTATGTTGCCATTAATTTCATAATCATTGTGTTTTGCTTTAAATTGCAAAAGAGCAAGCCATCTGGAACATCATTTTTCATTGCATATTTAACGATGTACAAAAAGAAGCAAAAGCCAAGCATGGTAGCAAATGCCTTTAATCCCAACACTCGGGAAGTAGAGGCAGGCAGAGCTCTCTATCATGGAGACCTGGTCTACACTGAGAGTTCTAGGCCATTCTAGGCCACTTAGTAAGACCCTGTCAAAAATAAATAAACCAAAAATTGAATGAAGTTATCAGACGTGGAAAAAGTTTTGATTTTACAAGATATATAAGTTATAGAGATTAATGTATGATATTGTGCATATAGGAGTTTGGTAAAAGACCAGACATTACCTCAACTATTCATGCCACCAAAACATGAATAAACATAAGCAAAAGGATACAATTATGTAGGAGATAGCCATGTCTAATAACTTTGTTGCTTTGATTGTGGTGATGGTAACATGGGTATGTGTGGGTGTCATGAGTCCTCAAAATGCGCAGGTGGAATATATGCAAATGTTAATCTGTGAGTTACTGCTCAAAAAGTGACAGGAGGAAAACCTAGAAATTCATAGCTAATCCCAATAAAAATTGATGTGGTCATTTTATTTCTCCTACTATGATGTAAACTATTGAAATACTCCAAACTAATGTGGAACGTATTTGAAAACTTAAAACTGTAAGATTGTGCCTCATGAGAAAAAGACAGTGCAACCAAAAATCATATAAAATGATTAAAAGATCACCAAAAATGTCATGGCTCTATTAGTTTTATAAAACACTCCATAAATGTTGTCCAATTAAATTGTGATATTATGATGGTTGTTACTTTAACATTCTGAGTTTTGGCTTAGTTTTTCACGCATTAATCATTAAGTATGGCTCAGTTATAAATTAATGTAGACTCCATGACCTGAAAACTGGGACACTCCCACGTCAGTGGTCACAATGCTGAACACACTCTCTTGTCGGAAACCCAGCCTGATTTCTAAATGAGCCAAGGTTTATGAGGGCAGTGATTAATTCTCTCAGGCACACCAGGCTATCTGGTGCATCTGAAATTGTTAAATGTTTTTGCACACACATTCACCCCTCCCACACACACACTGAGAGAGAGGCGGGGAGGGACAGAGAGAGACAGAGAAACAGAGAGACAAACAGCAGAGACAAAATTTTCATCACTTTAACTCATAAATCATCATTTAACTCGTATTTCATTTTTCCACCTAGCTGATCGACATTCCAGCTGGATTTCTCACACCTAAACTTTTTTCCACCCAAGCAAACATGCTACGTAAGCAGGCATAGCAGCTTCAAACAATGGCATGGCTACAGATCCATAGTTGTGTCCGAGCAATTAAAGACTCTCTGCTCAAAACAAATGTGCCGATCAGAGTTCCCTATTGCAAAATGGATCTTCTTCTTCTTGGCTGATTCAGACATGAAAGTCTTGTAGAGTTATTGTGACTGGCAGCCTGATAACTGGACTTTAAAAACAAGAAAAATCAGGTGACTCTGGCCAGTCAGACTTAGAGCAAGAATTACAGCTGGGAAGTGTTTTCTGAGCACCTGCTGCCATCAGAAGTGTTGAAAACATACTCAATTGCGTGTATGGCTTTTCTGGGATAATAGAGTAGCTACTCTGCTAATGATGTCAAAATAGCCTCTGCAGCCTCATTGTGTCTTTGATCTGTTGCTATCCAAAGATGAGCCAGAATTGTTTTGGTATAGTTGGCTGAAATGAAATCACATGTCATGGTTTGACTGTACTGGAGCCCACAGGACTGTGTGCCCAATGTTTCTTGATGGCAGACAGATCCTGTTTATCTTCAAGATTCACAGAATAAGCTGGTCTTAGTGGCGCATGCGTTTAATTTTAGCACTCTGGGTGACATAGGCAGAGATCTCTATGAGTTTCAAACAGTCAGCACTATATAGCAAAACCCTATCTAAATAAATAAATACACACATACGTAAATCAATAAATACATAAATAAATAAATAAATTCACAAAGCACAGCGGCGGTTTTTCCAGCATGCAGTGCATATTCCAGTGTAGTGCCTGCTCCCGTGCTCCCCACCGTCTCATAAGCAGTCACTGCATCAGCTGTATTACTCAGTTACAGGTAAGAATGTGAGGTGAACTGCAGGGGGCATGCTCACATATCTTCCCTTAGTGACTTTTGTGAAATCCTCTAAACTATAAGTAGTTGAGCGTGAATATAGTTTTAAAAATGTGATTTAAGATAGAACTCTACATCTATAGATATACAGCATGACACAGAATATTGGCAGAATTCCAAACTATAGTTCAATATTAAATTTTGAGACTCTCCATTCTCATTAAGTATTATTTAATTGCCCTAGGATTTGATTTGATCGTTCCAAGAGCTCTAATGAAATCTGAACTGACAGAATGGCCATGAAGTCTGCCTCTCAGGTCACCATGCTTATCTGTTTATGTCTGCGTCAGCAGCTTCCCCCAAACCCATTGATGAATGCATTGGCATGAGCCAGGAAGTCAGCTGGGGAGTGCTAGAGGGCAGTGCCCTTCACCTCTCTCTTCGTGTGTCATAGTTAGGGATTCTATGAAGAAGTGGTAACACCCATAATTAACAGTTAGAGTGATGTCATCAAGGGTCAGAAAGTAGTCTGTGAAATGAGTCCAGCCTTCAAGGTACATTCCATGTGAAACAATCTCTTTGGCTGTTTCCTACAGGGCAGTTTAGCTGAATACAGAAGAAGACAGTGCAAGCACATTTACGTAAAAATGATTCGTGTAAAACAAGACTGGTAATTTCCTTGCTCCGGTGTGAGCTGGCACTGAGATGTGACAGGAGACGACAGCAGCCAGTGCAGAGCGTATGTTGACAGGAATTGGAGCAAAGCAGGGCTGACGCAGGTCGGCTAAAAGGATGGCAGGGTGGCAGCCGTAAGAGAGAGGAGCAACGCAGAGAGGAGAGGGAAGCAGTGCCTGTGCAGAGAGCGGCTGCAGAGGCCGAGGGAGAGACTTCTAGGAGGCCTGTTGTAGCTTCATTTTGGAAAGAATATTCCAGTGCCCTGTGTTACTAGTAAACTAAACTTGGCGTCTTAGAGTGCAAGGAACACTTTATTGCTAATTGTGTTTATTCATCAGGATGACTAGAATCACAGCTGAAATTCAGTGCGTTTGTATGTGTGTGGGGAAGGTGCCTAGACTGTGCTGTGTGCATTGCACTAAAATGTTATGTGACTGTCTTAGTATATGGAAGTCATGGTACCTTGGAGTTCTCATAAGATCCCTCTGTTTTGCTGATAAAGAAAAGCGGGTTCATTCATGCACTTCCTGCTCTTTGCTGTAGCTGTGTCCTGCCATCTACTGAGTCTGTGTGATGATGGGCAGGTCCTGTTTCCCATCAGAATTCACAAAGCAGGCTGGGTTTAGTGTTAGTTCAGGTATCTTCAAGTTAGATCACAAAGGACCAAGTTTTGCAACTATTACATAAATTTGTCTCATTTGGCACCATTTTTTTTGTAAACAAACTAAAAATTTTGGTTATTCACTTGATCATTAATTGACTCATTTGTCCTCTAGCGTAAGTCGACTGTCTTGACGGGCCCTTCCCTCTTGAGTCTAGAGATACAGATAGATAGCCCTAACCCCAGCATGATAGTACACACTTATGATCCCAACACTTGAGAGGATGATACAAATTTGACGCCACTTGGACTGCATAGCCAGGACCTCTAAACAACAACAACAACAAGAAAGCCTACACACAAAAGAACGAATTACATACATGTCTGTCTGTAGTAAGCCTGGTGATTTTCCACTGGTGATGTAGTTGAGAAGCCGCTGGAGTTTAAAACGGCAGCCACGCTTCTAGGTGTGTGATGGGACTATGGCAACCTTGCCACTTGGTGAAAACAGTGGGAAGCTGGCCTGGACTCAAAGACTTTCCTTTATCAAGGGTTTTAGTGATGTTTTTATTTTATATATGGAGAACTAGTTGTGTTAGTGATTACATACTCTGCACGGGAAAGCTGCCGTTCAGATGGGAGTACCAAATGTGGAAGAGCAGATGCAGGTATTGTGACTGACTAATGGCAGACAGTGTGAAATCAAGGATTCTGAACCACAAGGAGAAATTGAAGAAATGCAAAGGAATCAGGCTAGCTTTCAATCAGTGCTCTCTTATGAACTCCCTGTTTTCTCTAATTGGTAAAAACAAAGTCAATTAGCTCCTCTTTTCTCCTTTCCCTGGTGACTGATTTGATCTAATAAGGCATGCGGTTTCTTCAGTCATTTCAGCTCTCTGGTCACTGTCATGCTGGATGCTGGGATGGTAGTGTCTTTTTCTTTGTTCTTGTATCACACTTATATTCTGCGCTGTGCTGCCTTGTCATGTGGTTGCCATCCGGATTGCATGCCCCGCTCCTAGCTCAGGATTTTAGTTCTATAGTCTAAGATGAAAGCAAGTCTAATCTTTAACTTGCTTAAGAGAATGCCTGATTATCTGCAAACAGTTCTATGCATATTCCACTCTATCGCAAACCATTCTGTTTGAATACATTCTGCCTCTTTGGATTTGGTTCGTTTTCATTTTAAATTCTCATTTTATTTTAGAATCCTATCATTAAAACCACAGGCGCTTAGTAGTCCAGAAATCATGTGGAAGATAAAAGCTATATTAAAAAGGAGGGTTTCTTGGGAGAGGAAGGCGGTTTTAATTTCTTTTCCTCTCCAGAAATGCTGTTGTATTTCTTAAGAAAATAACAGTATTACATGAGTGTGCTTGTTAGGAGGTGGGGGAGGCAGGAAAGCGACACATTAAGTAGAATAAAACTATCAAAGCTTGTGAGTTCGGAGGAACTAGACAAAGCTTTACTTATAAATGCAAGATTTTTAATTTTATGAATGTTCCCAAGGTCAGGATGAAGGTAATCAATGATTCCAATCACCTGAATTCAGGCTGATTGGGTCAGTAAATGCTTGTAGAAAGCATCATTGTCAAATTCTAAGTGGGAATGTGCACATTGCTCTGTAGCCCACAAAATGGAGTAGAGATAACATTCCAAAATTCCTACAGCAACTTCAGAAATTTGTATCATTTTTGTGTGTACTTCTTTGATTTGTTTATTGTGCATACATGCATTCTTCTGTGTGTGTGTGAATGTGTGCATGCATTCATGCCAATGTGTGCATGCGTTCATGTGCATGCATTTGTGTGTGTACATGTGTGTATGTGTGGATGTATTTGTGTGCATCTGTTGTGTACACTCCTCTCTGTGTGTGCACACTTGTGTTTGTGTTGACACACAGTGTCTTGTTTCACAGGTTGATCTTAAACTGCTGATCCTCTATCCCACCTGCCAAACCCTGGGATTACAGGCATGTGTCAGAATGCCTAGGTTCCCTTGTTTAAAAGTTGTTATTTCTTGTTGTTTTTTTTTTCAATGTGAATATTTAGCTCAGGTCACATGGCATTTTAAATTAGTGTGCATTTTTTGCTGTGGTAAAGTGTATATTTGTCACTATCAGTATCAGCCATGTATTTGAGGTGATATTGTCAACTTGCATGGAGTTTCGAGTCCTTCAGTTTTAATTCTTTAGGAAGGCAGAGGTATTCACATCGTATCTTTTACATTAAGAAAACCAACTCTGCTCTTCCTAAACATACAATAAAACTTCTTTTTAATGTGTCTTAATATCTTTTTTGAAAATTGTTACTGAAGGTGTTTATGTGCATGAGTGTGTAGGTGTAGTGTGTGTATAGTGTCCATAGAGATGAGAGAAGGTGCTGGACCCCCTGAAACTGGAGTTGTAGATGCTTGTGAGTCGCCATGTGGGCTCTGAGAATAGACCTTGGGTCTTCGGCAAGAGCAACATGGGCTTTTAAAAGCTGAGCCATCTCTCTCGCCCCCTCTTACTGTCTCTGGTTGGGTATTTATCTTTGGGATCAGCCATTGCTTTGTCCTTAAAAACAGATTATTATTTATATAACTTAAAGAGTTTTGTCCTTTTTGCTGTTTTACCCATTCACTTAAACGTAGACTCCTGGCCACTGTCGGCCTCCAGTTCTTTCATTCCCAATAGCACTGTTGTAATTTTGAGGATATTAGTGTTCAGTTTTTATGGTATTTGTCATTCTGTCTTTGTTGCTGAGGCAGATGACATCCTATGATTGTGCCTCTCTCTCTGTTCACACTGTCTCTCCCCGGAAATAATCCTCTACTGATTTTAATGTTTTTCATTGCTTTAGAACTTTTCAGAGCATAGAGATGGCAAGTCTCTGGTTTCCTGGTATGCCCTTGGCCTTTGCATCGTCTGGAGAGTCACCCTATCCATTTTGTGTTTACTTGGGGAACATAAATTCTGATCCCGTGCAGGGACAAGCACGGGAGAGTGTTTGCACATAGTTCATCACTCGTGCTTGCTGTGTGTGGTGATTCTGGTCGGGAATAATTCCATTCATGGGAGAGTGTTTGCATGTAGTTCAGCACCTGCGCTTGGTTGACACCTGGGTGTGATGATTATGGTCGGGAATAATATTCCATTCACATTGCAGCAGAGTGCTCTGTGTTACTTATTTGCTATTATTTCTCCTTTTTATTTTATAAAGCAATCTTTTATTTTACATACCAATCTCAGTTTCCTCTCCCTCTCCTCCTCCTACTCCTCCCACCCCACTCTCCCCTGTCTACTTCTCAGAGAGGGTATATACTTCTCAGAGTTGGGAGTCAACAGAGTCTCTCATATTACTTTAGTCAGGACCAAGGCCCTCCCCATTGTATCTAGACTGAGAGAGGTAACGCTCTATAGGGATGGGTTCCAAAAAGCTAGTTCATGCACTAGGGATAAATACCGGTTCCTCTCTGAGTAGCCCCCCAAACTGCCTAAACCACACAAATGTCACCCACATTCAGAGGGCCTAGTTCGGTCCTATGCAAGTTTCCCAGTGGCCACTCCAGAGTCAGTGGGCTCTCACTAGCTCAGGTCAGCTGTTTCTGTGAATATTTCCATCATGGTCTTGGCCCCCTTGCTCATAATATCCCTCCTCCCTCTCAATGACTGGGCTCCAGGAGTTTGGCCCAGTGCTTAGCTGTGGATCTCCACATCCGCTTCCTTCAGTTACTGGATGAAGGTTCTGTGATGACAATTAAGGTAGTTATCAATCTTATTACACAGAAGGGCAGTTACGGCTCCCTCTCCCTCAGCTGAGGCCACCGTCCTAGGAATTTTCCCAGTGCCAGGTTTCCCACTATGCCCATACAGACTCCCTCCCTCTATTGAGATGTCTCTCTCCTTCTCTAGCATCCCCACAGCTCAACATTTCTGATCTCTCCTCCTCCTCCCCTTGTCCAGTCCCCTTCCCCATTCCCCCTGCACCCAATTCACTCAGGAGATCTTGTCTATTTCCCCTTTCTGGGGCATCCTTGTATGTCTCTTTTAGGGTCCTTCTTGTTTCCTGTCTTCTCTGGGGTTGAGGACTACAGTCTGAATATCCTTTGCTTTATGTCTGATATCCACTTATTAGTGATACATAGTGTGTACGTGCGTCTTTGTCTTTCTGGGTCTGGGTCACCTCACTCAGGATGGCTTATTCAAGTTCCGTCCATTTGCCTACATATTTCAAGATGTCATTGTGTTTTTACTGCTGAGTAGTACTCTGTTGTGTAGATGAGCCCCACTTTCTTTATCCATTCTTCAGTTGAGGGGCATCTTGGTTGTTTCCAGATTCTGGCAATTATGAATAATGCTGCCATGAACATAGTTGAATAAATGTCCTTGTGGTATGAGTGTGCATCCTTTAGGTATATACCCAAGAGTAGTATTGCTGGGTCTTAAGGTAGATTGATTCCTAATTTTCTGAGAAGTTGTCCTACTGATTTCCAAAGTGGATGTACAAGTTTGCATTCCCACAAGCAATGGAGAGCAGTTCTCCTTACTCCTCTCCAACATAAGCTGTCATTAGTGTTTTTGATCTTAGCCAATCTGACAGGTGTTAACATGGAATCTCAGAAGTGTTTTGATCTGCATTTCCTTGATGACCAGGGATGCTGAGCATTTCCTTACGTGTCTTTCAGCCATTTGAGATTCCTCTGTTGAAAATTCTCTGTTTAGATCTGTATCCCACTTTTAAAAAATTGGATTATTTGGTATTTTGATATCTAGTTTCTTGGCTTCTTTTTATATTTTAGAGATGATCCCTCTGTCAAACGTGGGGTTGGTGAAGGTCTTTTCCCATACTATAGGCTGCCGTTTTGTCTTGTTGACCGTGTACTTTGTCTTACAGAAACTTCTCAGTTTCAGGAAGTCCCATTTACTAATTGTTGCTCTCAGTGTCTGTGCTACTGGGGTTATATTTAGGAAGTGGTCTCCTGTTGAAGGAGCTGCGGGCTGCATTCTTGCCACCCAGCTCCCGGCCACCTGGCTAGCTTATGCCCCAAAATAACGACACACAAACTGTATTCTTTTAAACACTGCTTGGCCCGTTAACTCTAGTTTCTTACTGGCTAATTCTTTTTTTTTTTTTTTTTTTTTTCTTTTTTTTTTGGTTTTTTGAGACAGGGTTTCTCTGTGGTTTTGGAGCCTGTCCTGGAACTAGCTAATTCTTACATCTTGATTACCCATTTCTATTAATGTGTATAGCACCCCAAGGTGTGCTTACCGGGAAAATTTTAGCCTATGTCCATCCTGGGTTGGAGCTTCATCGTGTCTGCCCTGGAGAAGAGCGGCATCGCCTCTGAGCTCACTTCCTCTTCCTCCCAGCATTCTGTTCTTTTTACTCTGCCTATCTAAATTTTGCCCTATCAGATGGGCCAAGGCAGTTTATTTATTGACCAATGAAATCCCACATCAGTCTCCTGTGCCAATGCTTTCAAGGCTACTTCCCACTTTCTCTTCTATGAGATTCAGTGTGGTTGGATTTTGTTGAGGTCTTTGATCTATTTGGACTTGAATGCATGTGCATGGCCATAGATATGGCTCTATTTGCATTCCTATACATGTCTACATCTGGTTATACCAGCACCATTTGTTGAACATTCTTTCTTTTTTCCCAGTATATAATTTTGGCTTCTTTGTCAAAAATCAGGAATTCATAGGTGTGGTGATTAATATCAGAGTCTTTGATTATGTTCCATTGGTCAATCTGTCTGTTTTTTCCCCAATACCAAGCTGTTTTTATTACTATAACTCCTTAGTAGATCTTGACGTCAGGAATGGTGATGCTTCTGGAAGCTCCTTTATTTTACAGGATTCTTTTGGCTATCCTGGGTTTCTTGTTTTTCCATATGACATCGAGTATTTTTCTTTCAAGTTTGTAAAGAATTGTGCTGGGATTTTGATGGGATTTGCATTAAATCTGTAGATTGCTTTTGGTAAGATTCCCATTTTACTATGTAGATCCTGCCTATCCAGAGCATGAGAGATCTTTGCATTTTCTGATATCTTGTTTAATTTCTTTCCACAAAGACGTAAAGTTCTTGTCATACAGGTCTTCTACTTGTTTTGTTGGAGTTATCCCGAGATACCTTACTGAAGGTGTTTTCAGCTGTAGAAGTTTCCTGGTAAAATCTTTCAGGTTATTTATGTATACTATCATATCATCTATAAATAGTGAAATTTCAACCTCTTTCCTTCCAATTTTTTGATCTCCTTTTGTTGTCTTATTGCTCTAGCTAGGACCTCAAGAACTATATTGAATAGATATGGAGAGAGTGGACAGCTTTGTCTTGTTCCTGGCTTTAGGGCAATCGCTTTGAATTTCTCTTCATTTAGTTTGATGCTGGCAGTTGGCTTGCTATATTTTGCCTTTATTATGTTTAGGCATGTTCCTTGTATCCCTGATCTCTGAGGCCTTTTCAGCAACTAATGAGATGATCATGTGTTTCTTTCAGTTTGTTTATATGGTGGATTACATTGACATATTTTCATATGTTGAACCATCCCTGCATCTCTGAGATGAAGCCTATATAGTCATGGTGGATGCTTTTCCTGTTGTGTTCTTGGATGCGGTTTGCCAGTATTTTATTGAGTGTATTACATCAATGTTCATGAGGGAGATTGGTCTGTAATTCTCTTTCTTAGTAATGTCTTTGGGTGGTTTTGGTAGCAGGGTAATTGTAACCTCATAAAAAGAGTTTGTCAGTGTCCCTTTGGTTTCTATTGTGTGGGACACTTTGAGGAGTATTTGTATTAGCTATTTGAAATTCGCAGAATTCTGTGCTGTAACTATCTGACCCTGGGTTTTTTTTTTTTGTTGTTGTTTTGGAGAATTTTGATGACTACTTTTATTTCTTTAGGGGCTATAGATCTATTTAAATTGTTTGTCTGTTCTTGATTTAGTTTTGGTATGTGGTACCTATCCAGAAAAATTCCATTTACTTTGAATTTTCCAATTTTGTGAATTACAAGGTTTTGAAGTAAGAGCTGATAATTCTCTGGATTTTCTCAGTGTCTGTTGTTATGTCTCCCATTTCATTTCTGAATATAATTTGTATTTTCTCTTTCTGTCTTTTGGTTAGTTTAGATAAAGGTTTTTCTATGTTGTTGATCTTCTCAGAGAACCAATTCTTTGTCTCTTTGACTGTTTGTATTGTTTTCTTTGTTTCTATTCTATTGAATTCAGCCCTCAAATAGATTATTTCCTGGCATCTGCTCCTCCTGGGTATTTTTACTTCTTTTTGTTTTAAAGCTTTCAGGTGTGCTATTAAGTCCCTAGTGTGAGATTCCTTCACTTTCTTTATGTAGGCACTTAGTGCTATGAACTTTCTTCAGCACCGCTTTCAAAGTGTCCCATAGTTTAGGTATGTCGTGCATTCATTTTCGTTGAATTCTAGGAAGTCTTTATTTCTTTATTTCTTTCTTGAACTAGAGGTGATTCACCTGAGCATTATTCAATTTCCATGGGTTTGTGGACTTTCTGCAAATCAGTATTGTTGAATTTGAACTTTAACCCATAGTGATCTGATAGGATAGACAGGTTATTCAAGTTGTTTTGTATCTGTTGAGGTTCGCTTTGTTGCTGAGTATGTTGTTGATATTAGAGAAAGTTCTATGAGATGCTAAGAGGAAGGTGTATTCTTTTGTGTTCAGGTGGAATGTTCTATATATGTCTGTTAAACCCATTTGAATCATAATATCTGTTAGTTTTTTTTATTTCTCTGTCAAGTTTCTGTCTGGCAGTCCTGTCCAGTGGTGACAGTGGGGTGTTGAAGTCCCCCACAATTAGGGTGTGGGGTTTGATGTGTGATTTAAGCTGTAGCAATGTTTCTTTTACAAATATGGGTGCCCTTGTATTTGGGGCATAGATGTTCAGCATTGAGACTTCATCTTGATGAATTATTCCTATGATAAATATGAAATGTCCTTCTTCATCTCTTTTGATTAATTTTAATTTGAAGTCTATTTTGCTAGATATTAGGATAGCTACACCAGCTTGTTTCTTAGGTTATTTGATTGGAAAGTCTTTTCCCTACCCTTTATTCTGAGATAATATTTGTCTTTGAAGTCAAGGTCTGTTTCTTGTATGCAGCAGAAGGATGGATTTTGTTTTTGTATCCAATCTGTTAGCCTGTGTCTCTTTTTTTAAAATTTTTTTTATTCTCAAAACAATTTTATTTTACATACCAATCCCATTTCCATTCCCCTCCTGTCCTTCTTCTCTCTCCACTTTCTCCCTACTACACTCCACATCCACTTCTCAGCGAGGGTGAGGCCTGGGGAGAAAGAAACTGAGTCAGGCAGTCACCATGATTCTCCTGCTGGACACAGACACAGGTTAAGATCCTCCCTGGTAAGCCACCAGCTCGTGGTGCTACACACCTTATTAGAAATGGGTTAAAGCAAGATATGAGAATTAGCCAGTAAGGGCTAGAGCTAATGGGCCAAGCAGTGTTTAAAAGAAAAAAAAAAAGAGAGGGTGAGGCCTCCCATGGGGAGTCAACAAGGTCTGCCACATCACTTCAGGCAGGACCAAGGCTCTCCCCACTGTATCTAGACTGAGCAAGGTCTCCCTCGATAGGGAATGGGCTCTAAAAAGACAGTTAGGGATAAATACTGGTTCCACTGCTAATGACCCTACAAACTGTCACCCACATTCAGAGGGCAAAGTTCAGTCTTATGCAGGTTCCCCAGTGGTAGGTCCAGAGTCAGTGAGCTCTCAATTGCTTGGGTCAGCTGTTTCTGTAGGTATAATCATCATGGTCTTGGTCTCTTTGCTCATAATATCACTCTCCCCTCTCTATGATTGGAATCTAGTTCTGCCCAGTGATTAGCTGTGAATCTCTGCATCGGCTTCCATCAGTTACTGAATGAAGGTTCTATAATGACAATTGAGATATCCCTCAATTTTATTAGAGGGGAAGGAGAGTAAAGGCACCCTTTCCACTATTGCTTATATTTTTAGCTGGGGTCATCCTTGTGGTTTTATGGGAATTTCCCTGATTTTGGATTCCCCCTTGTATGCTATCAATATGATTTATTATCACTGGTTAATAAAGAAGTCACTTTAGCACATGGCAAGGTAGAGTATAGACAGGCGGGAAATCTGAACAGAAATAGATAGAGAGAGTAGGCGGAGTCAAGGAGACGCCATGTCACTGCAGAAGGAGAAATATGCTGGAACCTTACTGGTAGACCACAGCCTTATGGTGATATGTAGATTACTAGAAATGGGTTAAGATATAAGAGCGCTATTGGCCAAATGGTGTTGTGATTAATGTAGCTTGTGTGATTATTCAAGTCTTTGTGTCCCGGAAACAAAATTGCAATCTCTATTTACATTTCCCTGTGCTTGGTTTCTTGCTAACCCCATAATGGCTTCCACTTTCAAGGTACCTCTTTCCTTGCTCTCCCTCCCTGTCCTTCACCCAGCTCTACCTTCCCAGTCTCTCATGTTCTCCTCCCTGCTCCCCTTCCACCCTCCCCCCCACACTGCCAGTTTACTAAGGAGATGTAGTCTACTTCCCCTTACTTGGAGTATCCATATATGTCCCTCTTAGCGTTCTCCTTATTTCCAGTCTTCTCTGGGGCTGTGGAATGTTGGCTGGTTCTCCGTTGCTTTATTTCTAATGTCCACTTATGAGTGTGTACATACTGTGTTTGTCTTTCTGGGTCTGGGTTACCCCACTCAGGATGCCCCGTTTGGTTTATTCTAGGTCCATCTATTTTCCTGCAAATTTCAAGGTGTCATTTTTTTTTCTGCTGAGTAGAACTCCCTTTTTTTTTTTTTTTTTTGATGTACTACATTTTCTTTATCCATTCTGTGGTTGAGGGGCATCTAGGTTGTTTCCAGTTTCTGGCTATCATGAATGATGCTGCTATGAACATAGTTGAGCAAATTTGTTTGTGATATGATTGACCATCCTTTGTGTATATGCCCAAGAGTGATGTTTCTGGGTCCTGAGGCAGATTGATCTCCAATATTCTGAAAAATTGCCATACTGATTTCCAGCAATGGAGGAGTGCAAACTTACTCACACCCTTCCCCTCAGAAGGAGAGCAAAGGGAACACAAATTGGAGAGGAAGAAGTTACACTTTCAGTATTTGCAGATGATATGATAGTGTACATAAGTGATCTGAAAATCCTGCCAGGGAACTTTTACAGCTGAAAAACACCTTCAGTAATGTGGCAGGATATAAGATTAACTAAAAAAAAATCAGTAGCCTTCTTATATAAATATGATAAGCAGTCTGAGATAGAAATCAGAGAAATATCACGGTTCATAATAGCCACAAATAACATAATATATCTTGGGGTAACTCCAACCAAACAGGTGAAAGACCTGTATGACAAGAACTTTTAGTCTTTGAAGAAATAAATGGAAGAAGATATCAGAAAATGGACAGATCTCTCATGCTCTTGGATCAGTAGGATCAACATAGTAAAAGTGGCAATCTTACCAACGGTAATCTATAGATTCAATGCAATCCCCATTAAAATCCCAGCACAATTCTTCACAGACTTGAAATAAAAATACTCAATGTCATATGGAAAAACAAAAACCCCAGGATAGCCAAAACAATCCTGTAAAATAAAGGAACTTCTGGAAGCATCACAATCTCTGACTCCCAACTCTCCTACAGAGATACAGTACTGAAAACAGCCTTGTATTGGCATTAGAATAGACAGGAGGACCAGTGGAACCAAAGACACAGATATTAATCACACACTTACGAACACCAGATTTTTGACAACATAACAAATAATATGAAATGGGAAAAAAGAAAGAATCTTCAGCAAATGGTGCTGGCATAACTGGATATCAACATGTAGAAGAATGAAAATAGATCCATATCTATCACCATGCACAAAACTGAAGTCCAAATGGATCAAAGACCTCAACGTAAAACCAACTACACTGAACCTCATAGGAGAGAAAGTGGGAAGTACACTTGAACACATTAGCACAGGAGAGCACCTCCTAAATATAACCCCAGCAGCACACACACTATCCTTATTATTCTTAGGTTTTGTATGTTCATGCTGTTTCATATTTCCTGTATATTTTGTGTTAAGAATTTGTTGGATTTAACATTTTTTTTTTGTCTGATCCATCGCCTGGGATTCTCTCTTTCATTTCTTTCATTCTGTTGGTTATGCTTACATCTGTAGTTCCTGATCATTTACCCAGATTTCCACTCCCAGAATTCCCTTCGTTGTGTTTTCTTTATTGCCTCTATTTCAGTTTTCACGTCTTGAACCATTTCCTTCTCCTGTTTGTTTTTCCTTGGCTTTCTTTGCCTTTTTTTTATTTAAGGGAATTCTCATTTCCTCTTTACGTGCCTCTGTCAACTTCATACATCTATTTTTAAGGTCGTTTTCTTCTGCTTCATCTGCGTTGGAATCTTCAGGCCCTGATTGTGTAGAACCACTAGCTTCTGGTGGTGCCATATTGCTCTTTATGTTGTTGAGTGTGTTCTTACATTGTCATCTGCCCACTTCTTCCTCAAATGGGTGCAGGTAACACCTGTGCTTCAGGGGGTTCATCTCCCTCCCATTGGTGCAGATGGGGCCTCTGGGTTAGTGGTTGCTCTTCCTCCAGTCACAGATGGGGCTGCACCTCTGATGGTCACTGTTGTGTCTCTGGGACTCCTCCAGATATAGGCAGTGCCAACGCTCTGGTGGTTGTTCCTCCTAATGTAGAAGGGGCCATGGCTCCAATGGTCACAGATGCAGTGGCAGATGTTTGGGGACATGGGGAGGCTGCTTCCAGGTCTATGGGGATTCCAGGAGTGTGGGTGGGGCATGGTATATGCTTGCAAGGGCTAGGACCTAGAGAGCAGGGCACTACAGCCGGGAACCCAGAACTCACCTGTCCTGGTGCAGTCAGGGCCAAAGTTTAGGTGGTCATAGATGTGGTGAGGAATGATTGGGTTGTGGGAAGCTGCTCTCATGTCTCTGGGGTTTCGGTGAGTGGGGGTGGGGCATGGAATATGCCTCCAGGGGCTAGGGCTTAGAGAGCAGGGTTCCCCAGCTGGTAACCCAGATACTCATCTCTCCAGCTTCAGTCAGTGCCAAGGTTTGGAAATCTTTCAAATCCCCCGCCCAAAAAAGAGCTATTATTTTTGTTTTAGGACTTCCCTTCATGTTGATTGTTATTTTTTGTTATGTGGAAACAAAAAAGATACCACAGTGCAGCTATAATCTCACTGGGTCCATCTTTTCACGGTGGAATCTCAAGTCTTCTCAATTCTTTCCCTTTTTAATTCCTTAACCTTTTGTGTGTCTCTGTGTGTGTTTGTGTGTATTGTGTTGTGCTTGTGGTGTCTGTTTTCTCTTTAACTTGCAGAGAGACTACTGAACAGTTTTATGAAGTTGATCCCCATTTTAGATATGAAACATATGGCTCATAATTACAGATTTCCCGCACTGCCTGCCACTGCTTGTTGTCTACTTTCTGACTGTTCAGAAGTCGTCACTGAATTTGCATTTGAATAATAATGAGTTGAACATTTTTAAATGCGGGATTTGTTTTAAACAATTTTCATAAATTAATTTTGTATGATATTCTCCCTTTCATCTTCTCTATATTCTTTCTCTGTATAATTTAAATATCTGACTTTTTGGTTGTTTTTCAATCTTTTTTTCTTTGTTTTTGTTATTGGTTTTTTTTTTTTTTGCTTCTCTTTTCCCTGAGCTCAGGATTAATGAACATTTTCTCATTTTTATATTTTACGTATTCTACTTAAACTTTCTTGTTTTGAATTGTATGAATTTCTGGTATATCTTATCTCAGAATATCCCATTTGTGAATCCTTTTCTCAAAGTGCAGCATGTTTTATCTACTGAAAATACTAACAGTACTATTCAATACTAGTGAAATATTTGCCTCATGTTATTTATTTTTTCTTTTTCTTTTTTCTTTTTCTTTTTTCTTTTTTTTTTTTTTTTTTTTTTTTTTCTTTTTTTTTTTTGCTTTTTCGAGACAGGGTTTCTCTGTGGTTTTGGAGCCTGTCCTGGAACTAGCTCTTGTAGACCAGGCTGGTCTCAAACTCGCAGAGATTCGCCTGCCTCTGCCTCCCAAGTGCTGGGATTAAAGGCGTGCGCCACCACCGCCCGGCACTTATTTTTTCTTGTAGTTTGTTGTGGTTGCTATGTTTAATTTTAAAGACTTTGGTCAGATACTAGATATAGAAACAGGCCGACTGAGTTCTCTGAGTGTGTGGGTCGCTGGTAGACCCTGAACTTCAGCAAAATAATGAAGTGTTCCCTTTTATAGAGAAGCTCTGGACGTTGCTGCCTGTCTTCCCCACGGTGCTATTAGATTTCCAGTGTTCTGTATTTTTTTTTATAAAAATTAATTCTTTGAGAATGTCACACAGAATATTTTGATCATTTTCATATACCCCTCCTCCAATTCATGTATGATCTACTACCTTTCCTTACCCCTTCAACTTTGTGTTCCTTTTTTTTTTAAACCTATGGAGGCAAATTTATGCATTTTGTGTAGTCTTGGGGTGTGGCTATTCATTGGAGCTGGTCACAGAGAGTATGAATACGGAATGCCCATGAAGAATATTGTGGAAAGAGATTAGGTGATTGGACTGCACTTAATTATCCTTCTTTGGATGATACCTGTTCTTAATTTGATTTCTCAGTCCCCATACCCTGTGTTTCAGAAGGGGTTCTGTGTGTAAGGAGCTGGGAAGGGGATCTCAGGATTAAGGAGCAGCTGAGGACTTCTAGCCAGCCTCCATGTGTAGACTTTCTGTGTCTCGGTGTCACTACCTGCTGACACTTATGTGTGTAAACTATTGCTTCTAGACTTTCCTCACTGACAGTGATACTTGTTCCTCTGTATTTTACTATGTCTAGCTGCTGTTTGTTTTGGAGCATCTAAAATGTGGTGATGTGTGGATTTGGCAGCGTATAAAGTAGATATATGTTCTGTTTGTCATCTTGATCTTGGAATCTTATAAAAGCTTGTGATTATATAAATCACTGCATAGTTGGTTAGTTTTGTTCACATTAATGCTGTGAAGCATGTACCATTTTGCTGTTCATCAATTATTAATAGTTTATCAGATGTGACAAAGGTCACAGGAGTGAAGATACTCAAATTAGCAGTGATTACATTACCATCAAATCCTTAAAAATTTAGAGGCATAAACAAAATCCAAAGTGTGTCTTTATTAGGATTTTTCATATCTGTAGACATATTTATCTTTGCTAATTGGTGTTTGTTATGACTTGTCTTAATGGTTGTGTGGTGGCAGTGTACACAGCAATATGCATTTATGGTGTATAGAACTAGCTGGTGGTCTCAATTTAAAACAATTATTCAAAATCTATAGCCTTTTGGTTTTCCATCATTTATATACCTCACAACCTATTTTTGACTTTAGTATTTCGAGTTACATCCAGGTTCACCGAGTAATTTACTCTTTTCTAGCTGACGCCTACTCCAGTTTTCAGTCCTCAACAGATGCCCGTTCTTTGTCTCCATTTCGTAATTCAGGAACCAAAAAGCTAATGAGTCATGGCAACTATTTGCTAAGTAAAAACTTTCCATACATGGGATTTTTCATTTTTCCTTGATCTGTGACCTGCTTTCTAGCGTGGAGCCCCAGTTAGCCTTCTCTGTTTCAGGAGCGTCTAAAAGCTCAAGTCAATTTTCTTTTCTACCACTTGTTCTATTTCTGGTTTTCTGGGCTAAGGTGTAGAAGCAGTGAGGATAGATAGTGTTATAATCCAGTTAGAAATTTGAGACTATGTTGAAGGAAGCCATCTAAATCTGTCAATAACACAAAGTCAGAAGGCAAGAGGAATGAGCCACGGGGCAGAAAGTAATTATTCGTGGAGTATTTATTAGAAGAAAACAAAAGACCAATAATCTTTATTTATAAAAACAAATCAGAGCTCAGCCCACTGAACAGTACTGTGAGTTGACAGGCAGATTGTAAAGGGGTCAAAGGCCACTTGATCTTTCTTGTTTTTGATAATAGCATCGAAATGGGCAGCTTTTCATCCTGAGGGCTGCAACAAGATTCTCATTTTATGTGCTGAATCCTAACATTTCAAGCAGGTAATTTCCAGTTTCATTTCAACACAGCAGAGAACAGCAGTGTGAATGTGTGTGCACATGTGTGTGTATGCATATGTGTTTCAGAATACAGTATCTTTTCACTAAGCTACCTTAGAGAGTATGACAGACACAGAGAAAAGGTAACCGTACCTCTTTTAAGTAAGCACTTGGTCTAGCTGCTGGAAATAATTCTTGGAGCTGTTACCAACTTCAAGATTGTTGCAGCTGCTGATCACCCACTTTGATGGTCACACTGTTCCCCTTTGGAGACTGGGGATCATGAGGGGTTATGAGGGATTAAAGCCCTGACTCTGTTGGTGCACCCCGATGCCTTGGCCACCAGTATAGTTGGCTTCCTTTATCCAGGTCTATTCTTGATCTTTTATTTTGATTCCATTTTTCCTTATGTATTATTTTGTTCTGAATATACTTTATTCCAAACTATATAATGAACTCAGTATTCTTCTACTTCCTGAAGAACCTCTTCATGCTGAGGAAGTAGAAATGCTAAGTTACAAATAGATTTTAACCCTTTACTTTTCAAAGGGTGTGATAACCTTTTAAGATTAAATTAGTATATGGAGTTCTGATTTAAGGATCCAAATATATGACACAGTGCCAGAAAGTCCAAATATAGCAAGATTTTGAAGAAAAGTTAATTTTGAAAAAAAAATTAATATAATGTGGCATTCTTTTAAAGTTGCTGAATTTTTATCATAGTTTTTTAAGAAATATAATTCAAATATAAATATATATATTATATGTATTAATATCCTTTCTATGTTTTACCATATCACTAGTGAACAAAATATTGAGTAAGATTTGTCTGTTATCAAATACTATATTACTCTTTTCAGGAAGAGTATATGCATTTTCTCTCTAACGTGGACACTGAACGCCCCTTGCTTAGCTAATGAATTAGAGCCTTATCTCTTGCTTTTGTATAGCTTGACCAATCCTCCTTACTAACATATCACATCACTGTCTGTCCCTCACTCCAGAGGTTACAGTGCTACCAGGTGTTGTCTCTGAATACATGTGATCCGTTCTCACGTGCATGTAACCTGTGAATGTTTATGTATGTACATTTCATGTATATTCTTATTGTGTGTTACCTGTACTTTTGGATGGTTTAAACACATAGATTCCAGATCAGTAAGTATGTTTGTTAGTGTACATTCCTAATTTTAAATGAACAGGATTGTGTAAACACATAGATTCCAGATCAGTAAGTATGTTTGTTAGTGTACATTCCTAATTTTAAATGAACAGGATTGTGTAAACACATAGATTCCAGATCAGTAAGTATGTTTGTGTAGTGTACATTCCTAATTTTAAATGAAAACATTCTGTGCATCCATGTTTCAGATTTTGCATAATTGTTAAATTCCTAATAAAATGAATCTGAGCGATGATCATCTTCAGACATTTTAATACTCACTTGTTTCTGCCGTTTTAACTTTCAGTAACCTCATTTTCTCACTGGGGGCCATAACTCAGCTTTATTATCATGGGCTTTTGTATCCTGGGTGGTACCAAGTGTTCACTGTGTGTGCGATCACTTCCTTTGCCAAACGTGTCTTCTGCTCATCTCCTTGGTAGAAATTATAGCCAGTTTCAGTTGATGAGTCCGGTGATTGTGCACCAAGCCCACTAATTCTTTAGAGCCCGTGTACTCAAAACTCTCCAGAGTGACTGTCTGAGATTATTTTTGGTATAACTGATTCAAGTCTGGACGCTGGTGCTGTGTTTTAAAAATTGGCAGAGGCAAAATTTCAAATGTGTGCACCCTGGAATCAGGAAAGAACAATATGAATTCTTCTGTAACTCGGCAGTGAAGTTTTATTCTTTTCCATGAAATTTTTTTCAACAATTTTTTTTTTGACAAATTGCACCCATTGAGAAAAGGAAGTGGTATCGTGAGCTCCAATTCACTGACTAGATGTTGGCATTAGAAGTTAAGTCAAATTATGGCATGCAATAGCATTGGTCTGTGCTTCTAGCCACCTCCAGGTTCATATTTAAAACACCAAGTATTCCTGCTAAGTATGTCACGTGCCTGGAAAGGGTTTTATTGTTGGCAGTGTTGCAAGGATCTAAACTTTAAGTAAAAAAGAAGGAAATCATGGTTTCACTATATTTAGGCTATCCTGGGCTATGCAGTGAGACTCTGCCTCAAGCAACATAAAGCAAAACTAAGAACAAAAACGTGAGGGGAAAAGTGCGAGATCTTTGCCTAAAAGTTCACATGGTTCACGTACACCACAGGGCAGCGTGAGTTACTCCCTGCACCGTGGCCATAACAGACATCTGCAGACTTGACTGCCTGAAAAGCTTTCTTTAACATGCGTCACTGTGCATTGTGTGTTACTCCAGCAGGAAAATACATTTTTGATTTCATTTTTTTTTCTAGAAACCTCTCATTCAAGAGAGTTTCGGTTAATCCTATTTTGGAGTTTGTGGCCCATAGGCTTTCTTCCCCAGATAATCAGGCTTCATAACTAGAAGAAGAACTCTACAGTATTTGGGGAAATTTTAATAACATTGCTTCTAATGTGCTCTTCTCTGCTGTCTTGGGAAAGCTTCCCGGAAGTGTTACAAGCAGAGAAAGTGTGTGAGCGAGCTTATGCATGTTCCCCTTCAAATGTGCAGAGGAAGAACGTGTGGTTCCATTTTTATCTCCCATAGTTGTTTGCAAATTCCTATGTAGTGAAGATGTTTTATTCATCTTTAGGAGTTTTATGATCTTTTACTTGTTTATAATGCTCTGGAAGATTGATACAGACTTTCAGGTGACTTGCCAAACAGCAAAAAACAAAACAAAACAAAAACCAGAACAGCAAAGTGTAATTGTTTAATACTTTTTTTTTCTCATACGTGTCCTAAAATTAGTATTTTTAAAATTAAAAAATTATGCACTCTTGAAGCTCTCTGCAGTGCCGTTCATTTTCTGAGCTACAGGCCTCTGTATGACAAGCTCCCGTGTGAGTGCTGTCCTCCCTCAGAGCAAGCCAATGGAGAGCCTCTTCTGTTCATCCTGTAGCCTCCAGCTATCCATGCTGGGTGTGGTAGCTTAGGTACTGTCACCTTGGCACTTGGGAAAGTGAAACCAGCTGAACTATATGGAGAGTTCCAGGCCCGCCTGACAACATTATGATGGCTTGTCCCCCCAAACACCCAACAACAACAAATCCAAACCAAAATAATTCTAGACTAGCCACATTGTTTACCATTGTCTTCTCTCTGGCCGTGGTCTCTTCTCACCACCCCGCTTGCTTATTGTCGCTTTCACACCCATAATTTTATGTTCTTCCGTATTTCTAAGAGGGCAGATCCCGAGAGTGTGTTCAGAATTAAGACAGTCTTGAGTACTACTCCAGATCCCTTTGTTTTGCACGTGTATGTGTGTGTACATGTGTTTCCATGTGTGAGCGCATCTGTGTGGGAACACATGTGTAACATACGTGGATATGCATTTGGAGGCCAGCTGTGTCTCCCTCAGTGGTTCTCTCCTTTCTTCCCTGAGTCAGTATCGCTCACCAAACACAGAGGTGGCCAGTGCAGCCAGTCCAAACAGCCGGCCTGCTCCAGGACCCGTCTCTGCTTCCCGTTTGGCATTAGAGGTAGGCTTCCAAGCTTGCCCTACACTTTATGTGCGTGCTGGTGATTTGAGCTCAGGTCTGCATGCTTACCTGGCCAGCATTTTATCCACTGAACTCTCTCCCTCTTCTTCTGTGTGAGCTTTGACAGCTCTCGCATGGGAGCTGGCCTGGGAACAGATGCATAGTTTAGAGAATCAACTATACCACAGTGAGGGTCACGTGTGTATAATCTTTAATTTTAAAAATAATTAGTTTTAGGATACACTATGAGAAAAAAAAGAGAATAATTTTAACTTCTTTTTGTTTCTTAAATTCTTGTAGTAATTCAATGTTTAGTATATTCTATTATCTCTTGTTTTATTTATTTACTTTTACAAACTCAACCTTGTCTCAAAGTACCATGACCATTTTTAGAAAGGGATTATTTAGGCTGATCGCATTCCCTCTTCTGATGTGGCTCAGGCTGGCGAGTGGTGTGCTGTATCACCCCTGATCCACACACTGGGCAGCCTTTTCCTCCCTTGGCTTAGGAGAGCACATTCAGTACAGTTTTGTACAGTTTCCCCAGGTTTCCTGAGTTGTCTCCAAGCTATACATTGAATGTGCTTAATTTCAAAGGAGAAGATGGTTTCCCTTTGAAAGCTCCCGAACTCTCCTGTAGATACAAATGCATTTGAGTTGACGAATTAGCTTTAGCAATATTGGAGCTGCTGAAGACACAAACTATTGGAGCGTGCGCGTCTGCATTCCTTTTGTGAGAGAAAAATGGCCAATACTTCTCCGTATGATGTTATTCCCAGAAGTCAAATAGTAAGTATTTTGTTTTAATGGAAGGGACATTTAAGGTTGCTGGTTTTGCATGCTGGGAATGTGGTTGGAAATTCTGTTCGCGCACCAGCCCCAGGCTGCTCGTGCATTGTGGACTGGGAAATGACAGCTGAAAGCAGTTAGGCAGAATTATGGACAGTCACACATAGGCTTATTATTACCACAAAGGAGGAGAAAATGTTAAATCATTAAAAAGAAATGTGTAATTCAATTAGAAGTAAACTGTTCCACACTGGTTATTACTGAAGAATTTTTGTGTAGCATAATCTACTTTTGTCCTAATTACTTTTACCCTCCCTAGGGAGTATATGTGTCGTTTATTGAGAGAATTTCAAACATTTCCTGTGTGGTTTTAAAACAGATAAAAATAAAAGAGTCTGAAAATAGACTTTGTGACATTTGAAATAAGTTTGTGCAGAAATAGTGACATATTTGAGAATAATATCTTTGCTTATATCAGGATATATAGATTGGAAGGCCGTGTTGTCTCTTGTAATGTCACCAGAAGCACAATACTTCAGTTATAACGAGGACCTCAGAGGAAAGAGGCACTACCTCTGTACTCATTTACACGTGCTTGTTTTGTTAAGGACATTGGGGAGTTATAATGCATTAGTGCTATAGTTGATTGCTTGCTTGAAGTTGACCTAACACCACAGTTTACCAAATAAAAGTCCTTTCTTATACATAGTGGGTGCAAGCTCCCTTCGTTAGACGCGTGGGTGCCTCTAATTTTGTCTTCAGTGCTGTGGGTTAAGCTTTCTTTTCATTTCTCTTCATTAATGAATGATTCTTCTGTTTTGGAACTCGCAGCATTATGATTTGATTAGCTGTGATTTAGGACTGAAATAAGAGAGTGCTGTTGAACTTCACAGGGAAAAAGACACTTTCAGTCAATTTAAACCTGAGGGCTGCAGGTAAGAGCAGTTTGAGCCTAACTGCTCAGTAATTTGATGTTTTAATTCTTGCAGCACTCTGGGCTGTTTAAAATTGAGATTTTTGCCTTGAGGAAAATGCTTCTGATTGCTGTGGAAGAAACGAGTGTTCCGTTCTATCAGTTTTCTGCCCTCCTGTGGAGCAGTGACAGTTCCCTGGAGAGTTGTGTGAGGCTGTGGACTAAGGTTAGATAGATTTAAAAGGTTAGATAGTCTTCCAAAGTTCATAGCCGTTGTGAAAGTACTGTTTTAATTTCACTCTGACCTTTGGATGGCATGCCAAAAAATTGTAATCTATCTTGTTCTTTTCCTATTGCTGGCACCAAATATCTATTCAGAAGTAATTTAAAGGAGGGAAGGATTTATTTTGCAACCCAGTTGTAGAGATACAGTTCCTCTATGGCAGGAAAACATATGGGCTGTGAGGTGGCTGGTCATATTGCCTCTCCTGTCAAAAAGCAGAGAGATAGATGGTAGTGTTCATCTGGCTTCCTATTTTTTTACCATTTTTATTTAGTTAGAACATCATCCCAAGGGGTAGTGCCACCTACTTTAAGCATGGGTCTCTGGAAACACCCTCCTAGCCATGTCTGGGTACAGGTCTCACTGGGAATTCCTATTTTAATCTACTGACAATGATAATTAATCATCAGAGTTTGGAAAAAGTTACAGGGTTTCATGTCCTAGACATGGCACAGTGTTAAGGGTACCCTTCCTTAGTCACTACAATTACCAGCTTTGGCACACTCAGAGTTATTGTGATTGCTTTAAATTTGGGACCACATGAGATACCACTGAAGAGTTAATAATAGCTCTTTTCCTTTAGAAAATTACGGTGTTTTTATTTGCAGTGTCTTGATCTCGTATAATCAAGATTACCATTTAAAGGTTCTCTATAATGGTTCTTTTGCCTGGATGAAGAGAAGGTGCCTAGAATCAAACTTGGTTGTGTAATAAAGTTTTCAAACACTCCAAGGTTAGTGAGGGAGAAGAGGGCCTTACATTTTGATGCCTTAGTTTATCTATCTTAGCCATTAGTTCCTATATGCTTCAATGAATTTTGTTCATGTTATATGTCATTAATTTCATAATAGAGTTATGACTGAGCTTTGGTGATTAAACACAAAATTAATCCATGTATTAAGAACACAGAAATTCTGAATTAGTTTTTAACCCCTCTAATTCCTCCATATTCTTATGCTTTCGACACAGATTGTTTTTCTTCTCACTGTTATAGAGTTTTACTAAGTGTGAGTATGCTGACTTTCCTCTCTCTGTCAAGTGGAAAGTTAAATCAACACTGTAAATGCTATGGAAGCTTTTCTTAATGTAATTTCAAAATGATGGGTTCCATTGGTTATCCGCTCTGGGATCTTTATTTTTAGCCTAGATGCTTAAAATTAGGACTATGCTATTTTCAGTCCCGTCTTTTGGCAGTGCTTCCAGTGAGCGCCCGAATTTGCTGACAAATACTTAAGATTGCAAGTGAACAGAGACAGACATGTACACTTGGGAAGGGGCTTTGTTCATCTAATGAGGGAAGTCCCTTCTGTAAGCCCAGGACATTCAAAAGCAAAATTACCCTGAAGCACTTGAGGACTTTTGAGTAGGAACTTTGATTATTTGGAGCCAACCACTGAAACCTGAATTCATGAAGAATAAGCTAGGATAAAAAGATCCATAAATCCATAATGAATGCTGGGCCAAGCTTCACAATTGAAGAGAATCATTTGTGCCAGTGGAGAACGGGCAAATCTTCGTGTCTGAGGCTGCCAGAGCTCCACTAGCTTTCTCAGCAGTGTTCTGTGAACGCGCTTTGCTTTCTGTCCCTTGAGCCAGGACAGATTTAAAAAGACAAAGGAATAGAAACTGGAAAAAAACAGACTGTGGAGTGTCTAGCCCTTGACTGTCTTCCCCTGTGTTGTTCCCCTTCCCTTCTCTCACTCACCCCCCTTTTCTTCTCTCTCTTTCTCCTGGTTCTCTTTCTTAAGAGCTGTTCTTACGTGGATATGTTTTAATGTTACCATGCTGTGGTTTTTCATTCACGTCTTGTGAGCTAGGCCTCATGACTGACCAGCATATGACTGATGGCAGTCATTGTGACTTGAAAGTCTGCATGTGGCTTAAATTGACCAAGACTCTACTTTGCCAGAGAGTTTATGGGGTGAAGCCCTTTCATTTTCTGTGGTCTCTCCATACCTTGCATTTTATAAAGCACAAGTTCTCTCCTGCCTTCTAGTTTGATCCAGCCATAAAGAAATTCTGACAGGATGACCAGCAGATTCCATATCTTACAGATGCTTTTGTTGTGAACATTTAGTCTTCATTGGGTTCTCATTTCAGCTCTTGTCTCAGATTCCTTCTCCTAGAAATGTTCGCGGAGCAGTCAGCAGTAAGGGAGGCAAAGATAGCTAGGTGGGGACTAGATCTTTAGAGCCAAAGTCTTCACTTCCTCTGTTTTTCTTTGCGGTTTATCAATCTCACCACACGTGGAACCACCCACTCCCTTGAAGATTGATTTGAAGTTCCTAGGCATCAAATATAGACCTGTCAGACAGAAGCATCTGTTAGTCCTTCTGAATGGCATTGTCGTGAAGATGAGCAGCAGTGATGTGGCGAATGTGACTGGGAAGGGGGAGAGCGAGGGGAGGGAGGAAGAGATCCCAGTGCAGACAGCTCCGGAGACTGCAGAGGTCTGAGTTCTTGAGGGACAGTCAGCAGGGAGCTGTGCTCCAAGTGCCCCTTTAATTTGGAAGACATTGCCAGAGAGCAGGCCGGAGGATCTGAGAGTGGACCTGAGAGTGTCAGTGTGCCACTGGCCACAGAAACTCCTGCTCAAATCTGAGTTCTGATTCAACAGAAAGATGGAAGCACTGAGAAGCAACTGGGGATGTCATTATTTAGCCCCTGATTTCCACAGCAGTCCAAAACATAAAGGCCACACGACCCAGAGCTGATGAAAGAAGTTAATGGAAGATTTAATGAAATTTGTAATCTTGCTACATCTGATTCAGCCCTAGGCAGAATGCTCCATTTAGGAAAAAAAGGGGGGGGGGTTAGACTACAGTAATGGGAAGGAATCTTGGGAAATAGGAAGGGGGAAATAAACAAGTCTTAGTGTCGGTAGAACTGTTTGTGAAACACAAATGCTATACTGGACAGCAGAGTCTGGTCTGGCAGTCCTGCTTGCCCCTCATGGACTCAAGATTCTTCACTTTCTTGATCTTGATCACTCAGAACAATCTAAGATCCATGGAGTATACACTGGGTCACTCGGAGTGCTTGAGCATGGAGAGCAGGATAGTGTGGAAGAGGACGTGTGTGCAGACCAGCGTCACACGTAATCGTGAAAGGCTACCCCATAAGAGTAGCTTTTTTTCCTTCTCACTAGATTTTTATTCTCATGTTTTGTTTCAATCCTTCCAAATGTCCCTCCCTAATTTAAACACAAGACAGAACTTCACGACCATCCTCATCACTAATATTATCTATTGTGCACTGGCACTCTGGAACCAGTGTGGGTGTTTGCTCACTGTTCTCACAAACAGAAGTCTGAGGTAGGTGTGCTGATCACATCATCACACAGAGGAAGAGGTGTGACAGTGAGAGGTTGTGTGGCCTGTGTGTGTGTGTGTGGGTGGGTGATGTCCATGAACACATGCCCACAGACTGTGTTTCTGTGTCCTGTGTGTAAGGAAATATGGGCTTTTTCAACATACCAAAGATATATTGTTTAAAGTATAAAGTAAGTTTAAAGGCTTGGCTTAAAAAGATCTCATTTCCTAAGAACTTGTATCTGGAAAAACCTCTCCTGCATTTCATGATGCTGGGTTACAGGGCAGACATAAACAGGTCATCTGCATTCCCTGAGAATCAGGACTTTTTGCTTCATTTTTACTATGTTTTATTTCTCCTGTCTTTTTTTTTTTTCATTTTAAACAACATTCACAGATACTTTATTTTTGAACAGATGAAAACAATTGAGAAGTCATAAAAATTCCACAACAGTTAAACAATATTAGAGCAAACCCTTTGTTATATTTTTAATACAGAATCACCATGTGTCCTGTATGTGATGCCCTAAGAGTTTTTTAGCACCACCAACACCCCACCCCTTTCCTTTTTGGTTTGGATCATATTAGCAGATACTTAGCTCTTCCTTCATTCCTAATGTTTTTCCTGTTTGAGCTTGCTTTGTTGGTCTGTCAGCTCAGAATTGAGTCCTGCTACCTGGTATGGTAATTTGTGGGACTGCAGTGTGTCTGTGACTGTCAGGTTTAGTTCCCCTCCCTTACCTCTGTCTGGATCGACCCCACCCTTTAAGAGACTGGTTGGGAAGCAGGAAGTTTCTGTGTCTTGTAGTAATTTGCTTAGCTTACTTTAAAGTCTGAAGGACTCTGCACCAAAGTCACCTGAATTTGGCTCTTTAGTTCTCATTTCTCTCTCAGCCCCCCCCCCCCCCACAATACACACAGGGTTTCCCTGAAGTTTTTAAGCCTGTCCTGCTCTTGTAGACCAGGCTGGACTTGAACCCACAGAGATCTGCCTGTGCTGAGATTAAAGGAGTGCACCATAGTCCGGCTAGTTCTCTTTTCTTACAGAATGAAATGTAGTAATTTACTGGTTTTAGAAAAAAAAAAAGTTAATTATTATCTAGATGTCAAATATCTGAATAAATGGTGTTTGTAGTAGTTGGTCGGCTGTGCTACAGCCGTACTGTATTTTAAAATCGTGCATCTCTGACACATCATATTCCTCCTTCATTTTCAGAGACAGTCTTGCTGTATAGTCCAAGCTTGCCTCACGTTGGTCATGTCCTAGTGAAGTAGGAATATCAAAGACTGCCATCACACGGAGGTCCCCTTTTCTGATTCTCGGTGTTGATTATATCTTGGCCAAATCTTCTACATTAAAAGAAGTCAGATTTTCCAAGGTTGATTGATTCACTTCTTTGTGTTACTCAGAAAACGGGTTTTTCATCTCATTCTTTCAGGGGCGGCAACTACTAATAGGGCAGTGCTGCTCTGGTTAGGACTCCTCTGGCTGGAGTGCATCCTGACAGATGGGACCAGAGTAGTGTGTATTTGAGAAGAAAGATCACAGAACAAGTCTGAAAGCCATAAGGAATTTGGTCTCCTATAACAGCTTGCTATCATTCTGATACGATGGCATATGTTTGTAATTCTATCACTTTAGAGAATTTCTAACTCAAATCCAGTGTAGGCTACATGGTGAGATCCTATCTCAAACAAAATGGAAAAAAAAAAAAAAACCAACCCCAAATCTCTTTTGCAGATCTACTCAGGGCCCTCCTTCAAGAGCTATTTTTATCCCTTCCAGTGACACAGCCACAATGGCTTGATGACCTCCCCCTCGCCTCCACCCCTCTGAAATCTCAACAGCCTAGAACCATGTCCTTTGAAGCAAACTTCTAACATACGAGTCCTTTGGTGAAAAAGAACTCTGAAAGCACATCCAACCACAGCAGGCGCCGTCAGTGTGACTGGACGCATCTTCTGTGCATCACTCTGCTTGTTGTGTGTTAAATATTAAGCCACTTTGATATCATTTTTATCCCTTGGATCTTATACCACACACACACACACATGCACACACACACACGCGCACACACACTGTATGCATAACCTGATAGGTTAAAAGTTTTCGTATACAGTTTTATTTGTTCTGCAAAAAGCAAATGTTCCTAAGTACTTATTTGCTCCTTTCTGAAGTTGATGTTAGCTTAGCTACATTTGAAAGAATGAGAAAGTAAATAATAAAAGCCTTCAGTTTTAGATCAAGATAAATCCCTCAGTGTCCTAAATGCTTGAAATAAAACTTTCATGTAGTTATTCCTGAAAAGCCCCATGGACCCACTGTAGTTATATTTTGAGTTTGTTTTAATGAGCTTATCTTATATGTATGTATGACTCTGTATGTTTATGTCCTCTGTGTCAGCTGTCTGGATCTCATAGATCATAATTTCCAAATTAAGTAGTTCCAATAGCACGGAGTTTGACTGATCCTTGACCCCCTGTGTGGTTCGAGATAGAAGACAGTGCTGTAAGAACGCATATCGACCTGCTCCTCTGCCTACTGTCATCTGTCTTTGGATGGGCTCAGCTTTCTCAGAACTGATTTCTCCCGCAGGCTTTCTGAGTTGTCTGGAGGACCTTCTGCCCCGTGCTGAACTGGTGGTCCTTACAGGGTGCCGTGACAGGATGCTCTGCACTCTGTTGTGGTGCTCGGCTCTCCTGTCCACAGCCACTTCATTCTTTCCATTTCATTCTTTCGGTGACTAACCTAAGTGCAGGGCATCATATGGGCAACAGAAGCTCAGCATGACGGGCGAGGCTACTCTGCCGTGTGTCGTAAGCGGTTGCCGTCTGATGTCCACTCAAATCCCAGTCACAAATCTGAATTGTGGATATGATGGTTACAGCAAGATCCTTGAATGCTTTATAAAACCTGCAGACCTTCAGTCACCCAAGCCAAACGGACACAGAATCACTTGAGCACACGTTTTGTCTTGTAAGTTAGGTGATGCCTTACAGTAAGAGAGCAAACTGTTGAGAAAACTGGTGCTTTGAGAAAGCTTTGTGCTATTCCCCATATAAACACGAGTGAGGTAGGGAGAGGTACTGTTATTGGCGTGCTAACATCTCATACTTGAAACATAACTGCTTATTATCTTAGTGCTTTAATGAACAATTGTCTTTTTAAAGTTTTACTTTATGTTTTTGTTAATTTATAACTTGTATTTAAATATAGTCAGTTCTTGAAAACTAAAAAATATTTGTTTGTATACATGTGAAAATTCCAGTTTTTAATTTCACTGTCATGTGGTTTCGAGTGTTTTCAACTAAAGTAAATAAGAACTTAAATTCATTTGTGAAAAACTTGTGATTAGAGCTTTGTTATGCATCAGGATATATAGTCAATGAGGAAATTGACACTCAACAAACGATAAACATATGTTTGTTTTAATGCATACATGTTTGACATAAACCGAGAGATGTTCTATTATGGTTAAAATGGGGAGTGGTGGAGCATGCAATTGCATACACTAAAAAAATCCATTCACTTGTCCTCTGTTTGTTTTGTCTAGGAGGTAACGGTGACTTTGAAGTAGAAAAATATTGATCCGTTGAGCTATAGCGAGAGGGATATTAATACATTTCCACTTTTTTCCAGCACACTGATTTATGTCAGTACATGGACAAGCACCCTGGAGGACTCCATCCAGAGAATGTGAAGGTAGGAAAAGGGTTGTGAGGACCAAGGGTTCACATTCTTCATGTGGAGTTTTGAGTTCAAGACGAACATCTCTATGATCATTTGAAAGTTTTTTAAAAAACCTTATGTATGTAGGACATCAAATTAAAAAGAACTAGTCGTTATTTTAGTTGGTGGAATTAATAGTGTTTTAATGTTAAATAGTTTTACTATAAAAACATTTGATTATTTTCTGTACTTTCTGGTCACTTTTGTATAATATCTTTTATACAATAATTTACATGATAATTTCAGTAACTGAGTTAAATGAGTGTTTGTGATATATAAGCTGAGAGTATTTGCTCAAGTTTTAGCAAAAAAGATATATACTTTGTTTTTTCTTTAGATGTTTACTGTATTCTGCTCTTCTTGAGTTTTTAGTCTTGGTTTAAAGGATGTTTTCATAAAAAGCTAAAGATGAGAAAAAACTGGCTAAAATGCAGAGGTTTATTGATTTGTATAATTAATGTTTTCAACATTTTCAACATTGTGCTAAAATAAAACATCAGTTTCAAATAGAAAAAAAAAAAGAAGGAAGAAAGAACCACACCAGCAAAGGAAGATGGTGGGTGGTGGTGGAGTAACAGTTTGAAATTTTTGATGCAAAATTATTTGCAACCTGGCACTACATCCTGACCATCAGGTGAAGAATGAGGGTAAACTGTAGTCGTGCCCAGGATAATGCCAGCACCACAGAGATGTGATCCATTTGGATCCCACATTTCATAGAAAATAAACATCACAGCTACTGAGATTGAGACATTTGTTAAAGGACCTTAGTTCTTTGTTGAATGTTTATTTCCCTGCGGTCCAAAATTAATACATTAAATTACTGTTGATAGCTGTATTATGACTTTATTAACAATTGGTTATATAATCTTATTCCCATTTTTGTATTGAAAATAATGTTCTCTTCTCTGAAGTCACAAAACATTAGAAACTGAACACAGTGAGTTTGAATGCGCTGTGTTCTGGCATATGACATGCAGACCATGGATGCTGACAGCTGGATTTCCTTGGGAGGCCATTCACCTATTTATATGTTGGCTTTTCCTCACTGTTTACTAAGAGACAAGTCACTCCTCCAGGGTTACAGTTAGGATTTACACTGCACGTGAAATTAGTCTCAGAGATGTCTGACAATGGCATGGTGACAGATCTCCCATTGGTATTTCCGTTCAATGTATTAACATATTCTTTCATGTGGTAATATTTATTGTCACTTAAGTCTATGAACACAAAATGAAAATCATAATAATAATATTTACTAAGATAACAACTGTTCATAATGCTGTGTTGGAGATTGATTAAAAGGAAATCATTTGAACTAAAACCAAGACACCGAAAGAGTTCTACATTTTTAGAAGATTTGAAAATGAGGTGAAACGTTATTATCTTTAAAGAATATGTCCTGGACTGTTAAGATGGTTCAGTGAGTCAAAGAACTTGTCGGCCACAGGCTTGATGACCTACTTAGAGTCCCAGTATCCTGGAATGGAAGGACAGCACACACTCCAAACCTTGTCTTCCACACCCCTGCTGTAACGAACATGTTCTCACATTCACATACAGTTTGCATGTAATAATAACAGTAAAATATTTAAATCAAAGTACTGAAAGGCTGTGTCTTTTTAACTCATCTAATGCTCAGTGTTTGGCTCAACATGTCAGATGTCCTCAAATGATCAGAAGATAGTGCTCAGTATGTATTATGGTTAAAAAAAAGAGAAGTGGAATGATCAAATTCTTTTGCATACAGATTTCTCGGTTTGCAGCTTGACAATGAGTAGAAACGTTTTAGATATTTATCTTAAATTTACATACTCTCTTTGTTTTCACTTCTTACATATTTGTTTGTTATAAAATGTCAACGTCAGGATAGGGAAATGGCTCCATGGGCAAAAGCACTTGCTACCAAGCCCAGGCACCTGAGTTCCATGTCTAGGACCACCGTGGTGTAAGGAGAGAGCAAGCTCTCAAACACATAGTATCACACTTGCCATCCCCCATAAACATACATGCCAATAATATAACTGATAGATAGAGTCAATACACTTGTGAATTGAGGGGATTTTTCTTTGTTTGATTTGGGCAGAATTTCAGGTACCACAACCATAATGTGTTGTGGGGGAACAGAGAAAAAGGAGGGGCATCTGGACCGTCCTGTGCCCTCCAACTCTGCAGGAGCATCTGAAATATTTTAAGTTCATTTGGTACTAATTTTAGGCGAAAAATTTGTGGAAGTTTTATTTTTTTCCTCTGTAGCATTCCTGGTAAGTACTGGAATAAGCTCAAGAAAATTAGTCAGTATTAACTAAATTGCCCAAACCGTACTGCTACTTAAATCGCCTGCAGAATGTATCTGTTATTAATATGGCATTCTGAAACAAATGTTAACTCTTAACTAACAGTTCATTTCTAAGCATTATATACATTTTTGAAAAATGAGTAATTTCAGCAATTAGTTACCAAGAGGACGATTTTAAACCTGATGTTAAAGCCTGAGGACAGGGCCTTATTATAAATATTTATGATGATTAAAGACATAGCAACCCATTTCTACAGCACGGAAATTGGCATGTGGGAACTTCTTAGCTTTCTTGGAGACCACATATTTTTCCACATTTTAAATACTAGCTACCTTACAGCATATTAGAGTTTGGTCATGTTTGAGTCACACACAAAACTCGTCTCAGTTTATGATCTTATATCTATTAGTGAGTTATAGATTGGCCATTGAATTTTTTAAACAACTGAAACAGTTTAAATGTCTCCTTTTATTCTGGTTTCATGTATTTAAAAATTTATAAGCCTGAGAGACTGGAAATTAAGGTTCATGGAAAAAAAGAAAAGATTAATTGATGCTGTCTCTAGCCGGCAGACATACATATAGATGATGGTATCTTATTATCATGATGAGATTGAATCTTCCTGTGTTTCAAGTAATGTATTTCCATTTCTGTGATATAATGACCTTTCTAGATGATTCTTTACAAAGTTATATTTCCTGTCTTAAAAAAAGTAACTGAAAATGTCCAGAGTAATTTTGAACTCCCTGCCCTATTCCCTGAAGTATCTGCAATCCTCTTGGTATAAAAACTAGCTCCTGGCTTTCATTTCAGCTAAAATATGAAGTTTATTGTGGTGAACAGTGGCTACCTTTCTTCTGTAGTTCAGAGAACAAGCAGGTGTATAACGGATAAAATAATGTTATGCCAAATTAAGATTGTCTTATACAGATGGCACTGAGAATTGATTCCTAAATGAGACTCTCTGATGCTTAGAGAGGAAACCAAATGGCACCTGATTTTCTCCACAGTCTTCATTAGAGCTCTCATTGACCTAGTAATGACACCTTCTGATGCATTGCCAGGAATATTATAGAGCTTTTCCTAATTCTATACGTTGGGAAATATATTTTTCATCATCCCTAGTGTTTTTTAGAAAATTCTACATACATTATTAGTGCTTACCCGGGAATTTCCTGAACACTTTTGTACTATTTTTGTAGAAAGAAATTATACTCCCTATTTAGAAATTAAAGGATTGATAGAAAATAAAGTTATAATAAAATTGTGCATATCAATCCATAGTGTATTAGACATGCAAGGGGCGGCTAAGAAGTAAATTTTATGATTAACATGTGAGGCCAACATTCAATTGAATCATTTGTTGATATACTTGTTATCCACTTGGGTCTGATAGAGAAATCAAGGCCAGCTAATTAAATAGTACATTCTTCAGTTACAGTGTTCTAAAACTCAAACTTAAAGCACGGTAGGATGCAGTCGCTGACGTTATGTGTAGTTATAAGGCAGTAGCAGCCAAATGGAAGTTCCCATTGGGAATAGGGGAGCTGTCATCCTGGGATTCAGACTTTATCCAGTTTATCCTGTCTGCCTCTCTGCATCCCGCGACGGACGGAGCACAGTGCACTAGTGTTTTATGTTCCCGCCTCTGCATCCGCGATGGACGGAGCACAGTGCACTGGTGTTTTATGTTCCCGCCTCTGCATCTGCAATGGATGGAGCACAGTGCACTAGTGTTTTATGTTCCCGCCTCTCTGCATCCCGCAATGGACAGAACACAGTGCACTAGTGTTTTGTTTATCAAAAAGGACAAGGTGTTCGTCAGGGAAACCAGCAGGTACAGTGGAGTTGCACACCGGATTCAGTATTCAGCACTTTTTTGATTGTCTTGGCTAAGCATGGCTTTTGTGTGACAAGCCAGGAATGCCCATAGGTATTATCTCTTCATTATGTAAGTTTCTCTTGTTTCACATGCCTCTGGGAGGTTATTGAAAGAAGCTCATTGGTTATATAAACCCAAACTCACAATTTTAATTATTACATTTCATTTGGAATTATTTTTCTCTGCCGTGCAGCTTCCTTTGATGAATATTCTCCAAGACTTTTAGGCTTGATTCATTATTTGTTAGTCTTCCAGGCTGTATTTTTATCTCTTTCTTAAACAAGTTTATATTACCCTTCTCGATTCATATCAAGATATTTCATGCTGATTTAGTCTCTAAGATGGTATACACACAAAAATCATTGAAATGTAAGTGCTTGTTCATTTTCATTGTGTGGAAAAGAATTTCTACTAAGTTTTTAAGTGTGGGATCATTATCAATTCATTAAAGAATCCTTGTGTTTGGTCAGTTTTATGTGAACTTGAAACAAGCTGCAGTCTTTTGGGAACATAGCTCAACTGAGAAAATTTTTCCCTAAAGTTGGCCGATAGGCAAGCCTGTCCAACTCCTTGATTAAAGATTGATATTGGAGGGTCCAGCCTACTATGGATGGTGTTGCTTCCTAGGCAGGTGCCCCCTGGACTGTGTGAGAAAGCAGACTGAGCAGGCCATATGTGAGCGTTTCTCCATGTTTCTACTTGGAGTTTTTGCTTTGATTTCCCTTCATGATGAATTGTGGTATGCTACTGTTTCAGTTAACTGAAATATCCTGACCTCCCCAAGTTGCTTTTTGTCATTATATTCAGTTACAGTAATAGAAACCCTAATAAAGACCCATGGTTTTCTGCGCATTTTTATCAAATACAGCCTTGTAGCTCCTGGAAGCCTATTTATTCTGTCAGGTCTGCTTTCATAGAACTTTACAGAAAACAGATCTATCTTGCAAACAAATTTGATCCCCTGGGAGTCTCCTAGTTCTAGATCTTGCAGCTTCAACCTGCTCACTCTGGGCATTTCCATCCAAGAGCATTATCTTGCTTGGTGTCCCCCATTAGATTGAGTTGTGATGGAAGACAGATGATCTGATGAGCCCAACTTTCAAATCAAATGAAAACAGTTCTTCCCACAATAGCTGGCCCTATACCTCAAAGTCTCACTTAAAAAAAAAAAAAAAAACAAAAAACAAAAACAAAAAAACCGTATATTCCTGTTCAGAAAGCTGCTAACGTTAGAAAACAAAACTTATTAGTGTTTCAGTATCTTAGAACTGTCAACTAATTTTGATATTATCTAGGGATTCTGAAACATGTTATCTGTCTTTCTCAAGATGGTATTGGAATATAACAAAGCAGTACAGAATAGAGAAATCCAAGAAGGTGGAAGTGTGGTTAGTTTCTTCTGCCATGCATGTTTCCTGCCAGCTGGATGTTGAGTGCAATGCAGAAAATGCATCCATGTGGTCCAATTCACGGCCATGGATCCCTGTGTACTTTACTGTCTGAACAATGCGTTAAAGACTTTCAAGGACTGTCACAGAGTAGCTAGCAACGTCCCTTGTTGAAAAGCTAGTTTCTAAGAAAATTCCATCCTATTTGTTATCCTTGTATCACCTTCTTGCTATTGCTGAAAATCTGACACATCAAATTGCAATGACACTTTGTAAAGTAAAACTACTTAGACATGATTGAATATATTATATTGAAAATTAGGACTCAATATTTATATTAGAGTCTTTGAAGCTTAATTAAGTGGAATGAGTCATAATGAATCATTCTGTAGAGACTTCCCATTGAAGAGCTAGCTTTACGAGAAAAGTATTATCTGATGCAAGTATTAGAATATTTTGTCAGTGTTTCTAGTTATTTTTCTAGAAAGATGGATATGTAGCAACACCTAGAACAATGCACACCATAACAAGGTCTCAGTAAGTGGTTAATATTACAGTCCATTTTTCCTAGTGCCTGTTCCATTGTTATTCATAGAGTTGTGAAATGATATAATTTAGTGGTTCAAGTGTCTGTTAAAGGTATCCATGCAAGACTATAGCAGTCCTTCTTAAACTGAGAAACCTAAGAAGGAGAAATATTTAACAGCCTCCAGACGACAGCGACATAGGTTAGTTTTCTTTGTAGGAAACTACTGGCATGCCATGGGATGTGCACTGTTGCCAATAGCTCTTATATAGGATTTGAAAGTCCTATATAATCCCCGAGACCCAAAACTCCTTAAAGGGAATTTTTTATGCCTTGGAAATCTGCAAAATGTTCTCCGTGCTTAATCCTGTATTAAGGAGAATCTTGTATATTAAAGAATGCTTGTATTTCTGACCATTCACAGAACCCAATGAGTCTAGATTGTAAGGCACAGTGCATCTGAAGTTACATTTTAGACTCTGGTGCCAGGGATTACTTAAAAAGCTTGTTGCTGTATCTCTGATATGTCTGAGGAACAAATACAGCATATTAAGTTCAACAATGTGTACCTTTACCAGCTCACTTTCAAAGTTATGATTAAAATGCCTGCTTTTTTCGCTTTGAAAACTTGTTTGACACATTTCAAAAAGAAATAAAGTATTAGGGCACTTGTAAATGAAATTTACTGAATTTTAATCTCCCTTTTCTTGTACTTATAAAGCAAGGTGTTTATATATGTTAGTAAGTGTTGCATTGATAAAGAACAAAAAGCGGGTATTTTTAGTAAGGATATGCCACGGCACTGAGAATGTGAACAGTTCCCTGCAAGGTTTGGGGGCTAGAGGTCTGTTCCTGTCAGAGCATCCCTGCTCATTGGTTCATTGTGGAAGGGCTGTCTCCAGGTATTTCAGTTACAGAAATTGAATGTACTCATACTGGGGCATAAACCTTCAGAGAGTGTGTGGATGGGTGTGGAAGAGTCTTTGCAGAAGGATTAAGTAGGATATTCCATGACCGAGTGTTCTTGGGGAGGCCTCCTGTACACTGCAGTAGAGAGCTGGGAATCAGCTAGGAATGTGATTCCTAATACCATCTAGCAGTCTCCTGCCTGCTGCCATATTATTTATTTCTAGAAAGACTTTTGAATAGAACAAAATGGGAAGCTTGGGAACCTTTAGTTTATTCTATGCTGATTGGATCTTTTATGAAGTTGAATTCCTTTAATAATGATAGCACATTAGTTACTTGGGTGTCTGGTTGCTCGGCCACGCTATAGTAAGCGTCAGAAGTGCAGCTCACTACATTATCAACAGCGTGATGCGATGCAAGTTCACAAGCATCGTGTGAACTCAGAGGAGGCTTGCTTCGGACTTGCCCTGTTGGCAGGTCTTTATCAGAAACACAGACTTTGAGATCACAGGGGTTAAAATAATACATGTAACAGAGTTGGAGCTATCTTAGAAGTAAGCCTTTATCCTTTCTTTTTCATGTTGTGGGGTTCCTCCGGCATTTGCTCATTTTAATAACCAAGCTAATCTGATCCTTCCTCTTGGCCCGTGGGGCCACTCTGGTGGTCCTTTCCCCTCCACATCCTCTGTTGTTTTGTAGAAGGTCAAGTGACAGCTTAATTCTGTTAAGGTTTATGTAACATCTGAGAGATGTGGTGTTCCCGGAAACTCAGATGAGAATGTTAGGTCCTTTCCTAGTTTGCATAAGGAGAAACTTCCCATAACCGAGTTCTCCAGTCTTACTGGAGTACCACGTAGGATGCTCTATGTAGCTCACCAAGGGGTGGAGTTCTTAGTGTCTCCCACCCTGCTTACCAGAGCATAGACTGTTAGCCACTGTCAGATGCTATTGGTAAAATACACACGTTCACCCTTGCCCTTTCTCCTTTTCTTCCCTCTTTCTCTGCTCACCTTCCCCCTTTTTCCCTTCCCAGCCCTCCCCTCCCTGCAACCCTTCTCCTCTTACCTTCCTTGTTGTCATTTGTTTCTTTGTCATGTCTCAGTATATAGCTCAGGCTGGCCTGGAACTTGCCATCCTCCTGCGTCAGTCCGTGCGCAGGGATTGCAGAATACGCGCTAGCACACCCAAGCTTTGGTGGAGTTTGCTGTTGTCATCTTGACTCCTTTATGATACTGTTGTGGAGATTTTACAGTTTCGTACACTATCTTCTTTTCTTTGTTCTGGATTTATGTAACACTCATGGCCATGGCCTCAAGTTTGCGCCTCAGAAAAGCAACAGTTTATCACATTATTAGTTCAGTTTCTGACACCGGGGAATACATAGCCTGATCCCCCGCTCCGTTTTCAGAGTGGTAGATTTCCTGAGTTGTTTCCTTCTCACAGGCTAATCTTCGCATAGTGGCAGAGTCAGGTCTGTTACTGTTCAGCTGCTAGATCTTTCCTTTCTTGTACCTTCAGGATAATGAGTGTGAACTGTGGTGTGAAGGTCTCTTATGGGACAAGGAGCTGTTTATGTAACTGTCAGTCTCTCTTTGCATGATGGTACCTGGCAGTGTAGAGATTTGCCTTGTATTCATTTTATGTACTTTGGGGGTCCTGTTAGCCCCCAAAGTTTAGAGCTTTTGTGCATTTATAGCTGAGTATGTGTTCTCATCCATCTCTAATACCGATTTTAATCTTCTTCAAGCATGATATCCTAGTTGCGTAGCTTCTGGATTAGCAGGATTCTATATTTTTTCTAGTTACGAAGGGTATTTGCTCCTCCATAATCTACCCACTTTTGTTCTTAGCTGTTTGAGCATCCTATTCCTGGATTTCCTATCTGTGATCTTTTTTATCTGTCTTTATCCAGATGTCTCTAATCCATTTGGTAATATCATTAGTGATACAGAAGTGCCAACTGTGTGTCTGGTTTATGATGAGGTATAAGGGATACCATTTGTGCGAGCTGGGGTAAATTCTGTGTGATGTGCTCAGAAACTAAAGTGGAGACATAGAGTAGGAATGTTTTATCCAGAGCAGAAGGGCTGCAAGGGGACAGAAAGGAAGTCAGGGAAGGCAGCAGGGACTGGGTACAGAGTTGAAAAGCAGCATGCCTCTGACTATGGTGTGGCAAGATTACTTAGAGTCAGGAATAAAAAAATCTTACTGACGGAGCACCTGGCTGAAACTAGAGTTCAGTTCCTTGGGTTCCCAGGGCGTGTTCTTGGATGTTCATATGCTATGCCATCAGGTTGAGGAAGCAGCTTCTATGTCAACATGCCTACACACGGTGATCCTCGTCTCTAGTTCCTGTACAGGTTAGGGAAGAGTGTCAGCTTTGCAATCAAGCAATCTTGGTTTGTGCCCTGGGTCTTACACTTATCACCGTGATGGGGATAATGGTAGTGCATACTTTCTGCTGTTCCTATCAGGTTGAAAACATTGACATGGTTAAACAGCCAAATCCTTGGTCCTATAGGTTCTAAACAATAGCCAGCATCTTGGGCAATGCCAAATTTTTCTAAACAAGAGATTTATTTCTTAATTTTAGTATATGCTTCTATTTCCATGTGTCTCTTAATGCATTTTAATTCACCTACTCCTCTTCCTTCTGAACTGAAGAACTAGGAATGTCATAGAAATCATACGGCTTGGTTAAGTGCCAGGATAAAGAGGGTTAGAAGTTAGGGTGATGCTAGTGTTCAGCCTTTCCATCTTCTACGTAGGAAGAATTAAGAGGAGGCAAATTCTGGAAAGATGTTTGTTTTCTGGAGTCTTTAAGGCAGAATTTCCATCTATCCTGTCTCAGAATAGATGCTCACGTCTGTCTACTTGCGCTCTGGAAACAGTGAACCAAGGCCTTCTCTTTCCCATGCATATTTACCACTTATAAATATGTTTGAGGTGAACTAATTGTACTGTCATTGCTACATGTTATGTCAGAAGACAAGTGTGCTTGGCTTTTGTAGCCCTGGTTAGTGGGAACATTCCAGGAATGCCAGCTCCCAGCCCTCCAGGAGCTGCTAATCATTTCCACTTGACTATTTCAGAGTGGTTCCAGCTTCGTTCTTTTAACTCATGTTGGATTTCCTTGGCACAGCCTTTTGTTACTAGTTGGATTTATGAGCAGGATATAGTTGGTGCATAAATGTAAAATATATTTGTTTTGTTTTTGTTTTGGGAGATTGATTGCTTAAATACTAGGTCAATGAGAGTGACTTTGGCAAGCAAATTATTTGAAGTTAACTTCCCCGAAAGCGGGGCTTTGGATAACGAGTAAATTATTCTCCAGTTACTAAAATAGAAGCATTCGCTTGATGTAAACGCCAAAGCGAAGTCCTCTAGTCATTTTGTAAATATTTGTCACACCCAAACTATTGCTCTGCTAGGCAAGGTCAGCTCTGCAATTAGTGAAGGTGCACATGTGTCTTCAGGCAATAGCAACCTCCACAGCCGTTTGTATCACCATTTGCTGGTAGCTGGACATGACTGTCTTGTCTTCACTGTCTCGAGTCATCTTATCTTTCCATTCCTTAAAGTGTGTGAATGGTAGACCCGTGGATGCCTTGCTCATGCCATTTCTACAGAATCAAATAAGAATAAATAGTAATATAAAGTTCTTATCTTTTATAATGTTAGAGATTACTTTGCTCTCTTAGACATCATTTTAGTCTAGAGAGATTGATACTGTAAGACTGTAATCACCTTATCTTCCATATTCTCTGTCATAGTTCATAGATTATAGAGCTCCGTGGCTGAGGAAGTATCTTGATTGACACCATGATGTTTTAGAAATTCTCTGACTTACTTCCTAATGAATTAATAATGAAATGATGATTGATATGCTAACATTGCACATATTGCTTAATAATTGGTAGGAAGTCCAGAGGTGGTTGCCCATTCTCACTGATGTATTTGTCAGACTGTATTATGAAGTGGCATTTATCTGAATTTGGGTTCTAACTCTCGTCTCCCCTCTGTCTTTCCAGTTGTTTTTATTCCAGTTGCTGCGAGGGCTGTCGTACATCCACCAGCGGTATATCCTGCACAGAGACCTGAAACCACAAAACCTTCTCATCAGTGACACGGGGGAGCTGAAGCTGGCAGACTTCGGTAGGAAGGCAGCTGATTGCCAGTTTATTTGTCTCACTGTGCAATTGCCAGGCAGATGGTGGCACTGTCTTTGTTTAGGCACCGTTCTCTGTCATCACTGAGCCTGGTAATCCTTTTTTTCTGGAACAAAGAAATGATTTCCATCTTTTGAAAAACGATAAAGTAAAACATAATGGTTGGTGGGTTTTTATAAAATAGAAGACTGTTTACTGTTCTTCCTTATGTAATCACAAGATCTTCACACAGGACATCAAACAAAATCTCAGGAAAATTTTGAACATAAAATATACTCGAGGAGATCTGTTTTTTTTTCCTAGTTTTTATTATGAAAATAATCCTAAGTCAGATAACGGGGCGGCCTACCACACAACTTCATTTTATTAAGTGTGAGGAGCTGTGAAGTGAAATCTTGGTACCAGTTTTGGCATCCTGGGTGGACAGCACTCCAAAGTGTATGTTCCTCTAAGGACACAATAATGTAGGGTCTAGTGTAATTGTACCAGGAATGACTGTTATTTTGGGCATTCCTCATAGCACTGTGGATGAGAATGCTTATCACAATTCTAGGCTCTGGAGAAGGCCTTTTAGAAGATGTTCTTAGAAATCTGAAGCCTGGCCTTTCACATCTTTGAAATCCAAAGGAAGCCAGTCTGGTGCCTCTCTGTTCTGCCGCTGTGCTCTGGCTCACTGGGGTCTCTGCCGTGGGACTGACACTTGATGGCAGTGTGCTGTGTTGACGCTACACTGCCTCAATCATTTCTGAATACATATTCAGATTAGAAATTTGTTCCATTAAAAATGGAATGAAAATATTACCCTTGGGATATAAAGATGCCTGAGGTTGAGGCAACCTTTTCAGGAAAATAATTATTTTTCCCTATTCCAACCCTGAATAAATAGAAGAGGGAAGAGAGTGGCTGTTTATTTCAAGGTCAGGTAGTTGAACACTACCAGACACATCTACACTACTGGGTTTTATGTGTACCTTTCTTCCAGAGAGAAAAGGAAGCAAAGTTAGCACGATTAGTGATGTATGTTATGAAACACCTTTCTTCATCAGTTACTTTAATATAAACAGTGAAGCTTTGTATGGTTTCATGCATGTGTTGTTTATTGCCAGATTTGGCATCAGGATTATATGAGATAGCTAGATACAAAGTCTGTTCCAATACAGAAACAAGTAATGGGGATGGGGAGCGAGTGGTAGAGAGAAATTCTGTAGTTCCTCAGGTTCAAGGAGCTAGCTTTGCGGAGGTCATGTTGAAGTTTGTTGCTGTCAACTTTAAAAGAATTTAAATTTTTAACAGTAATTTTTTTAAATCATAGTTTGCCAGTATAAGACATCTGTTGAAGTATATTGTTGCATTGAACATTTAATTGAATTGAGCCTGCTCCTTACATTTTGTGTTGAATATCTCAATCAATGTGCATTATAGAGATTATTTGTCTGCATAACTAAAGATACAGTAGAATTGTCTAAATGTGATTTATAATTAGTTTTAAATTTTAAGATGTTATTATTTTAGAAAGGTATGTTCATCTTCAAAGACTCCCTTAAGTCTTCTGGTTGTCCAATATCAGCCAGTCAGTCCTGAAAATATTCATATGACTAACGTTATATAGGTTATATTTTGGAATATATGTTTACAAACAAAACATTAGCATTTTATATTAGATTCAGTAACAAATTGAGATGGACGTCTTAAAATGTGCAGTGATTTTTTTAAATGTAGAAAATTTAGGAAAGTGAATAACTCAGAAATTATATTTTAACATTTTTATATAGTTTCTTTTTGTCTTATTATACCTCTGTTTCACTTACCTACTACATATCCTCAAAATAGATGCGTACTCTTGTCTAAGTATTTATCTAATGTCTTTAATGTTTATTCATGTAAGAAGTATGGCAAAGATCATTTGTATCGGCTGAGATTGCTCTGTTATTGGCTAAAGTGTCATTTCTGTTCATACACACTCCTGTGTGTGTATTTCACTCTTTGTGGTAAAAGAATGATGTACTAGCAGTGCAGTGACGAGAGTTTTAACGGAATCAGTTCTTTGGTCCACACTGATCTGCAGAGCATGGCCCATGAACTTTCAGTGACATTTCAGTTGGTGTGGGGCCTGTGCATGGAGGATTAGGAGCAAGACTTGTTCACCAGTTAACAATTTCCCCCCAATTAATTGTGCGTTATTTTGTACATTAATCTAAGACATGTGATTAACTGTGATTTGCTGTGTTGGGGCACAGGTGTGTGTGAGCTGAAGGAAATGCATGGAAAGTACAATGAATCTAAATAGTTAAATCAGGACAGCTCTAGGCACAGAACAATTAGACACAGGTCTTCATCCTGAGCCCTACACTTGAAGAGCTTTGTAAATTCTTTCTTTGTCTTACCCTTATCTTTCTTGTGAACAAAGGCCATAAACATCCGGATAAAAGAGGCAAATATGTTCTGAATGACTGTATCCCCTATGCTGTAAATGCTGCTTCCCTATTAGAAAAAATATATGCTGGAGGATAAGAGCACTAACATTTATCAGGCTTAGCCTGTGTTTTGTATGTGCACAAGTCTCTTCTTGTTTCCTCACTAAATAGGCTTATGGCAAGCAGCCCACCTTTTGAGAGAAGTGTGACATTTGGAGTGAGGTAGACCTTAGGAGCCTTGGCCATATAGGTGTCTGGCCACAAAGCTGGGACAGTAGGGACCTTATCCATAACCTTTAATCTCAGATGGCCCTGTGTCTTTATACTTATAGACACACACATTTTCCTTAGAGTAAATTGCTACCTAATTCTTCAGTAAATTCTATAACTCTTTGGTAAAGTCTTGATCATTATGTGAATGCTATATATGTATGTGTGTAGATCTATTCTACATACAATAAATATGATATCATTGCTATGTCTATAGATCACACTAATAAAATATACCTCAGAATTTACATAACATTCCTTTTTCATTTGACTAATTTAGCAGTAATGGGTACATTGGACTTTAATACTAGGGTAATTTTTGTCCGTGGGTAAGGTATACCAGATGTTGCTGTACTTGTAGATCCTTTACCTCGGAACAGAATATAATTTAACTGCTTTCCGGAAGCTGAGTCTTGCTTACCACTCACCTGAACATCATTTTCTCCGTGCATTTAGAATGAATGAATTGACTGGCTTAGCACCTCGACATTCCTTGTTGCAGGGGCTACTCTGTTGTTGTGTGGTAAAATCGCCTGCGCCATTTGGGCTCACTTCCATTTGTCTTCACTTTATCTACAGGGAAAATAGTTCAAACTTGTCATGCAACACCATGGTAATGAGGACATAGGCTGCAGATGGAACAACAAAATCCCTAACCTGTCCCTGCACCACAACCTTTTACGGGCCTTTATTGCTCATCTTTCTGCTTCCCATGTGGGTGTCCTTTTTATTACTATTATTATCTAGAGAGGAACAGTTCCTGTGACCCTGCCCAGAATAGGGCCATTCTCCCAGTTCTCATCAGCTTAGCCACTTCACTAACATTTCCAATGCATTGAAGGTATTCTAGTCACTTGCTTTTTTGTTTTTATTTTTTTCCTCATCTTGCTCACTATTATTTGCGCTATGTGCACAGCCCTACAGTAGATACTAAACACAAACTTAGCAATAAATATTGCTTGAACGGATAAAATGCATGACAAAATGAATAATCATCTAAAGATAAAAACTCTTTTGAATCTACTCATTTCTGTTTCTTCTTCTTCAGAAAACTAACTAATTATAAATAACTAGTCTCTTTATCAGAGTTGTTCTAGCTCTTGATAGTACTGGTGTGACTGCTGGGTTGAGGTAGTGTGGAGTCTTAGGTTTCCTATGAGTCTCTCACACATCGCTGTAACTTCAGGTTGCAGAAGAAAAACATCACTGAGCAGATGTTACTGGCAGACCCTTGCTAATCACTGAGGTGAACTGTTATCAATTGCAGAGTATATCAGACATTGAATTAAGAGATCATTGCTGAATTCAACTCATTTTTGGTCTTTCAAGAAGTCATTTATTTGTTCTGAACCAAGTTCATGCTTAGTGGATGAAATGAAAGACAATGGTCTTTTTAGTGTTGATGGTGTGTGTTAAACATTTTTGACCATGTTAACCTATTTTCTAGTGACAAGGGGCTTACTAGTAATTGAAAATCTGTCCACTAAGTCTAAATCAGTATCCCGCCATTCCTCCCAGGAATCTAAGTTTTGATTCTTCTTTTTCTTCTTCTTTTTTTTTTTTTGAGATTAGTATAATCTCATCATTTCTTCTTTCCCTTCCCTCCCCTAACCCATCTCATATGTCCCCTCCACACCCTCACTCTCATTCAATTGCATGGTCTCATTTTCTTTAATTGTTGTTACATACATATGTTTGCATATGTGTTTATCCCTAAATATGTAAATACAACCTGCAGAGTCCATATCATGTTATTTATATGTCTTCAGTTGCTTGAGATTCAGACAGATGAGTCCAGTCATACTTTTCTGATATATTGAGTACATTAAAAGAAAGCAATTGAAGCACAGACAGCAAATGCATGAGTTCATCCAGACTTAGAAGTTTATTTACTGTTTAGCAGTATAAGAACTCAAAGTATTTTCCACCTAAATTAGATTATAGCAAAGTAGACTTTAGATTCCCACTTTTATGTGGTTCCTGGAACATGGGTTGGAGTCACCCAGGTTTCTTCCGTCTTTAAGGGTCACAGTCTCACTCTACTGAAAGACCATTAGGCTAAGTGTGTGCCTGGGGGTGGAAAGAGAGCTCCAAGAAATCTCTAATCAGCATTTGAAGTCATAGTGTGTTTCACTGACTCTTCAGTGGGGGAAGAGAGTTAAACAGCTGTGTGGTTTCAGTCAAGGAAAATCACTGTTCTCTTCCTTCTTTGGCCTAGAACATCACCTTCCTGAGGTCAACAGTTCTCGCCGAGATTTTTTATGGAACTTTTGTAAACCAACTTTATATTAATTTAAGGGACATACTGGAAATGTGTCTTTGTAGAGGACATACTAAGTGGATGGTTGTTTGTTCTGTGCTTCTTGGAGTTCACATAGGAAATAGTAGAACACAAAGAAATAAATTTCTGGTGAAAAGTAGCATCCCTCCAATTGGTTCGCTAGATTTGAAGTCTTTATTCCAAAAGGTATAGATGTTCAACTATTTTGTATTATTCACAAATGAAATTTATTATTAGATCTATAATAATGACTTAAGGTTAAACTTCACCAATTTGTCATGGTCTACAGGATTCTATTTTATGCAGTATGTCATAATAAATGACTTTATTACCCAATAAAGTATCACTTTCCTTTTAAAAGATGGTTGGACCATTAAACATATAAGCATTTTTTAATGCACAGTTTAGGCAGCTGCTTTGATGTAGCTCTGCAAACAGGCAATATGTTTCGAATGAGATACTCCACTCTGGAATGTGGACAGAGCTGTGCCCTCGCTCTTTCTTGCTCAGCGTCTCGCATGCACCCATGTGGGGAGCTCACATTGACACATTAGCATCAGTCAGGTTAGAGACGTGTTTCCACCCTCACCACAGGAATTTGCCTGAGGAAATCTCTCCTGAAAAACAACTGGCAGATAATACTTGATATGGGAACTTTACTTAGACTAACCTTGAAGTGATAGAAAGGAGTACCAGAGGTGAATAGGGTCAAAGAGCCAGCTAAACGGGGAGCTTTTATTATGAGATGGACCAGTAGATGAAAGAACAGAAAAGAGTAGGAAATTCCAGGTCCATGTGATTATGATGGCTTATAACATTAAACTCTTATAAAAGTCACCGATTCTTGTAACTAGAGTTAAAAGAAAACTCTAAAACAATGTGTTGTTAATGCCGTCATCCAGTTGTCAGTAAACTAAATCATTAGGAGTCTTTTCCTTTGACCTCATTTTCAAAATAGAGGCCCCAAATCTATGAGGTGAAATGAAGGTAAATCAGTTATAAATCTGTAAGAGAAAGGGAAGATCGTTCATATCTGCAGTTTCAGGATTTTTCATGTAGATATGTTCCCCTGTGGCACTTAAACCCAGGGTCTAATGCACAAGCAAGTATTTTACTGCTGCATCCCCTCTCTGCATTTCCATGGAGGGTCAGACATAGACCCAGTATCCCAGCGAAGGAAATCCATTTGCTTTGTGATAGCTACACCAGGAAGTGATGCCTCATGCTACTATTTCCCGGTATTATGATCAGAGCCTTAGTGAAGCATCAAGTAGAGAATTTTTCGAGCCATTTCTGACCTGTTCACCAAACACATGGGAAGGTAAGAGTGTCAACAAGACGTCTGTCCCTGACATGATAGTTTGTACTGACCTAATGACCTGAGACAAGTTCAGCAGTAAGGTCCCTCTTTTCCAATGGGATCCGTTATGTTAGATGTCACTCTGTATGACCCACTAGACCCAACCATGTCTCCTACAGAAACTGTAAGAAGAGAGAAAGGGGACATTTCTTACAGGCCTAGAGATCTTACTGGAGTTATCCATTGGGATTGGAGCCTCAGTAACTCATGAGATGAACTGAAACATTGAGAAGCCCTTGGGCAATAGAAAGATGAATTTTCTTTAGCAGCATTTCTGTTATCATTCAGCCATGATGTACTCTGACTGAGTAGATGCCAGTGATTCCTGGGGGCGCAGTATTCTAGGACCTCTACGGTCTATGGAGCTGAGCTTCCTTTCACTCCCAACATTCCCAGACCCCACTTTGGGCTGTTTCTGCATCCCATTAAACAGTTTGTCAAAACGTAGATCTCAGCTGGTTTTCTGAAGGTTCAGCTCGGCTCTGCCACTGACCGCCCACAGTCACCAGAGATTAAAAACCGAATGTCAAGTGACTGCTCACGTGTCAGCTGCCGATCACAAAGCCCTAATTCTAACCAGATATCTATTATAGGGGTTCCCACAATTTCCTCCCTAGGTCAAACACTTTACTAAAATGGCTCACACACAAAAGTAAACGCACTTAGATTCACTAGTTTACTGGAGAAGGTACAATTTGGAAACAGCCAACTGGGAAATGCCTAGGGAGATGGAGGGCAGAGGAAAGGGGGTGGTGCAGAGCCCCAGCATTCACTTCTCCAGGGGCACCAGCTCTCTCCACATCAAACTTTGACCAACCACGGAGCTCTCTCCAGCTTGCCATTTGTCTTGGGGCCCCAGTCATTCATCATCTCCTTAGTGTGCAAGTAAAACAGTCTTAGAGTTCAGAGATTTCAGCGATCTTATGAGGACTCATTGTCAAGAACTGAGACTAAGACCAAATATTACTATTAAACAAGGTCTTCTCTCTAGGAAATCTCCAGAGTATGTTAGGAACCTTATTAGAACGAAAGGCAAAGACTTCTATCATAATGCCTTATGCTGGTTAGAGATAATCCTGTCCGCCTCTAGGCAGAGATGTAACACAAAAAGCAAGATTCTGGGGCCCAATGCTGGGGTTGAATCCTCTTCTATTGCTTATAAATGGCACATAATTTGGTGCTTTGCTGAAATTCTGTGTCTCAGTGTTTTTAAATGTGTATGTTTTACCCAGTTGTTACAAGAATTTAAATGGTTAGTACTTGTAATTCATCTCATAACAGTTTCTGGGTTAAAATATAAATTTCACCTTTATTATTAACCTATTCAATAATTAAAGTGGTATTTTGTTCAATGTGATATTTTTCTAATCTTTGCTTTTATGCAAATAAATTTAGATTTGCTCCTTTTTATTTGGTATTTCTGCTGCATCTCTACCCAGAGTGCTATACCATTTCATATCTGCTCAGTGTGACATTATGATGTAATGCGTATCCTTTGGTCTTCATCATTGGTCCTTACTGACTTCTCAAACCTCAGCTTGAAAGATATTTGACTATACAAAGCAGTGGCACATCCTTCCTGCTTCTGCTCGCATGACCTTTCTCTAGCATTGGTATCACTCTTGAATGCTGGTAACCATATTTTAGAGATCCCCCCGAGGACTAGTGAGATTTTCCTAAGTGGTTACATTTTTATGTCATTATCTTCCATATTATGTTATATAAAAATATTGACCTTTTAATTGCAATTCCGTGACAAGGGAAGGCCTTTTAAAACTTACTCAGCAATGTTACCTTTTTGTTGTCTTTTCTTTCCACCACAGTTCCTCAATCTGCCTTCCCTAAGGAGAAGGACCAACAGCAAAGGAGCGACATGCAGTGATGTCATCTTTCTGAGAGATCTATGTCCCTGTGGTGTGCATTCATTATAGGATCACACTCTATGCTAATTTCTTGACGAGATGGAACACTTTAAGCAAGAGGCTACTTGGCTCTTCCACATTTATGTCAGAATGTGGGACCCTGACAGATGTTTTCCTGAGGAGTGATTTATGAGTTGAGTAAATTCTAAAGATCATGAGAAAAATTTGTTCTAAGAAAAATAACATTACATAGTTAGATCTTCAAAGTATAAATAATTCTACCTTTCTTTCTGCTGGTTTTACATCCAAGTATTCAACCATCCATGGATGAAAAAATTAGAAGTTTTTATAATAAATCATAAACATTTAATTTGAGACAATCTTTTGGTATACATATGATTTTACCATGTTTCAAAGAGGAAATTCAACTTATATACTAAGATCAATGCAGTTTATTTTTAAATGAAGAATTATATCTTGACTGAATATTTGATACTGTCAAATGTAAAATATCTTCAAAATTTTTTGGAATTGATCAATATTTGATCTTTATATATAAGAATTGAGGCTGGGAACACAAGCTTCACATGCATATACAGTCTGAAATAACAGAGATATGCTGTCATTTTCTATAGTTAAATTTTATTCAGTGATTTTTTTTTAATGAAACTTAAGTCAAACTCAAATGGCCACTTTTCTGATTAAATACTCTAATACAACATAGTCCAGAGAAATACTGCTTTGATTATTCATATGCTGAGCAATGATGGTAGCAAAATATTAAGATACTGTTTTTTTATAATTAAACTATGACATTTTTCTAAGAACAGAAACCGAGGGTTTTTTTGTTTTTTTTTTTTTTTGTATTGAAAATAGATACTTTTCCTACAGCATATTCTGATTATAGTTCTTCCTCCCCTAGCTCCTCTCAGGTCTCCACACCTCCCCACTGATCCTAAACAACACTCTCTCTCTCATTAGAAAACCAACAAACATGTAAAATAATAATAGTAAATAATAAAAATGATATAAAAACAAACCAGAAAGGACAAAACAAACAGAAAAAAAGGAGCAAAGAAAAATCACAGAAATACATATTGATACAAAGACACACACAGATCTCATAAAAACAAAAACTAGAAACTATAGGCAAAAACCTGTAGGGGGAATATGCCCAGGCAAAGCATTATGAGACACACACACACACCGTTGAGTTAGTTTGTGTTGGCCATCAACTGCTAACCATGGAGTCTGCCCTTAAGTGTGGTTTGAATATCTAGTACACACCATTGGGGGGAAAAAGCAACCAATCAAGCAAACAAAAACCTAGTTTTTTCTTTGTGAGGGATTTTCAATGGGGATGACTTCTGTGTTAGGGCTGGGGGCTGGGATCCACTTCCCCTCTCACCTCCCGGACTCCATCTGATTTAGAGTAGTGCAGGCCCTATGCACACTGCCACCGTCTCTATGAATTCACATGTGCGCAGTCCTGTCGTTTCTACACCTTGTTTCTTTTATGTCTTCCATCCCCACTGGCACCTATAACCTTTTTGTCTCCTCTTCTGCAGTTCCCTGATCCCAGAAGGGAGGGATTTGACAGAGACACCCCTTTTAGGACTGAATGTTTCCAGTCTCTTACTTTCTGCACTTTGTCCACTTGTGGTTCTCTGTCTTTTGCTCCTGTCTGCAGCAGAAGACTGAGCAAGATGCTGGTCTATGAGTCTAGCAGAATGTTTAGAAGTCATTCCTTGCTAGATACCTTTAGCAGAACTCTAGTGTTTGGTTTGATCTTAGGGCCCCGGTCTATGTAGTCTCAGGTTCTTGGCTGCCCAGGCTGTGTTGGGGATGCGTTCCATCATGGTGTGGGCCTTAAATAAAATCAGGTATTGATAGGTTAGTCCCTCCTCCAAGTGCCATGGACCACAAGTGAGTAGAGATGAAGACTGTAGTTAGGCACCAGCTCAGCTTCTCCATCTTCAATGAGTTATATAGGTGCTGTCTTCAGCAATAGTGGGGCCTTCCCATCAGTTTATGGAGAACTACCACAGCCTTGGCACCAACCTGGGTTATTTGGGGGGTTATTCAGAAGCCCCCATTATCCATTAATTAGATGTAACACATTTCTGCCACTGGAGACTTCACTTGGAGATGACAGTTATTTCTGTGGTGTATTGTATCCTCATTATTTGGTGATTTAATTCAGATTTCTCTCATATATGTATATATTTTAAGAAGCTTCTATTATATTAGATTTTATAAAACAAACCTGTGACAGAAATGGAAGTACAAATCAGTAACCCCAGAGCATGGACGCCTGAGGCTCAAAAGTTGCTAAGAATTCTAGACCAGGTACAAAGTGAGACCATGTCTACAAATAAATAAACAATTAGAAAGAAGAAATAGTTACAGTTTTCTCTTGTCATCATTCTATAAACAAAGAACAAACAAATATTGACACAATTAGGTGCTCTAAGTAATCTATAGCTTATTTCAGTTATAGAGAATATATGTAGATTATAAGCAAGTAGTAGAACTTTGTATGTGATATAGAGCTTGCTCAGATTTTGTTATGTGGGGATTCTAGAAAACTACATGGGGCATGTCAGGGGATGCTAAAGAGTTTTCTTCTGTTTTGTCTTGAAATGGGGAGACCCTTTAGAAGCACACCCCCATTCTGTCACTCACATTCCAGGTTTGTGATTTGCTAGGCATAAATCTTGCTGCTGTCCATGTCTGTTCTACAATAACTCAGAAATGTAATGGCATATTGATTTTTAATCATCTTTAGTGGATTGCTGTGCAGTAAAACAGTGAAATAAGTTTAACTGAGAACAACATGAAGAGCATTCTGACTTGCTTTTTTAGAGCATTTTTAGGGAGCAGTTTGTTTTATAATTTAATCTAATTAATTTTGAAAGTCTATTGACCAATCTTTTTAAACCTTGAGGATAAAGGTGTACAACTAAAAACATTCATAATTAAGACCCATGCCATCATTAAGAAAAAATACATAAAATGTCAAAATGAATGATATGAAATAATGGATGATGGATTACTCTACAAATTTAGAAACCAAGTCATCTGTGTCCTATATACTTACTTCTCTGCAGTAAAAAATGTTAGTGTTCTGCAGCTTTTCATCCCTGGCTTGGATAGCGAGTGGTGTCACTTGGTGTGCCCTGTTTATCTGACCTTCTCTATGAGTGGCATGGCTGTGGGCATCTGTGCTGTGCGGTTGAAACAAAGCACAAGCACTTTGCCTGGTCCGAGATGAAGAAGCCAGCCTGGACTGAGTGTTGTTTCTTCTGAATATTGACTTCAGCATGTGGAAGCATCCTCATTGTTGAATCCTAAGGGCATCTGATCTGCAGCAATTGATACTAGATTGTTTTTACGGCAGAAGAGTGACTCTCATTCAGTTTCGTTCTTTCTAATACCAATGATGGCCCTTTGTGATTTTTATGAAGTGCTTCATAGCATATTCTCTATGAAGACAACAGTACCATTCTGATTGCTCTGTTTCTAATGGTACAACACTGACACGTGCTTGCCAAAGTTAGCTCAATTTGGTCATCAAAATGAACAGTATTTTAAATGAGCATTTCTGCTGACTTTGCAGGATAGAGGATAATTCATCTTGCTATAATGCTTTAAGATTATTTGATTGTTTTCAGATATTTCAAGTACCATGAAGAATCTTCAGATGGTACCAAGTCGTGTTATGATCTTGTAAATATAAAATTATAGCTAAGTCAATTTTTACAGTCAACTTACCACTTAATTTACATGCTAGTTGAATAGCTGCTTTGATCTTCTCCTGGGTTAACCTTTGGACTACCAATTAGAATCAGTGATTTTAATGTTCAAGTATAATATCAATTTATTTAGAACTTTACCCAAATAGAAGATTTGTTGCAAACTTGAATTTTTTGAACCACTGAAGGAAGGGTGAAACATCACCCTTTACCCATCAGATCTATAGGTTTATGAAGAAAGTAACCTACAGAATCTACAAAGTGTTACCTATGACTTGAACACACTAATATCTTAAGGCAAAAGGCATTCATATTTGCCTGATTTGTGTTTTCTTTGCCAAAGATGAAATTTTTGTAGAAATCAGCAAGATACTTTTTAATCATTTTTTTCTCAGTGACACTCTTATCAAGCAGAATCCTCATTACACTTCACTTCCACTTTTCTCTCCCTCTCTGTAAGTTCCTCTGTCTCACTCTAGACCTTAGGCATGACAATACTGCCTAGAAATTATTTCTACAAGGTGATGGTGGCAGGGATGGAGGAATAAAGGGGTATTATTGTTTTGTGTTGTTTGTAGGTAGAAATTGTTTTGTTGAGAAATACAACATAATTTATTTTGCTAACAAAACTATCTTATTTGCTATAAAGTGATAAAAGACAAGAAATGACTAAGTTCATACTTTGTATGAACGTCTTCATCCTTGTATGACGTGGAGGAGGAGTATGACAATCCCCCCAATTATTTGGGTGACTCTTATCTCCTTTGATAACTTTGGGTGTCTGTTTCTCTTCAACTTACAACTAAAAGCTAAAATGTTATTTCTAAAACTGGTATGTACATTAATAAAAATTAGTGTTAAAAAAAGGGCATGTAGCCTACTTGATAGAGTGGTTGTGCAAAACCCTGCTTTCAGTCCCCAGCACTGCATAAAGCAGGCTAGCAGATACCTATATTCCCTGATGAAGGCAAGAGATTCAGAAGTTCAAGGTCACCCTTGTCTACATAGCCATTTGAGGTTAACCTATGATATTTGAAACTCTTTCCCAGAACAAAACATCTTAAAAGTTTTTTAAAAATTACCTTGGTCAAACTTACTTAAGGAGTAAAAGTTTGCATGTATGTATCCCCCATCCCAGCTCCCTTCTCCCATGGGAATACAAATGTAAATTACCACATAATTTCAGACTTTTGAACTTTTTGAATTTAAAGTAAAATGTATCATAGCATTTCCTAGATTTATTAAGGAAGACCAGATTTTAGACGCTCTTGAACGTTAATTTAGAGACTGTTGAATGAGCTGTCTATTGCTTTGTGATCAATTTCTATAAATTAACGTAACTAAAAAGGCATGCATTATTGTGCCTCAGTTTCTGTGGGATAAGATAAGGACCCAGGCATGGCTTAGCTGGGGTCTCTGCTTCGAAGGCTTTTACAAGGCTGCAGTCAATCAGGGTCATCAGAATGGGGAAGTAGCTGCTCTCAAACTCACGACGCTGATGGCAGAGTTTTGGCTCTGAGTGTTTCTGTGAGTGAGACCCAACTTGAGTCACAGACAAGCTCAGGTGATGCCTGCCAAACCTAGCTATCAAATGCAGAGGCCAAGACTGAAAGAACAACCTGAGTGACCTAAGACAAGTCATTCAACAAGCTTCACATCTGTAAATTAAAGATATTTCCGTTCCGAGTTACAATATTTTGAAATGTTTCCTAAAATATATTTCTTGTGTTGAGACAACAGCTTAGTAAAGCACGTGCCTCCCAAGTATGAGTAACTGAGTTTGGATCCCCAGAAGCCAGGGAAGATGTTGGGCAAGATGGTGTGCACTTGTATGGAAACAGGCAGCTCTCTGGAGTTCATTGCCTGGTTAGCCTCGTCTATCTGCAGAGGCTCAGGCAAGTGAGAGAATCTATGAGAGATCCTGTCTCAAGCAAAAGAAGGAAGAAATGTGAGGAAAGATACCCAAGGTTGTGCTCTGTCCTCTACCTACATGAACACACATGTGGATGTACACATCTGCACCCATATTCACTCACATACATGCATGGGTATATGCACATGGACATTAACACACACACACACATACAACACATACAACTACACATACAAAATTATCTTTAAACTAAGCTCATTCCATTGCCTATCAGATGTATATGCGTTATACATTGTCTGGTCATTTCCTCAAGCATGCTTTTGCCAACTGCAAAGTACTTCTGCATTGCCTAATGGGGGAAAAATGCAAGAAAGATGAGAAATATAGATTTATTGTGACTGCCAGCTTCATTTGGAATGCAGATTTCTGTATTTTCAGTGACATTTTTCTAGTCCATTTCATGTTGCTATAATAGAATACCCAAACTGTACAATTCATGAAGAACAGACATTTGCTTCTTCATAGTTGTGGGGTTTAGGAAGTCTAAGATCAAGCTCAAGATTGACAGCATGTACTGAGGACCGTGGTGTGAAACAGTAAAGAGGGTGGTGCACACACGTGTGTGTTTGCATGTGTGTGTGTGCATGCCCATATATATGCATATGTGTGTGGGGGGGGTATGTGTTTGTGTTTGTTTCACAGGCAGGAAACTGAACTTATTGCTTTGTCATAAACCTGCCCCTTCAACAATGGTAGCCATTCAGTCTTGTCATATTCTCCTGACCTCGTCCTGTTCTAGTGGCACTTAAATGAACCCTGGCGGTCACCATCTGCTTACTGCCACTCTGTAAAAAGAGAAAGAATGGGAAAGTTTTCGTACTTGCAGAAAGTATTATGTAACTAAACAAGGCATTTCCCTGTCTTTGGTGCTAGGAGTTCAAAGACCTCTGTTGCGGGAGGTCCTTCCGCTCCTCCAGCCAATAGCCGCTGAGATACCAGCCCATTGGGGTGTGGTCTCTCTCTTTAAAAAAGCGGCCACTTCCCTCCTCGCTCTCTCTTTGCTTCCTGCTCCGTTTTCGGCGACTAGACTCCTTCCTGATTGCACAGAGGGCTGTTGTCTGGGACGGTGATCTATAAGTTTTTTTCCCCTTTAAATAAATACCACCCTATTAATCATAATTCCAAACTGGTGTGGGATTGTTTGTGACTTATGCCTTCAGACCTCAGGTATGATAGACAAGCTTTTGTCCCTTGTTGACTGAGTTTTCTGTCCTGCCTGGTTCCCGCATTCATTAAGTCCCAAAGAAAATCACACAGAGGTCTACATTAGTTGTAAACTGATTGGCCCATTAGCTCAGGCTTCTTATAACTTATATTAGCCTATTATTCTAGTATATGTTAGCCACATGGCTCAGTACCTTTTTCAGCTGGGCAGGTCACATCTTCCTTCTTCTGTGTCTGGACAGGACTGCAGAGGGAGCATCCCTCTTTCCAGAATTCTCCTGTTCTCAGTGACCCACCTCTACTTTCTGTCTGGTTGTCCCGCCTATGCTTCCTGCCTGGCTACTGGCCAATTAGCATTTATTTAAAACATAATTGACAGAATATAGACAATTATCTCACACCAGTCCCTGAGCCTTATCACTCAGCCTCTGTAGACAAACAATGAAAAGTTTCTTTTTATACACTAAAAGACAGTGTGTAACCCTTCCTCTATTCCTCCACATTTTTCATTGTAATAAATATTGAGAATAAAATAATACCCAATAAATACTCTAAAAGTCCTTGCTCGTTGTCCTGTAAACAGGTGTATGGGAAAATTTTATTGCTTTTCAGTACCTTCATGTCTTTGATATTTTCATCCATATCCTGACAAAGTGGCAACTATGCTATTGATAACATGGATTCTGATTTTCCCTAACATAGCAAAAGGTTTTTATATATTAGTTTTTATAGCTGTGAATAATATATGTTGTTTCAAACTAGAAGTTATAAAAAGAAGAAAATTTCTGCATGTTATCCCATCCCTAAGATAATCACTAAAATAGCTTTTAGTGTGAGATCACACAATAATGCGTTTTACTTTTAACTTGCCTTTCCATCACTTTTGCAAAATTCCTGAGAAAACCTGTTTGCAATGAGGAAAGGGCCAGGTGTGTTTGTTGGCGCATGCCTGTGATCTCAGCACAGGAGAGGTGATACTCGAGGACCAGAACTTCAGCTCTGTCCTCGTTACTTATTAAGTTCAAAAGAAGTGTGGGGTGTGAGATGAGACCCTGTCTCAAACCAACAGCAATAACAATAACAAAAACAAAATTGAAGGGATGCTTTATTCACTGTGTCTTCTGTCATGGGTGGGTTGGCCCACGGTTCAGTTTGGCGGCCTGTGGCAAGGCAGAATGTCATGATGGGAACTGTGTGGTTAATATAGTCTGCTTCCTCCTTCGTAGCTGTGAATCAGAAAGGAAGGGATCCAAACCCCCTTCAGAGCCACCCACCCTGAGACCTAATTTTCTCTTCCTAGACTCCACCTCGCAATCACTAACACAACAAGTTAGTGTCCATATCCTTGACACATGAACCTTTGGAGGATATTTGTGATCCAAATTTAGCACTAACAAGTGCCGCTGCCTTTAAGGCCAGAGGATGTCTCCATCTGTAGTCATCAAGTACCTATCCCAAATGTTGATCAGAAAGTCATGATGTCAGCAACACGGTAGGAAATGGGAGGAGCATTTTCTTCTAGGAAGTGGCAGCAGTGCTGATCCCGAAGTTCAACAACACTGCATTCCAAGGGAAATACTATGTTGCTCTTTTTAATCTCAATATTGAATGTGCTGCGCAAGTTCTTAAATCGAGCAAGCTATAGCTGGGGAAAGCTCCACAGTCGATATTACTCCTCTTTGAACTCTGTAGTCATTCTCTTAGGTAATGAATGTCTCCGGGATTGTTGAATGGCCATTGCTTTAATTTGCAATGTGTCTAACGCCAAATAATTTGTTTAGGTTCTTCTGAAGGTTCAGCTTTTGTGCCCTCAGATTTGATGTTTCTGTTGTGCTGTTTTTCATGTATCTATATGCACACACAATGTTTTAACACCTATATATATTAAAATTCAGTGACTTCTTAAATTAATGTTAAAACTAACTCTACAACCATTTAATTTTTTAAAGAACAAATCAAGTTTTAGAATGCTTTATTGTCTTAGAAATATCCCCAATCCCTGTTGCATTCCACTAATAAATATGTTATTAATTCAAATTTGTTATGAAGAAGAAAGTTTCTCTATTTGAAAATATCTTAAACTACATTGTGAGTTATCAAACAAAGCTTTCTAAAGAAAGATAAGTGCTGTAAAGGACAAATTATTTGGCCTGACAAGATGTGACTATTTAAAGCATACTTACCAGGTTCAGAAGCAGGGTGTGGCTCAGATGTGAGGTCTCTGTGAGCAGTTCTTTACTGATAGGAAAGCTATCTATGGTAGTACAGGATGAGCTTGTCTTCCCGCTGACAGCTCTCTTAGAACCAGAGCACCGTTTTGGGAACACGCTGGGCCCTCTACACTGAGAACGTGTGATGTTTGCTGACAAGCGAGAAAACAGCCTTGGCAGGTTGATGATTCTATGTTGGAATATCTCAGAGTCTCCCCAGCTGTATTCTTGTGTCCGTTAGCGCTTAGTTATTTAAAACACTTGTCTGGATGTAAAAGTGAATCTTTCATGCCCTGTGTGGTATGAATAGGCATAAAAAATATACTCCCAGCTGTTTCAATAGCTTTACCACTCTCATCATCTTAGAGACGTTCATTGTAATTTCATACGAGTAAATCTCCCTTCTAGGCAGATTTCTATCTGCAAACTTATCTCTGACTATTATGCAGACAAGTGAGTTTTAGAGAGCCGCTTGGTTGTACTGGTAGGGATGTGTGGATCTTTTGGTTTGTTGTTGCTTCTCCCCCCCCCCCCCCCCAGCCATTAACTCACTTCAGAGGGCTCTAGTTCCATTGTCTTGCAAAGGTAGCCTGTCATTTAGAATGAAGAAGAACTATTTGGGGACTGTGGCATAAAGAGAAAAGGCTGAAGTTTCATGGTGGTGGACTCAGAACTGGGTCAGGATTCATTGACTTTTTCTCTTTTTCTATCTAAAACCAGTTATTTTTTTTTTAAAGCAGATAACATGTGCCCACAATGTTAACATGGGAGAACAGTGGAAACTATGTTTCATTCCTCCTCCCATTTTTGTCCATGGTTAGTTGCCTTGTACAATTATTGATTTGTCTTTCATAGACGCTGTGCGCACAGATAAGTACATAGCATGTTCTTATTTTGCATTTTGCCGTTTCCCTTAACAACATATTACTCTTCGTTTCATAATAGTATTTAAAAAATGTACTGGCCTCACTCATATTTTAAGTACATACCATAATTTGTTTAGCTAGTGTTCACCTATACATTAAGATCATTGTAGTCTTCTCCTATGCTGTGATGATCAATGCCCAGACATTTAAGTATTTTTGTTTACAAATGTGTAGACGAGCACCTGAAGTTGCCACTGGTGACTCTTGGGATCTTTGGAAACACAAGCAGTGACTTCTAATCCTTTTTCAACCTGCCAACCACTGTATTACTTCTGTGAAGTTTTCGCGCGCGCGCGTGTGTGTGTGTGTGTGTGTGTTTGTGTGTGTGTGTGTGTCAGGAGGAATGTCCAGATTCAGTCCAGGGCAGCCTCTGTTTGAGAGCTTGTGCTCCCAAAACCAAGGCTTGGGAAAATAGGATGTTTCTGTTTCCCGAGAGCCTGAGGGGTCCACAATCAAATCTCATGGATAACTCCTTCTCTCAGCCACGAGACGGAGATCTCTCCATTGGCCCAGTATTTAAGTGAGAATGCAGCAAATACCCCAGCATCTGCACTCTTGTGACATTTAGACTTAATTGTAACCACCCTCGAGACTCACTGGGCCTGTCCTTTGGAGAGTGGAGACTAGCCATCACTCTGTACCCTTTCCTCAGTTCCCAGGTTTCTGAACACCTCTCTTGGAGAACTTGAGAAAGCATCATTGCTCTTTGCTGAGGCAAACATCTTTCTCCAGGAAACCACCATGCTTCAAAAGCAGCTCTGCCAGAAGCTACCCCCAGTTTACCCTAACCCTTTTCCTCCATGTCAAACAGCGAAATGTAGGTTGCTTTCACAGCTTGCTCCAGAACACTGATGAGGGCTTTATTTTACATTTACGTAACAGAAATTAAGCTAATTTTCTGGGAACAAATCAACAGTTTCAAAGGTAAGTTCAGGTGAAACTGAACAGCTGGAAGCTTTGAAATGAGTGCTTTTATACTTTTGCCGATTTGTGTTGTTTAAAAACAACAAAGCACGGCACTTAGTTAACTATTTGTGAGGCATCTAAGCCAGGCTGGAAGAATCAGGGATGCTGTTAATGCCACCGCTGAGATGTTAGCTTACTGAATAGATTTGAATATTGTAGTTTGCAGCCTGTGAGCTCATAATAGGAACATTGATGCTCTTCTGAACATTTTTTTGACAGACTGGGTGTTACGTAAGCTCTGTTTTTTCTAACGATTTGCTATTATGTTGGAATGCAGAGGGACTAGCCACTAGCAAGAAGAGAGATAATTACAAGAAATGGCCATGACTCCTAGGGCACTTATAATGTGGGTTGGAAGATAAGCCAAGCTTGAATATAGGAACCCAAACAGTTTTAGTTGCTCACTGCTGAGAAAATGAGGGAATACCAATCTTTAAGGAAACATTAATTTCTGAGGTTTTATTTACCTAAGTGTTCCTTTTCTCTGGCATATTGGGCTTCGTCACTTTTCGGTAAATACCGGCTCCCTTCCGTGGCTGCCTGATGCTGCAGGTGGACCTCCATGCCAGTGATCCGAACACGACTTGTGTCCATTTCTTCTCCACTCCCCTCCTTTACATTACTGAGGAGATTCACCTGCCTTGGGAGAGCTTTCTTCAAAAATCCTAATAAAATTATTCTGAAGCTTCCATTTGAATCTTTCTGGATCTTTTATTAATTAGATTCAGAATTCCAGGAGGGGACGCTGGTTTCTCTGGTATCATGTGTCAACCATGAAAAGAGTCCCCCAAATTCCAGGAATACGACAAGGCAAGAGACAGCCTGACTATCAAGCATATACTATAGGCTACTAAACTACCTTGTTCTGTAGGCACTCCCTGCTTCCTATGCATAGCCCAGCTCTGCCACATGCAGCTAAAATCTCTTCAGAGCCTACTGTGCTGCTGTCTGAATGTCTATGGCATCAATAGCTTTTCTAATAAGTCTGTTACCTCAAACAAAAACCTGCCCCAGTGTCCCCCTTGAGCCTTAAAGTACAATCTTTAGTATTTGGGTTTTTACTTTCTTCACATAGGGATCTTGAATATTTATGTGACTAGATTTTAATCAGGCAGGACTTTGACCATCTTGAAAGACTGGAAGAGTCTTTATTTGAAATCTCCATTGTGAAACAGGTGCAGGAGGAGGTGCCTGGGTGAGGGTCCATTGGGTTTGCTTCTCTGACAGCAATGCAGGCCTAAGCTTCTATGAAGGATCCCGTGTTTCAGACACTCCTGCCACATGTGTCAGACCAGCAGTAGGCTCCCTGTGGACCAGATACTGTGACACCACTCAGTCAGAAGTTGCGACTGCAAAGCAAGTGGGAAGTGGTTCCAACTGATCCTAACAGATTTTCTCATAAATGAGGGACTTAGGACATCTTGTGCAATCACTGGGCCTAACTCATTCAGAGAACAGTCCTTGGCAGGGAGGAGATGGAGGGGAGTCTGCAGAGCTCTTAGAGGACTTTTTTTGAATGATTTTCATGGACAAGTTAGGTAGGAGTTTACCAGTTAAATAAGGCTCTGCAGAACAATGAGAGCATGTTGTGCCACTATAGTGGAGAAAAATAGGCAGCTTCATTATTTGCTCAGAATGGACCTAAACACAAAGGCTACAGTAATATCATGGCTTTTATTCCTTAGAATTTACCCTTTTACAGTATGGTCAAAAGACTCACTAAGAGGAATGACTGTGTGAGAGGGTATATTAGTAATAGCATTTGCCAGAGAGCAATGGGTATGCGCTTAGGTCAGCTGCACAATTAAGTGTTTGCAATGCTTCATCTCGTTTAGCCATCATGAATGCAGAATGAATGGGTCAGGTGCAGCGATTGTATCAGGATCCTACAGGGAGATAAAGGACAACTCAAATGGGCAATTGGAGAGCTCAATGGAGTGATGTGTATGAAACTGGGTGGTTAAGGATGGGAAACATTTCCAGACTCACAACAGCACAGGCTTTTCCCTTCTCTGCCATGGGGTTTCAGCAGAAAGTGGTGCTGGAGCCTCGTGAGCACCATGCCTGCCTTCCTGTCTGTCTGGGAAGGCGGCAGGGAGATAAGTAGCGGAACCTTGGCATTCTCCTTCCTCACCTTTTGGTCAGTGTATCTTCCTTGGCCAAACCCAGCTTGAAACCAGGAGACTCTAGTGGAGATCCTTCAGTTCAGCCTGTAGGGAGCATAGGCTCGGGTGCGTGAGGAGGCATACAGGAAGCACGGGGGCAGGGGGGAGATAAGTACCCAAGAGAACTGCCATATGCATTGAATACGATGGCACATCAGAGAAGCCACTAAGCTGTCTTTGACCGCAAATGGCATTTGTAGAAGTGGTATCACGTGACTCAGAGAAACTGTCACACACACCATAACACCGCTTCTTTACCAGTGGAGGAGATGGAGAACGCACCTTGTGGCTGACAGACCACCCGAGAGTTCTTAATGCTCAGAACTGAAGAGTAAGGGGTAGAGTGCTGTGAGCATGGAAGGGGATGGACTGGGGATCGTAATACAGTTGCGACCTCAGCTTCCTTCCTCTTTAAAGAAAGTGAGAGTGTTGAAGAAGACACAGGGCAATTTCCACCCCTTCCAGAAGGAAGGCTGTGGGTTCTTCTCTGCAGTGGGAATGACACCTGTATACTGATGTGGTTTGTAAAATATTCCCCCAATTCTCAATTTTACAGGTTTGAAAATGTGATTTTTTTTTCTACATTAGCAACATCCAATCCTACTTTCAGGATAACCAGGGTCTTCAAAATAAGATAAACCTGCATTTCTCTTAGTAGAGATTTTCTCGTAATTATTTGGAAATTCTGTGTTGAGTTCACTGTTGGGACCCTAATGTGTGATTTGACCACTCTTCAAAAAGTATGATATGAAAAAAGTAAAACTTGTGGATCTCTGTGAATTGAAGGCCAGCCGGCTCTACAAAGAGAGTTCCAGGACAGGCAGTGCTATTAGAAAGGTTGGGGAACACCAATAAAATAAAAAAGTATTATACTCATTCAATTGGACAGACTTTCCTTCCTTAAGTTGCCTCAATAATTGACTTATAAGTTTGCAAGTAGTTTAGATGGTGTTGTAAAAAAAATTCTTAGTTTGTTTAAATATTATTGGCTATTTACATCTCATATAGCATTTATGAAATTTGGTGACAGCATGTCAAAGATCGCCTGTTTCCCACATAATTTATTACATGTTCTTTTGATTAGCACTTACCCCCGGGCAGAGTCTGCAGATAATCCTGTAAGATAAACAGCGCCCACTGTCCTCCGTGGAAGGATTCAAGGTCTTGGGACATTGCTTAGTATGGTGTGAGGCCCTCGGGTCATCTAACTCCTAGTAGGGATTTATGTGAACGTGTGTGTATGTGTGTGTGTGTGTGTGCGTGTGTGTGCGTGCGTGCGCGCGTGCAGTTTCTAGCTAATTATCTTCAAAGCCTTCACAGCCATGGAACAATCCAGCAGACAAAGCAGTAAGAACTGTGCACATCTGGCAGCCTACCTTGAAGGTTCCTGAGCATTTCCCAAGAGAAATTGCTTGTTCGATTTCTTGAGTGTGTTCTGTGATTGTTCTGCAGCTCTCTAGGGAATTCAGTCATTTGTTCTAGTCTGGTCAGATTTGGGATGTGTGTATGTGTGTGTGTGTGCGCGCGCACACGTGTTTACACATGTGCAGGTAGCTGGGTGATTTCTCCTTCTTCCTGAGTGAGGTAACCCAGACCCAGAAAGATGAACATTACTCTCTCTTAAGTGGATACTAGCTGTTAAGAATGAATAATGAGCCTATTGTCCAGGAACCTAGAGAAGCTAAGTAACAATGTGTATCCTGAGAGAGACATATGTCCCCCTTGGAAGGGGCAATAGACAAGATAAGAGCAAGGAAAGAGATATTTTGATTGAAGGAGCCATTATAGGGTCAGCAAGATACCTGACACTAGAGAAATTCCTAGGAATCCATAGGGATGACCTTATCTAAGACTCTAAGGAATAGTGGAGAGAGTGCCCCTACTGGGTCCCCCTGTAGTCAGACTGATGTCTTAAATGTCACTATAGAACCTTAATCCAGCAATTGATGGAGACAGAGGCAGAGACCCGCAAGGAAGCACTGGGCTGAGCTCCCAAAGTCCAGTTGAAGAGTGGGAGGAGTGAGAATATGAGCAAAGAGGTCAAGACCATGAAGGGTTCACCCACTGGAACAATTTACCTGAGCTAATTGGAGCTCACCGACTGCAGCTGGACTGGGAAGAATGCAGCATAGGATCAAGCTATTCCCTCTGAATGTGGTTGACAGTTGTATGACCGGGGCAGACTGCAGGGCCACTGACAGTGCCACCAGGATTTGTCTTCGTTGTTTGGACTGGCTTTTTGGAACCTATTCTCTTTGGATGGATACCTTGCTCAGCCTGGATATAGTGGTGAGGGTCTTGGTCCTTTCTTGGAGCAATATGCCTTGCCTACTCTGTGGAGTGGGTTGGGAGAAAGTGGAGGAAATGGGAGGAGAAGATTGAAAGGAAAATGGGATTGGATATAAAACGAAAGAAGATAGTTTGTTTTCCTTTTTAAAAAAATAAAATAAAAAAGAAGGAACAGGAACAAAAAATATATATTTTCTCTGTTTTGCCATGTGATGCTCTTTGGTCTGTTGGGATACACCGTAGAAAGCCCTTACCAGATGCCTAACCAATTTTAGCATTGTACTCTTTTTTTTTAATTCCACTCTAATTAAAAATATTACATCTGGACCAGTTTTCCCTCCATCCCCTCCCCCTCAGTCTCTCCACTAGCCTCCCCCTCTTTTGCTCTCCTTCAGATCTACCCCCTCTGCCTCCCTTCATAAAAGAGCAGGTCTCCCAGGAGCACTCACCACCAGGGCAGAACAAGCTACAATAAATAAGACTAGGCACGTATCCTAACAAGCTACAATAAGATCTGGCACATACCATAATGGCTACACTAAGACCAGGCACATGCCGTAACAAACTGCAATAAGACCAGGCACACGCCATAACAAGCTACAATAAGAACCAGGCACACGCCATAACAAGCTACAATAAGAACCAGGCACACGCCATAACAAGCTACAATAAAACCAGGCACATACCGTATCAAGCTACAATAATAACCAAGCACATGCCATAACAAGCTATAATAAATGAGACCAGGTACATACCATAATAATCTACGGTCAGACCAGGCACATGCCGTAACAGCTACACGAAGACCGGGCACATGCCATCCCATCAAAGATGGATGACACAATCCAACAGGAGTTGGAAGATCCTGCAAGTAGGCAGAAGAGCCAGAGACAGTCGCTACTTGCAGTGCAAGTAACCCCATAAGCACACCAAGCTTTTCAGCCATAACATAATTGCAGAGGAACTAGGTCAAACCCCTACAGGCTCCTGATTGTCTGTGAGCTCTGATGAGTTCTGCTCAGTTGATTCTGTGGAACATAATCTTGTGGCACTCCTGACTCCTCTGATTTCTCCAGTCCTTCCTCACCCTCCTCCGTAGGCTTCCCCAAGTTCCACCTAATGTTGGGCTGTGGGACTCTGCATCATTCTTGGGAATTTCTCAGCCATCACACCTCTATTCTTTCTAAATTATTAAGTCACAGATATGTTGTTCTCATACCAGAAGACAAGAACATTGTTTTCCTCTGCTTTCAACACAAAGCACTTTAGGAAATAAGTAAAATTTTTTTCATAAATTTGCCTTAATTTTTAAATTCTTTTGAAAGCTAAAAATGAATGCATTAATAAGTAAGGACATATAACATTTCACGTGAGTTAAATGGATAAGTAGATAGATAGATAGATAGATAGATAGATAGATAAAAAAAGATTGATAGATGATAGATAATAGATAGATAATAGATGGGAAGATAGATCAATCGATAGATCGATCAATCGATAGATAGATGATAGGTAGATAGATAGAAAGATATATAGGTAGATGATAGGTAGATAGGTAGGTAGAAAGATAGCTAGCTAGCTAGCTAGATGATAAGTAGATAGGTAGATAAAAGATAGATAGTAAATTGTCATTTCTTTTGTGTGCAAATCATGCCTTTAGCACAAAATTATACTTTCTTTAGCCTTATAGTTACAATTATTTCAATGAGTATCTTAAAATTTTCCCCTTCTATTAAACATAGATAATCTTCTCATACAATATATCCTGATTGCAGTTTCCCCTCCCTATACTCCTAGTTTCTTCCACATTTTTTATATGAAGCTGAGAATTGTCTTTTCAAAATCTTTGAAGAATTGTGTTGGAATTTTGATACTGATTGCATTAAATCCATAGATTGCTTTTGGCAAGATGATGACTTTTTACTGTGTTAATCCCATGAGCATAGGCGATCATTCCATCATCTGATATTTTTCAATTTATTTCTTCAAAGTTTTTTTTTTATTTTTTTTTATTTTTGAGACAGGGTTTCTCTGTAGCTTTTTGGTTCCTGTCCTGGAACTAGCTCTTGTACACCAGGCTGGCCTCGAACTCACAGAGATCCACCTACCTCTGCCTCCCGAGTGCTGGGATTAAAGGCGTGCGCCACCACCGCCCGGCTTCAAAGTTTTATTATACAAATCTTTCACTTGTTTCGTTAGCGTTACCCCGAAGTATTTGATTTTATTTGGGGCTACTGTAAAAGGTGGTGTAGTTTCCCTGATATTTTTCTCAATTTATATATAGGAGGCTTCTGATTTTTGTGAGTTAATTTTGCAACCAGCTACTTGGTTGAAAGTGCTTTATCAGTTGTACAAGTTGCCTGGTAGAGATTTGGTCACTTTTGTATACTGTCATATCTTCTTCAAGGAAAGACTGTTTGACTTCTTCCTTTCTGGTTTGTATTCCACCCCTCCATTTTACCTTATAGCTGTAACTGTTTCCATCAGTATCTCTAAAGTGTGTATGTGAGTGTGTGTGCATGTGCACTAGATACTGCACGTGGGGTCGGGAGACAACTTGCTGGGGTGCTCTTTTCCTTTCACCATGTGGTTTCTGGGAATCGAACTCAGGTTGTCAGTCTTGTAATCAAGTTCTCTTAGCAGTTAAGCAGTTTCCCTCTTATTGATAAGTATCTTTTGTTCAGTATAGTCATGCATTTTCAATGACGTTCTAGGTAACATTATTAATTAATACTCTTTATGAATCAATGCTTTGAAAGTTGAGTACTATGTCGTGATTTAAAACTTAGATTTTCTATGACAAACTTTGTGGTTTTCGCATTTAATTTAAAAATTACAATGAGTACAAATCAAATAAGATGGTAGGGTTCTATCTAGCATTCATGAGGCCCTGGGTTTGATCCACAACATCCAGTAAACCAGTTCCACATATGTAGGTAGCTTCAGCACTCAAGAGATGGATCCCATCAGATCAGATATTTAAGGTCAGCCTCAGCTACATAGCAAATTCATGTCCAGGCTAAAATCTTGTCTTAAAAAATAGCACTAATAAAAGTTGGTGAGAAGCCAGTATGGACATGGCAATCCATCAGAACTGCCAATTTGCTCAGATCAGTGCATTCATTTGCTGTGTGGTGCTGTCATCTGGAATTAAAATAATACATCAAGTTTCACGAACTGAGAAAGAGAAACTAGAAGCATAAGACAGTGAGCTGTGAAATGGTGGCCTATTAACACATGCCCCATTGGAGATGCCTCTGCACCCTCTGCTCCTGCAGATGGGCCAGGATCCATGATGCAGAACTGCCCAGGTGGAAGCTTTGGAGGAACTAGGGTGTGTATGATTTTTATATATCTAGTGAAGAATTTTTTAAGATTACATCTGTAAGATTGCTGAATTTGATTACTTGTTGAGCACAAAAATTAACATAGTCTGTCGCAGGTATCAGCAGACCTTTCTTACTCGTGTGTCAGATTCTAAATAAAGTTGTTTTCTGGATCACAGAGCATCTGTCAGCTACTCTACTCAGTAAAAATGCACCCATTGTCACATCTGAATGACCGGATGTAGATGCTTTCCAAAAGAATTTATTTAGAATGATGGATGCCCATCGATTAGTTCAATTTATGGTCCACAGATTTCAGACCACTCATTTAAAAAAATAAAAAACAAGCAAAATCCAAACAAACAAACAAAACGAAAGGCTAGCGAGCCCTAGGAATTTGAGCAAATCTAACTACCTGGGCAGTTCTGGAATCAACATCAGGCAGTTTGCTTTGCCATGTCAGCAGAAGCTTCATTTAATACACAGACTAATCCACAACAATGAGCTTGTCAAGTGGTATTTAGCCCAATTATTCTAAGTAGCCTTACTATATCTATTCATTTCATTTCAATTAATATCTCTCAGAGAAACATGTAAGAAATTATAAGTCCTGTATTAAAACTCAATGATATGAACATTTTCTGTTTTCTTTGGAAAGTGTCTTAGTTTGCTTTCTGTAGCTGTGGTAAAATACCATGAGCAAACTAACTGCAGGAGGAAGGGCTTTATTTCATCATACAGCTCCAGGGAACAATCTGTTACTGAAGGAAGCCCAGGCAAGAAGCCAAGCAGAGATCTGGAGTTAGGACCCACAGCCGAGACCATGGAGGAAGACTGCTTATTGACTGGGTCCCCATGACTTGCTCAACCTACTTTCTTACACTATCTAGGGCCTCTTGTCCAGAGGTGCTCTTCACTTAATCCATTACTAGGTGAAAGCTCTCAGGAACCAACCTCTTCCTAAAAGCCTTGCCTCTAAGCATTCCACACCCAGTGTTCAGTGCATGAATTTCCACACTAGAGGATACTGCTTTAAATGTATGGCGTATTCAAAACCAGTATGAGACAAATATGATAAGGTCTCAGAGGGACATCTTGTCATTTCTGGCTAACTATTCTGTAAGAGAGAAGTAAAGGAGGAAAATTAAATAAAGAAAATGATCTGCAGGGTGTAACTCCCTAGGGAGAACAATTAAGATAAGAGGAGAATATCCATTGTTTGGTGGTGAAGGTCTCTTTTGTCTTGAAAAATGCAGAGAACATAGTTCTGAGATTTCTTCTTTTTCCTTGCTAGAGGGCAGGAGCAAACTCAAGGTGGCAGCAGATATCACCTGTGAGCTGCCTATGTTGTAGACAGGGAAAGGAATTCTTCATTGGAAAATTGTTAGCTACAAAACTTCTTTGCGTCTGAAGTCTAAGATTCTATTCAGGAATGGTGGTAGCCCCACTCTGAACTGTAGCAGTGTTCTTAATAGCAGGACATCCCCTTTCCTCTCAGGTCTGCCCTACTTAGAAGTGGCAACATTAACACCATATCCATCCGTTGGTTATGGGAGCTCGGGGGAGCTGGCGGCACCAGTTTGGTGTGCCACACTGCAGACAAGCTGTCCTCATCTGGTGTGCGTCTCGCCTTTCCTAAAGACGTTCAGCTCAGACTAAACATTAATAAAAGAAGTTTTGATAATCACCCATGAATTTCATGGTTTTTTTTGAAGGTAGTGTAGCTCTCTTCCTGTAGTGTAACCATAGCAACTGACAGGGACCAGAGAGAGAAAGCTTTCACGCATGCTGTGCTAATTAATCCTGCCCTACAGTTTTCCTTTAGCTGGAAGATGCACTTTCATAAATTTTGCATGAGTAAGCAGGTTTTGATTTGTGAACTTTACAAAAACATGGTGTTGTCTTTACCAAAAAGTTGGGGGAAATGCACTAGAAAATCATATTTCAAGGTATTCTTGTAAAAAAAAAATGAGCCATTGTTGAAGTAATTCGGTCTTTTCTGAGAAACCATAGGCTTCACTTTTCTTATGGAATGAATGTGAATATCCTTAGAGTAAGTACCTTTTGTTCATTGATGTGTGTACACCTTCAGAAATAACAGCTTCCAACTGACTATGTCACCCCAAGTGAGGTGACAAGAAAACTCACTGTAGAGAGGCGAAGAAAGCATTCATCTGGATTACAGCCCATTATTGTCTATATGACATCTCTGTGTGCAAACACTCTTAAAAAAAGCCCTTTTTCGTGACTTGGAAAACTCATTCTCATTGGGAACATTGCAGCCCAGCTAAATGAAGTTGTGGCTGTCCTTGACCTGAGTATGTCAGACAGGAGAAGATAATGTGGACTGGGAACTTCCCTTTGTGTCTTCTCCAAATCCTTAACTAATTTAACAACTCGCACTTGGTCTGCAATCACATACCGTAGTTGGGCTTTCATTGTATTCAGGGAATTCTGAGGTTTCGTATTTTTTCTCATCTTAGACTGTCATTTTCTATTTAATAACCGGCCTGACTGGATGAACCGTCAAACACAATCTCACCTTTTTCCATCTGCCCGTCTCTGTTTGAGCTGTCTGACAATAAGGCCTCAGGAAAAGCAAGAAGCTCCAGCTTGGATGGTCTGGCTCCCATTTGACTTGACAGCCACATATGGGATGCGTCAGAACCTATTTTCAGAGCCGTCCTTAGCTCTTTGGTTTCTATGTGAAAATGTTGTCGTTTGAAGGGATTGCCGATCCCTGCAGACACTTTCCCAGCCTTACTGTCATATTAATAGTACAGTTTTGTCTGAATCGAGGCAGGTTAAACCTTGCAAAGTAGAGAATGTGCTACATGGAATCTGCTTGGACAGAGCTCTATTTATGTCCAAGATATTAGGTGTAGTAAGTTAATATTTTTGTATATTTCTTATAGCTGTACATTTTTTATGGGATATATAAGAACGTTAGCCAATTCCGTATGCATCACTTTATTGTAACAACTACACTGTAGAACAATGGATTATAATGATAATTGAATTATCAACTTTTTTCTTACCCTATTAATTATAAGTTTACAAATAACCCAGAAAATTAACAGCTATGGTTAAAAAACAGGAAGAAGTGATATTCCTAAACATCTCTGATAATTTTAAAATATCATTGAAATGAACATGTTTAAAAGAGGTTCACAGCAAAAGCCTTGTATTGTACTTCAAGGATAATACCGATAAACAATCCTTTATATGTGTGGTGTTGATTTGTCGTATAGCTGTGAAAAACTGCCAGAAGTGTTCAGTTTAAATGAAGTTATGGTGTTTGTTTTCTCATAGTCTCAGAAGTTTCAGCCAGGAATGGGCTGGCCCTGTTGTATTTGGATCTATGGTGAGGCAGAACAACACAGGAAAAAGCCCATGTGGAACGAAGATGCTCACTTTGTAGGAGCTAAGGGAGAAAGACTGTCACCCTGATGTCCCCCTCATGACCCAGTGAACCAACTTCCTCCTGCTAGTCCCCTGGATAATCCATCGACTCTCAGTACCACTTTGGGCCACTGAACTGTTCTCTAAAAATTGGATCATGAGGGGACATTCAGATCTAAAATATTGCACTGATCAGTAATGGCATGGCCAGATAGTGATCTACCGTGACTTGTTTGGCTTTCAGAAACAACCTTGTGAGATGTGTGACCTTTAAAGAAGTTGAAGGGCGGGGGAGATGACTCAGTGGTTTAGAATACTTACTGCTCCTGCAGAAGGCCTGACTTCAGTTCTCAGCACCCAACTCAAGCAGGGAATTCAGTGCCCTCTTCTGGCCTTCACGGGCACCCACCTATGTGTCTAAATATTATGTGCATGTATGTACTTATGTGTACATGTACACACACAAAGTAAAATCTTTTTGCAAAGGGGATTAGGCTGGGGATATAGCTTGTTGGTAGTATGCCTCCTTAACATACTGGGGAGTGTGATCAATCCTTAGCATTGCAAATAAACATTATTTTAAAAAAGAACTAGTCATTACATAAAACCTAGGGGAAATCACTCAAAAAAACTTTATTAAATTATGAAAGGAGCAGGACCAGAGAAACGGCTCAGCAGGTAAGAGCATGTTCTAACTTACTGCTTTGCGGAGGACCATTGGTTCACTTCTAGTAACTACACCAGGCAGCTCACAGACTCTTGGAAGTCCTGCTCCAGGAGCTCTGACACCCTCTTCTGGCCTCTGTGGGCTCCCATACTTATGTGCATATACCACCATACCCATCAAATTCAGAGTAAAACAAATCTTTCCAAAAATGGATAGTCACATATTCCAAAGGTAAAACCATGGAGGAATACATGAATACGTGTTTTGTTTTGCAGCCTTGTGTCTGTGTATGAGTTTTTTTGGTCGTTAGGTCAAATTGTCTTTAAGGTAATATTGCCATTCTTTCCCATTGTGGTTTGATATCAACTTTCATCACCTGTATGTTCCAATTTGATCATTGCTTTATAATTGTGTAGCTCATTGGTTTCAGGTAAACCTCCTGAGTGTGTATCCACTTGTGAGTCTTTGGAAAACACTCACACCGTAAAAACTTTTTGGGCAACTCTTTGAGAAAAGTATTGCAGTTTCTTCTTACAGATTAAATACACAGGTAAAATTGATACTACTGGTCCTTTGTATAGCTGGGAGACTTTGGGTTTCTTAATATATCCTTTTTTGCAAGTTTTTTTTTTTTAACCAAAAAACCCTTACTGATACAACTTACATATTTGAGACTCTCAGAACTAAAGTTCTGCAAACAGATGCAGTAACCAGGAGATTCTGAGGTTGTTCTGATTTTGTCTAGTGTTATTTGATCGGAGCCCTAGCACAGATGCTTTATTTTCAATATGCATTATTTCATGGTTATTAACATGATAAAAACATAAAAAAACTGCATATATTCCCCTCAAATCTTGTGTTAATCTTGACATTACATTCATGAATGTGAATTACAGCAGTGTCGTTTAACCTTTTAAAATGGAACATTTCAATTTAAAACACATGTTCTTTTCATGCCCATCTAACCTCTTTATGTTTCCTGTAACCTACAGGTCTTGCAAGAGCAAAATCCGTCCCTAGCCACACATATTCCAATGAAGTGGTGACCTTGTGGTACAGACCTCCAGATGTTCTCCTGGGCTCTACAGAATATTCCACCTGCCTTGACATGTGGTAAGAAATGAACACTTTATCTGATCTGTGTGCCATGCTTGGTCTGGGCCAAACCTAGACAAACATCAACCGTTTGGAGGAGGAGCGGTGATGCAAGAGTGAGTGTAGCCTGTGTGTGGCAGGGCTGTTGCCGAGGAGGAGCAGTGATGCAGGAGTGTAGCCTGTGTGTGGAAGGGCTGTTGCCGAGGAGGAGCAGTGATGCAGGAGTGTAGCCTGTGTGTGGAAGGGCTATTGCCGCTTTCAAGCCTGGTTGGGAATGGCACTCAGAGACTGCTCCATGTGGAACCTTCTAAGGGTTCTTGATGGACAAGGTCAGAGTATTGTTGTTTTTTTTTGTTTGTTTGTTTGTTTTTTCTGTCAGTACTTTAAGTTTCACTGTAAGGTCGTAATTTATTGTTTTATTTTATAATGAGGAAGTGTGTATCTCCAAAGAGCAGTAGACTAAGAAGTAACAGGGAATGAATTTATATTGACTACATAGCTCCGGTAGTTGGTTTGACTGAACGCTATTGATAACAGTTGCCCAAAATAAAATGCCTTGGGTTTTTAAAGTCTTTTTAGTGGATAAGAATGATCCAAAATATTTGCTAATACTGGCAAACTACCCTGCATTGCTAATTATGTAAGGTTTAAGTGTCATAATCATCGAAGGGAATAAATTTCTTTCTTAACACTCTGGAAGAGTCACACATGGCCATTGAGCATGGCTTTTCCTTTTCTAGATTCATGATTGCGTTTGAAGTGAAATAATTCTTGAAGCTTGTGGCTGATTTACGAAAGAGTCATCATTCTGGAATGAATATGCCCCCGTATTTATGCTACAACTGATCATATAATGTTTATGGCTTCAGTAAAACTTCAGCATGTGTTATTTATCTTCCTCTTGTGTAGTTACTTCATGCCTCTACCCCCCCCCCCCGAGCAATCTTGGCTTTTAAGAATTAGGTACTTTCTTAATGTATGTTTAAGATACTCCTAACTGTGGGGTTTGGTATTCTGTGGAGCCACTTACGTCATCTGCAGAATCTTGTGTACACGTAACTAACATTGTAGGTCTAGATATGTAGCTTTCAATAAAACTAAGAATCTAGGCCACCAAACACCCGAAGATTTGTTCTCATAAGTTGGATACTTTAAAATAAATCTGAGCACATTTTAATGATTCTGAAATCCCAAGAATAAATATCACCATCTATTGCTGAGTGGCTGAGTTAATCATTTTTTTTATCACACTTCCTGGCCTTGACTTTTTAATGATTATTTACTCTTTCTGTAGTTAATATTGTCCCCTAAGGATAGGCCTATTTGGGGGTAACATAGATACTTAGATCCTTAATTATAATGGGGGAAATTTAGAGATAGAGGCCAGAGCACACACCAGGGTACCACTTAGTTGCCCTCTTAATCACTTACTACTTTTTGCTGTTATTTGAGTGTTGGCTATGCAGGTAATAATTATAACATAGTCTTGAGACATAAAGTATTTTTCTGTTTATTTTTACATATGGAAATTCTTAGTTGTCTTTCAGTGAGTTCAGCTAAGCTCTCTGCTAATAAAATGTCTTTTAGAACATTTGTGGTGTGAAGCCAGTTTTGTCTTAGTTGCTTCATTTAGTCAATATTACATCGTCCTACTAAGTTTAGCACCGTGGCATAGGCATGTAACCCAGGACAGAAAATAAGCCCTGGAGCTCAACTTAGTCAAATTCAGGAAGAGAGCTTGTCTCAAAAATGAAGGTGGACAGCAAGGACACCATTGACCTTGCTGTGAATACATGTACCTGCAGTCACGTATACACACACTCACACATATGTACAGCACACAAACAGAATGATGTCTAAGTGGTTGGAGTTATTGCTTAGTTGGAGGACCTCAGTTCAGTCCCCCAAACCAATGGACAATTGTGAACATGCTGAGCAGGCAGATCCCTGAGCCTCACCGTCCAGACTGCTTAGTTTACCTGGAGAGCTCTTAGCCAGTCAGAGAACTGCCCTCCTCTGCACAGGTAGAGAGCTTCCTGAGAAACAACACTCAAAGCTGACCTCTGGCCTCCATATGCATACTCACACACACATATATACGCATGTGCACACACACACACACACACTCAGGGTGCTGTTAATAGTTCCGAGTACAGGATGGGCTCTGGCTTTCTCGTATGTTTGTTTCTGGCACACACTGTTTACTAATCTGCCCTGCTTTGTCCCTCTCCCTGCATGTGAGAGATGGTCGGGCACTTGCTGCCAATTTACTTTGAACAGAGGCATGATAGAAGCATATGAAGAAGCCTGCTATTTAAGAAGGGGAAATCAGATAGAAAATAGGGGACCCCAAATGCCCCCTTGTCCCCATGCCAGTGTTCCTCATTGCCAGACACAAATAGCAAGTGTGTTAGGATTGAGCTTCCCGTGCTTGTTTTCAGTTCACTTCCAAGCTCTACAATCTAAGATGTCTATGCCATGCCTGTCATTCTGAATCTGATTTCATTCCAAGCAATTTTCTAAAAGCTGCTCTGCTATTTTGTAATCAAGTAAAAATGTATGTGTCTTTCCCATGAGGGGGACATTCACAGGGAGCTGATTTTTGCATAATCAATGACATCGATGCAGGTTATTCAGACACCTGGAAATGGGATTGTAATTGAGTCATGGCTCAGCTGCACCTAAAAGAAATACAAATATTAACCCAAGGACAGCAGTAGGGAGGCAGGTGGCAGGAGTTTCAGGCTATTTTTACAGTTCATTTACTGTCCTGGGGCTGGAGTAACTAAGAACTGATGATCCCTACACAGCGTTCAATAGCCACAGGCACTAAAGATATTAATGAAGACACATATGCAATAACAGTGTCAGCATGTGATGGAAATCAGAGCTGGCACCGCTAGGAGCCTCTCCTGTGTGTCGCCAGCACCATGGTGATGTGTGAATGCAAAGAACAAGTTAAGAGCGCATCACGGTAGTTTTGGTACCTTTGTTTCCTTTCATGAATGAAGATCTAAGCAGCAAAATCGAATTGAACGTTGCCTCTTATAAAGCATCTGTTCATGCTTGGATTGCGTAGTGCCTTGAACGTCAGAGCATTTAAAAGCTTTGCTAAGCTTCTAAACCAGAGAGACTCATGGGTTCTGAGGAACACAGGAAGGGAGCATGGACGTGAGGGCAGCATATCTGTGTAACTCTTGGCTGACTAGAGAGCACGGCTCTGTCTGCAGAGCTGGGATTTTAAATAAGCTCATTTCCTCTCTGTATGCTCTCACCTGCCTTTGCAGCTGCTCGGGTTCTCTAAAGCAGAACATTGTTGGGGATTATTTTACCAGATAATTTTTAATATCAGGTAGCTAAATTATCTGTTGTTAATAAATGATTATCTCCTCAAAGGCTTTGTGCTTTAGAGGGGGCCCGGGGTATCAACGGCAGCACCCCCAACACAGTGTGCAAAGAATGATGGTTTGTCAAGCGCTTCCTATCATCATCTTTTTAAAGCTAATTAACATATTAACTATGCTTGTCAAAATGAGCAGATCATTTATAAATAAGCCTGTCAACCATAATGAGATTGCATATTAAATCACCCTGTCTCTATTACATCTCTGATTTAAGATTAAAATTAATTTATTTAACATTATAGCAGCTGGGTGGTTAGGGAAAAAGTCTGTGCTAGTCATAATATATAGGAAAATGTCTGCATCAAAATTGATCTTTAATATATGAGAAAGAATATTGCCTAATCATTAAGTATCATAAAGCCATTTGGTATTGCTTCATATTACATATCTTAATGGCCATACATGTTGGCATTATCCAGTGTTCTGTTATCATCTTTACTGATCTTTTTGTCTTGAATCAAAGCAATTTATGCAATGAAATTTCTTAAGACTCAGGTTTACTTACTGTTGTTTTAAGAGAAAGAATCATAGATGAATCTTCCTACACCCGTTACACTGGGCATAAATTTATTCTGTGTAAGGTCTATGTTAATGTGAAAGCTTGAATGATAATAATAGTAACAGCAGATACTTTTACTGACAATATACTTTATCTGAGTCCTGTTTTGCTTTTAACTTACTTCCCTAAAAATAGAGAACACTGAGAAAATGATATAATTCAGGTCACATGGTGAGTAGATAGCCAACATTCCGTCTAGGGCAGTATTCCCAGCACCCCTTCCTTACAACATTCTGTGCTGTCTCATGAGATGGTTTCTAAGAAATTGGTCTTCTTTTACTACTAACGTACCTTTGAAACACAAAGTATTTGATAATATATCACACTTCAATCCATGCTAATTCTTTTGTGTATTTGTGTATTTGGGGGCTCTGGTTCTCCCCCCATGAGTCTGTGCTGTCTGTTTCTCCTGGTGACTTTATTTCAATAGCTTCTACTATATAATTTTATTCAAGGAAAACTTTTTCCAAACAGAACATGAATCATTGAATTGAATACTGCTGTTGAATTGCGTACTTGCTGTCTATGCTGACATACATTTTCCCAACTCCTAATCAGTACTCACTTATCACTTCTGCTAAAGTGAGTGCATCCATTTTTAAAGGGAGTACTAGGTAAGAACGAGAATTGATTCCCGAACTACAGCAGAGTCGTCTCTCAGTGTTGTTAGCATGTTTTCTAATTATTGCAGCCATAAGGCCCAGGAAAATATGAAACAGTCACTGTCAAATTTCATACTTGCCTGGTAGCTCTTAAGCAGGGCTCAAATAATGCATGATCTAACTGACTTGCTATATACACCTGCAGTGGAATGCAACGGAACAGAAGAACTGAGGATAAAGATCCACATCTCCCTGGTGGTTCTGAGTTCATTGCAACTAATGAGGGCTCTTAAAATCTTAGTCACCAAATAACCCATCCATATATAATGACACCTTCAAGAGTTAATAATTCTGTAAGGACAGTGGGTACAGAGGGTCTCACTGTGCCATCCGACTTAGAATACACTAGAACAGTATTTGGTCCTTCCTTTCAAATCAGAAGAGATTTGCTATGTTTTAATGTTTAAGTCACCCCTAAGGACTGACTGGTGGCTACAAAAACCTCTTGCAGAATATGTATCATTGTTTGTGAGCTTTCTTGGTGAACACAGCCCTCTAATCCTGTCTGGTTGTAAAACTAGGGAACAGCTGCCAACATACCAAACCAGCGCTGCCTCTGGGGTGGTCAGGGAAGCAGTTATTATCAAAATCTGTGCTTATCGTCTTCACATCTCGTTGTTTATCAGCGTGTGGCTGTGGAACAAAGAGTGTATTTCAGTCAGGATATTTGGACACTTAGTGGTAATGATAACATATAGGATGAATCATTTAATGTAGACTTCCCTGCTAAATATTTCCAAAACAAATTAAATTTCTCCTAATATCTTTTTAATCAACATTAGCAAAGTAATTGGCTACCCACAAATGGATTCTGAATGATTCTGAAATGGCCGTCACAGAGACTAAGTTTCCTGACAGTATTATAACCGTGGTACACTCCACTGACTCACCAGATTATAAGAAGAGAAAGAAAGTTTTGGGAAATATGAAACTATCTAAATGTTGAAGGTAGTATTCATATTGTCTTTTGGGTCTGTCAATCAACCAAATTAAATACCTTTTTTTTTTCTATTGGGTTATAGCATCCAAGAGGGCCATGGAATATGACAATGAAATGGAAGATGCTGTATTTGATTTTAAGAAATAAACGTATAGACCGTCTTTGGAATTAGAACATTTGACTCAGAAGAGTCTCACATGGGAGAGTAGGGCATGGGTGCAATATGGTTCTGTGTTTTAACATAGAAATATGTAAATGAAGGAATGGAGCGTGTAGATTAGTACTTTTAATTTGTGATATATGTGTCCTTCTATCCAGGCGTGCCTGTACATGTATGAAACTCAAAGATCATTGTTGAGACTCTTCCTACATCACTCTCCAGCCTGTTTGTTTGTTTATTCATTTATTTATTTATTTATTTATTTATTTATTAAGAGACAGGTCTGTTCATTAACCTGGAGCCCCTAGGTTCATCAAGACTTGCTTGCCAGTGAGGTCCAGGGTTGTACCTGTCTCCACCTCCAAGCTCCGGGCTGCAGTTGCTTGCCCCGTGCCTGACTTTTTACTCACATGCAGGTGGTCCAATCCCAGGTCCCTGTGCTTGCGCTGCAAACACTGTTTGACCAAGCCATCTCCCCATCCCCCTTTCATGTTTTAAGTTGTATATATACGTTCACATAGAGACCATCTCTCTGAACATGCAACGCTTTTCTATTTAAGGAAGTGGCTATGCTTAACCCAAACCATACTGAAGCCCCGAGTCCACTTCCATCTCCCACCGTTAGCGCTATGTCCAACTTATTTGACCAAAGCTTTAACTATTATTTTAAGTTTCCAGAGAGAAAACCTGTGACAGTTTTGAGTATAGCCGCTTAGCCAACAGACCACAACAGCGCCAACTGCGAGATCAGCTTTACCCATGGCTACTCTTTACTCTCTCAGGGGCAGCTATGCCTTTTCAGCTCTTCTGGCAATACTATATCTTTCATAGATTCTGCATAATTCTTTGCCTTATTATCTATAAATTTAATTTTGTTGGCTGATTTGCATTGGTGGAGAGCTAATCTATGGCGTTGTTCATGCAAGCACTCTCAGTTTACTTTTTTGGACATTATACTAAGTGGGTGTTGTGGTGGATGAAGACTTTACACTCGTCTACCAATTTTGTCCCCTCTACTTTTATCCTAGTACCCCTGTGTAGAATCTGATTTATATTTTTATATATGAGTGTGTCAAAATTACTAAAAATTAATAAGTCTAGTAGAATTCATTATATTCCCTTTCTTTTTGTATAACATTTTGTTTTCTGAATTTTCTAATTATATTTTAATTTTTTTAGTTTCATTGCCTTTATTCATATTTTTAATTATTTAAAGTTTAAAAATGATTATTTAGCCTATTTGCAAAAATGTATCCAAATGCTCAGACATATTGCAAAATTGCTTTATCTAATAATCATATATATTAATTATCAAGATTATGTTTTATTTACAACACTTCTCCCTTCCCTTTCCTCCTTCCAAGCCTTCCCATATGCCCCCATCTTTTTCAAATTTATGACCTCATGTTTTCACTAATTATTATTGCATGTGTATTACATTGTATTATGTATAGATGTATACATATATATATGCATACACACAAACATACACACACATATTACTAAATGTAACTTTTTAAGTCCATATAATGTTACTTATATGTAGTTTTCACGGCTGACTGTCGGCAAGACAACAGAGTACTGGGCTCTTCCCTGGGGAGGCCGCCTCTTCTTCCAGCTCTCCTTGTCTGTGGTTCTTTGTGGCATGTCCCTTGGTGTCCTCCTTTTTCAGGTCACCTCTGGGCACTCATGTTGGTGAGACTTCACGAGTGTCACTTCTGATGTTACTAGGAGACCCTCACCTTCTGCAATAATCCCTGAGCCTTAAGTGTGGGACTGTGTTATTCTGTACCCATACAATTTTTTAAGTTTGTCATCTTTAAGGAACACATTGTGTTAAATCTTTGTGTGTGTACACTTTAAAGACTTATTTTTAATCCCTGTGTATACGTGTCTGTTTCTATGTGAGTATATGTCGTGGATATGCAGATGCGTAATAGAGGCCAGAAGAGGTTGTCAGATCCCCTGGAACGCGAGTTCGAGGCAGTTGTGGATATAAGAAGAAAGGAAACCAGCCTAGTACTGGCATTCTCTGTCTGAGGTGAAGCGTGAAGTCTGAGAGCTGCTTCTGCCATCAGGCCTTCCCCACCACGGTGGATGGCAGCCTCAAACCCTGAGCCAAATACTTTCTTTCTTGTAGAAGTGCTTCTTGTCCAGTAGAGGTCGCAGTAGTGAGAAAAGTTACTAATGAGGAACTGTGGGGAAAGCCTGGACTCTTCTGTGGGAAATCCTCTAAGATCAGCACCAGAGGGCTGTTCTTGGTCCTTCTTCAGAGGTTGACAGCTGATAGATGTCGTCCTCAGATCAGGAAAAGACGGAGCTGATGATCACACAGACCAGTTTACACAGTTTTTAGTATATTCCTCTCTGTTCCTCTCAGCACCTCCCCATTCTCTGCTGCAAGTTTTACCCTTAGTCTAAAGCTATTTTGATTCAGTTTAACATATCCTGCTGTGTGTGGTGGAGAAGAGAGGGGGTAGTCAGAAGAAGTCTACTGGGCAGTTACTGTCTCTACAAATTCCTAATCCTGCTCCCTACTTCCTGTTCGATTCATCTTCACAATGTTTAAAGCCTGTGTCTCCATGCGCTTAGCCTTTTCTAAGTTGCTAAACGCACAGCTCTCACCTAACTTGGAATTGTTGTCTGTAATCTGCATAGATAGCCATGGCTTCATGCACATCTGAAAACAGGTTGTCTCTCACCCATGTGTGCCTTTTTTGTGTTTGTGTTTTAATTGTATTTTCCCAATCAGATACGTTGCCTCCTTGGAGAGGAGAAAAGAACTGTACATTTTACTGTATGCTCTTCTCTTGCTGATAATTCAATCCTCATGGCTTGAACACTGAAGAGCTGCCTGCTTGAGTCCTTGCCCATGGATACTTGTTAAGGTGGTCCTGGAACCAGCGAGACAGCAATAGCATTGGGGGAAACTGTGATTGCCAGCCTCTGGGTGTGATGGTGGAAACAGATAATCCTTTTTACTTAATTGTTAGTGAAGTAAAAAATAACTTTATATAGGAAAGCAACCTCTACAAGAAAACCACATTTTGATTTATGGGCCAGTTATGAAAGAAAATAAACTATGAATTCATAGTTTTAAGAGATAAATACTTTCTGTGAATATAAAGAATCTATTGAAGAGGGCAGTCCTTTGGATTTATATCCTGTAGGAATCCAGTATGAACTTGCTGTTTAAACAAGCAAAACTTGCCAGGGATGTAGCTCAGTTGGCAGAGAGCTTTCTCGCATGTGTGATGTCCTCATCCTGGTCCCGGTTCCATAGAAACACAGGTGCATAGCTGCCGTCCCAAGGCTTGCTGTGTGGAAACAGGAGAATCAGAAGTTCAAGTTCATTCTCTGGTACAAACTGAGTTGAAGGTCAGTCTGGATAACGTGAGACATTCTCAATAGAAAAATTAATTAAGCAAGACTTTCAAGAAATATCTTGCCCAATAGGAACTTCCTAGGTCATTCAATGTGCAATGACAGAATGCTGTTGTGTGCACGAGAATGATGTAATTGGGTAGGAATGGAAATGTCATTGGCGAACAACTGGCAATACTGTGAATGCCATTGTTGGCAGTACTCAGTAAAGAGACGGCCCTGCTTTCACCGCTCAGCAGTCTCTGTGCACTCTGACATTTGTGGATTAACTCTCCTGCTTCTTATTTGATTTATTTGTGGTTTTTCGAGACAAGGTTTCTCTGTGTATCTCTGGCTGTCCTGGAACTTGCTCTGTAGACCAGGTTGGCCTCAAAAGTCACAGAGATCCGCCTTTCCCTGCCTCTCTGAGTGCCGGCACCACCACTGCACAGTTGTGGGATTAAAGGCGTGCACCACCACTGCCCTGCTGTATTAACTCATCTTGCTACTGCTTTGTCTAGGATATAGTCAAGTAATAATCATATTTTCTTCACAAATATTCTCTTATATAAATTCTAGATGTATTAATTTTTTCTATTTTGATGCTATAGCATATAATTAATAAACAAAGATACTTATGTTTCTTTTAATTTTTGTGTAGTTTTCTTTGATTATTACTGCTAAACAGTGTCATTAGAAGAATGAGGAAAACAATACAATAATTCTTCAAGATTTATTTTATGTATACAATCGTTTGCCTACATTTATGTATATGCACCACATGTACACCTGGTGCCTGCAGAGGTTGGATGAGAGCACCAGAGTCCCGGAAACTAGAGTTATCAGATGATTGTGACCTGCCATGTGTGTTCTGGGGATCTCTGAAAAAAAAAAATACCAACTGTTCTTAACCACCGAGCCATGCCTCCATCCCATGACTTAGAAGGATTAAAGCAGGGCTACAGAGGTGGCTCAGTGGTTAAGAGCACTGACTGATCTAGAGCTCCCAGATTCGGTTCCCAGCACTCACATGGCGACTCACAACGGTCCAGCACCCTCACACAGACATAAATGCAAGCAAAACACCAATGCATATAAAAATAGAAATAAATAATTTAAAAAAAAGCCAGGTAGTGGTGGCACATGCCTTTAATCCCAGCACTTGGGAGGCAGAAGCAGGTGGATCTCTGTGAGTTCAAGGCCAGGCTGAGCTACAGAATGAGTTCCAGGACAAAAATAAAAAATAAAAGGATTAAAGTAAAATTTAACTAAAATAACCTATCAGTGGTCAAGAAATACCTTGTAAATTCCATTAAAATACTCAGAACTTTGTGTATGTGTCGGGCACTTAGTGATTCCTAGAGGCGGGATCTAAGTATTGTTGCTGGGGCAGTTGCTGGCAGTTAATCTTTGACGTGGCGTTTTGTATTCTTTGTATTCCCATGTGAGATGCTTATCTAATTACATTTCCTACAGAGCCCAGCAAGGCTTTTATCATTCTTTCTGATTGATAGTTCAAACAGCTCCTCCTTTATTCCTCGCTTTTACCGTATTTGATTTTAGAAATCGAATACATCATAACCTAATGAAAATTCAACAGATTAAAACTTTATTGTAGCAACTATATAAACTTACATTTATTTTTCATGTTTAATTTAACACGTTTAACTTAGAAGCTGCTTCTGAAACCTCATGAAATCAATTTATAATTTTAGTGTTGTTTTATGACTATTTTGGACCCTACCCTATCTGGAGATGTTTGGTTACGTTATTCCCACTGTTTGGTGGAGGCATAGAGATGAGACAGAATGCAAGAGACAACACCTATAGACAACACAATTCCATCTCTAGAATCCCAGGGTAGCCTCACTCCCATGAAGATCTCCCTTATACATGCAGTGAATCTACCCATTCATTCATTCATTCACCTGTTTCGAATGACACTTTGCAGGATATTCAGGAGTGTACGGGAACTGACCTCTTTAAACAACAGCCTCCTGCCTTAGTCCATTGCCTACGTTCAGGTCGTTGTAAACTACATTGCAGGGGAAGTGTTGGCCAATGCTCCAAAAAGTTCACAGATTTTTCCAAAAAGTGGACTGTGAAAAGGGTTCTTGGCTCCTTGTTTTGTATATATTATCTGAGTTACTGTATGATTCTTAAATACCAGCTACCCTGTCACATACCTTAGTGTGGTACCATTGTAATATTCATAATCACAGTACATCAAAGTTCAGCCTTGCCACTTGATGAAAAGACCTAAATATCAATGTAACTCGTAACTTCAATTGAATTTCAGCATTTTCCTTGTAGAAGAATAATTTACAAGAATTTTTTAGTAATTTTTCTTTGTGATATACCAGATAGCGTTTCATGAAATAATAATTTTAAAAGAGGCGTAAACAGGTCATCCGCTTGTATCTTTAAGATGCTCATGATCAGCCCTCCCACCCCCTACCACACATTGTCCAGGAGTCAAAGCATTTCTGAGAGAGACCTTAAAAGATAGCTTCCTTATTCTTCATCACCTGTAAGAGAAGCAGAAGTCAAAGACATTGGAGCCTCAGGGTTTGTTTTTCTTGTTCTGCCTGGTTTGTGCGTAATCCTTTGAGAAGCACTGTTATTGGTTGCATTTTAAATAACTTCCTTCATTAATTGCTCTAAAATGCAATACATATTTTCTTGCTGTTTGACGTAATTTTTTGCATTTTCTGTCTTGCTTTCCCCAGAGTGGGCTGCAATGGGATATTTTCTCAGTCCACTCAATATAATATATACTGGCTATCAGCAGTCTGATGTCCCAGGTTATCAATCATTATCCATACTTATCATCTTCAGATATCCAGACTTGTTAAAGACCCTTACTGTCGTATGCTGAGGGTGCCCCCAGTGGTGACAGACAGTATTTTCTAGGCTAATTCTTTTACGCTCTCTGCCTAAAATTCTAGCTCTGAGCGCTTGATTTCAGCTCTGTTTTTATCCAGCTACCATTGTGTCTCCTGGATAGAAGACAGAATTCTCATCTTAATATCTTTTTGTCTGGCTGTGGTGAGCTGACCAAGGCATACTGTTGTAATTGGGGTGGCAACATAGCATAATAAAGTGGTCGGTCATCCACCCAGGGCTGAGGAGTGATGCTCCCAGGCCTCACATTGAAACTGGACATGCACTTACAAGATACAGTTCCTTTATAAATCAAAGACAGTTATTGTTTGAGGCATTAATAAAGTTATTCTATCTCTAGGTTTTAACAGTCAATTCTCACTCCAAAATGAGAGGTTTCCATGACAACTGTTGGAGTTCCTTTGGGGTATCTTGTAAGCAAAATTGGAGTGGTGATATTTGGAGAGAAATTAATAATTTTTTTATCTTGTGCTGTAATATTAATTATCAGTCAAAAAATTTTAATTAATTTTTTCTTGTGTTGTAATATTAATTATCAATCAGATGTTTCCTTTGACTCCTCAAACTCATTTATGTCATTGATTGACTCACTGATCAACTCAATGTTTTTAAAAGTATTTACTGATGATTTTGTACTAGTCCCTGTGCTGGCCACAAGAATGAGAAATGCCAACCTTGCATCCAAGATCCTGCATTATTACTAAGAATATAGTTGGCACAGTGGTGATTCTGAGGGAAAGGGTAGAAAAAGCATCCTTGGAGAGAGAGAAGGAGACGTGGAGGCAGAAAGGCGCTTTGCCCCGAGGGTTGTCCCCAGCTTAACTTGAGAAAGTCATCTGTCTGAGGCAGGGACACTATTGCTGTGATGAATCAACAGAACTGAAAAGCAAGTTGTGGGGGTCTGGGTTAGAGTCAACACATGTAGGCAAGCCGGGCAGTGGTGGCGCACGCCTTTAATCCCAGCACTTGGGAGGCAGAGGCAGGCGGATCTCTGTGAGTTCGAGACCAGCCTGGTCTAGAAGAACTAGTTCCAGGATAGGCTCCAAAGCCATAGAGAAACCCTGTCTCGAAAAACCAAAAAAAAAAAAGGCGTCCGGCTGCTCAGACCGAAAATAATCACACAGAAACTATATTAGTTAACCCATTTCCATTATTTTGTATTTTACCACGAGGCTTGTGGTTTACCGATAAAGTTCCCAGGCATCTGTCTCCTTCAGCAGCTATATGGCATCTTCCTGACTCCACCTTTTCTCCTGTTTCTGCTTTGAATTCCTTCCTTGCTCTATTCTGCACTGCAATAGGCCCAAAGCAGATTCCTTATTAACCAATGGTAATAAATATATACACAGCATACAGAGGGGAATCCCACATCAAAGACAGGAACTCAAACAGGCCAGAAAACTGGAGGCAGGAGCTGATGCAGAGGCCATGAGGGAGCTGCTTACTGGCTTGCTCAGCCTGCTTTCTTATAGAACCCAGGGCCACCAGCCCAGGGATGACACCACCCACAATGGGCTGGGCCCTCCCCCATTGATCACTAATTAGGAGAAAGTCCTACTGCTGGATCTCATTTCCTCAGCTGAGGTTCCCTCCTTTCTGCTGACTCCCGCTTGTGTCGAGTTGATATAAAACTGTCCAGCTCATCACCCTTCTGAGTTGACTGTTCTGGGTGCTGGCCTAGAAGAAGGTCACTAGACAATGCTGGATGCTTGCCTGGAAGGAGGTATCGCTGGGACATAAAATGTTAGCACTTGTGGATAGAGATGTCAGGTAGCAACCCAGAAGCTATGGGGTAAAACGGAGGGCTGGCAGCGAAGGAAGAGCAAGCACCTAGAGTAAAGAAGAACTCTCAGGCTATGACAACCGACAGCTTGACTGTATCCCAGGAAAGGCAAGGTTTCCTATGATTCCTTCATTGATGGCTGGGAACTCAGAGATGTTAAACAGAAAACTAAAAATAAACGAGAAAGCAACAATATTCGTTTTCCACTTGATGCAAACTACTCTAAACACAGACATGCACGTGATTGAACGCACATGGCAGAAATTACCATTGAAGCGCACAGAGCACAGGGCACTATGGGGTGGTGGGATCCGTGTGTCTTTGTCACAAGCGCACAAGACTCTGCAGTACATGTACAGCTGACAGATTCATAAAGGCAGAACCACAATTGTACAACTTATGGGACAACCCTTTGTGTGGAGCTGCGGGAACACGTGTCATTTGGAAAAGTCGCTGCCATATCCGTGGAAACCTTGTGAAGCCGTGATTCTTCCCTTCGAAATGGGATTCATTCCCAGAACACCTCAGCAGTGTAACCTCTGCAGGGCAATGGAATGACCTTGCTCCACACTGTGAGGCCTGGGAGCTGTAACACTCATTCTTTGTTCTAACAGTCAAATTTACATAGAGTTAATCCATCAAAATTACCTGCTAACAGACCACATAGAAATTTCTGTAGAAGATAGCCATCGAGCAGGAAGGCAGCATTCCTCACCTTTGCTAACAAACACATCTGGGTGTCCCCAAAGCTGGTTATCACAAAAGAGATTAGATGAGGAGAATGGGTATCTAGGATTCAGGGATGCTTAGTAACTTTGTCTAATGGTTTGGGACATGAGGTATTTCCCCTTGAATGGCTGGCTCTTTCCTGGGTGGTGTTATCTGTTCCAGAGTACTGCTTTGTCAGCTTCTACCTGCCCTCTTTGTGGTTTCGAGATGCATATTATCATTGTCCTTGCCTATGGAGTTTTCCAGCTACCTCTGTGAAAACTAGAAACCTCGTGGAGATGAGCCCTCACTCTTACTCTCCTCTTCGTCGCTACTTCTACTTCTTCCCCTTATTCTCCTTCTTCTTTCTTTTCCTTATTCTTCCCTTTATTTTTCTTCTTCTCTGTGCCCCTTCACTTCACTTTTTCCCCTCACATGAAAAATAAAGAAGATGCAGAGGTAATGTACTTGAGTTAATGGTTTACCCTCAGATCCTGAACCCTGAGGCGGGTAGTCAAGGCTCCTGATATTTCTTGTTGTTCTTAACTGCACATGTGGACTCTGGTCTGATACCTGCAACCCCTCCCCACCCCCCTGGGCCACCCTGGAACTCCACTCTTCAGAACCCATTCTTTACTTTCGCTTCATTCTTATTCTGACTTGCTCAATATGTAAATACATCTTGTTGGAGAAGTAATTTTGTTAAATACTTGAAAATTTAATTCCAAGTTGTTCTTCTTGCTAAAACTCTATCATACAGACGTGAATATTTTCCACACAGGGATTTTCCTCACAGTCTAGGGCTTTGTGTTTTCATGGCCTGAGAGCTAAGTTTTCCATAGAAGTATTTGACAAAGATATATTGTGCCTATCGGTGCCTAATGAAGCCCTAACCACAGTAAATGGTGAGTGACATTTTAATCAATTCAGTTCCGTCAGTGCCCGCCAAGGGCATGGTGAAGTGTAATTTTTTAATCTTTCACTTTTCAACGACTGAGAATGCCAGGATGAAAAGATTGCATCAGTTATATATAAGAAATTTTCTTACAAGGTATAATAAAAGTAAGTTGCTTTTTTTTTTTTATTTTTTAGTCTTTTAGAAGCTGGTTTTCTAGACAACAGAAGTAGGTTCATTTTGCAAGTAGATACATTTCTTCAGAGAAAAGTGGGATAAATTTATGGCCACCTTGGTGCACAAAGTCGCTCCAGCTTTCATTAGATAATGGTGCATTTCAGCGAACCATAGCTAAATAAAATTACCTGCTAGGGTAGTTAATGAGGACGCTTGGGGAGTTAGTGTTGAATTTAGACTGTGTTTCACACTTAACCTGATTTAATTTACTAGTCCATTGTTTCATTGTGTGTTTTTTTTTTTTTTTTTTTTTTTTTTTTTTTTTTGCACAGCTCTAATACATGCTCACAGGATTTATCCGAGCCCCCCAAACTGCTTTGAAAACAGTCATGAAGATCATTTTAGCTTCCTGCTGCAGGGTCTGACTTGGAGACAAGCCACCTCAGCATCACTTAGGAACTTGTTAGAAATTCAGAATCTCAGCCTCGGCCCTCACCCAGAAAGCTAGAACCCAGGTTCTGACTGCGTCCCAGGACCAGCATACACATTAGATGGAGAAGCTACTCCCATGCCGCTTGTGGGATTTCTGGTGCCGACGTAATGTTGAAAGGCAGAAAGGCAAAACAATCAAGTTGCATTGAGTTTGGGGTCTGTTCAACTGCTTGCATCTTCTTCTTGATTTGCAGTACTCTTCCGAAAGGCTTGGAGCTGCAGATCATTCTAGAAAGCTGTGACTAAGTATTTAGACTGCATTGGAGGCCTCCTTTAGTTTGCAGTGGGAGAAGTTGCACCTTTGCATGCAGGCTCAGTGGGTCCCTGAGGTCTTTGTGCAGAGAATGCACAGGCTTCTGGGTCAGGATCCCTCCTGAACACACACATGGCAGGTGCCACAGACACGCGAGACTGAAACTCTGACTTCTCCTTTAAAGAGCTCCCACATGAGAAATACCAAGACTTTGCTAATAGATAAAAGTACAAACAAAATATGTAACTTTTTGAATTCTGAACTAGACCATATTATAGAATAGTAAAGAGGTTTTCTGCATTGTTCACTGAGATTGAACCAAATACTTGATTTGAAATCCAGTGAAGAAAAACACTGTTTTAATTTTTTAACTGTTTGGGCTATTACCAAAATTAGATTAACGTAAAGCAGAGAAATAATAATGAATAATACTTTGTTACTTTTCTTTTAGAGACAACCATTTATATTATGCTTGGGATCAAATATGCTTGGTGACAGATATAATAAGGTCCTCATACCTATTTTTTTTTTATGTTTTGTGATGGGGTCTCATTGTGTAGCCTAGACTGGACTTGAACTCATTATCCTCCTGCATCAGCCTTTCAAAGTGCTGGGAGTATAGGCTAATGTCACCACACTTTAACATCAAGTCTGATCAGGATTTTAATAAACAGATATTTCAGGATGCATATCAGTAGGTGGTTTTGGTAACCTCACCCCATTCCATCTAGTTTTAGAATTTGGTTATATACTCAACCACAAGGGTCAAGAGAGAGGAAGATGCTCAGGGACAGAAAACGTCATTTCCAGCATGGCTGTGAGCCCCTCAAGTGAGAGCTGCAGTCTAATAAGCAATAGTTTTCTAAACTCAAAGCTTAAACATAGGAGTTAAGAGAAATGGAAGGATATGACATAGGTCAGTGTGGTGTGGGCTCCTCCAGGGAGAGTCACAAGTGTCTAAGAGTTATAGATACCATTTGGTAGCTTTCAGTTACATCTCAGTAGGTTGCTAAGAAGCTCCCCACCCCTGTATCCATGTCCCCCCTTGTCATCCTTCTCATTCTGATGGGATTAGACTGGGGCAGGGCACTTTGGATTAGATTGCAATCTGATGGAATTGCACAAGGAGTTGTTCGTGGGATTTCTACAGAATTGCAGGGTTCCACCTGGGAATCATGGCCCTAAGCAGTAGTTCACTGTGCTGGAATGCTTGCTTGCTTCTAACCAGAAGGGTCTTTCCCTTCTCGTGTCCCCATACTCTCCTGTCTTCCTCCTGTTTCTCTATGAAATGATGTAGCCAAGGGGAGGGTTCTCTAGAACGTCTGCCTGTTATTTGGACTTTTAACTTCCCTAATTGAGAGGTAAATAAAATATCTTTTAAAATAGAGCTAGTCTGCTTTGTGTATTTCATGATAGTAACAACAGCAAGTTAGTACAAGGAAAAAAATCTTAAGATATAATTTAAAAACAGTGAATTTCCCCTTTATCAGCATACAGTGATGTAGGGTATAGGCAGAGTATAGGAAGATAAAAAAAAAAAAAAAGAAAGAAAAAAAAAAACTCCTGGAATCGTAGATCCCAGCAACCGTGCATTTACATATAAAGTTCAATTTAATAGAATGGATTTCCTAGCATTTATGTTATAAAATAAATGGTAATGCTTTCAAGAAATTCTTGAAAGAGGTTCTCCCCACCTCTTCTAAACAGAACACAAAAGCTCTGTAATAAGGGCTCGTGGAGAGAAGTTCTTTCACTCCTAACCAACTCCCGAGCCCTTCATTTTGAGAAGAAATCTTTGGAGAACTGGTTTTGAAGTACCCACCCCCCATTCATGTTTTCTCTGTGGCCCAGATGTTAGTCTTTTACCCATCTTTAACCAAGGGAAGTCGACTGCCCATGCACAATAACAGAGAGAGGTATAGTCCCAGAGACCTCTCGACTAACATGGTGACAGGTTAATGACAGTATAGTGGAATACTGAAAAACACTCAGTGGGCATATCAATTTTTCTTGCCATAGAATTAGATGTGTGAAATAATAACATGTGGATTAGGTAGATTTTTCTGTTACACGCATCTATTTCAGAGAATCATGTAACATAGTGTATATATATATGTGTGTGTCTATTATATATAATGTAAACAATTTAACAATATATCTTACATAACATATACAACTATATACGTAATTATATATACACTTTAGTATGCCAGTAAAAGTTAATAATTCTGTGAGGAAATTAAGTGGTTCTTCTCTCAAAGACCACATGAAAATCCACAGTAGGCAGCAGTTGGCTCATGGGTCTCCCCCACCCCCCACCCGGCATCCAGGGAAGGAGGCCACACTATCCACACTGTCCTCACTGCAGCCGCTCTAGAACTGGGAAGAGCGAGGTGACTTAGCAACTAGAGATTGTCAGGGGTCTACCATTGCAATGAAAGCTATGTCATTTCTTTCTTTTTAAATTTTAATTTACTTTTTATTTTGTTTTTATTCAAGGGATGTTTTTGCCTGCATGATTGTCTGTGCGGCCTATGTAACACATTACCTGTGGAAACGGGAGGAGGGCATCAGGTCCTCTGGAACTGGAGTTGACAGTTTTGCGTTGTCATTTGAATGCTGGGAACAGAACCCTGATTCCTTAACACCTAGAACCCTGGAAAAGCAGCCAGTGCTCTTAACCAATGAGCCGCTGCTTCAGCCCCTCTGTGATTTCGTCATCAGCACCAGCTGAGTGCCGGTGGTTGCGTCCAGCTGTCCAGCTGTCCAGCTGTTCAGGTTCTTTCAGAGTAGAAATGGGGAGGGTTTCTAGCTACGGAGTGAAGCAAACCTGTCATAGGAAGAAATGTGATCTCTGACCTTTTCTACCCTTCCTTCCTCTTTTCCACTCTTAGCTCTCTCAAGCTTCCCCACTTGCTGGAAGCTGTTTCCTCTGCCTGGAATACCCCATGCCCATCCATGTGGTTCCCTTATCCCATAATCCCCAAAAAGAAATCTCTAGCCCTTCTAGCCTCCAGGTCTCTAGCTCCCAAAGCCTTCCTCCTGGAGTGGAGTATGCTCTCAGATTCTGCTCTACATCTTACTATGGATCTGTGTAACATATGCTAGAGGAAAATTGCCATATTTGTGTATATGGAAATGTGATATAATTTTATGAAAATTGTCAGTGAACCTTAAATTTTATTTGACCTTTTCCTATCAGGAGTAAAGAAGAAAAACATTATTCCCTGAACTATAGTAGAAAATTATATCACATGCTAGAGAGAAGTACAAATCATCGTTTTATTCTCTTAATTCAAAGAGACATTACTGGGTCAGGGTAAAACACTTAGTTAGAATGTGTAAGTTCTCTGGATTTGATCCCCTACACCAAACTGGATGAGAAAAGAAAAGACATTGGGCTCAGGTACAGCTCGGAGATAGACCATTTGCCTGATAGGTGCCTGGCGTGACTTTGAGCCCAGCACTACTGAAAGTAAATAAACAATAAAGGAAGAGAAGCAAAGGGAAATGAATTTTTATCTTAAGGTATGAATTCACTGTAGATTACCCAGCCAAACTGCAGAGAGGAATAGAGTACTATTTCTGTGGCATTAGTGACCAATACTGATTATTCCCACACTGTAAATTACATTTTAGCATTCAAAATCATGTAGCTTTTTTGACTAAGTTTATTTGAACTCATTTTATACTTTATTTTTATGGTTAATTTTGCAGTCCTTCTTCACAATGAATACTACGAAATTATAGCTATCTGATGGAGGAGTTACTTTCATTTAATAAAGAAACTGCCTTGGCCCATTTATAGGCCAGCCCTTAGGTGGGTGGAGTAAACAGAAGAGAATGCTGGGAGAAAGAAGCCGAGTGAGGGAGTCACCATGATTCTCCCACTCCACACAGACACAGGTTAAGATCTCCCTGGTAAGCTACCTCGTGGGGCTACACAAAATATTAAAAATGGGTTAGATCAATATATAAGAGCTAGCCAATAAGAGGCTGGAACTAATGGGCCAGGCAGTGATTAAAAGAATACAGTTTCCGTGTAATTATTTCGGGTAAAGCTAGCCGGGTGGTGATGGAAAGCAGCCCTGCTGCTCATATTTCAACAGCTATCCAGGCCTAAAAGGGTATTTTTCATTGCATATTATATCAAAGAACTATCAGTTATGTTTCAAGTCCTATATCAAGTTTTTAAAGAAGATTTTGTTTTCTGTTAGTATATGTGTGGGTATGGGAGTACATATACAAGTGAGGATAGTACCTGTGGGAGCCAGAGGCCTCGGGTCTCCCTAGACGCAGCAGTGAGCCCAGCAATGTGGGCACTGGTACCAAAGACATGTCCTCTAAAAGAACATATATTCTCTTAACTGCCAAGGCTAATCTCCAGCCGCTAGGGATTTTGGCTAGTGGTGTTGACTAGAATCCACTATTGTGCATGTTAACTCAAAAGAAAAAAAAAAAGCATTAATGTACTGGTAACCTAAGTTAAATTTGTAAAGCTTGAGTTTCAAAAATGTGAAAGCTATGTCTACCTGGCTGGCTGTATCAAGTTACCTTACCAGCCAAGCAAGGCTAAAGTTGGCTTTCAGTCAGTTTGAATCATATGAGACCTTTTAAGTGGGCCTTCGTCACCAGACCATGTTCTTTCTTTATAGCTATGTGTACTCATGTGCTGTTTGCCCATGTGTGCAGGTGCAGGGGCTGGTTCACCCACGTGTGGAGACTGGAGGGCGATATCAGGTGGAAGAGTCTCCCACATAACCTCGATCTAGCCTGGTGACCAACAAGCCTCAGATCCTCCTGTCTGCCTCAGCCCCAACAGTGCTAGGATTGCAGGAAGGCATGGTCGTGTCCAGGTTTGGATGTGTATGCTGGGGATTTGAACTCAGGTCCTCATGCATGCTGAGCAAGTACTGTGAGCCATCTCTGCAGTGTTGCCTGTCTTATTCTTAGTGAAGAATTATAGAATCGTCCAAATTCTAAAAAGAACTCGCCAAGAGGACATTGTCCCGTACACAATATCATTTCTTAAGTGTAGTGCATAAGGAGATGAATTCATTCTCAGCAAACGGTTTGACGCAGTCGGCTTACTCTGTCTGTTGAAGGGGTACACAACTGATGGGGCAGAGAAAGAGGAGAGCACACAGAACAGTTCCTTCATGGGAAGTCGAAGGACTTTTATTGCTGTTTGGCAGTTCCAGTAAAAAGGAATCAGCATTTAATAATACTGATACACTATGTGATTTTATTTTGAGTTCTATAACGTCACTAAGGATAATTTTGTAATTCTATTGTGTAATCCTATTTTTCATTTTCTTTTGCATTATAATTTCTATATGGTCGCTAAGTATAATTCTTTCAACTTCATTAATGTACCCTTCAGTGCCTTTGAGGAATATGATGTCATAGCAAACATCCATTAGGAACAAAAGTCAAAATCCCTTAGCAAGCTAAGCAGTTAAAAGCCTACAGAGTAACTATCATTTTATTCCAACTTAACAGAACTGTAGTGTAGGTTTATCTTCTAAATATCATATTTTGGAGATGACGTAAACTAATAAATGTAGCTGTAAAAGAAATTCTGTAGGCAGTTGTCACCCTTACCTCCCCAGCCCACCAGGCGGCTCCGCTCTGCACAGACAGGACGTGGCTGGCCTCTGCTGGGGCTCCTCGGAGTGAGAGTTGCAGGGCGTGGGGGCATTGTGAAAGAAGGCAGGGAAGAGAGAGTTTATTCTTACGTACAAACAGGAAGGTGTGGGATTCCAAATCCACAATGTAGACAGTGGATACTCAGGTTGGTATTCTTGGAAAGAATTCTCGACAGGAAAAAAAAATCTAGAAAACCACCGTACTAGCATTTTAAGTAGATGTAATCGGACGTCTGAACTCCATCTGTCTAGAACGATAAGAAACTAATTCCCATTCCCCAAGTGAAATTGTGTTTATGATGTAACGCAGGACTTTGTGCAGACGTTTTGGCAGCACACACCCTGGTGTGTGTTTAAGTTGAGGTTATGTGGCACGCTTTGTGGGAAAGGAGTGTCTACTAGTGTATGATTTTAATGCAGAACAATGTTGGTCACAACTGTGGTGACAACTGGAGCCGCTGCACAGAAGTGGGTCACTCGTCTGTCTTTTACCCCGAGGGATTCTGACATAAGTGAAAGAGCCAATGGTTTCCTTCCCTAGATCAAAGTAAATACAGCATTTGAAGAAATGACACGGTATGGTGAGTCAGGAAACCTAAACACATTCAACATGGAAACAGGAAAAAAATGATAACGAATGATTATGAATTAAGAGCTATCTGTATACTCTGGTCTCTCGTGCAGCAATGAGAGCTCTGTGTTAGTTCTTTGCCATTAGTATGACTTCTCTGGTTTATTCCAGTTTCCCACCATCCTATTCTAAATGAGTTGTTCTTCCAAATCTCAGCACAGGCATCTGACTGGCTGTTTGCCTGTACTGTGTTGTGAGCATGACAGGCAGTTCAGGTAGCTGGCAAGGCTGAGCTCACTGGATAGGGTATGAGCTCATTGAGATAGGGTTTAACTAGTGTAAGCTCCTGCGGGGGACTGTCTTGTCTGCTAGGAAGTCCAGGGAAGGCTTCCTGGAGGAGATGACATTGATGCAGGATTGCAGAGGCTGAATTGTGTTTGGAGCTCAAGAGTAAATAGGTTCTGTAGGGTAAGGCCATGTCAGCATTTCTGTTTGGCCGGCGGCGAACCTGACTCAGCAACCCTGTGCGTAGGTGCCTTGAGCCATCTCTGTAGCTCACGCCTGGGCAGAATCTTTGGGGTTTGTGGTAAGAGCGTTTGTGGTTTTTAAAAGTTGCCCCGATGATGCTGATTCAGAGTTCCCCAAGTAGCTGAAAGTACAGCCCATTACAAGCTGTGAAATATAGGTGCGAGGGAGCTGGAAAGCGTGTTCTGAGGCTCCCCTGTGTCAAGCCAAGGACGTTCTCACTGTGACCTACAGGTGTAAAGGGACCACTGAAACCTGCTTCTTGATTGGTTTCCATCGTGCTCAGAGCCAGGGTAGCTGCACATGTTTTGAGCCGTTTCCGGACAATAGGAAAAGTGGGGTGCAGAGTGTAGGTCTAGGTGTGCCTCAGCTTGGGTTGATCATTGAGAGTGTTATTGATTCATTGCCTCTTCCCTGGGGTGGGGTTTAATATCTGATTTGGACTTGTAAGCAGAATTGTTGAAGTTTTTGTAATGATTCCTTTCTCTTCAGGGGAGTCGGCTGCATCTTTGTTGAGATGATCCAGGGAGTCGCCGCATTTCCAGGAATGAAAGACATTCAGGATCAACTTGAACGAATATTTCTGGTAAGTTTTGCGCAAAGTGCTTCTCAAAAAAATGTGTCTCTAATTAGTTACTTAATGACTTAATGATCTGCCGGAAATATTTTAAAACATTTTTGTCCATGTTGTCACATTTGCTTTTGCCTTTAAGAAGAAAGGAATTCATTGACAAGTGTGTCTTTAAATTATATGTGAATAAAATGATATAACTGTAAGAATGAGTGAGATAAGAGGAGAATATAATGATGGGCTGTAATTAATATGCAGGCATAATAGTTTCAAATAAAGTGTGTAGAGATCCACAGACTTCCAAAAAGATGGAGCTCATCTAGGCCCTTCCCTCCATGCCTGCACAGTAGGCTTCAATTGCGAACTGTCTGTAATGTTGAATATGGAGAATGGTAGGTGGGGGGCACGGTGACCATGCAGAGAAACAGCCAGGTCTTTAAGACTGTTCTCAGGTATGAGAAGTAGTCACATGGTGGCAGGTGAGGAAAACGGCATACCCCTCTGTCATCTTCCTCAAACCATAACTCCTCTCTAACTATGAAACCAAAAGACAAGACGTTCTACAAAATTCCCTACGTACACTCTTCAAACCTTGTCATGGTCATCAAAAACAAGGGACATCTGACAAACTATCATGATCTGGGGGACGCTGAGTGTACGTGACAGCCCCGAGGAAAGTGGTGGCAAGGATGAATCCCTGGATCAGCAGAACACAGTGGGGAAACCAGAGTAATGTACATCAAGTGGGGGCTTAGCTAATGTCCATGTATAAATGTGCGCTTTTATTTGTTGCAAATGTATGGGTAAACATGAACAAGAGAAGCTGCGTGAGGGTATTCAAGAACCCTTACTAATATTTTTGCAATCTTTATATAATTTTGAGTTTTTTTGTGAAACTGAAGGCAAATCTGTTATATTAAGGCAGCTTGTCTGTGTCTATCCTGCTCTGTCGTGTTTTGTCTTGGTGTCTTTGGACAAGGCCTTCCTTACTTTCTGAAATTGTCCCCTCATAGATGAAAGAGGTATGTGAACAGAATGCTTCTCAAAGGTCACTTTGAGGACTCATCGACTCAGGACTAGAAAGTGCTTCTTAAGTCCTGCCATATAGTAAGCATGGGTTGTGTTAACTATATCATTCTCAGGGCAAGTAGTTTCATTCGGTGGAATTTTTATGTTAGGCAGTAGTCATAAATATATTACTTTAAACCCAGAATACTATGTAGATAAATTGAAGATCTTATTGAAAGTGTTTAAACTAAACACATTGCCATAGCACACACTCCCATAACTCTCTTTACTTGCGAATCTCCCGGTGACAACGCTGAGGTGGGTTTTTCGTGTCGACCGTGTCAGGTGATGGAGAAGGGCGTTCTCCCCTCGGTAGAAGAAGGACAGGAGGACACTGTCCATGGATTGGGACTCTGCCACCCCTGTGTCTCCCTCAAGGGGACTGGAAACAAAGGGACGGTATCACATGGGATTCCGTCTCGCAGCGTCCTCTCTACTAGTTGCTCTGTGATGACAAACAGAATAGGAAGTCTTTCTTCAAGAGCTGAAGGGCTGAATTTTCTCTTTCTCCTGGAGGTTATCTTTGTCTCGTTCTTTCAATTTTATTAGACGCTCTTTCTACAGGGCTGAAGTGGACTCTCATGACTACAAAATCATGAATTTTTATAAAGGAAAACCTCCAGAATGTCCGACACACAAACCCTGAAGTGTCGCCTCCGTGCCTCCATGCTCTCTCTCTCACAAAACCGCCTTTCGTCTTCTGATACGTACACGTCATTGAATTTCTTCATATATGCTTTACAATTTGATCATGTCTTGTCCGCCATTTTGTAGTTCCCATTTTCATTTCATAATATGTAACAAACACTTTTCACTGGAGAAAATTTAGAAGCAACATCATTTTTAATGACAGAGTGTCTCACTGTATGGATGAGACACTATGTATCTGATCTATTATTTTTAAAAAGCTACTAGAAGCTATATTGTATCCCTATTAAGACTAATTATTAGAGTTGAAAAAAATTCTTAATATAATAAATTTTCATAAATTTGTTGAGTATTCTTATATGTCCGTTACTTCATCTAAACACACAAAGCTCCTCACCCGCTTGTACTCTTCAAAATCTCTTAGGGTTTTTTTTTTTTCTTTGAACTTTGTTGGGTCTGTAGATTATTTGAGAAACAAACAATATAATATTGAGCTACTCCTAAAAATAAATTATTCATATAATATGTATGAATCATAATATGTGAATAATTTAATTTTCTTAATTTTTGGATTTCTGTTGTGTTTAAGAGTGGTGCACAGACAAACATGCAAGCAGATCACTCTTAAACATAACAGAAATCCAAAAATGAGAAAGTTAGGTGCATCACCTTTTTAACGTCAGCACTTGGGAAGCAGAAGCAGAAGGATCAGGATTTCAAAGCCAACCGTGGCAATTTAGCAAGTTCAAGGCCACTCACTGCTACCAGAGACCCGATCTCAAAAAACTATTAAGTAAATAAATGACAAAACATAAAAAGGACTAGTTTCTTCTTGTATATTATTTCAGGATGAGATAAAAAACAACCTGAATGGTGATATAAATGAATTATGTGATAAAGCAATAAAACTAAAAAGTTGAGTTTCACAACAACAAATTCTTACTGGAAATGTTTGTCTAATGCAAATAATTCATATCAGGGAATATTTGTTGGATCTCTTTCTGTATGGATATTTAGCTCCTATTTCTTAATTTTATGGCAATGCTTTTCTAATTTTATGGGTATCCAGAGACATTTAAGCCCTGGCTAGGCTTTTAATAAGCCAGGAAAATAAATCATTACAAATTTCCCATGGGATTATTGATGTAGCAAGTCATGATTGGTTCTTCTTAGAGCACAGAGACCTGTGAATACAGATAACATCATGACTACTGGCAATAATGGTTTCCTTTCCCATATGTACTTGAGGGACATAACACCCTTTAAGATGAAATATCCTTTGATTGTTAGGAGCTGAAGATTATCTGCGGAAGATTGCTGGTTCAGAATTAAATGATCATACATTTTGCCTAGAAGAATTAGACAAAAATCAAACTAAGAAATCTAGGAAATTTGGACATCAAATGTTATAATCTTAAATATTTTATAATCTCTCCTGGATTGTCGATGCTTGTCAGTGGGGCTGTATAACATGTTCAGAAGCCACTCTCAGGACTCTGTGATTGCTGGATAAGGACATTGAAGAAACTCAATAAGGGAAAGATTGCTTTTGCTCTGTGACCTTTTATTTCTGGCCTAAACAGAAAGGCTGTTAATTGGGGATTAAATCCCCTTTACCAGGCATCTACTTGAAGCTGCAAAACCTCTTTTCTAAAGTGGCAATTGGATATCTGGGCTCTGGTAAAGCATTGCCAAGGAGACAATGCACTTTGAAAGTCATGAAACATGGCATTATTTGGTTTATTTGGCATCTTAATTTTGAGATTAAGCCATTTATTTTCCTGTAAACTGTATATACAAAGGTGGTTGATGACCTTGAAGCACAAAATTAATACTCAAAATAGTCAATATAATTAGCTTGCACATACTGAGTGTTTATTAAAAAGTATTCAAGGCAGCAAAGATCAGCCAGCTAAAGCCTTTCTATTTTTCTTTCTTTGTGTTTCACTGACTTGGTGGGAGAAAGCTGGTTACATTTTAAACAAATCCAATTAGTTCAGTTTCAGAGCATCATAACCACTTTGGTATACAAAGTGAGCTGGCGTTGCTGCAATCTGAAGTCGCACATGAAATCATTTTCCTTGGGTTCCTGATGTCCATATGCAAGACACAGAGGTGTCAGAGTTTTTGCAAAGCCTATTTACCCCCATGTGAGGCTGCATGTGAATAGGGAGCGAGTTCTCCAAGGAGCAGCTGCCTCTGCCGATAGACGGACAGAGTGATATGTTCTCATTTCGTCAGCATTGCCTATTTTAAAACACAACATGGTGTGTTCTCGTCACCTCTATTAGCTGCAGAGCATAAGCATACGATACGTTCATTTAGGTGGGTGAGCAAAATCAGAACTAATAAAATAAGAGTTTGGATTCTGAGCACGTTGTTCTGGCTTAAAAAAAAAAAAGAAGCCCACATGGCAGAACCCTGGGAATATATGCCTTTCACTTCCAAACAGCTGAGCAAATGGCAGAGGGTGCATGCACAGCTGTCAGAAACTTTGGCAGGTGCTTCTGGGTTTATGTGGCTCATGGCCCAAAACACAGCAGTGGTGACAGAGAGGGCACATGGTTCTGTTCTACAGCCCTGTTCTTTTTCTCCGGTCTTTGAATGCTGGTGACCCTGATACTCACTCATCTCTGCCTGCTAGGTCTCCTAGCTTGCAGTTGTTAACCAACTTTAAATTATTTGATTAAAATATTCCCCTTCATCGGTATACGTGTCATTCAGGGTGTGTGTGTGTGTGTGTGTGTACACGCATGCCACAGTGCACATGTGGAGAGCTTTTTGGAGTCAGTTCTCTCTGCTGTGTATGACCATCATGCTTGGTGTTAATTTACCTCTCGTTGACCAAAATTTTAATTCTAAAGATGTATGGCCTCAGGCTTGTAGATGCTTAAAGAAGACATTTCTCGGAGAGGTTTTACTGAGCATTGAAGGAAGAACAGGGCTGAAGATAGACGTGGAAACAAGGGGGATATGTGGAGATACACAGGAGGTCATGGCTTAGCTCTAGGGTAGGGTCAGTAGGAGTGGACCTTGTATGTGTACACAGCGGGCTGTTCAGGACTGGTGCTGGGTGAGATTTTGTTCTCACAAGAGAGGACGATCAATAAACAAATAAGCAGATACTGTATTTCTGTTGCTTCTGTGAGAGGCACTGGCTTTCTTACCATGTTCAGGTGCTGTCTCTGAAGATGGTACTTGTTGGTTGAAAGTAGTGGGCAGAAGGCATAAAGATACTAGGAATGTGAGTACTTCAGGCTGAAGGAATAGCTCATGACCACAGCCTTAAAGTGAAAGTCCTCAAGACCACGTCTGTTGAGTGAAAGCCATTCTTCTTCGTATTCCCAGTGATGCTGCACACCCTTACCACTTGACCGCCTTTACAAGAGCATTTCTCCCCTCGGGATGTTTGCTGTGTGTGAACCACTCCGGTCTGGTATAGCTTACTATCAAATATGAAACCTAATCAACAAAGAGCCTTTACAAAGACAAAATTATGAGATGGTTGGCCATAAGGGCCTCCAAGTTAGTTCACCATGAGAGTTGGCATGGAGAGGAGGCAGTGAGAAATGTTTCTATTTGGGAGAACAGGTGATAGCTCAGAGAAGAGAGAAGATGCCCAGAGCAGCAAGACTGCACTCACTGTTGATTGGCACCGTTGGAAGGTGAAGGGTTTCTCCTCGGCCTCTTGTGTAGTGTCAGCACTAGAGCTGGAGGGACAGAGGGGCTTCTTTTATGCCTCTTGTATACGGAAAGGTTAATGACGCTGCTGAAAGAAAAAGGCCCTGTTTGTAGCTTTTGAGCCAGTACTTCTTCTTTTTTTTTTTTTTGGTTTTTCGAGACAGGGTTTCTCTGTGGTTTTGGAGCCTGTCCTGGAACTAGCTCTTGTAGACCAGGCTGGTCTCGAACTCACAGAGATCCGCCTGCCTCTGCCTCCCGAGTGCTGGGATTAAAGGCGTGCGCCACCACCGCCCGGCTTGAGCCAGTACTTCTATGATGACAGATTGACAAAGCCAAGTTACAGGGGATTATGTGAATGGGCTGTGAAAGCTGAAAAACAATGAATATAGCCATCTCCAAGACATGGATCAGTATAGAGGGTTGATGTTACCCTATAGGTACTTTTTCATCAACATTTGTATGTTTTATGATACATCATAAATGTATCTTTTTATTGAAAATAGATTTTTTTCTCATATAATATATGCTGATTACAGTTTCCCCTCCCTCTAGTCCTCCCAGTTCCAGACACCACCCCTCCCATCCAGATCACTCCCTTTCTGTCTCTCATTAGAAAAAGGAACAGGCTTCTAAGGGACAATAATAAAATGAAAATTAATTCATTGTAATAGGGTAATACAAACAAAAAGAAGGAACAAGAAAGAGACCCACTCATTCACACACTCAGGATCCCATAAAAACACTAGAAGCCATAGTATATACACAAAGTACTTGTATGGTAAAAATAAGAGTTTTATGTATATGTACATATATACATATATATGCATAATAAGACAAAATTAAAAATAAGAAAGGGATAGTTCCGACATGATGTTCTGAGACAGGGAACCTTCAAAGATGCTCTTGGGTTCTTTTTCTACTGGTCATACTGGCCATTTACTGCTGGGCCTGCAGCTGCCCTTAAGTGTAGTTTGTTTCCCCAGTGAGACTCCCTGGGAGGAAGCTAAATTTTAATTTGTAAGTGGTTTTAATTGGAGATTGGTCTTGGGTTAGGGATGGGGGCCTGTGTCCACTTCTATGTTCAGCTCTAGGACCCCATCTGATGCAGCCCCATGTGAATGCTGCCTCCGTCTCTTTAAGTTCATATGTGTGTTGATCTTGTTGGGTTTGAAAGCCTTGTTATCTTGGTGTTCTTCATCTCTCCTGGCCTTTTACACTCTTTTTGTCTCCTCTTCCATGGAGTTCTATGATCCCTTTTGGGAAATAATTTCATGGAGACATCCTGTTTAGGGCTGAGTGTTCCAAGGTGTCTCACCCTCTGTATAATGTTGGCTCTCTGCATTTGTTGCCATCTGCTGTAGGAGGGAGCTTCTCTGGTGACGGCTGAGCAAGGCACTGATCTGCTTCCATGGGTGGAGTGTCATCATAAATATTTCTCAATGATGTAGATTAGGGTATTTTTAAATGACACTGGAGATTGAGGAAGGCATAGTTGGTAGATCCCAGCTTTGCAGAAAGCCAGAGAGGATGAGGAGATGAGCTGGTGCCTTGAAAGGAAGATGAGAGACTTGAGTAATACTGTAGAGAATAATGAAAGATTCAGAAGTACAATCGCAGATTCTATACATGAAAGGGGGGGTAGAGTCAGCGCAGCCATGTAAATGGGGGAGACAGTGACAGGGTGTCTAATACTCTCTCACTGTAGGGACAGTAACAGGTGATGATTTGTGACTGTTACTTGACCGGGAGAGGAGACAGTTGCTGACCACTTATTGAGGACTTTTGATGATCTGAGACATTGTTATAAAAACAGTAAGGGTTTTATTTCTAATTTCTAAATGTATAACTGTTTACTTTCTTATCAATATGGTCATTTTTATAGTAGTTTAGCTCCCTTGCCTGTATGTGGTTCCTGGCTGTGGTTAGTAGTATTTACTAGTGATTGTTTTTAGTTTAAACTAATATAGTCCCATTTTATATTACAAATAATTATAATAGATAAGAAACATATTAATATAAAATAATAAATATTTTAGGGGCTGGAGAGATGGCTAAGTGGTTAAGAGCACTGGCTGCTCGTCCAGAGGTCCTGAGTTCAATTCCCAGCAACCACATGGTGGCTCACAAACCATCCTTAATGAGATCTGGTGCTCTCTTCTGGCATGCGGGTGTATATGCAGGCAGAATGTTGTATACATAATAAATAAATCTTTAAAGAAAATAATAAATACTTTACCATTTTGCCAATACAGGGATGTATTATTTGTATAAAACTACCTCAGTATTACAATCATGTTTCATCATGCAACCAACCAAAAACTATGAGTTTTAATTAATATTAATAATTTCATAAATTCATCTTTCCTGTTTCAGAGTAAGTAACTCAGTAAGGGCTTGCCTGGGAAGTTCTGGGATTTGATTAGAAGTCACAGCTAGTGCTGGACTGAGCAGAGGTTGGAGCAAGCAGACTGGCTAAACACTTCTGTCTCTCTTTGTAGTGTCTTGGTTATCCCAAAGGTTCTCTGTCTGGACTAGCTTACGCTTCCTAACACACAGTGGTTGGGTTCTAAGAGCAGGTATCCCAAAAGAAGCTAATGAAGCTACTGGGTATCTGTTAACTGAGCCTCAAAAGTCACAGAATAGCTTTTTGTTGGGCAAAGCAATCATTTATCCTTCCCAAAGTCCAGAAGAGATGCAGACTCTAATTCTATGAGGGAGAAATATCAAATATAATCAGACTACTTTTTAGAACTACTACTCTGGATGTCTCAATTTTCATCAAATAATGTGAGGCTGACACACCACTTTGTCGGGAGACATATTCTGCCAACTTCCTCTTCAAACTGTTTTTATTTCCATATTTTCCCCAAGGCTCATTGTAGCCCTTGCTGTGTTGTTTGCCATGATAATGTGCAGGTGTGAACTTTCACCTTATTTCTCTCAGGCCATTGGGTACTTCCTTTGCTTGCCCTCCTTCCTTCCCCTTTACACTAGCTAGTTCATGGATGTGTTTGACTGAAAATGGTTAAATATTACTGTAGTGTAACAGATCTGAGACAAGTGGGGAAATTACACTTTGTAAATTCTCAGGACGTTAATGGATTGTCACATAACTCAAATTCTGCCTTTTTTGAAGCCTTTCTTTCAATTCTAAGTATATATCCACATGTAAGGAAAAGAATCTTTCTTCCTTAGAACAGAACTTCTCTTCTTGTGTAGACAGCATCTGAGATGTTTCTCCTTGTTGGATACAGTGAGTTGTTTCTAACAATTAGTTTAAGCTGCAAAAGGTTGTTATTTCCAAGGTGGGATAAATGGCTCAGCAGTTTGGAGCACTTTTTGCTCTTGCAGAGGACCAGGGCTCTGTTCTCAGCATCCACATGGTGGCTCACAGACATCCTAACTCCAGTTCCAGGGATCTGCTGCCCTCCTCTGCCTTCCACCTACACCCAGCATACATCTGGTTCACGTGTATGTAGGTAGGATATTCATACACATTCAATTATGCCAATTTTAAAAAGTAACCTTTTTAACAAAACAGGCTGTGACTTTTCCTGTAATGCTGTTGTGTACCCAGTATCGTGCACACGAGGAAATGCAGAGCTGGATCAGCTTGTCCCAGCACCATGACTGATGATCTCTGGCAGGCATTACTTGACTAATAATGTGTTTCCCACACTGATTTTGTAACTCCCCTTCTCTTACTCCCCAGGAAAGCTTACCCTTCACAGTGAGTCAGTTTGGCTATTAATCTTTTTGTGAAGAACAGCTTCACTTGAAAGAGGACCTTCAATCATCACCTGCCCAAACCCCTGCAAGGAAACAAATCTTCCTCCAAATATTTTCCCCTCACTTCATCTCTCAAGTCTCTATTAAATATCTTGAAGAAAGTCTGTGGCTGTTTGATTAAAATTCGTCTTATAAAATAATCTACCCAAGTCATCGGAGCATTGCCTTGGAGAGCAATTTCTGTCTAAGTCAAGCTAACAGTCATCTGGCCTTGGAAGTGGTTCATCCTCCATCTCTCTTGTCTTCAGACAGTGATTGGCTTACGTTCTCCAGGCTGTGTAGGTGCCATGGCGATTTGTATTCTTCCCAAACTCCCTTTGTTTGATAGCTTACACATACTAGAAAAGTGTTAAGAAGTGTACACTGTAAATGTGCCATTCGGTATTTTTTCTCTTAGTATAATAAGTGATCTAAACAAAGGTTTTATGGATTTTTTAAATGACTATATGCATACAATGTGTCCAGGTTCTCAGGCTCCGCTCGGGAATCCATTGTCTCCAGGACAAGAACAGATGCCAGGATTGCAGTTTAGCAGTCATGTTTTCCAGTCTCTGGTGACCATGCAAGAACCAGCTGAGGGGCTGTATTAGTTCCTTTCCTGCTGCTGTAATAGAGTGGGATGACTAAGAGCAATTTATAGAAGAGAGATTTTATTTTGTCTTGTGATTCTAAAGGAAGTATATCTACAATAGCCAGAAGGAGCAGGTAGCTGACTCCTTGATGCACATGGAACAAAGTGGGGAGGGTCTGGGGAGATGGAGAAGTTGGTCCAAGAATGAGGCTATAAACCTTCAAATCCCATCCCAGATATAGCCTTCCTCTAGCAAGGCTCTACCTCCTAAAGTTTCATAACCTCCCCAAACAGTGACACCAACTGGGACCGAGTCTTCAAACATAGGAGTCCATTGGAGGAGGGCCATTCCTCATTCACACCATCACAGGGACACTTCCTGTGCTAGGCAGCCTTTGTGCTTAATGCTTACATATTTGTCTACTAGCAATGGCCCCAGTGCCTTGGTGGAGTTCTCTGAATCCCCAGCTGGAAGTTCCCTCTCCTTTTTCACCTCTAGTTCCTGCATCAACCTGTCTGCTACCTCCCTACCTCCCTTCAATTTCCTCTTTATACCGCATTCTTTACTGCTGTCTTTATTCAGTTTTCGAGGTATAAGGCTCAGTTGGAGGCATGGAAGGGAGAGGGGACTTTGTGCATTGCAAGTCCTGGTGTACACCGTGACACTGCCTCCATCGCAACTCATAATGCCTAGATGCATGGAGTGATCCTTGCAATTTCTTGAACTTATTTCTCAGTCTTCTGATTTTTCGGTGACACTCTATGGCCTCACTACTAAGATTTAACTGTGTAGCCCATCCTTGTCTCAAACTCATGGCTATCCCCCTACCTAATCTCCAGGGGAGTGAAGTTACGAGTTTGCGCTACCATGCTCAGCTTCTTTGCTCGTCTTGAAACACATACTTAGGAGAATTGCGTGGGAATGACTTTAGGAAGCCCATAAAAATTTGAAGATACTTTCTTTCTGATTTAAAAAATAGATGTGTTTTTGTTTTCTTCCCTTTCTCCATTTGGAGTTCGTGGTTCTAATAGCATCCAATCTCAAAAAGATAACATTTATCATTCAGATGCAGAGTTCTTCTCACTGAAGTTCAGTTGAACAGATAACTATCAATTCACTCTAAGCAAAATCCAGTATTAACAATGTTTTGTGTTTGCTGGGTGGAAAGCAAGCCGCTGTAGGCATTGAGAGACCCATTTTGAAGAACAATGTTAGACTCGTTTCTTAATATTTCCTCACACTTAGGGCAAAATGAGAATAGTGCTCACACTTCATACAGAATAGTGACGTATGCACACCTGACCTTGTGTACTTCCGACATTAGAGCCAATTCCTTTATCACTTGGGGCTGTGATGTGCTCAGAAGTAACAATTTCTCTTTTTAAAAGCTTTTACAGAGTTTCCATTAAATTTTCCTTTGAAGACGGTATTACTCTGAGGGAATGAAGAAGTTATAATTATGGGGACACTAAATATGACTATATATTAACAAATTTTCTTTCTTATAGTAAAACCCTATTGTAGAGCTAAATAATCAGGAAGTGAATTGAATAACCAATCTCCAAATTCCAGTCTTCCTGCTCTACCGCAGTGCTGAACTGGATATCGTTGTTAGCAGCACTAGCTTAGGAAATTATGGCCCTCTCAAGCACATATCTAAGCACATGTAGGACAGTACAATTTCTTTCCAAATCCTAAGTTCAGTTCTTGCAGTAATTTTAAAAATAATATCCATGGGGGACTCTCTATACCTTCCATTCAGTTTTCTCTTTTGAATGCAAATCGAGGGGCATTGAGAGGGCGCTGGCTCTAGGCCCATGACCTGAGTTTGATCTCCTAGAGCCATGCGGAGGAGGGAAAATGTGCTCCCATCACACGTGCCTTGGCATGTTTGTGCCCCCTCCCTTTGGTACACACTAAATAAATTAATACGATATTAATAATAATTATAATTTAATATACTAATAATCAGCAACCCTATTCACTGTGCCTTGGGGCATGCTTAGGATGGGAGGATATTACTGATGATAATTCGAATTTAGTGGTTAATTTGGTTTGAAGTGGTCGAAACGGGAACATTCGTTTATTTGCCCAGACCTGTATCATCCTTTCTTTCAACAGAGGAAGAGATATGCTCAACCCCATTATCCTTTACACAAAGCTCAGTGCCTTTAATCGAAAATAATGTCTTGCCTTTGAGTTTTAAGATGAGGATTATCTCTTTTTGCAAACATGAGTAGTATGTGACCCTTACTGAGTTGTCATTGTCACTAATAAAATATTGTGTCCTGGCCATTGTTTGCACATTTATTTCTTGTTTCCTTATGAGACAGGATCTCAGGTATAGCAGGCTGGCCTCAAACTGAACTTCTGATCATCCTGACTCCATATTCCAAATACTGAGACTGCAGGTCACTTTTATGTTGCATTTGAAGACTAATGAGTGAGCCCCACTGTTGTGGAATATTAATTAATTTAAGATGTGTTACACTCGCTTATGGTGTGAAATATTTGTTTAATGATGCAAAGACTTGTTACACTTGTTTGATCAAATAAAATTAACCTAGGGTCAGGAGGCTCCATCAGCAACTAGTTGACAGGAAGTGGTAGGGAGGAACCATATGTAGCTAGGGTTCTTAAGTGGGGGTGGAGCAGAAGGATAAGCTGTTCTTTGGGGAGACTCCAGCTAGGAGAGAAAGTTAGCTAATTGCTACTCAACCTCTCTGAGTGAGCAGGATTTCACCTCGACCTTTGAATCCTGAGTTCTGTAGAGGGATAGAGGTCTGGGTAAAGCAGGATAGAGCCAGTGCCTGAGGGAACAGAACCCCACCTGATTAGGGTGAACTGGTACAGGGAACTGTGGAGTTGCAGTTGCTAATTTCCAGGACAGCAGTTGCCTAAGGGCAGCTACCAAATTTAATGGAAAACATTAAGCCACTCAAATCACTTGGCTTTCCCTACAATGTATTTTGTTGACTTCTGGTATCCAAAGTAGTCATTCTGCTCACGAAAATGCTATTTAACAAAGAAAAGAAACCTGGAGGGCTGATGGGGAGGGGGTGTTTCAATAAACCAACTGCCTGCTGTCAATTTGCTCAGAAAATTAGCAAGCAGAATAAAGTTCAAGAACTGCTTTTGACTAACTTGTTAGGCCCACAGCTCAAAATTTGAGTTTGACAAATCTAGAGAATCCAGTCAAGGATTTGTGTTTCGAGTTCAGAGGTTTGCATCCAAATCCAAGGAGTGTCCTCTGCGTCCGTGTCGGCATCTTCCCATCTCTTATCGTGTGGTCCTCCCAAGAAGCAGCTATGTTGTGTTTCTCTGTGCTCTGCTCACTCCTCTGTTGTTTCCACTGCTGCCGGCCGGGGTCTGTGCTCACGGCACTGAGATGACATCCAGGAAAGCCTTGGACAGGTGAGAGCACCGAGATGCGTAAGTGCCAGTCATCCTTTAAGATGCCGCTACCGTGACAGAATTGTTTATTCCTTCTGCATTACCTGACTGATGCCTTGGCAGTGTTCCTGAGCTTCGAGCCAGCCTGTGGCCATCCTTAGGACAAGGTTTAGGAAGAAAGAAAAGAAAAGAAATTTGTCCAAGAGGGTCTTTCTCCGACAGTTCTTGGTGTTTTCCTGTCCAAGTCTCCTGCTTTGCCTTCCTAACAGACCCAGCCAGGCCTCTGCAGCAGGCCAATTAAGAGATGAGTGATGGTGGAAAGCAGAGAGAGGAGAGTTAGCCAATGTGGTCGCCCTGGGAAGCGGAGAAGATGAGGTAATGCAGCAGCCACAATTCGTGCTTCCAGGTGTCCATGTGAGCTTGAGTTAAAGAGGAGAGAGAATTGGGGCAGAACAGAGATGAATGCTGATCATGGTGTGGGCTCTGCAAAGTGCAAAGTGCTCCCCAGAAGTCAGCGCTGGCATCTCTGTTTCTCGTGACATGATTGCCTCTACTCTACAGCGCAGCCTTATGGTGATGAATCATTGCCTGCAGGCTCCCGTTGCTTGGGGACAGTTTGAGTCCCAAGTTATAAACATGTTTATTCATCAGCCCCTTGTTTCTGGAGTTGAAGGTGACTCCAGAGGAGCCAGGCTGTGGTGTACACCATCAATCCCAGCGCTCACTCTGGAGGCAGAGGCGGCAGAATCTCTGTGTGTTCCAGGCCAGCCTGGTCTACACAGGAAGCTCCACCTCACCAGAGAAACTTAGTGAGACCCTGTCTTTTAAAAAATGAAATAATTGAAGGGACATGGAGCCAGAGAGAGATAAAATAGTGTCAGCTTGCAAAGGAATCAGTGCCTTTCAAGCACTAAAAATGGGTGACATTTGCAGAGGCCACCATGTAACCAAATCAGCAAGCACAAATATTGCTTCAGTCCGTTGGTTGTTACAGATTTTTCTTGTAGTCTTGTGATCTGAAAACTCTTCAGATTATCACCTCCCCTCGTGCTCTTCAGCAAGCGTGGGTTAAAAATCCTCCTTTTCACTCCTTTTCTTTTGTTCTAGTTCATCTATTTATGACAAAATCTTATCACAGTGAAATTGGCTTTTAAATATTGTGGAGCAACAGTACACTGTCTAGAATGACAGATTAATTACCTCCTTTCCCTGCTGCGGGAGCCTGGTGAGAGTCTGAAGGCATATCTTGGCTGATAGCTTACCCCTAAGGTCTATGTGTTCTACCAAAAATAATGAAAAAAGGAAATTTACCCCTGCTCCTGGCTCTTAGGGTACATAGCTTTGATAATACCAGCCTGTCATTTTGTATGATAAAATATAACATTCGCTTAGGACAGAAGAAGAAAGGAGAAGATGAGATTCTCTCCTTGGCATGTTGTAGTCAAACCTGCTGGATAAATGATCTAATGGTCCTGAAAACACAATTTGAAGGGACTTCCAATAGTGACTTCACTTCTCTCTTTTTTACTTTTTATTGGGAAAGGCAGTATTTTTCTCAGAGATGTTACTCTGTCTATCTCCTAGAGTATGTAATTCTACTACACACTCAGGAGGAAATTAGGTTATACTTAGTAATTTGTGTATTCATGTCTTGGTCATGTTCATGGAACAAAATTGGCTGACTTGAGTATAATGAGTTATCTGTATTAAAATATTTCTGTCGTAATATGCTAAGTGACAGAACTTAAACCTGAGAGGTGTTGACAGCCCCTCCTCTGTTACACCATGTTAAAGTCCAGGGAAAAATCTGATGCTATTTAACCATTCATGCTAAAGGCTTCAGATTCATGGTGCCAGGAGTTGAAAGTTGGTAAATGTGGATCAAAGCATTTTAAAAGAGAAATCCTAAAACATAACACCAGGGCCCACCACCTTCACGTATAAAATAAAGTTAGAGTATCCACAACTTCCAAGGAAGAATCCTTTACTAGTGTAGATCCTCTCTAAAATGGAATTTCACCAATAATCTTGAGACTCCCAAATCCCATGTTCTTGACTCCTGTCCCTACCATGCAAATGTCCGTGTGGAGAAGTATGGCTCTGCCAGGAACATCCCGTGAGAGCCACCAGACCAGAAGATTCCTAACGTTTCTCCAAAATTATTCATCTTTCTCCACCATAGTTAGATTTCTGTCTTAAAATCTCTACTAATTTAAGATTGAAGTCATAAAGATTCCTGTATGTCTCAATTCATAGTTTTCATTAAAGTGTTTATTACAACCTTCTGAATTCCTTTAGCTATTATTATTCAAATTCTTTGGGCTGCATAGATAGGTATTTTAATCCCATAGCATCTCATTTCATAGTCCTTAGCTTGGTGTTTATTTCAACAAATATTTTACTAAACGTTTACCTCCGATTATTTATTGTGATAGGAATCATGATGTAAAGATAAATAAGACATTGTCCGTGTATCCTGGCTCCTCACAGTGTGGCCAGGGAGAAAGACGGGAAATGTGTTGCTATATGTGGTAATAAGACCTTGTGTCTGTAGCCTACTTAGTAATCTATCCACTAGTGTCTAATAGCAATATCAGATGTAAACAATCTCAGTCTTGATTCTTGATGTTTCACATACAAAGAAATTCACATTTCTTCTCCACATTTTCCTCTCTAGTAAGTGGCAGTATACCCATTGAAACCAGTGGCAGCAATTAAAGAATCATTCTGAATTCCCATCCGCTCCCTATCCTAATATAATGGATCAGATAGTTATACTCATTCTAGTCCTAAAATAGATACTGATTTGACCCACAGTTTACAATACCTTTTTCTAAGATCCCGTTATATCTTCATTGGTCACCACCCCAGCGCCCATCTTGCCTTCTTCATCCTAGACAGCGCTCCTCTCATTTTCCCTGGCATCCAGAGTGTATTAGTAGCTTGTTAGCTTGTGTATCTCAGAAGAAGCAGCAATGGCGTGTCTCAGAAAACAACTGGTAGGTGTCCCGAGGTTGTGCTCCATGAGTTCTCCAGCCTTGGCATCTTTATATCCACAGCTCTTGCTCCGTTGAGTATGGCCACTGTCCATAGTTAAAGCTCACTAACTGTTCCAGCGTTCAGGAGCCTTTTCTTAAGGGCACGGCCTAGAAGTTGCTTGCTCTCTCTCACAAATTTTGTCCAGAGTCCTGCAGCATAATATGACATATAGGAGCATGATAAAATACTACCACATGTCCAAAGAATGTTCCAGAAGATTGACTGCTAGTAGAAATAAGCAGTGCTTATAAGTAAACTTTCACATAGGGCAGTTGTTCCAAGCCAAATTACGTCCAGTCTTTAATAACTTTGTGTTGTACTTTGATTAAAATATTAAACAGATTCTTCCAAATACTGCCCATCAGATGTGTGCAGTCAGCTAAAGCAGTACTTTGAAGTACTTTATGGAATTAAAAGCTTACACGAGGAACTGGAAAAGTTTGACATCAGTGATTCATGTGCTTATTCTATGAAGTAGGAGAATAGAAGCAAATTAAATCAAAGCCAAGCAGAAAGAAAACAATAATAAATGTCAAAAAAGAGATATGAAATTGAAAGCTAAACCAGTTGAAAGCATCAGCAAAGTCAAGAGCAGTTATCACTTAGACCCACTGGGTCGAGAAAGAAAAGAGAGGTATTGGCAGAACCGGGAAAGAAAAGGCAAAAGGATGGGAGACAGGCGCTTGGCTGGAGCTGGTTCACAGCTGCAGGTCAGACATGGAGCTAGGAGTTCCAGGCCTCTGCCAGACTGGCTTCTGGTGGGCTGAAGCTGGCAGGCCGAGAAGTCCTGCTGGAGAGACCTGCGAGGCTGCAAGTGAAGCCTCCCCAGGTGACCAGAGCACTACTAGGGTCTCCTGGCTCTGCCTGGATCAGGTCACAAGCCTTCCTCCTCCAGGGTCCCTTCCACATCTTTGACCTGACAAAACCGATAGGTAGCATGTCTTCTGGAAAGAGGGAAGTGCCACAGGAAGCCACTTGGAACTTAATGGCATTGCCTTGAAAGTAGAGACAGTTTGTAGTGTCCAGCATGAAAGTTCACTGAAAAATTCAGAAACGTTTTCATTTTCAAACATGTGAATATGTATAATGTTATTATTGACTAATGGGTGACAAAATTGGGCTTACGTACCAGGAGTTAATGGTGACGATCCCACTTGTCAGGAAACATTACAACTCCACAGTAGACTTGGGGTCAGGAAGCCATGGAATATAAATAATTTAAACAGAGTTTGTTGCACTTGGGTGAAAGGGCACATGCTGGCAGAACTCTAAGGTTTAGGATTTCACATTCCAGGGTGTGGCTGCAGTACCATTCTGACACAGAATTAGCATCTCTAATTAATGTTATATAAAACAGAGGCTGGGGAAGCGGGGCCATCAGTGACTGTTCCTTGTAAGGCAAATAGTATTTTTAGGACCAAAGTGAATTTTTCTTTTCGTCCACATGGCACTCAACAGATGGCGATGTGGGCGGCTGTGGTTTAAGATCTGAAGCGGTTCATAAAGACGTGCAGTCTTATCCTTGGCCCACCCTAGAGGCAGTGATGGCTACGAGCTCATTCAGACAGCTCTGCCCAAGATCGTGCCAGCCATCCCTGTGGGTGGACCCTGCTGCACCCTGCAGACAGGCAGTGCCCGGAACAGAAGGGTGGCTGGAGACAGCTTGTTTCTGCCTGCTGGCTGTGCTCAGAAGAAGCAGAGCCAGGCCTATTTCAGTGTGAAAAAGAATTTGGTGTTTTTCTTCCCATGGCATTCCTTAATTTGTAAAAATAAATCCTAATGCTGAGATCATTGTTCCTCAGAAGACTCCCCTTTTATTTATCTTCATTTTTCATTCCATTTGCTGTATAAACTGCCTCTGCCCAGAGTCTTAGCCTGTAGCTGGGTAGGTAAAAGGACTAAGGGAGCAAGCTGCTGAGCCTGTGGTCTGCTTTATTCCCCCCAATAAGAATTTCCTGCTACCAACACTTTCTTAATTTGGTCACATCCCATTGTTATTCATCCTCAATAACCTGTCCCACTTGAATTGATTTATTTCTGTCTTGTCTTTTATTTGTTCTAGCCCCCATTGGCCTGAACCTTGCTGTGTAGACCAGGCAGGGCAGGCTGGATCCCATGACTGTGATCCATGATCCTCCAGCCTCAGCCTTTTGAAAAATGGGATTCCAGACACTCAACACCATGCCCTGCGGACCGTGTCTCCTTTTATGACTTCCTAAATTAAAAAGCACTCCAAATCCCACCAGGTTCTGAAGTTTGTAAATTGAGATGCCAGGCTTCTTCAGCACCACTGTAATCCTTAGGAGTGCTGATTAAAAACGCTTTGTTATCCTTGTTCTTATATCTGTGCAGTCGCGTCCTAAACAGCATATGTTTGAAAGGGGTACGTGTTTTGATTTTTTAAAATGTCATATAAACATTATTCCAACTTGTTTTGTTTTTTTTCCCGCATAATTCAGTCATAAGTATGTTTCTTATTCATCTCACATAAACCTTAATTTTGTTTCAGCAGCTACATGTCATCCAATCTGTGTGGGTACACAGTTATCCCTGTGGCTCCTGAAGATTTAGGTTGTTCTTCAGTATGTCACTGTCATGAAAGGCAGGCCCATTGGGTCCACTCCCATATCAGACCCAGTGCTTTCTACACTTACACTTTCTGTGCAGAAATGTTTCAGGACTCCGTGGTGCATCTCTAGCATCTTTGTGTTTCTTAAGTAATTCTCTAAAAGCATTGAGCTTATTTGCACTCTCATCAGCATGCATTTCCTATCTGATGTCCATGCCAACATTGCTGGCTGGGTGGTGGGAGTCAGTAGGCCTGCTCAGCCCAGTATTCTTTTCCTGCATGCAATGCACCCACTTCTGCAGAAGCTTCTTCATGTCCCAGATAATTTGCCATTGTAACTTGATTCCCTGGACAACAGTGTTCAACCCATACCTTCCTGGGACTTATCTCTTCACATACTGTTCTCTAGTGCAGTGTGGGCTACATGCTAAATTAAAGAGGGTCACTCTTCATCCTGTGGACTAGGATACTAAGTTATGATAAGCATCTTCATAATAGACAGAACACTGCTAGACACATTTATAAAATGTATAACAACCAGATAACTGTTACCAGTAATTGGCAGTCAAGCAAATCCGCCTAGCTACAGCCTCCCACCACTGGAACAAAATAAATGTTATTTTTCCCATTTTTCTCCCAGATGAATAGAAGCTTCAGATTCATTTCAGCTAGATGGAATGAAAAAGCCTTCAAGCTACCGCCTGTCAATAATCTTTTTTATTCTATAAAGACAATATAGCTTCAATAAAGATAGTCTGGAAAAATGGGAGAGAAAAACAAAATTCCCTACAATGTCTTTATTTTCATTTTTGCATGTGTTTTTCTAATTTTTAGCCATCTGTCAGTATTTTCGTGTGACTGATGTCTTCATGAATATAGTTTCACGTTCCAGTTTGTTTGTTAATTCCAAACATTGCGTTTTGTTAGACAGTCCGTCTTATGGTCTCAGCCTTGACAGTCTGTAAGCAGGGATGGGGTGGTCTTCTCAGAAGAGACTTTCACCTCTTCAGCCATCCTGTTGGGATTTTGATTGCTTCTTCTGAGCACAGGGCAGCCTTTCAGATCTCCACAGCCATGGTGGGGAGAAGGGCAGAATGGTGTGGAATTTTGTAACCGTCTAGTGACAGTCCTTCCCCTCAGGAGTCTGTTGTCTGGCACTTCACAGGGCTCTGTTGACTGGAGGCACAGACAACAAATGACCTGGAATTGTGTGGGTAGTGTCGGAAGTGGAATCCCCAGAATAACCAAGGGTGAGAGAAACACAGGCAGGCGAGGAAAATGAGCACATAGCTACCTGTATAAACATCACAGCTTTTGTGCTAAGTTTAGAAAGGAGGCCAGATGCAAACACTCGCAATCAGCCTGCAGTTGGGTCATTCTTTACGTTCCTCGTGTGTTTGTTGTTAGTCTTGCTTCCTCCCCTCTCCCTTTTTTCCACTTCCATTTTCATCTTCCTTCCCTTACGTATGCGTTACGTCTTTCAAATGCATACTTGACAGTATCCCCCACCCTAAAATCAAAGCTTATGGAGTTTCATTTTTCTATAGTGAGGAGAAGGGAACTTACCAGTATAAAAGTCCCTTAGGCTATGGAGTTTCATTTTTCTATAGTGAGGAAAAGCGAACTTACCAGTACAAAAGTCCCTTAGGCTATTTTTCTTCTTTGTTTCCCTGAGCCAGGATGCTGATTCCATAGATGACTTGAATGTTTTATGGGCACTGCCTCCTGAACACTTCTGCATTTTTTTCTCCTTTCCCGCTCCCCCACCCTTATTCCAGGCAACCTTTGTCACTGGAGATTAATTTACATATCCTAAACCTTGTAGATAAACAGCCTACATGCTTTCTTGTGGTAGGATTCTTTCAGAGAATCTTAACTATTTTGGCATTGATCTTGTTTTAACTCTTGCCAGTATTTAATTTATTTATTGCATGGATTTACCACTTTTTTAAACATTTACATACATACTGGTAAATATTTACATTGATTCCAGTTTTATTGTTTCCAGCTATTACACATCAAATTGATATTAATAGTCAGCTGTCTATGCAAAATTATTTGAGGACATTCCTTTCCTTTGAATAAATATGTAAGAATAAAAAGGCTGTATCATATGACTCAGTGGATAAAGGTTCTTGCAGGACCCGCATGGTACATGGAAAGATCCAACTCTTCCAGGTTATCCTTTGAATTTCACATGTGCAGTTTGGCACATGCACACCCACACAAATCCTGACTGTCCATCCTCTAAAGTTATTATACCTTTCTATGGCCATGAGCGGTGTATGAGTTGTAGTCTACTTAACCATCAGCAATGTGTGCAAGATTTGGAATCTCCCTGGACATCAACAGTGTATAAGAGTTAGAGTCTAACTGGACATCAGCAGTGTGTGACAGTCACAGTCTACCTGGACATCAGCACTATGTGACAATTATAGTCTACCTGAGTGTCAAAAGTATCTAAAAGTTATAGCTATTTCATATCTAATTTTAGAAAACAGGTATTGCTATTTAATAGTGGCTTTCATTTATATTTTCCTAATGATTCATGGTGTTAAACAGCTTTTTGTGCCTATATTTGTCAGATATTTGTTCAGATATTTTGTCTTTTTTTAATCGGATATTTGTTGTCTAATCATTGGGTTTTGAGTCTCTGGGCTCAGGGTAGAGAGCTGTATCGGCTATGCAGCTTGAAAATAGCCTTTCCAGTCTTTTGTTTGTTTAGTAGCTACTTTTGAAGGGAAAAGAATCTACACACACACACACCTCTCTTTTGTGTAGATTTTTCCTTTCCTCTCCAGCTGCCTTTAAAATGTGTTCTTATCTTTGGTTGACATAGCATTGACACCCATTTCCCACCAGGTTCTTGTGCTTGGCGTTTCCTCAGCTTCTTGGGTGTCCATCATTTTCATGAGTTTTGACAACTTTTAGGCTATGAATTCCTACCCCATTCTCCATCCCACTTAGTTTCTCCCCTTCAGGAATTTCAATTGTATGATTGTTGGGTCATTTGATTCACTGATTGCCACATACGTCACTGATACTTAGTTTCCTTTTTACTTTTTCCTTTCCCTCTGGATGTTTCCCTGGTGTCTGTCACTGTGTCTTCAGGTTAAAAACATCATAGGTTTTCTCTCTAGAAGTTTATTTTGGGTCTTCTTTGTGGAAATGTCTTCTATATTTCTACTTAATATGCATAGTATTTCCTGTAGCTTTTAAGACTATGGAATGTCTCTAATTTTCTTTTTCACAAATTCTTTCTTTTTTTGTCTTTTATGGGTTGGTATGATTGATTCAGTTTAATTTTCTATTCTTATGGGTTTTATTTTCTTTCATTTTGAATGCTGAATCAGTTACTTTTGCATCCTTGGCACTAAGCACCAGAGAGAAACACATTAAGATGAGAAGGGTTTCCTTTGGCTCGTTATATCAGAGGTTTTAATCCATACTTCTTGGTTCTGTGCACTAGGGGCAGATCAGCATGGCAGCACGGTGTGTGTGTGTGTGTGTGTGTGTGTGTGTGTGTGTGTGTGTGTCAGAGGCTGTTCTCACTTGATGAACAGGAGTCAGAGAGCAAAGAGAAAAGGAGCTGGATGAGCTGTAGCCCCATTGGTGTAGCCATTATGACCTACTTTCTGTAGCTTGGGTCTCACTTTTTCCCCATCATCACCTCTCAGTAGTGGCATCATCATACTGTAAATCCATCAGAGAACAAATGTGTTGATCAGGTAAGAACTCTTAAGATCTAAAAATTGGCTCTTGAAACAAAATACCATAGAAGGAGAGTCAGTGGGATTTGGGCTGATCTGGAAAGCTGAGATTGACTCCTTTTAGAAGAACCAGTTCTTTGCTCCAGGGTTGTGCTACTACCTGCTCACCCCACAGCAGAAAACTGCAACTGTGTAGAGAAAAAGAACCTAGGCAAGGAAGGTATTGGCCAGGACCAGTCAAGGAAGAAAGGGAATCAGGGGTGGGCCCACAGAAGCCTGTGAAGTCAGACCCCTCCAACTCTCTCCTCTGGGACCTCTCCCCACACCCTTAGAATGTGAGCTGTTTGTCTGTTCTAATAAAGTTTGTTAATTTTCTTCCTTTTCTTTCAGTAGCTGATGGTTCTCTGTTTAAGAGTCTGTAATTTACTTCAACTCCTTCAGTTGCCTGCAGAATCTATAACTGGTGCTCTGTGTCCTAGACTCTCAGGGTTGGGGATTAGCACAGCAGCTAGTCCTGCCTCAATCTGTAACAGTTACTTTCTGTCTTGGACTCTCAGATTCTCCCCCTGCTGGTCATGGCTTTAGTATCCTCTCTTACTCAGATTTCAAATTTTAACTTTATGGTCACTTCTTTTACTTTCCAGAGACTGCCATTTTGGCTTCCTCACACAAATGTTACTTTCTGCCCAGTCATCTACCAATCTGCTCTTTTCCCTCCCTGGCAGGCTGCTTTCGTGTCTCCTACCTCTAGCTGTCAGTTCGCGTCCCTCACTCCCTAATTGGCCCTTCCTGTCTGGGTGTGTCTTCTGTCCTGTGTAATGAATTCAGCAGTACCTCTGGATGACTCCCCTTCACCCAAGACTCTGGTAATACTATATCAGATACAGGGAAAGGTTCCTGTCACTGGATCCATGGTTGTTTCTTAGCTGACAAAAGAAATTAGCTGACACAAATTCCCAATATTTTTTTATACAGTGGCATAGGTCATGGATTTTTTCTCAGATTTTGCTTATTTTTAACCCCACTTCCACCCGGGTCATTTTCAACTATTCTATGACAAGTTCAAATCATGCATAAGAGTTTTATCTTTATGGCCTTGTTCTGGAGCTCTGGAAAATAGGGGGAAAGGCATTTAGTCCAGTGGTTTCACCCCTCCTGATGACACCTTTAACATAGTTTCTCATGTTGTACTGAACCCCAACTATAAAGTTATTTTCATTCCTACTTCATCACTGTAATTTTACTACTATTATCTCAGAGGGCAAAATCTGTGTTTTCTGATGGTCTTAGGTGACTTTTGTGAATGGGTCATTTAAATTCTAAAGGGGTTGTGACCCACAGGTTGACAACCACTGATCTAGTGTTGTAAGCCACATTTTGGGGGTGATTTCTGCCACAGTCTAGCCACGATGGGTCTGTACGTTTCAGGGTAGGGGTGTGTGGATTAGAAACGTTTGTAGGAGGAAGAGAGATAGGGAAGAAATACAGAGACACAGAATTGTACCAGGAGGGCAACTTAGAGAATACAGAATTTGCTCAAGTTTATTTTTCATACACTTTTATAACCCAATACAAAAAGGAGGGAAGAAGGCAAAGACTGCTTTGACAAGACACAAAGAACAGCCAGAACAGTTACTTGCTTCAATACTTGAGACACGGAGCCATTATTTCCTGAGTAAAGCATTTGATGCTTTGGGCAGGATATGCAGTGAATACACCCTAGACCACGTGTCCTATAGGAAGCCACCCCCTATGACAGACCTCCTGTTAAAAATGAAGGAGCAGGAATAGGCTTGAATTCTCTGACTTTTGGTCAGGGTGGAGCGGATCCACCTCTGTGGTCCAAAACTCCAACTCACCACAGCCTAGGTCAGGGTGTGTAGCCACACCTGCTGTCAAAATCTTTGAAATAGCAAAAATAAACTCGGACTCTATGACCTCACAGTGGAACAGGCTCACATTTATGGGTCCCCACAATCTAGACTAAGTAAATTCTTTGATACTGAGACAACACCCTCCTAACTATGGTAAGCAATACTCTGTGAATCCATGGAGTTTTACCATTTTTTTTTTTCAAAGTGTCACTTTGGCACTGAAAACAATCTGAGCAATGTGAGTGGAAACTAAGTTTTTATGGTGTTTCTCGGGTACTAGGGAAAAAAAGATCATTCTGTTGATCATAGCATCTCATTATCCTTATGGATTTTTCTGCTTTGCCCCCTAGATTTGTCTTGAATTAAAGTAAATAAATAAATAAATAATTTAAAAGTAAAAATAATAGTTCAGAGATTCTTAGTGTCTGTCATAATCACAAATTTTATATAACAGAATTAATTGAGGGAATGGGTAATTAAAACACAGTCTAAAGTGGTTTATTAGCCTAGCACAGGAGAGAATACTGCAGAGACTTTCTATCCTGTATGACTCTGTGTCTGGTGAAAAACTGTTCCGAATGAGCGAATCCAACCACAAAGTAGGTGACCTCATTTTATTATCCTTTATAATTACAGATGTGTCCCGAGTGTTGTGCCCAAACTCTGGTGTTAAAGCTAGTGGAATTCTTGTGAGTTGCTAAGGTATTAAGACATCACACAAGACGAGTGTCTTTCTGTTGTGTCTATAACCAGGCATTACCTCTTTAATAGTCCAGTTTTTTTATTCTGAAGATATCCTTTAGAAAACCACGGTTCTAATGCTTTCTTTCCAGTGTAGTTGGAATGTGGAATAACGAGACATAATTTAACTGCAAAATAAACTTCCTTTTGCCTGTCTTAAACTGCCCACCATTTCTTTCCCCCAACTTTCCTAAAATAGTTTATATTTTAGGGATTTCCTCTTCTGTGATGCAATACTTTATTTAGATGTGGGAAAATGAAACACCAAGACATCTAGAACAGAAATCAAGAATGCTGTGTGTGAATGTCTCTCTAGGACAAAACATGAGCATCTTTAAAACAGTGGTCAAACCCATCTTTTTCCTACTCTTTTTGCCAAACATTACCAATTCTTCTGCACATATTGCTAATAACTTCCCCTTTTTTTCCTATCAGGAGATCATGTATTGCCACTGGGCCAATGTGTAACAAATAAGCAAGTTAATAATTTAATCAACCTTACCAGAAGTTAATTGTCTTTAAGCTGCAATATTTGCCCTCTGTTTTGCTTCTGATCAGTCCTTAAGGTATAGTCCTAGTATTTGCCCAGAACGGGTGAGGAACCTGGGTGTGGGGGGCATCTCAGCCTCCAGAGCCCAAATGTCCAGCTATCTAAACCAACCATTTGTAAGCTGTGTGGTCATCTGGGGCAACAATGAAAGCCCTTTGCATTCTCAAGGTCTATGATTACTTACGTGTCCATATGGAAACCTAAAGTTACTCCTTTAAACCTAAGTTCTCAAGCCTGATGTCTATCGGCACCCATCTCTTGCTCATATACTCCGTCCATTTCCTTCCCGCATTGCTCTGTCTGTCAGGGCCTATCATGCGTGATGCGTTCTTTGACGTCTGCTTGGTTTCCCTGCTTCCCTGCAGCTTTAGAGGAAGGCCTGATACTTTGATCTCTGCCTCCACCTCACTCACCTATTGTTTTTCTTCACCAAACCCGATCTTTCTCCTTAATAACCAAACTTCTTTTTTTTTTTTTCTTGTATTGACCCCGACCCCTTCCTCAAGGCACTCCCTGTTTTCTCTGATTTACCCACGTTCTTTATATCCCCACTGCTGTGGAGATTGCAGCCTCCTCAAGTTTTCTTAGCAAAGTGATTGTCCTTTCCTGGAGGAAACAGGTTTTCTTCATCTCTTGCGGTCGGGACTGAGTATTGCACACAACAGTTGCATGGTGCATGGGTCCCCTGCATTCATCTTCTAACACGTTTCCTCTTTCATAATATAGCCTGTCTTGACTTTCCATAACTATTTTACAGAATATGGGTCAGGTTCCGTTTGGTATATATACGTAGATTAAAAGTGTCTGAGCATACCATAGGGCACTGTTTTCGTTTTCAAGATGCATTTTTAAATGACAGCTGGTGACTTATATTTTAGAAAACCATGCTTGAAATACATTTCAGAAAATCAATGGAACATACCAAAATAGTTTCCACTTCAAGTCCTGCGGAATAGGCTTTCAGCATCAGCACATAGTGCATCGCCTTCCTAAAAACTGGCTGTTGACCTAAAGTGAATAGTTTCTCTCCTAGCCTGCAGCTGCACTGAATGACTTGTTTGGAGCTGCAGATAGCTGCCCCTGAGGAACGTAGTCCATGACAGTAGCCACTGCAGAAGAAAGCCGTAAGCTCAGGATTCTGCCCTTGTGAATTTAGATGGGAGAAGGTTTGAAAGCCGGTATGTTTGCTCTGCTGGCGGAAACCTGATGCTCCCTCATGTGTCTGCCAGCCCTACGCTTGCCTCACTCCATCCGGGTTCCCAGCAGCCTTTCAAGTCTAGCAGACTTCACTTCCTGTTGCATGAACTTCCAGACAGACTGTTGCAAGCATGCACGGGAGTGTTGATGAAATCATCTAGCCACTTGGCTGAGCAAGAAGGCCAGTTAGGCGAACATTCCCGTTTACTTTGTGTTGTGCATAGACTCTTCTCTTAGTTGCCTGATGACTGCTCAGGTGTCCCGCCTTGACTTGCCGCCTCTTCTAATTGTGAATCACACTTTCCCGCCTTCCCATCCTCCTCCTAACAGATTCTTCCGAGCCTCCATTCCTTTAGTGTTCAGGGAGAACCTAGGAGAGAGCTGAAATCTAGGTCAGAAGCTGACTTCAAGGGTACATCTGAAACTTGAAGAAAGAATCATCTTCCTTGAGCCTTTCCATGGCTCAAAGTCAAGACGCCTATGTATACCGGGTGCCTCTCATATTCAGTATCCACAGAGAGCCCCACAGCCTTAGAAACCAGAATCTTTTGGAGGGATAGAGGAGATAGCAGCAGTTTTTTTTTTTTTCGCCCCTCTATTAAACTTTCAAGCAAAACTAAGCAAATCATTGTCAGTGGTAACATCACATGCACCAGTACTCCAGAGGAACGGAAGGCGGCCTGAGCAAGACTTCTGTGAAAGCGTGGCGGCTTCAGTACCTACCACTCCTGTTCACAAAAGAGGAGCAGGATATAATAAAGAGACTCCTAGGGTGCTCCTTGTTTGTCTGCTCTTGGGTCTCTGCTGATGTCTCTTTTCTTCATTTCCCCTGCTGGCATCCATCGTAAGGAGCAAAAATAACTGAATGCTTCTTATCGAGACATATTCCTCTTTTCAAAGGAAACTGACCTGTGACAGTCTCCTGCTGTTTTTTCCAATACGGAAAGATTTTTTTAAAGATATGTAGAAGAAGAGAAAACTAAATATAAGCTGGGTCTCCATGCCTGTAGTGAGAGAAGGGGGAGTGGGGCCGAACAGATGGGCATGATGTGACGTCCAGGGACGGTATGGAGAATTTCCTGCCGCTTCGGAGCCTGTGCCAATAAAAACACTTTCAACTGAAAACTTTTATGAACTTTTCATTATTATTTTGTTCTTGTGATGCTCTTCCTAGGGACTTCTCAGAGGTCTCCTTTTAAAACAAGGATCTCTTGGCCAGTGTTGATGTAAACTTTTGGCTCGGCAGGAGGTGGGATGCTCCCTAAAGCTCTCTGAATGCTGAGGTTTTATTCAGCTGTTGCTGACCTCTTCAGATGCCAGAAGAAGGGTTTTTGTCTGACATTAGCAGGGCAAATGGGCGGTGCTTTACAATGGATGACTGTCTGGGCTTCTGGAGGGTTTGGCACGCACAGAGTTCTGATAGGAAGGCTCGCCAGTGCATTCTGTCAGTCACTGCTCTCCTGTGAACAGCTGCATTTGCACACAGAGATAAGGCATTTTGAATTACAGGACCACCAGGGTGCAAGAGCACCGCAGCCTTCCGGATTATTCCCATCACTAAAGGATGGCGCTTCGTGCAGTTGCCTGGCTTGAGTGGAACCAACTTAGATTGGCTTTGCATCAACTGGAGGCTGTGCTGGCAAGCAGCACACAGATGAGGCCGCGTTTCCTAAAAGAATTGGTATTTCTGATAAAATGTATTCTGTAATCTGTGGCATTGATGGTGAGGAGAGAAGGACTGAGTCGATTTGAAATCTCAACACAAAGAAAGCATAAAGAAGTGCTGTAGTGGGAGGGGCGGCGGGGCTGCGTCACGCCACCCAGCTAGCTTTACCGGAAATAATTCCACGGAAACTGTATTCTTTTAAACACTGCCTGGCCCATTAGTTCCAGCCTCTTATTGGCTAGCTCTTACATATTGATCTAACCCATTTCTAATATTCTGTGTAGTACCACAAGGTGGCTTACCAGAAAAGATCTTAACCTGCGTCTGTCTGGAGTGGGAGAATCATGGCGACTCACTGACTCGGCTTCTTTCTCCCAGCATTCTGTTCAGTCTACTCCGCCTACCTAGTTTTCTGTCCTATCAGGGGCAAGCAGTTTTCTTTATTAATTAACCAATGAAAGCAATAGATAAATACAAGACCCACCTCCATCAAAGAAGGAAGGGAAACCACCAGCGTGCTCTCCTGCAGGGCCTGCTGTTCTGTCTCTGGAGTTTAGTAGCCCTTTGTCCAGGCACAGTGAACTGCACCTTTGGCACTTTCTGTGCTGCGGACAGGAAGGTGCCATCTTGGTCTGTCCAGCATGTTTGCGGCAGCACAGCACTGAGTGCTGAGTGGCATGAACCCTAGAAACTTGTTTCTCGAGTCCTGGAGGCCGGAACGTCCCAGATCAAGGCCCTAGCATACACAGTGCCTCCCTTCCCCACAGAAGACATCTTCACCCTGGATCCTCACGGAATGGATGGAAGAACCCTCATTTTCTTAGCAGCTTCCAAGGGCACCATCCTTCCCGTCATGGTGCAGTCTTTCCAACCTAACCACATCCTTAGCCTTCATGTCCTAAACCTTCCCGGCGGTGGGTAGTTTTCAGCATGTGAAGCTGGGTGACAAATGAATTTAGTGACATTTAGTCCATAGCTGGCATGTGACTTGTTGGCACCTTTGTGATGGCTGAAGATAATACAGACTGTAGGAGGGAGAGACGGTGGAGGGGCAGAGGCTCCAGTAAGCTTCAGACAACAAGAATAATTTTTGTTGTGACTGGCAGAAGTAGCAGCCCCCCTGCTGAGTTGGTTTCCCTTTGCAGCATCTCAGCCTGGTAAGCATGGCTTCTCTGTGCACGGACATCTCCATCTGACTCGTAGCTTCCTGGGCCTTTCATGTCTATAATATTAAGCTTTAACACTCCTGCTACCTCTGTGCCCTGGGGAAATTACACCCAAATAGATCTAACTTTGATCTCTTTTCAATTTCGACTGAATTATGGACAATAATACACTATTTTCAAGTAGTTAGAAACTTCAGGCTGCAAAAATCCAAACCTTTCTAGCCCTTTCAGATCTTGAAAGCCAATGATTAACTATTGTCAGCTCTGCCGTGGCTTGGGCCTGCTGTCTGTTGAACTCTTGGCTCCAACTTCAATTTTTCCTTTAATCTTATAGAATCCATTTTTTGTACTACTTTAATTTCACAAGTGGATATTTATGCATCGGCTTTGTTATCTTATCAAAACCATAAGTTTTACAATATTCTATTCTAAAGGATGCTTTTAACCTAGTGGCTGCAAGCCATCTTATCACACACAAAGGACTATCAAGGCGTTGATTGTACCTGCCTGTACTATTCGGAACTTCTTCCCCATTATGTCAGTGCAATGAGATTCTGTGGCAATAGGTCTCTGATGAGCTGGCAGCCAGAGAACTCACCGTACTCTGTGCTAATGTTATGTTAGCATGCTGCTACAGAACTTCCTAAAGTTTCTCCGAGCAATTGTTCTTGTTCAGGTGCTTCTGAACTGGTTGAGGTTGGCAAATCCAAGTCTGCTCGTTAGCTCTAGGTTGAGAACGGCATTGCTCTGCCTATTCCTCATCCCTCTTGGGACAGCAGGCGAGTTATGGCCATTTTTTTCTTACTTTGAGCAGCACAGCAAGAACTGTGAATGCAAACGTGGTGCCCCCTAAGTCATGGGGATATAACCACCCTCTCACTTCCAGGCCCATTCCATTGGCCGAGTAAGTGAAATTGTCATTACAGAAATACAAAGTCATACAGCAGAAAGGTAGAGTTATGGAAAATGGTAATGAATGAGCACCCTCAACATGAATAACACAGCTGACCACATCTGGCTTCCCACTCCACTGATGGTCAAGGGACTTGGAGCAGTCACCAGGCCTCAGCTTTTCAGTGATTGCTTGCTCCATTTCTTCTATTCCACGTTGCTTGTTTTGTTTTGAGACAGTTTCTTTGTGTAACACCCTGAATGTCCTGGACCTTACTTTGTAGGCCAGGCTGGTGTCAACGTCACAGATATCCAGCTGCCCCTCCCTCCAGAGTGCTGGGACTAAGGGCGTGCGCCGCCACCACCCAGCTCCATGTTGCTGTTTAACACAGTGATGGTCTGTGCTTTTAACCTTGCAGACCATGGAATCACGTAGGCCTCTGGGTATGCCTGTGGGGATTGTCCTGATTACGTTAACTGAAGCAGAAGATCCATCTGCTGCGTGTTCTCAGAGCCTGGATGTTGTAGTGAGGAGAGAGAACTGAGCAGCAGATACTCGTGTGTGTCTTTGGCCTCTGATTTTAGGATGTGCTGTGACCTCTGACTTCAGGCTCTTGCTCCCCTGAAACACACACCCCCCCCCCGCGCCACGCGCACCGTGGTCGACTCTAACTGTGAGCCAGAGTAAATTCTTGCTCCTGCTACTTTTCTTGGAGTGTTTTGTCACAGAAGACACAGGGAAACAGGAGAACTGCCAGGCCTTTTGCTTGAGTGATGACAGGTGGTGCAGTGACCAAGAGCGTCAGAAATCTTTGCTCATGTGGACTTCACATTCTAGTCAGAGAGAGAGAAAGAGTTAATAGCGTGCGCATGCGCACTTGCGTGCATGAGTGTGCAATAAAGATTGAAAAATGCAATGAAAAAAATGAACAGGGCAAGCAAATAATTCCCATTTCTCTGCTGCAGAGGTTATTAATGGCTTTTCCTTAGGGTTGAAGGGATTGCAGAATTTAAAAACTGGCCATTGGGATTTCAGTGCTTTTCCTTTTGGATCCTTTGTGATCTTGGGTCATTTAGGTATGCCTTAGTGCTTCTTTCTATTGCTGCATAAAAACTACCAGAGACTCAGTGTCGCATACATACATCATACATCATGTCAGTTTCTGTGAGTAAAGTGTCTGGGCATAGCTTAGCCAGGCCCTGGAGTCAGGATCTTCCAAGGCTACAGTCTGTGGATTAACTGGATTGCATTCCTTTCTGGAAGCTGGCCTTCTCTTTCGGTCTAATGCGGCTGTTGGTAGATCTTAATTCTTTGTGGTCAAAGAGCTGAAGTCTTCATCTATCTCCCTCCCTCCCTCCCTCCCTCCCTCCCTCCCTCCCTCCCTCCCTCCCTCCCTCCCTCCCTCCCCTTCCTCTTTTTCTTTCTTTCCTAGCTATTATTTGCTCCTGCAAGCTGTTGCTACCAGTCAGCAGGAGAAAACCTCCAGTGTATTAAGTCCTGTTTGCTAGAGCCGCACAGGAGGTGACTCCACCGTCTGTCACCCTATGCAGTGGACTGAATGGCTTTAGAGTTTCAGCCTGCAAGGCAGAGGCCTGTGCAAGGGCCTGGCTCATTTGTAGTCTTAGGGTCTGGCTGCCATAGTGTTCAGCCTCTTGTGTTGTGCCCCAATTTTCTCCTCAGTAAAATGGAGTTGCTATCATGTTCTCATCCTCATGGAGTAGTTTTGAAAATTAAGGGATTAGATTAAGTAAAGTACTTAAGATACTACCTGATAGCAGAAATCCCTGTATGTTCTTCACTTTACTTCTTTCCTGGAAGGACTCTGCTACAGGGTTTTAAAGATCTCTTGTACCTCAAACCTCATAGGTTTTTGTTTGTTTGTTTTTGTTTTGTGTACATTAGGATACAAAAATAGAAAATTTTCTTAGAAAAGAAACAGCAAGGGAGGGATGGAGTAGCCTGGTGAAGCCAGCCTCCCGAGCTGTCTGTGTCGAGCAAGCAAGCTTCGATCCTCTTCCGTGCTACCCTCAGTGGTACTTCCTGAAGTATTTTCTGGTTTGATATGTGGGGGAATATCTTCTCAAGTGCCTGCTTTGGAACTAAAGCATTCAAAGAAGTACTACCTTCTTAGAATCTATACTCCTTTGGATATTATACTCTCCTGAATTAATTGAGGCCTGAAGTCTTAAATAAACCATTGGCAGATGCCACTGGCTTATAATGTAATCAGTTGAGCAGAGGTGCCAATGCTGTGTCTGAGCTATGGAAACGTGAATGACTTTTACCAGTTTTAAACATGAGTCACTGGGGCAGTCCTGCCCCTGGATGAACTTGAGTACCCATGGAGGTCCACAGGAGAGGGCTTTATGGTCATCTTCCTGAGACCGTCGAGGCAATACAGTGAGTCCAGTGCTCGCTGTCCCTGTTGCCTTCTTGAGAGCTGCTGATGACTCCTGCCCTGCTGGAGTGTGGAATGTTCTAGAAACTTCTGGCAGGGCACCATCTGCAGGCTTGCTTCCACTCCTGTATCACTGAATGATATGCTCTGTCGGGAACAGGGGCTGGCCTTGGTAGTTGCTAGTGTTGTCCTGGCTACAGAGGCCCATCATTTAAAGGTTTCCGAACAGCAGTGCTTTTGCCCTTTGGATCTGCCTCACTCCTTGGTGTGAGGTGTCCTGTGCATGCATGCAATATGTTTAGCAGTAGCCCAGATTTCTAATTTTCAGCTTCCAGTGGCCCTCCCCACCCTAAACCCAGCTTGTGACAACCAGCAATAACCAGCAATGTCTACAAACGCTGCCAAATATCCCCAGTGCATTTTCTGTATTTGACATAACACATTTTTAGTGAAGTTTAAAATATGTCATGCATGCTTTTAATAAATCCAAAAGGGACAGAAGGAGCAGTGGTAAATTCTGTGTCTTTCACTCCAGACAGCCCGGTGACATTCTTCTCTTCCAGAGACTGAAAGGCTGCTGTCCTTTAGTTTACAGATGTTCACCAATTGTTCTGAAATTTATGGAAATTCACATTTGGCCGTGGGCTTATAATACACACAGGTGTGTGCTTTATATTTCTTATTGGTGACTTTTTTACACTTCTGTTCGGTGGGGATGAAAGTAAAATGTTCAGAATAATTCTGCTTTAGTTTGTTTCCATTGTGCTGTTAAGAAGGCTGCTCAGATTTCTGTGCAGGAAGCTGAATCTCAAGAAGAATGATTTCACACATGATTGAGGATTGGCGTCTCCTTCTTGCATTTCCTCTGCCTCTGGAGCCTTGCACCATGGCCTGTCTTCAGACTGCTGCCATGGAGCTGTGAGAAGGGGCTCTTTGGGGTAGCAATGTTTTAAGCTCTTGAAATATGCATTTTGCATCTAACAAAACAACTGAATCTTTCAAAAAAAGAATCCTAACAGCTAGTTTTTGTTAGGTGTACAAGGACTTCAGTTTTTATTGGTTTCCTGGTGCTACCAAATACACCACACCCATGATAATGCTGTAGTTTTTACATCAGAGTACCACATTATTGTATAGTGGAATATTTTTCATATAACAATATGTTCATTTATCAATGTGTGTGATTTACCGTTTTTCATAAGAAATGTGTTGCCATTCCATAAATGTATTTTTTTATGTTATAGTACCAGAAAATGTTTAGTTGTGGTTGGGGTTTATTTGGTTTGGTTTTGGATGTTTGTTTGTGTTTTCTGTTTGTTTTGGTGATGATAAAAATGGTGCTAGTTTTCATATAAAGTTTATGTCCTTGACTTTTTGAATGATATATAATCATTCAAGGATGTTCTTTCAAAGTGATACCTTCTACTCTTAGTAAGATGAGCAATATAGTACTCCCAACATGATTATGTGGTAAAACAGTGATTCCACAGAATCAATTAGTTCTTGAGTATTTGTATAATGATTCAGAAACTAGACTTCTCCAAATTGCTAAGTAATCATAAAGACCTAAGATTTCTAAGTAGAAAAGATGATGTATAGGTGACAAATAACAAAAAGTGTACAATGCTAAGCATTTTCATGCTTTTTCTCATTATCTCCCAATGCTGGGAAGTGTGTACATCGCTAGCCCATATTCTGTACACACGAATATGTTTCTTAAAGAAGCCAGGCAGTGGGATGGAGCTCAGCCAGTAGGGTGCTTGCCTCGCATACACTGAGTCTAGGTTTGATTTCCAGCATTGCATGTCACCAGTTATGGTGACAAACCCAGCACCTGGAACGTAACGACAGAAGGATCAGAAGGTTAAGGCCATCCTCATACTGAGTTCAAGAGTGGCCTAGGACATGGCGATAACTCTGACAGTATTGGTGATGCTGACCGCAACTAAATATGCTGAGTATCACTGCATCCCTCACCCTGTTCTCAGGCTGAGCATCACTGCAAACCTCACCCTGTTCTCAGGCTGAGCATCACTGCAGACCTCACCCTGTTCTCAGGCTGAGCATCACTGCAAACCTCACCCTGTTCCCAGGCTGAGCATCACTGCATCCCTCACCCTGTTCTCAGGCTGAACATCACTGTAGACCTCACCCTGTTCTCAGGCTGAGCATCACTGCATCCCTCACCTTGTTCTCAGGCTGAACATCACTGCAAACCTCACCCTGTTCTCAGGCTGAGCATCACTGCATCCCTCACCCTGTTCTCAGGCTGAGCATCACTGCAAACCTCACCCTGTTCTCAGGCTGAGCCTCACTGCAAACCTCACCCTGTTCTCAGCACTTACATTTGTTACTTTATTCAGTCTTCCTACCAAGTCCCAGTGAGTTATCCCTTTTCACCAGATTGGGAACCGAGACCTTGGGAAGGTCAGATTGATAGGTAGACTGGTTTTGGAAGCCACCATTTTATCATGATTTCTAATGCCATGAATGTGTGATTGGTGAGTTAGAGGCCCATACCCAAATCTAGACATTGTCTATCCACTAGGCAGGACCAATGAAAATGGCTCTCTCCTTCTTTGTCATGTAGTGCGGGATGTGAGTATTTGTCCTCTTCCGGGCTACATGTAATAACTGTGTCTCTTAAAGTAGTTATGTACACGAAGAAGGCCTGAGTTCAGAACACATGTAAGAAGTTGGACATAGTGGGTCGCATCTATAACTCTGTGCTAGAGTGGCTGGGGGAGGGGCTGAGATAAAGTGTGGAGAGATGAAGATATCTGGTGTGGACTTCTGTCTTCTGCAAGGGCATGCCTGCCTGCAGGCCTAAGCACACAAACACACACCACACCACATAGGCCTAAGCATACACACACACACACACCACAACACACCACATAGGCCTAAGCATACACACATACACACACACACAACCCACATAGGCCTAAGTATACACCCCCCCACACACACACCACACAGGCCTAAGCATACACACACACCCCACAAATTAGCTTTCAAAAGTAGGAAATTTGGTCACTTGTAGCAACATGAATCAACTTGGAGGATTTAACCTAAGTAAACGGCCCGGAAATACCCCAATTTATTTGTATGTGGAATGTAAAAGAAGCAAGGAGTAGAACAGTGATTGCTGTATTTCTTTTTTGATATTGAACTCAAGACCTTAAATGTGTTGGGAAAGAGCTGAACCACAGAACTATACCCTTTGTTGACTAATACATGCTTTTTTCGTAGCAGCTCCGAGGAGCACACTGATTTCATGTCCTTATGCTATACATGGGATTTCTGGGTCATCTGGTAATTCTATTTCAGTTTGCAAAGGGCCTCTAGATATTTTTCTATTGATTTATATTCCCACCTATAACGGACCCTCCTTTTAAGTCCTGCTTCTTGAATCTGCTTATCCTCAGCCAAAGCTCACCCTCTCCATCTGCAGTGTGGAAGAATCTGGCCTACTCAGATTGGTGTAGGGGTTGAGTGAGGTGCATGGTGGCCTGGTATAGAACCCTCGTCCCCTTAGCCCACAGCCCACACTTCCACAGCACATCTTCCTACCCTAGCAGCTCCTCGCGTGCAGCTAACGCTTGTGTCTTGCAGCTTTCCTGAAGTCGAGCATCCTGAACTTTCTGTGTCCCCAACTGAGTTTCTACCCTCCTCACAGGTCCAACCTGCCCTTGAATGCAGATAGAGCTGAGTGACCTCCAATCATCTTGGGAACTGGGGAGATATGTCTATGGGTGTCTTTAACCACCTCCCTCCTACCACTGGAGTCAACTGAAATATATAGAATTTGGGGTGGGGTGGGAGATGCTGTGCATTTCCAATGTTAGCTTCTTATCTTCATAATACACGCTCATGGCCGCATGCGTGTTTTCTAGAGCGAGTATGCATCGCCGTGAAGCTGCACCGCCATGCTCTGCTGTAGTCGGGGCTGTCACCCTGTTAGATCTCTTCATTCTGAAGTCTGCTGTGAAGAGCCCGCTAAGAGAGAGATAGATTCCTCCCCGGGGAACTGTGCAGACAGAAATGGAAGTTTTAAAAGGTGTCTTGGGGAAGCCCTGGTGGTCAGTTCAAGCAGGAGGTGGCTAATTCGGAAGCAGCCTGGGAAGCTTTCTGACTTCCACTCACTAGATGGCCGCACACGTGCGTGCAGAGCAGAACAAGGGGGCGATGAAGGGGGCAGCTGTTCTTAGACTCAGGTCTCGTACTCTAAGGGACTGTGGGTGACCTTGGTCTCTCTGGGGACAAGGCTAGTAAGAGAAGCAAAGACACAATGACTCGTTTTAGTTTCAGTATAGTCTGAAAGGCATTTTCTGTGAGGCCAGTGCTGCTCTTGTGAAAGCAAGAGCAAGCACCAGCTGCCTGTGCAGTCTCTACAGCTATGTGGAAAAACAGGAGGGGGGGCAATGGTTTCCTTCCTTATTAATGTATTTTTTTATGCGGTATGAGAATGAGTCCCCAGGATTTCTTAACAATGAGATGATTGCAAGTAAACCCTGATTTGGGTAAGAAGTGGGATACTTGGACCTGTGTGCATGGATGTCTCATATGCATGTGGAGGTCAAAGGTCAAACTCACATGTCTCTCCTCCATCACTTTTATTTGTTTTTTTTGTTTTTTGTTTTTTGTTTTGTTTTGTTTTGTTTTCTGGGACGGTATCTTTTCACTGGGATGGGACTTGCCGAGTAGACTAGGTCAGCTCTCCAGGGAGCCCATGGAATCCCCCATCTCTGCTTCTCCATCACTGGATTACAAGGATTCACCACCATGCAAAGTTATTTTCACGCAGATTCCAGGGATCCAGCTCAGGTCCTCATGACAGCCCAGTCCTGACAGTCCATCTTCCAAACATGTCTCCTCGGTGCCATCTCCAGTCCCCAGCTTGTTTCACTGAACAACAGGACTTAAGTGGCTAGAAATTCAGACTCTGGGCAAACTTGTTTAGGAGGGAGACTTGCTGGCTATTCTAGGACCTCAGAGCATCAGGATCCCCTGAGCCATGGAGGGACGGGCCTTGGCCCTTTTCCTGGCAGGCATCTGTCCCTGTGACCTGTCACGGGGAGAGGGGGCACAGTGCTACTTTCCACAGCAGTGAGGAACCCTGCGGCGGCTGAGCTGTGGTAGGGGTCAAGCTGTGGGCAGCCCAGACCCTAACTTTGCAGAAACGTTATCCCTTACCCCACATGATACGCCACCTTGGGAGTGTTGTATGACTGCCTGGTCATCCCAAGAGCAATCAGCTTTTCAAGAAATAACAAGGCAGACTGTTCCTCCAGAGGTGTTTCAGAAAGTACCCTGCCGGCCGGCCGAGCTGAGGCTCTTTATCTCCTGCTCATCCTGAACTGGCCAAGGTCAGCACGTGAGGTGAAGTTATTTTTCTGGTGTGATCTAATGGGAATGTCCCCAGAGTTTAGAAGCCATCTGCTTTCCCTTCCCCAGCAGTCACCATTAACCCGTGTAACCCTTGGCAAGCCGCTCTGCTTGTCTCCGATGCCGTGCGTGTATGTCAGCATATAGCAGGGGTAGGGCTTATTGTTCATCTTGTCCGCACGTGATAAAGCCCTCTCCCCACCGTCTTTAGAGACTGTCTACATTCTCCTGGTATCGGAGAAGTTAAAAGCTCTGTGCTTCTTACCAGAGGCTCCTTTAGGCCAGGTTCCCACTGTCCTTTCCTTGGTGTCTTTAAGTAGGTAGAGAGGTCTGTTGGCTGCTTTCCCTGTCAGTGTTCAAAAATATTAGCCAAAAGATAAGGAAGCATGAATACGAATGAGCTTAGGCGTCCGCGTCTTAGCTGGCGCATCTGTGATCTACAACGTGCTATTACCGTTTCTAGTTATTGGAAAATAATTGTCCAGATGTGTTATTGATACAGAAGTACTTTAAAGTATACCAGGAAGCTGTCTGGGGGGGTGGGGTACACTCACAATCCCAGCACTCAGGGGGCAGCGGCAAGAGTGATGCGCTAAGCCAGACCCATCGCAAACAAGCAATGCAGAGAGAGAACCCGTGTGTGTGTGTGTTCCTATGTATTATTAAACTTGGATAGCTTACAGTCGGAAGGTGTATGGCGTGGTGGTACTGAGGATGCAAAGTGATTTAGCGCTTACAGTGAAGAGCCGCAGCAACTCCAAGCTACAGCCAAAGTATTGTTACCACGGGTGTGAACCCAGACCTCAGGATTGTCCAGAGAACTGCAGAAACCCTGAAATTCGGGTGTCAGTGACCGTAGGGCATGGCCCAAGCTCTAATCCTGGGAATGCCTCCTCTTACTGTTTAACTCATCTTAGATTATGAGCAGCAAAACTAATTACCCGTTCCTGACCCTCTAACTGCGAGGAGCCAGCAACCCACTGAAGGGAACATAGGTAAAGCGGGAATTGAGTGGCCGGGACAGCACCACACTGTGGACAGAAGTCCGTCCTGGACAAGAACACTCTCCTAGGCCCCAGAGTTTAGGGTTCTTGTTGCGCATACAGGCTCCGTCTTTTCCCATGGTCGCTGGACAGAAACAGGCTCTTGTAAATTAGTGATAAGTAAATAAAAATTTAATACTATACACACCTATTAACATTTTAATCTTAGCTATCTAAATTTTATATATACTGCTAAGATGTCTCAAATGCAGCCCTTTAAGAAAACCTGGCATGGGCACTGCCTGGTGTCATTACTGCGTCTTTACTGATCTCCTTTCTCTCCTCGTCCGCTGCTTGAGCCCCGCCCCCCTCCACCCCCTATCATTCTCTCAGCTGTGGTGTCTTGGGTGTCCTGTTGCCCTCCCCTGTCCTCAGTACCTCTTTGTCCACTTCTGGCTTCATTTCCAGCTCCATAGCCAAGAGCCATGCTAAATCCCCAGGTACATACATACAAGAAGCCCCACAAGCGAGGATCTATACATGAGAAAATAGAATTGAAATGCATTTTAATAAATGTTTTTAATAAAGCTATTGTTGGCATAAATCCCTGTAGCGACTTCCTGCCAGTATGCCTGCCGTGGATTTAGGGTAATTCATTCAGCCCTGTAGACCCCTTCACAGCTCTAACAATAACAGCACCATCTTTTAGGGTGACGAAATGTATGGATTTTCTCTGCAAACACAGGCCTTGTCCTACATTTTCTCAGTGTAGGAGCAGCCTTAAGGACCATTGTTTGCCTGGGCCAGTCCTCAGGGTTTTCTCTGCTTCTGGCTGTCCCTTCTGCCCCCGTGAACACCACAGTACAGAGAAAACGGCCCCTTTCTGTATACCCCACCTCTCTCGAGATCCTCATATTCTGTGTCTGAAATGCCCCATCCTGTGTCCAAGTAAATGCCTCTATAAAAGAAGATGGGAATTTGGAGAAGAGTGGGGAGAAACCCAGGGCTGTCACCTAGTGGAGATGCGTACTCAAAGCCTCCTTGTCCCACCTAGGTGTTGGTCCTAGACCTGTACTAAAAATCCAGGGGTGGGGATGGGGAGGTTGCTTTTTAAATTCTTTCTCAACCCTTCCACTGTAGCTCTTGTCCCTTCTAAGTCACAGATCTTTCAATTTTATTAAAAAAAATTATTAAAAAAAGCAGGCCTCTGCTTTTATTAATCTTAGATTATGAATAACAAAACTAAATACCAGTTCCTGACCCACTAATGCTGCTTGGAACTAGTGACCCATTTAAGGGAGCATAGGTAAAGTGTTAGGGTTGGGTTAGGGTTGGAGTTGGGCCAGAATATTGGGGTTGGGGTTCAGCTAAAAGGGTTGCGGTCATAGGGTTTGGTTTGAGGGTCTTGACTGTTCTTGCATGCATAAGCTGCTAGCATGCAAGTCAGTGGAGGCAAATTACAGTCACATCAATAATGTCTGCCCAATAAGTCTCTATGCTGAGATGGAAAGAGACTCGGGGATCAGGGATTATAGATCCAACCAGGCTCCTGATGCTGTGTGTGACTCCTGCCTAGGGCACTTAAGGGATGATGTCTTCTCTTGGCATTCTCCATTCTTGGGCCATTTGACTAGATTGATAAACAATGCATGGAATCATATATGTAAACTGGCAAATACCAAGGCAGATTCTTCTGAGTTACTGCAGCCAAGTGGATGTGTTTCCATGCCCTCTTCTGTTGAGTTCATGTATTTATAGTGCACAGTCTGCTCTTTGAGTACCATTTATAAAGAAAACTTCAGAAATGGTGATTTTTCACTCCATTGTAGGCTAAATAGATATCCCAAGATATTAGGAAGAACCTTAACTTTACCTTGTTTGAAAAATTGATGTTTGTAAATGCTGTTAAGGCAAGGGCCTTGAGAAGGAGAGTACCCCATTGAGTTTCCAGATGGGCCACCAGTTGTGGCCTTATATGAAAGAAATGTGTGGAGTTGAAACAGAAGGCAGTATGAAGACGGAGGAAGAAACTGACTTGATGTGACCACACACCAAGGAATGTCAGGCACCAATAACAGCTGAAGCAGGCCAAAACTGGTTCTTGTGTGAAGCCTGTATTTTGACTAAAGCCCCAATGACATCTCCAGCCCAGCTCGCTGAAGCTGTTGCTGGCTTCAGGCCCCGAACTGAGAGGGGATACATTTATCTTGTTCTTAGGTATCAAATGTGTATTTTTGCAGTCACAAGAAAGTGATGTATTCATGTTTTCATGCTTTTGCATGTGATTTCATATTAGTTCACTTTTCTATTGCTGTGCTAAAACACTATAACCAAGGCATCTTTTAGAAGGGAAAGTCTATTTGGGGTTTTGGTTCTAAGGGATGGGAGGCCATCACCATCGGCAGGAGAGCATTGCAGCAGGTAGGCAGGCATGGCACTGGAGCTGCGACCAAGCTTACCTCTCCAGCCACAAACAAGAAGCACACAGAGCTCACTGGAAGCCGCACATGGCTTTTAAAACCTCAGAGCCTGCCCCCAGTGACAACTCCCTCTAGCAAAACTGTACCTCCTAATGGTCTTCCAACAGCCACCAGCTGCCCATGGATTTTGGAGGACATGTCATTTGAATCATCACAAATGTATTTTAAATAATAGTCTTGAGGATATTGATGTTTCATAATTATAGCTTTATCATGTTGGATTTCGTGGTAATCCAAATCAACGTTAACTTTTATCATTTGACTAGTCTTAAGTGTGCAGCCACAGTGAAGGGTTTTCCGTGGGTGGACCAGGATCATTATTTGTGTTCTGAAGCGACATTACCAGGGAGGACAGGAAGGAATGTGGCGAGCTCTGATGCATAAAGCTCAGAGTCAGTTCTTAAATCCTCATCACCTGAGATGCCCTTGACGCTGAACTCTAGTTTGCCTCAGCCCCTTGCTCCAGGTATGTTGGTTCTTCAGAGGAAGGTGAACCTGTGGTCAGGACTTCCTCTGCATTGCTCCTGTGTTTTAGGTTGGGGTGGGATGTCTCTAGACTGAGGCTGGCAAAGCAGTGGTTCTCGCACCAGTATGCTCAGAATCCCTTGGAGTTTGTGCTGCTGTAGTCTAACTGGGCTCCAGAGCCATCCTCGTGCTGCTAACTGAAGGAGCACACCCCGAGTGGCAGAGTCCCCCATCTACTGCTTCTGTCCCCAGGTCCCTTTCTTGGGTCTCTTGGAAGCTCTGCTGTGGTGCTCCAGTGAGCAAGCTGCTTTTGGATGGAGCATGAGGAGCGCCCCCTCCCCCACAGCTGCCCTACCTACTGCCTGCTACCTGCTCTTCTCATTGCCTTGGCTCCCGTGGTGCACAGCTGGGGAGTGATAGTCTGAGGTCCTGTCCTAGTGACTCACCAACTCAGAAAACAAAAGTCATTGAGATGGGGCTGACAGCAGTGAGGGATCAGGGTTGGGCAGATGGAATCAAAGCAACGGGAGAAAGAGATGGAAAGAATGAAAACATTTGGGGGAAAACCATTTTAAGTGAACGGTTCTTACTGTAGGACTTTCTAGTTATACAGAGCATTTTCTGGAACAATTTAAAAGTTGGTTTTTGTTTCTTCTCAAAGTTTTCCAACAACTGTTTTGTTTTTCTCTGGGAATTTTCTGTGGCCCCTGGGCTCAGGTTAAAAGCAAACAAATGAATCTACAAGTCACTTAACAGAGAAGCCTCTAAGGGTTGCCTGGTTGGACGGTAGCAGGCAGAGGCTCAGCCCTAGTTGTATATTAGTGAGCTGTAGAATATTTTACATATCCTTGTTTCTTCTGGGCCAGGTAAAGTGATTCATTGGGGTGGGAGTGTCCCAGCCATTATTTCTGGTGTGCGCACACACACACATGCACACATACACACATGTATCAGTTTATACACTGGTACAATACATGTGTATTCTTGTACATGTGAAAGCCAATGGACAGCCTCAAGTGTTGTTCCTCAGGCATCTTCCACCTTGATTTTTTGTGACAGGATGTCTTACTAAGTAGACTAGACTCGCGGTCCAGCAAGCCCCAGGCATCCTCCTGTCCCTGCTTCCCTAGTGCAGAGATTACAGACATGGCACTACCACATCCAGCTGGGTGCTGGATCAAACTCATGTCCTCATGTTTATACAACAAGTACTTTACTTATTGAGATAATTCCTCAGCTCTCTCCGTATTTCTTCTCTGTGTGTGCATCTGTATATATATGCACATGTCCATGGTTGCGTGTGCACACATGTGAGAAGGACAAAGGTCTGTGTTGAGTACATTCCTCTCTTAGTCTCTACCTTGTGTTTTGAGACCAGATCTCTCACTAAAACGGGAGCTCACCCATGCAACTGTACTAACTGGTCAGCAATGCTCAGGGCTTATGTGTCTCCGCCTCCCCAGCACTGGGGTTGCAGGTCCACTATGCTGCCTGGCTTTTACATGATACTGAACTCAAGTCCGTGCTTGCTTACATGGCTATCCTCCTAATCTTCTTGTCTTGGTGAATATTTTCTTAATGCTTATAGAGGCATCCCATATGGGGCCAGCACCCCTGAACCAGACCGTTGCTATCTGAATTTGTACTGAACACTTTCCTTTTTATAGGTGAATTGAGTCCATTGATATTAAGTGATATTAATGACCAGTGGGTGTTGACTCTGGTTGTTATTATTTTTTTGGTAGTAGAGTTTGTGTGTTTCCCTTCTTTGAGTTGTGCTGGTGGTCACTAGTTGTCTGAGTTATTATAGGCAGTGTTGACAATGTTGGATTCCTTGGGTTGTGATTTTCCTTCTATTACTTTCTGTAAGGCTGGGTTTGTGGCTACGTATTATTTAAATTTGTTCTTATCCTGGAATATTTTGTTTTCTCCATTGATAGTGAACGATAGCTTGGCTGGGTATAGTAGTCTGGGCTTGCATCCATGGTCTCTTAGTTTCTGCAGTACCTCTATCCAGGACCTTCTGGCTTTCATGGTTTCCATAGAGAAGTTCGGTTTAAGTCTGATAGGTTTACCTTTATAAGTAACTTGACCTTTTTCCTTTGCAGCTCTTAATATTCTTTCTTTAATCTGTATGTTTTGTGTTTTCATTATTATATGGTGAGGGGATTTTTTTTTTGATCCAGTCTATTTGGTGTTCTGTGTGCTTCTTTTTTTTAATTAATTTATTTATTTATTAAAGATTTCTGCCTCCTCCCCACCACCGCCTCCCATTTCCCTCCCCCTCCCCCAAACAAGTTCCCCTCCCTTGTCAGCCCTAAGAGCAATCGGGGTTCCCTGCCCTGTGGGAAGTCCAAGGACCACCCACCTCCATCCAGGTCTAGTAAGGTGAGCATCCAAACTGCCTAGGCTCCCACAAAGCCAGTACGTGCAGTAGGATCAAAAACCCATTGCCATTGTTCTTGAGTTCTCTGTAGTCCTTATTGTCTGCTATGTTCAGCGAGTCCGGTTTTATCCCATGCTTTTTCAGACCCCGGCCAGCTGGCCTTGGTGAGTTCCCCGATAGAACATCTCCATTGTCTCAGTGTGTGGTGCACCCCTCGCGGTCCTGAGTTCCTTGCTCGTGCTCTCTCTCCTTATGCTCCTGATTTGGACCTTGAGATTTCAGTCCAGTGCTCCAATGTGGGTCTTTGTCTCTGTCTCCTTTCATCGCCTGATGGATACTTCTTGAATATTCATAAGAATATCTTTCTTTATGTTGGGCAAGTTTTCTTCCATAATTTCGTTAAATAAATTTTCTGGCCCTTTGAGCTGTAATTCTTCTCCACCTTCTATCCCTATTATTCTTAGGTTTGGTCTTTTTATGGTGTCCCATATTTCCTGAATGTTTTGTGATGAGAATTTGTTGAATTTGCTGTTTTCTTTGATCAGTGCATTTATTTTCTCAATGGTGTCTTCAGGGTCTGACATTCTTTCTTCTATCTCTTGTATTCTATTAGCTATGCTTGTTTCTATAGTCTCTGTTCGTTGCCTTAGATTTTCCATATCCAGTCAGCCCTCGGTTTGTGTTTTCTTCCTTGCCTCCATTTCAGTTTTCAATTCTTGAACTGTTCTCATTACCTGTTTGATTGTTTTTTCTTGGTTTCCCAGGGTATCATTTATGTATTTATTCATTTCTTCAAACTTTTTGTTATACTTCTCATCCATTTCCATAAGGGCGTTTTTTACATGCTGTTTAAGGGCCTCTATCACTTTCATAATGTCAATTTTTTCCCCTTCTTCTGGATTAGGGTGTTCAAGACCTTCTGTTGTCTGATCACTGGGTTCTGGTGTTTTCATGTTGTTTTTCAGATTGGTGGAGGAATTCTTGCCTTGGCGCCTGCCCATCTCTTCCTTCAAATGCTATCCTATGGATCTTATGGAACAGGATCAGGTTCCCTTGGTGGCCAGGAACCTCGTTAACAAAGGGCCTACCTTGCTGCAGACAGGCTATCGAAGCAAAGCAATTCCCGCAGGTCGTTTTGCCCTCAGCACCCTGTCCCAGCGCCCAAACAGGCTGAGCTGGCGGATCCCGTGACCTCGCAGAAGGGAGGAAGAAGGGAGGAGGTTCCTGGGTGCAAACTGGGATGGGTTAGGGAGAGAGAGGCCCCAGCAGAAGGGAGCAGCCCCTGCTGAATGACTGGGGAGTGAAGGGGGTGGGGGAATGTCCCTCCGAACACTTTCCAAAAGCTGTCCTTACTTATCTGGGTTCCTTCCCATCTAAATGTTGGCCATGCTGAGAACACTGCAAATATTTGAAAACATCCTCTCTTTCAACCCAGTTCTTGCAGTTGAACAGCCAGTTAAATATTGTATCCTTTTTCTCCCGCAGCTTTTACTTTTTTGGTCTACAGGCTCCCCCTGCTGGTCTTTGCTATGTAATGCGTGTGGCTCTTCAGAGGTTCACCATGGTTCTGCTGCTCTGCAAACCACAGCCCAGAATCCGGGCATTTTAAACGGTGTCCTGTTTCCTTTTGATTTTAAAGAAATATGATCTCACCTTATCACTACTTTTTCTTAGTTAACTTTTTAAATTTGACGTGCAAAGTAATGGGCATCATTATGGCATCTTCATGGGTACATATGATATTACTTTGTTCTAACCACCCCCATCCATTATGTCCTCTGCCTCTGGATGCCCCCCCACCCCCACACACGCAAGTGCTTATCCATTCTGCTTGGAGCAGTCTTTATGAAATCCCACAGCCAGCTTGCATGCCATTGCTGCAGCGAATACTCAAAACATTATATCATTATCTGTGGCAGCTTAGGACCTGCAGAGGAAAGAAGAGAGCTATAAATATATGTGTAACTGGGTAGTTATATAAATAAATATAAAAGGAAAGCCTTTGTGAATGACTTCTCCATCTTTTTAATTAGTCAAACCTGTTTATTAACTCACCTTTGTCTGTAATTTAAGTTTAATTATATCTAAATAAAAACAGCAGACATAAATCCAGATTGTCTGCCACCGTATTATATCACGGCTGCTCCATTCTGGGGGCAGAATCTGACCTTTATGTGAATGCAGACTGCGATCATGCAACCCTTAGCTCTCCTAACTCTCATGAACATGCTCATTGCATTTTACACAGATTTTCTCATTTCTTTCTTTTTATGAATATCTTATTCCCTCGATGCTGGTTTGTATCTGCCTGGGCACAATGCTAATTCTCCTCTGGGAGACAAGGCAGTTTTTCATCGTTTGGGATAAGAGCCCAAACCACTCTTTTCAACACGTGTAAACGTTTCCAGATGCCTTCACAAGATGCGGGCCCACCATCCTCCGGCCTTCATTGAAGACTGCCCTGTTTTTCCCCAGCCATTTTCATGTGTGGTATCTGCCACTGGCATAGTATTTCTCGTGCCAGCCACAGCAGAAGCTGCTTGTTGGTGTATGAAGTGTTGCCAGAAACTCGCCAAATCAATGCATGTTTACCACCTCAACATTTCTGTGGGTTGGGGGAATTTCCAGAGTTGGACAAGATGGTTCCTCTGCTTCCCGGTCTCACAGGGATGCAATCAAGGAATCTGCTGGGGCTTGCAAGTTTAAATAAGGTAAACTAGATAAGGAGAGACATCCAAGTTCATGTGGTTGCTGGAAACAGTTTCTTGCTGGCTATTGTACTGGCTCACCATTTTTTTGCTGGCTGTTGGCTTGGATCAACCACAGCTTCTTGTCTCTAAACCCTCCCACCATGACTGTTTGCTTTTTAGCCAGGAAGGAAGCGAGTTTTCTCACACAATAGGAGTCTACAGCATAGTCACAGAAGCAGTATCTTACCTTTCTTGCATTCCTTTGTTTAGACTAGTCACTGACCACTCCCACACTCTGGGAGAGGGGTGTGGCTACCAAGTGATGGGCTTCAGGGAGTTCTGCAATGGGTTTTTGTTTGTTTGTTTGTTTGTTTTGTTTTGTTTTGTTTTTCGAGACAGGGTTTCTCTGTGGCTTTGGAGCCTGTCCTGGAACTAGCTCTGTAGACCAGGCTGGTCTCGAACTCACAGAGATCCGCCTGCCTCTGCCTCCCAAGTGCTGGGATTAAAGGCGTGTGCCACCATCGCCCGGCTCTGCAATGAGTTTTTAAATGTCACTTGCTGTCTGCTGTCTCTTTTCCATCATGAACAGCTAAGTGGGGCCCGAGTCGTGAACGTTACGCTTATTGCTGCCAGCTTTCTCTGCGTTCGGTAGACCGTTGTTTCTGCTGTACTATACATTAAACATCCTCACCAGTTTGGGGGTGCTTATGATTGGCGCTTGCATGCTGAGCACGTACTGTGCGCCCTGAGCTTCCCCGGTCCCACAAGTCTCTTGTGTTGTCCTTCAGCTGAAAGTGTAAGGCAGTTCCTCTCTGCCTCTGTCAAGTCATTGATTAAAATGTTGAAGAGGGTGCTCGTATGGGCACACCTACACTCTACATACATGCACCAACACACTTACATGTGTGTGCATGTGTGCCGAGGGGAAAGAATGACAAAATCTGTGTTCCTGAGAGAGACTCTGAACCTCATGACTCCCTGGTCCCCGGCAGACAGGAAGTATGGCCCTTAGGACCCTTGGCTTTCTAGTCAGGTGACCAGCATTTTCTCACTCCGCGACTTGACCTGTGTTACCCGGAGGTAATAAGCTACCCCAGTGAATAACAACTAATTTTACTAATGTCTGGCTAAAGTTAACATGCCTTACATAAGCTCAATGTGGCCCTGCTTCTCTGAATTCAGGACGTGGACCCATTTCGTTTTTATTTTGTATAAAATTTGAATTAAGTAATTTTTACACAGAAATTTGAACTTCATCAAGTTTAGAGCAATTCCACAGGAAATCTTGGCTTCATCTAGACCCCTATGTAAAAGGAAAGTCTTGGTGGTACTGTCCTGTGTTCCGCGTGGCTTTGACAACCATGAGCTACTTAGTGTTCCTGGGGACAGGAGTGCACACATATCAAACCTTTTTTCTTGTATTCCAGTACACAACCTTTTACTTAAACCATCCAACTGCCTGGTTCCTAAATAAAATCTGAACATGCATTTCTGTTCTTTAGGAGTATAAAGTTAAAAGTACAGATAATATATACCTTGTGTATATGAGACACAGCTTTTATTTGGAGACTATTAAGAATAAGTTTCTGTCGTCTGATACCCGTTAGTCATTCATAGGGATTCTCCAAGTCTATGTAGTTTATTCACCAAATATTAAGGGCCTACTTTATGCCACTGACTTAGGTAGGAAAAGGAATGGAAAGTAAAGGAAGAAACAAACCAAAAAGTAATTGAAGGCAAAGTAAACATTTACTAAAATTTAGCCTGTGACAGTTGCTATGTAGCCTGTGGTGATGCAATTGCATATTACAGGAATCCTGTCCTGACACCCAGGCCGTGGGATTTGACCTGAGGATGAGGTTTCAGCACAGAGCTGAGAGACTAGGCAGCGGCTAATTACATGGAGAGGACACAGATGTCCAGGCTTCAGAATGGCATGTGGGAAAGTTGTGGTTAGCGAGAGAATGTGCCAGATGCAGGCTCTGAAGACCAGTGTGACAGAGCGCAAAGAGAAAAGAATGTGTAAACAATTGTGGATAAGGGAAGAGAGGTCTGTAGGCCTCAGCCAGGCAGCAGGTCACAGCAAGTCACGAGTCACGGGAGACAGTTCATCTGCAGCGGAAAGTCTTTGGCCGTTGAAGAATTTTCCTCCCAGAGTGGCACTTCCAATCTAATGTCGCAGAGAGAGTCGTATGGATATATTAGTTGGAGAACGGTACAAATACTGAGAAGTAGATCACCGGGACAGTGCTGGGCTCAGCCGGAGATGGGACCCTGGTGTAGTCTGGATGTTCCAATAGAAGGAGAAAATGGGTGCATTTAAGACTACCCAGGGAAATTAAAACCAGAAACTATCAGGAAAAATAACATTGGTATGGTTGAGACATGTATAAAAATAGCAAGGAAGACGTTAAAAATATCTTAGGAAATCCTGTTGTGTCTATATTCAACTGCTCTGTCTGAGGGCAGTCCTGAGAAGTCCCTGGTCCCCTGCTCTTTATTACTAATGGAGGGTAGATCTATATACGCCGCTTCTTAGCACTTAGTTCTACAAGCAGCCTACCTGCGGTGACTCCTAGGGGTCTACTTGCTGCCCCAACACTGCAGTGCCCTCCCCAACCAGGACAGTGAATCCCCTCGTCAGCTTCTCTGTCTTCGTTTCTGAGACCTCTGCTGCAGCACCGTGGCCTGCTGTCCCTGGTTCAATATTATCCCTTCAATCAACTCATTTCAAATAATTTTGCTTGTCTGTATCACTACAGAAAGCAGAAATCTCTTAGGAGTTTCCAAAATAGAAAATAAAGTAAAATAAAATCAATGAAAGTAAGTAAGAAATATTATTAAGTTTGATCTTACCCACCCGGCATTCTAAACCTAAGGCCCACTTCCTCATCAAAGGGATGCATGTCAAGTGTTTGGGGGTTGTAAAAAACAAACACCAAGGTGCAAGATGGGAGGTTTTTTCTTAATGTTCTCAAAAGAATTGAAAGAGAGCCAAAGAAGGAACAACTTTTCTTCAAGAGAGTAACTGTCATGCCAAGTTCTATTTGTCAACTAAACCCACTTGTATGTGAGGTTTCGTATCTCCCACTGTGGGGAAGGCTGCTCTAGACCAAATATTATCCCACCACTGGCCTTAGGACCAGAAGTTGGGGGGTGGGCTCAGGAAATGGTTCAATGGTTAAGAGTGTAGCTCAAATAGGAGGACCTGAGTTCTAATCCCAAGCCAGGCATGGTCACACGTGCCAGCACCAGGCAGTGAAGATAACAGGTGACATGAAGGGAGGAATCTGGCAAGTGAGCATGCAACATGGCTGCTTTAGCTGCTCACTCCTGGTGGTTGTCATGTGTGCCAAGTAAGAGCCCTTCCTCAGCCTCCTCCTGTGGCCACTTTCTGGTCTACCATGTCCACATGAGTCTCCAGGAATTTGATGAGTCATAAATCTGGTCCCATCATGCCTCCACTTTTAGCGTTTATCAGAGAGGGCCATGTTGTCAGCCCTTAGTATGTTTCTGTTCATTACATGCATGGTATCTTATTTACTATTCTCTTGCTGTAAAGAGACACCATGAATTAGACAACTCTTAGAAAGCATTTAAGGGGGATGTGCTTGCAGTTTTAGAGGGGTAGTCCATGATGATCATGGTTGGAAGAAGAAATACATGGGACTGGAGCACTAGATGAGAACTTTATATCTGATCCATAGGCGGCAAGCAGAGAGAGGGGGAAAGAGGGAGGGAGAAAGACAGAACCAGAGGTGGACTTTTGAAAGCTCAAAGAGCACCCCCAGTGACACACCTCCTCCAACAAGGCCACACCTCTTAATCCTTCCCAAACAGGAAATCAACTGGGGATAGGAGCCTATGGAAGCCATTCTCATCCAAACCACCGCAAGGGGTACATTAACTACTAATCTTTTTGCCATGACAGCATGCCTGACATAATCACAAGCTTGAGGTGGCAGGTCACAGTACATCCACAGTCTGGAAGCAGAGAGCTATGAGCCCTGGTACTCAGTTTCTTTTTTTTTTTTTTTTTTTTTTTTGGATTTTTCGAGACAGGATTTCTCCGTAGCTTTTTGGTTCCTGTCCTGGAACTAGCTCTTGTAGACCAGGCTGGCCTCGAACTCACAGAGATCCGTCTGCCTCTGCCTCCCGAGTGCTGGGATTAAAGGCGTGCGCCACCACCGCCCGGCTCAGTTTCTTTTTATACAACTAGAACTCCAGCCCAGGGAGTGGTGCCACCCACATTTAGAGTGGGTCTTCCCTAACCAACATACTTTAGACAATGCCCTGCAGTCGGGAAAGCATAACTCAGGTGTGAAGAGACACTGAGTGTGATCCAGAGTCAAAGAGTGAAAGGTTTTCTACCTCATTCAGCCATCCTTGTGCAGACAGACATTGCTGCTTTTACTCAACACCTTACAAAAATCCCATGGCTGCCTCAGAAGTTATAGATAATTAGAGAATGGCTGTTTTAGATTCCATTTTACTCCAACAAAAATACCTGTAAGAGCAACATAAGGAAAGAAATGTGTTGGCTCATCGTTTTAGAGGTGATTCAGAAGGCATGGTAGCAAGAACAGTGTTATCTGTCGGTGGCAGTGTGAGGCGAATCGCAAGATTCAGTCACCAAGACGTGGCTTACCAAGAAGCAGAGATCTAGACTGGTGCCATATTCCAGGCTCCATAACCTTTCAAAATAGCACCCCAGCTGGAGACCCAAGACTATGGAGAAGTGCCAGATTCAAACCGTCATAGTAACAATTTGATTTAAGCATGCAAGGTACATTTCTAGATATTTCCATACAGAAACTTGCCGGCAGTATTTTCTTCTGTCCCAGGCATCTTTGACTTCCTTCTTCTTGCACCTTGCCCATTTTTCTTAGCTTAACTCATCTTGTAACTCTCTTTGTCACTCCTGCTACCACCGTGTCCTCTTAAGATTGCCGTCTCACCATGCTCCTTGGACCCTTGCTTCTGACCGCCTGTCTCCTCCTCCACAGTGCACAGCATTGTGTGGTTCTGGGCAATATGAGGTATCTGCACTCCCACTTGAGTGGGAGTCCTAGATGGAGAGTGCACTGTCCTGACAAGGGTTTTAAGTCATCAGCTTTCTTTTTCTCTTCTCATTCTTCAGCATCTCTTCCAGAGTGCGGTGTATGAAAATCCCATTGAGTTTTGCTATGACTGTCCTCAGGATTTCCCACAGAGGAGCCAGAAACACTCATGAGTCAAGACACAAGCCGTGACGCAGTGTTACTTTAGAGATGTTTTACGTATGGCTTTCATAGATTCAGGTGAAAATGCATTATTCGGTTCTCTGTTCATCTGGGGTTCATAGCTACGCCAGCTTATAGTTATCAGTCCTAATATGGCCATGCCCATGAAGCCTGAAAGCATGAAGCAAGAACCCAGCATTTCTGTCTACCTTCATTATTCACACTGGTGTCTTATCCACACCCATATCCCAGAATCACCCTGTGCTTGAGTCTCTGTTAGGGACTTCTAGGTCCTTTTAAGCTATGGAGAACTTCTGGTAGTCCTTGTTCTCCCGAAGCCCTGGGTGTTCTTGATGGGGAAGCCTATGTGCTCCATGTTAGCAGACCCAAGACTCATGCAAATACAAGTTGGAAAAACATAAGCATTCTTGTAATTGTTAATAGTTTGGGAGAATAAGTAAATATTGCAAGCAAACACTAATTTTTTTTTAACTACGAGCTCCAGTTATTTTCTTCATGAATTTGTAAATCAAATATTTCTACAGAGGGACCCTGTTCTTCTTATTCCTGTCAACTAAGGCTGGTGAGAGTAAGATTGGTGCAGTAATGTCAGGACCAATCCCAGAAAAGCAAACCTAGGATTATTGTTTTAAGCTTGCTGATAGAGATGGGCTAGTCTCTTGTTTGTCTCGACAGATGGCAAACAAAACACTCCAGTGTGTCGCAGAGACACGATTCTGACGTATGTGGGAGCACAGGAAACTGAGAACATTTCGTAACTTGTATTTGACATTTGCTTTCAATTACCACATATATGCTGAGGAGTTCCAAAGAATTCTTCCTGTCTGAAATTCTTCCCCACGACCCGTATCTGATTCCAGTTGCCCTGCATACAACCTCTCCCTTGACCTGAAGGCATTCCTAACATTTAACAGACTCAGAGCTAAACCCATTGCCCTTCAGCCTAAACTTCTTTTATCTCTTGCATTCTTGATTTATGCTTTTAGCTTCTTGTTGGAAGAGAAATTGGTTCTAACCACTAGATAAACATTATTGCATCATGACTCACTATATGCACACACAGTTATATATGCTTCAAAAAGTGCTATGTTTTACTGTTGATCACTCTCTGATATTTACTACCTTTCTTTTTTAATAATGGCTGGCATATATCTCACTATTAATTTATTGGTTTACCCCAGCATTTGACCAGCAAGTATTACATTTATCCCAGAAAGTAGTGAGGGAACTTACATTTTGTCCTGGGGGACTATTTCAACTCTACATAAAATTTATATTCTCATAATTGGTACTAAACCATGCAACAGATAAATATAACCCCCTTGGATTCATTACCTGATCTTAGCCTCTCAGTCTGACGCCAAGTACTTTATTATGTCATCCAGACACACCATGCATTCGTCATCCTTCCATTCATCCACCTGTCATCCATCCATCATCCATCCATGCACCCATCCATCTGTCCATCCATCCATTATCCACCCAATCATCCATCATCTCTCCATTCAATAATTTTCCCAACATCTATCCATCAATTCATCCATCCCTCCATCCATCCATTCACCTATCTATCATCCACCCAATCATCTATCCCTCTATCCATCTTCCATCCATCAATCCATTAATTCCATCTATCCATCCATCCATCCATCCATCCCTCCAACCATCCATCCATCCATTCATCCATTCATTCATCTATCCATCCAACCATCCATCCATCCATCCATCCATCCATCCATCCATCCATCCATCCAGTTATTCAACACTTTCCAAATCTGTATCGATACAGATACGTGGTGAACACTAAGACTCTTAGGGTAAACATGGTCTCTACTATGAGACTCACAGTCCAATGGGAAAACAAGCCATCTGTCGACCACCAGGTATTCTGTAAAAAGAAGTCTGAAGAAAGTGTTCTGGGATCACAGAGAAGCAATATGGGCCTTGAACTAGATTGTCCAGAGACTCTTTCAGGCAAAGGTGAAGCAGATGTGGGAGTCCAGCTGGCCAGAGCAGAAGCCAGCCATTTAGGAAATGAAAGCAAGGAGAGAAAGCGCTGTAGGGCAGTCCAGCAGCTTTGAGAAATGAAATGCTGCAGTTGTCCCCCAGTTGCCCGCTGGTGCTCCCATGCCTTCAGTACTCCATGTCTCACTAACTTCCACTGCACTGAGGTTTTTCCCCTCCCCAGGGGAGCCAAGCATAGTGTCCTCCTCCACACCCACCCCAGTATCCTGTAGAGACCCTTTGTCATGCAGAAGGAAACTGATTTCTCCTCTGTTCACCTCCCTCACCAGGATAGGAGTCCCAGGCTTTGCATCTTTTGTGGGAAGCTGGAGGCACCCAGGCTGCTTGGGTAGATTTAAAGCTGACCTGCACAAATGGGTGTTTAAAAGAGCTGACCAGTTAGTGTCGGGTAACCAACTGGTGTGCTCTTCCCTGGGAAGACTATTTCTTCCTCTCAACATTGCTTAGATTCTTGTAGTTCTTGGTGTTGGGTTGAGGCCCCCTGGACTCTCCCACATCCACCTTAGCGTGTCTATTGTCCTTGTTCAACTCATGTTTAGATAGTCTTGTTGGTGAGACTTTATGGGTGTAGCTTCTGACCTTCCAGTCTCACAGCAGACTCTGATCCCTCTGCCTCTTACAGTCTTCCCACTCCCTCTTCTGCAGTGATTCCGAGCCTTCAGTGTAGGGGCGTATTTTCTATGTATCAGTTGGGACTGTTCTTCTTAACTCTGCATTTTGATTGGTTGTAGTCTTCTTTAGTGATCTGTTTGCTGCGGAGAGAAGTTTCCATAATTACGGGTGAGAACTACACTTTCCTGTGGGTGTAAGGGCAAGTATTTGGGATGTAGTGAGGGATTATGCTGTTTTCCCAGCCTGCTGCTTGTGGGTTACTCCCTTGACATCTATGACTTCACTAGCCTTGGGTAGTTGCCTGGGTTTCCAGTACCAGGCATGCATTTCTTCTTCTTAAGTGAGTCTTAAGTCCAGTTATAGAGCTGTTGGTTATTGCCAAGGGATGTGTGCCCCTACAGCACAATAACCCCACGAGGGTTACTGTGACATGCTGGCCATTGCTGTGGTTCCAGATGTTAAGCCCAGAAAACATACATGTAACTAAGGTCATACAGACTGAGCATGTTTTGTTTATGTATTTAGGAATGTGTGTACATACGTGCACACACATAACAATGATTAATGAAAAAAATAGACTGTGAATTTGAAAGAGAGCAAGGAGAAGTATATGGAAGGTTTGGAGTGAGGGAAGGGGTAGTAAAATGCAGTTCTATTATGACTTCAAAATATAAAAGAAAAAGTTAACAAAAAGACCTTTCAACTTTTGTGACATGTTATTTAGAGATGGCAGGGGCTTTCATATACTATAAACTCATTTACTTATGTGTATGGGGACTCTTAAATTCTGATAGCACAAACTGAATTTTTTCATAAGTTATTAACAGAAGATTGTTTTTGACTTTTAGGCAGTGTTCTTTTGCTAACTTTGAAATGTCTTGGCATTGGAACTTATTAGTTCATGCAAATAAAAATCTGGCCCAGAGACAAGGCACACACTTCCCCTAGTACACAGATGCCTGTCCTTGCCCATCATCCACTTAACCCACGCTGCCCCTTCTGTAAGGCCTTGTACTGGAGACAAAATTAATTTTTCATTCTCATTTTCCATTTTGAACATTGAGCCCACTTTGCATTTCCTGAGCAAAGGCTTCAAGAATGTGCACAGAAGAAAAGGAGTCCAGGACCTGATGGCCAAGTCTGTCATAAAGAACAGTCTTGTGTGCTTTGTCTGTTCCGTTGACTTTCATGTGGAAGCCATAGGGTTTACAAATCTCCATGAAACAGAGCATCGTACAGGGATGAGGGTGATGCCTAGGAAAGACCTTGCTGCTGTGGGAATTATGAGAGCATTACCACCAGGACAGAAGTCATTCTTCAGCAAGACTTCGACCAGCTAAACTGCTGCTCATAGACTATCCAGAGGCCCATATGTGATGCAAAGACTGCGTCATGTCAAAATTTGAGTTGAACGTGCTTCTCTTCAGTTGTGAAAGTATAGTATTGTTGACCTCCAGTGTGAGATCAAAGAGGAACATCATCTCCAGACAGCCATGTGTGTGTCTGTGTGTCTATTTGTGTATGTGTGTGTTTCTCTGTGTGTGTGTCTGTGTGTGGGGGGGGGGTGGGAGAGAGAGAGAGAGAGAGAGAGAGAGAGAGAGAGAGAGAGAGACAGAGATCTGAAAATGTGGGAAAGTGCCTTTCACAGAGACATTGTTACCAGACTTCTTTATACAGTTATCTTTTCTCTTCCCTCTGGGCCCCTTGTCTGTCTCCTGGCCTCTCTCCACATAGTCCATCAATTATGTAACCTTGTTTTTATAGCTCTGTGGTGGTTTGAATGAGAATGTTCTCCATGGGCTCATATGTTTTAATGCTTGTCCCAAGTTGGTTGAACTGTTTGGGAAGGATTGGGGGTGTGGCCTTTTGGGAGGAGGTGTGTCACTTGGGTTGGGCTTTGAGGTTTCCGAAGCCCATAACATTCACAGTTACTTCCCTCTGCCTCGTGGATGTGGCTAAAAGTGTAAGCTCTCAGCAACTGTTCCAGCACTGTGCCTTCCTGCCTGCTGCCATGATCTCCACCACAATGGCCACATACTCTTACCCTCTGAAACTCTAAGCCACAAATAAGCCTTTTCTCCTATAAGTTCCTTCATTGTGGTGTCTTACCACGGCAATAGAAAAGTAACCAAGACAAGATTTTATTAATGTTTTCAAAATTAACCAACTAATTTCAAAGAAGAATTTTGTCATCTCGTGTGTTGATTTAATATCTCAGTGAGGACACTATCCATGTGTTTGTTACTGACTCACCAGGGTAGGAAACGTAAATAAAATGCACACTGTGTGTGCCACCCTCGGCCAACAGAGCCCTGGAACCCTTTACTAGTAAATCCCCAATCACTCCAGCTCTGCATTGTCTCTCCCTAGTAGTGCCTGCTGATCCTCAGATAGAGCAGTGTGTGGCTTCCTTGTCTTCATTGTGCCCACCACTCTACCCTCTTCTCAGTTCTCTACCATTGTCTCTTACCCTTCTAACTTGCTGGCTGTCCTTGCTTGCCCAGGGTCATGTCAATAGCAGCATCTGACTGTGACTCCCCTGAGCTAGGAGCTGTCTCAAAACCCCTTGCATCCCTGAGTCAATCTGGTTTTCTGTAGGACATTATTTACTTATTGAATGCCGTGGAATATTCTCCAGCCAGATGAGACAAATGTCATCACTTCCTGGTTTATCAATGTGGAAAGGGAAGCCCTGAGGGCCTCCTTCCTGCCCATGTTTACTTGAAGAGAGGAGAGCAGCAAAGGTGTACACCCAGTGAGCTTGTCTTCTAGGCTCTTACCTCTTCGTCTTCACACTTTTGATGAGAACTACTGAGTTTTGTTCCTGTGATCATTAAGAGCACGGAACACTTGAGTACAATGTCCTTGAATTCCTTTCACAAGAGCAAAAGTAGAGGAGGGAGAAACAGGAACAAGGATAGAAAAAGAGACTCTGCGTGCAGAAGACCATTTTGAGGAGAAGAAACTGTAAATCACAGTGGCTAAAACTGAAGCGTACTGAGAGATTTTGAACATGTTAAACTGTGACTCTGAAGTCCTCGAAACATTGCGATGCTGAGACAGAGGGAATGGGAGCAAAATGACAGAACTCTCATAACTGCAATGATATTCTCTGAAGGGGAGTGAAGGACAGTCCCTCGTGAGAGAGCCGTGAGGGGCACTGGCACACTATTTGGTTCCATGAAGATGACATTGCACTGTGATTCTTCACTAACTTATTAAGTATGAACTGATAAAATATAACGGACTTCATTTGTCACATTCAGCTGCATTTGTTAGAACGCAGAGAGTCGCCTTGGCTTGTTTTTTACCCGGCTTTGTTTTTATTGAAATGAAAACCCTGCACTTGAGAACTTTGAGTGCTTTGGAAATAATGTCTCTTTTCACAATTTCCTGTTTTTTACTAGGTTCTTGGAACACCAAATGAGGACACATGGCCGGGAGTTCATTCTTTACCGCATTTTAAGCCAGGTATGTTTCACTAATTGCTAATATTGGGTGCTTAAGGTATGAAAAAGGTGACTATACAAATGTGCACATTCAAGCAACATGCAGCCTTGAACTCGCCTATAAACCTTTGCCATTGTATATTTTATGTGTTAATGGAGTTGTCTTTTTATTGTATATTTTATGTGTTAATGGAGTTGTCTTTTTATTGTATATTTTATGTGTTAATGGGGTTGTCTTTTTATTTGCACCATTCATTTTTTTAATTGACTTCACTGCCCGTCCACCATAAGAGAGTTTCACCATATAAACTATGTTTGATTTGTCTAAATGATCTCGTAGTAACTATTAATTTCATTATCAATTAGACATGTTTACCTGCTTATAAAAGCAAACTTTAGCTGCAGAGATGGCAAAGCAATGGTAAAGCTTTTACTACATTATCATAAGAATATGAGTCCAGATTCCCATCATCCATGAAAAGAGCTGGGCATGGTGGGTGGTCCCTATAATCCCAGTCCTGGGGAGACAAAGAAGGCAGATCCCTGGGAACGTGCTGACAAGGTAAGTCTAGAAGAATCTGTGAGCTCCTGGTTCAGTGAGAGACCCTGTCTCAGAAATGAACGGGAAGAGAAATTGAAGAAGAGCCCCAGTATCAAACACGTGCACACACGCACACGAGCACAATTTAAACTGATCACAACTCATCAACTCAAACATATCACTGCTTCTGAATACTACCAAGAAATTGTAGTAAATTATACAAAAAGAAAACTTACATTTTTCCTTTCTTGACTTATGTTAGTAATATGTGGTCAGACAATTTGAACTTGATTATATAAATTGTCCTGATTCTCCAAATGTGTGGCATTTGATAGTCAGTGGAAATTCCTTAGGCTTCTAAACTGGAGGCCTTTGAGTGCAGTATTCCAGAAATAAGATGTCACCTTCTCATTCGCCAGGAGAGGGCAGCCGCGAAGCTTTCAGTTTTAACAGTGACAAAATCTGATCTGATGTCCTTAATTTGTATTGAAGGGATGAAAGATTTGCATTTGAAACTTGAATGAAATTAGGAAAATGAAGTATTGTACAGTGGTTCCCTTGTTTTTCTTTTTGGGTTACAAAACATGGTTCTTGAAATGTAGACCCACCATCGAGTTTCCGAAGGAGTTTCACAGAGTTCTGACAGCCGCTGTCCTGTCAGAGGGCCAGCTCCGCATAATTTCACCGAGGGGAACTAGTGTGTTTTTGCTGTTCCTTTTCCCCTCTTTGGCAACTCCGGGAATAAGTGACCAATCTCAGAGAATGACTGAGTTGGGAAACTGTTTTTATTCTTCATAGTTTTGTTCTGAAAGTGTACAGTGTGCTGAGAATTCTTTTATCTTATTCTGAACCCCGGAGGCTCTTGGTACTTTTACTGAAAATTATAAATGAGTTCTATGGTCGGGAAAAAAAAAATCTAGAAACACAGCTATCTATTATAAAAGATTTTTTTTTAATTGAGCAAGAAGCATCTTGTAACCAGTGTACTTATTCCTAGTGGAGTTTAAATCAAGAAGACAGCTCTTTCTAAGAGGCACAGGCTCTCACGGTTAGCAATCTTGTTAAGATATACAGTTTTGAGACGCAAGAAATAAAATAGATAATCCTGAGAAGCCAGAGTTTAGCTCACTGACAGAACCCTGCCTAGCATTTATCAACAACAAACAAACAAATAAATAAGATTTTAAATAAATAAAGATTTATACGTAAAGGACCGATTCATATAGTAATTTCACCTGCCAAGTGTCTATACTAAAAACTATGGAGGAATTTGTCTATCTTGATGTGAAGAGAACTTCTTTTCATAAAGAATACCTGTAAGCCTTTAAGAGTTTGTAAAAATTGTAAGACGTAGGACAAATCAACATAGCAGATTGTGAATTCCAGGAGACCAGGGACTGGCTGTTGTTCTGAGTTATATTGAATATTTGAAAACAGTTACTCATGAGACTAAATATATATAGAAATATATAAACCATTGTAAATACTGTGTGAGCTCTGCAACAGACACTTAGCCGTGCTGGGAACCCAGAAGGACAACACGCAACTGGGAGAAGCAGGATTCTAAACTAGATGGTATAAGGCCCGACTAGCAGAGGCAGGGTTATAAACTCGATGGCTACAGAGACTCTGAGAGGGGAGAAGGAAAGCTTACAAGGACATGCTTTCCATAATAATAAAAAATTATATGTGTGTGAGTGTGTATACACGCACTTGTATATGAATGTGTGTGTGTGTGTTTACATGCCATGGCGCACATGTGGAGATCAGAGGGAATCTTGTAGATATTTGCTCTCTCCTTCCTCTGTGTGGGTTCTAGAGATTGAACTCCGGCCATCAGTCTTGGTGGCAAGTGCTTTTACCTCCTTTAACAGGATAAATTTAAGCATTTTGGAAGTGAAACGATGCCCTTTCTCCCATCCGCCAGCTTCCCCAGAAACCACCCTGCCCTCCCTGACACCAGGATCACTCTCTGATATGGTAGCTGTTTGTGTTTCTTTCTTTTATGTAAATGTAACAAATTATGAACATATATATAGATAGATAGATATACATAATTTTTCCTAAACAAACTGCAGTTGTGTCTTGTTTTTCGCACATGTCACTGTGAGTACATCCGTGTGGCTTCCCTCTTGTCTCCGAATGCTGCATTGTCCCCTGCTGCTCAGATTTAACCTGCTTTCTAGCTGTGGACATTTGGGCTGACCACTATTTGAAGTGTTAGTGCAGTGGCAGCTACATCATACAGAAAATGGGGAGAAACGGGGTTAAAGAGTCTACAAGTATAAGCAGCTGTGATTTAACACTTCTGTCACTGCAAAGCCGTGGTCTCTTTCTGTGTGCTGCAGTGCTTGCTATGCCTTCCCAGCCCGCTCTGCGCTGGAGCGTGGGGCCAGACTCAACCAATCAGCGGCTGAAAGGAATCTCACCTGAATGTCGGTTCGCACGCTTCCTCTAATGTGAGGCTGGGCAACCGTTCACTGTTTCAGCTTTTCCTTGCTGTGACCTGTTTATGGCCTTTGCTCAGTTTATAGTTGAAAGTTATAAGTCATCTCCTTTCAATTCTAGGAGATTTTATAATTTAAGCTAATTTCTCTTTTATCTATGCAAGCCTTATTTTTCCTCTAGATTTAACTGCATAAGTGCATACTAAAAATGTTGCACAGAAAATGCACTGAAATGAACTGGCCCCGAGAACTGTCTGATTCGGTTAAATTAGCTGTTCAGGATAGATGCTATGAAACTCCTCGACACGGATTGTTTACTTTCACTATCAGACATTTTAATGCACTTGTTTACAACCAACCAAAAAATCCTACAGCAGAATTAGAACTAGAAAAACAATGACCTCATATCCTCTTTCATAACTCCTCATTACCTGCATTCAGTCCTTCCTCACACCCTTGTATGTAGCCTTTCTGGTCCCCTTTTCCACATACACATATATATGTGCATATGTGTGTATGATAGATAGATAGATAGATAGATAGATAGATAGATGATAGATAGATAGGTGATAGATAGATGATAGATAGCTATAGATAGATAGATGATAGATAGATAGATAGATAGATAGATAGATAGATAGATGATAGGTAGATAGATAGATAGGTAGGTAGATGATAGATGATAGATAGATAGATGATAGATAGAAAGATAGATGATAGATAGATAGATGATAGATAGATTATAGATAGATAGATGATAGATAGATAGATGATAGATAGATAGATGATAGATAGATAGATGATAGATAGATAGATAGATGATTGATAGATAGATAGATAGATGATAGATAGATAGATAGATGATAGATAGATTGATAGATAGATAGATAGATGATAGATAGGTAGATAGGTAGGTAGATGATAGATAGATAGGTAGATGATAGATAGATAGATGATAGATAGATAGATAGATAGATAGATAGATAGATAGATAGAAGACCAAATGACAACTAGACTGATTCCATTTCTTTCCTGTAGTACCTCTGTTAATACCTCTGTGTACTTCTCTGGGTATATGCCCAGGTGTGAAGGAGTGGGGTAAAATAAAGTAGTTCAAGTTTTAATTTTCTGAGAAACCCCCAATGGCTGTATTACCTTGCACCTCCATCTAGAGTGAAGAGGGATCCTGAAGTGACCACTGGCACCTCAGAAACTCTACACACATAATGACCTCAGAGCACACTAGAACCAATGCTCCAGACTCTCACAGGATGCTGGGCCGAAGTGTGGGCCCAGTGCTCACATCTGAGGCCACTGTTCTAGAGTTCTGGCCACAGGTTGCTCTCTGGTCCTGCAGAAGCCTGAGGCCCTCAAAAATTTTAAGCAAGATTAAACATAGTCCTTACTGTTAGGTTATGTCTTTTCTGACTTGCTTAACAATAAAGTTTGCCTCAAAAATATCCCATGACATTTGCAAAACAGTATATGCATGATTTTTAATACCAAGTCCTGTTACACACACACACACACATTCACACAGAATTTGGGTCTGTATTTCATGTAAGGACACTTTGGTTTTCAAATAGTTTATTATTGTTGTGTTCCAGGCTTGTAGGCCATATATAAATCTAGACAGCTACATCTCTTAGAGGAAATTTCATGTCTGTATTTTTAAAATCTGTACAAAACCCTGAGCTAATTCTGTACAAAATAGTGTCATCTCAAATAGCATGTAGAGCTGATGTACGGCACTTTCTTCCAGCTCTTAAATTCTCCAAACAAAGGGGCATTCAGCTGTGGTTTAATGACAGATTATTATTCAGAAGTCCAGACAGGAAGACACTGTAAAGTTCAAGGAGAAAACAACACTGCCAGACTGGAAGCAATGAGAAGCAATGAAATTTCAAATAAAATAGTCCTGTTTTCCAAAATCAAGCAAAGGGTGGGGGCACATCTACAGTGGTTACTTTGTTTCTCAGAAAACGTCAGTTACCCAGTGCAAGAGGTTGTTCAGTTGTTGAAGATGGGATGTCTTCTACGAGTGAGATAGATGAATACAGAAGATTCGCCAGCGGCGAAGTGAGGAATGGTGATATTTAAAACATATTATGCACCAGACCAAGCATGCAGAAACACTGACCTTTGAGTCAACATTTACACGTGGACTTGGTTATACTGTTTGCAATGAAGTGAACATTTCTTCTTAAGTTTTACTTAGTCCCAGACAGGCCTTCCCAAACCAAGTAGATCCAGCCTTCTGTTTTCAAAGGGAGGAAGTAAATGGTTTCAGACTTAAAGTGCCTTGGTACCTCAGTATTACCTTGGTACCTCACTGCACAGCACTATCTCTACTTACAAAACAATATAATACCTTATCTTATTGATATTCACAATAAGTCTGAGTTACTATACTATTGTCTTAATATTGCAATCCCATTTTATAGACAAGGGAATAGCCACCTCTGAGTGTTGGCCCCAAGCTTGCTCCCTCTCTTGAAGAGGGCTTGCCTCTTGTAGCTAGCGCTGTAAAGGACTGTGTCTTCACAGAGAACTCTCTCCCTATGGTACCTTTCCACCCACCACCTGCTCCCTGGGGCAGCTCTAAACCCTTCACCTGCTCTTCTAATAAGTTATCAGTTCTAAAAAAAATATTTCAGATGATTTACTCTCCAGTATTTTTCTTGAAAGGGATACAACGAATACTTTCACTGGGACAATGGCCGTGAACCAGGACTGTCCTTGAGTGATTAGAGTCTTGATCCTTCCATGTATTATCCATTCCAAAGCTTCTTTAGTCACATGTGATATAGGAATAAGAGCACAGATTCTGGAGCCAGACACACTTAGTCTCAGCACTGCTGGCAAGTATGAGAGTTTGACATATCATGTAACAAAAAGTCCACTGCTAGTGCTCGGCCTGGGGTTGCAGTCCTCAGGACCGGGGATAGGAAGTGCCGCTTTTGTCGTTTCCATATCCAGGCAGGTTTGGGGACTTGGCTTTAGTCATACTCCTGGGTCTTCTCAAGCCTTTTATAAGGTACTGGAAAAGCTTTGGAGGCAACAGGATTCCATGGGAATATGCCTTGCAGGAAGACTAGAGAGAGGGATATCTTAGTGTCATAATGTGCCCTTCACGGACCACCCTACAGTGAGGGTCCCCTGTGACTTGCAGAGAGCCCTCCTCTATTCCTCAGAAAACAGGGTGCCTGCTCCATCCAGCACATAGACTTCTATGGAAATTCAATGCAAACGTCTGTTCTTACACATTCTTCTTTATTCTACCTACTTTTAAGATGAATGAGCTAGATAATATAATTGATACAAAATTTAGTTTATAGTTTCAAAATAATATTTTCAACATTAAAGACACGTCTTCTGCTTGTCATTTCCTTTTCTATTTGCTTCTTATGCTTTGTTCCAGGAGTTGTTCTCTCTCTTTGAATAGCCATAATCATAACTGTAGGTTAGCTCTAGGTACACGGTGTGGTGGTTATTAAAATGGTTTACCATGTTCAATAGGTACTAAAGTGCCCGCTTTACACAGCAGCACAAGGACCCCAGTTCAGCTCCCAGAAGCTGTTCATAGTGGTGCATGCTGGTAACTCTGTCCACTGCTGGGGGGAGGCCGTTCACCGGACAGCCTGCCCAAGTTGGTGAACTCAGACTAAGAGAGAGAGAGAGAAAGCCTCTCTTAAAGGAGTGATGGAAAGACAGCTGCCTTGCGCTTTGGGTCTTGGCATGCGTGCATGCATGTGTGCGTGTGCACTGGCAACCACAGCCATCTGGTTCTCGGGTGAGGTTGCATTGCTGAAAACCTTAAAGGTTGTCTGGAACAGGTTTGGGACTTTTAGGTTTCTAACCTGTGCCAACTTTGCTGTTCTTCCTCTCACAAGTTGATGCCACTGTATCCACCTGGTAGAAATGCTAGGCAAGTAGTAAATGTGTGAGTTCATGAACTTTGTAGACGGTCTATCAGCGGTCATTAATTATAAATGATAATTGAGTTCATTTTGACATTCCCATACATGCATATGATATATTTGGGTCAAATTCACCTCAATCCTTTTTTATCTCCCTCACAATACCGTGTGTGTGTGTGTGTGTGTGTGTGTGTGTGTGTGTTTACCAGTGAACTTAATTGAGATTGCTCACAGGAATGTGGGTCCTGAAGGGTTGTTTATAGGAGGACGGACAACATAACAGTAGCTGCACTACTGCAGAAAATGTCTCTTCCCTCTGAGAGCAGCAGTAACTTCCTGTCGCTGCTGGGGAAAGCGGGGATTATATGAAAAGTGACAGGAGACTTGCCTTACTGTCTGACTGTTGGCCGTCTTACTGCTGGTGTGGTCACTAGTGGTATCAATCGGAGAGTGATGGCTAAGGAAGCTGCCAGTTTGTTCACCTAGAGGGAACTATGCTTTGCATATTCTCACTGTCTGCACTGTGAGTGGGTGCTCCCCAGGTGCTGGAGACACAGCTGTGACCCAGGCCCACAAACCTTTTCCTAAGCAGCTCACAAGCCAGAGAGAAACCAGATAATGACAGATAGTAAGTCACAAGTGTGGCTGCAGGAATGTGAGCACAGGGAAGGCCCCAGGCTCTGGAAGGTTCTGGGGAGGAATGGAGGTTTCATTTGAAGTGGGAGAAGTAGTCGAGATCTGAGCAGGGAAGGGCGTGGATGTTAGACCATCTCAAAGGGCTGCTGGCTACACGGTGTCACAGACTTAATTCAGAGCCGGAAAGGGGGGTTTCATGTATGTGGATTTTTCTTGATTTTCTTTCTGTCAGCAACCTGTGTGTGTGTGTGTGTGTGTGTGTGTGTGCGTCTATAAAAGTTTATCCTGACTCGGAGGGAAATTCTTGTCACACCAGTGAGTAGTGACATCACTGATCCCCCCCCCCCCCATGTGTCTGTTGCTGGACAAGGATTTGATACAGCGTCCCAGGGGTTTAGCCAGTGGTACAAAAATAAATAGAATGGAGTTGGGTGTCTTGTTAAGCCCCCAAATATAATCATCTCCAGTAGCAGATGCTGTCTGTGTGGGTGACAGCAGTCACTCCATGCAGAGCAGAAACTGTGAGTACCTGCTTCCTTGTCTGCTTAAAGAGTCTATCATTTGCTCTGCCAGTCGTGTCAATAATGATGGGAACTAACAGTGTCTAGAAAGTATCGGAAAAAATGAAATAACAAACTCTCAAGGGGAAATGAGCTTCTAATACATGAACTGGCTTTGTGGGAGCTTAGCCTGTTTAGATGCTCACCTTCCTGGACATAGATAGAAGACCTTCGTCTTCCCGCAGGGCAGAGAATTTGGACTGCTCTTCAGCATCGAGAGGGAGGGGGAATGGTGTGGGGGGAGGAGAAAAGGAGTGGGGATAGGGGGAGGGGAGTGGGGGGAGGGGGCAATATTTGGGAGGAGGGGAGGGAAATGGGAAACGGGGAGCAGGTGGAAATATTAATAAAACAAAACAAAACAAAACAAAACAAAAAAAGTAGATTTTCTTAATTCTGAAGAAACTTGGGAGTTTTATAATTGTCAACATGGGTGTTTATCTCATTTTACCTCACCAAATGGAATATAGAATGTTGTTTGCCACATAGAGACTTCTTATCTGTTCAGCAGCCTCCACCCCAAATTATTAAAATATGTACCTTGTGTCTACTAGCTGATTTGTATGATTTGGTTACTGTCATATTTAAGAATATAAAAAAATTACCCTGAATATATAGATAAGAAATAAGTGCAGTTGAGTGTGGTGGTGCACACCTTAATCCTGGCAGAGGATTACACCTGGATTAATGGGGCAGAGGCAGGCAGATCTCTATGACTTTGAGACTGGCCTGGGATACATGTTATGTGCCAGCAGCATTATTGTAAACTAATTGGCCACTCTTTATTTCTGTTTTTTGTTACGGGCGTGTTATATTTATTCTGTTCACAAACAAAAAAATGTCAGCAGGTACCTAGCTTGAAAATCCACAGTGTGAAAATTCTTCATAACCCCTGAGTCTAACGTTTTAGACATATACTTTCAAAAGAAAAAAAAAGGGAATGAGAACTTCAGGAGGAAGATAAGGTACTTGGGTACTTAGACATAAAACCGAGAACACGATACTTGGTTTCAGATTGCTACTTGACAGTGGAACCTTAACATCCTAGAACACAGTCTCTCCAGCAACAGAATGGAGCCTCTTGGGGCCACAGACTCACTTTGCCTTTGTGAGTAAATCCGTGCCACTGTGAAAAATTCATGACTAAGTGGTTGAACAGAGGGCAGTGGGGAAGGTTTTCTGTCTTCAGCCCCAAGGAGCATTGAAATCACAAAGTATACTGCAGTGCTCAGCAATCTGAGGGTTTACTGCATCTTGTAGCATTTGAGGATGCTTAGAACCAGAATCAATGCAAACATTTTCCGTGCTAGTTTGTGGATATTGCTTCATGTTTTGTGGCTGTTTGCTGTGTACCAATACATTTCTGAGTCCTCTGAGGTCTTCCTAACAGTGCAGGTAGTCGAGGTAGAGGGACGAAGCTGAAGCCCTGGAGGAAAGCCATGTTTGATGACACACTGTAGCACTGAATCAGAATCTGGATGCAACTGTCATCCTGACTGTGATAGTTCTCAAAACAGCTCCCCTCCTTCCCCCGCAACACACAAATCATAGTGAGTGTTGTTGGCTAACTGTTTTTCCCTATGTGGTAAGCTGAGGGTCAGCTGATCTTGGCTGGTTCTTACAATTCTTGGTTCCAAGATGCCAGTTGGCTTTGTTAGGTTTGTTCCTGGTATCTCTCATCTACCATGGAGTCACAGCTATGGAAAAATGGTCTGGCTTTTCCTCCTGAAAAGCAAGAGGAAAAGATGGAAGACTCAGCTGTGGGCACATCTCAAGCCTCTACTGTGTCAACACCGCTTATACCACACTGTGAACATGGGTTCGGTGGGACTGAGGTGTGTAATTATGAAGGAGGGAGCAATTATTTGCTATTGATTACTTCTTGTTCTCCTGGCTTATCAACTACTCCAGGCTAAGAGACGTGGAACAACTTCATTCCATTGTGGTTTAGGTTCTTCATTAGACTGTCGTCAGAGGGCTCCTTTAAGACAAACTCACCACTATGCAATAGTGACTACTGAGCTGGAGAAATGCCTGAGTGGGTAAAGTCCTCACCCTACAAGCATGGACACCTGAGTGCAAATCCCCAGAACCACACTAAACTGAGTGTGACAGCACCTGTCTGTAACCACAGCACTTCTACAGCAGGATGGCCGCCAGACCATCTAGCCTGGTGTTCCTCTGACCTCCACATGCTTGCCACAGCACCCGTGCATCTCTCAACACGCGCGCGCGCACATACACACACACACACGGAATATTTTAAAAATAATAATTATTATTATGCTATAATATGATATAAGAAAAGTGTAGGCACCCTTTATTTATGATACAGGTAGTGTTTTTACACCCCAAATGTTCTAGGTAGATCAGTACCTGGGACTGTAGCAGTAGATGATATAGGTCTTTTTTTTAAACAAATCATCCTGTTTCTCTAACTATATTTTGCCTTTGATCTTTATCCTATATCTTTCTTTCCTTCTCACTCCTTGGCTGGCTGTGTGACTAAATAGCTGGCACCTGGTAGCCTTCTCTCCTTCTCCTTTTCTTGTTCCTTATTCTTCTCTTTTCTCTTAAGCCTAGATTTCTCCTCCTATTTATTCTCTCTGCCTGCCAGCCCCACCTATCCCTCTCCTGCCTAGCTATTGACCGTTCAGCTCTTTATTAGACCACTACGGTGTTTTAGGCAGGCAAAGTAATACTGCATTGCAGTGTCAAACAAATGCAACATGAAAGAACGCAACACATCTTTGCATCATTAAATAAACATTCCACAGCATAAACGAGTGTAACACATCTTCAGCTAATATTCCACAGCAGGATGAAAGCATAGGGTTGCTAAAACTTCCTTCATTTACACCTGTCCTCGAATGGGTATTGCTCAGAAAGTTGTGATGTGTGTGTGGGGGGGGTGGTATTCACGTGAGCACACACACACAGATGCTTGTGTCTCAGGAGGCCTCATATATTCCATTAATCACCTCTGCCATAAATTAGAACAACTAATATTTTCTTAGAATGTCAACTTTCACTGTTCACTAGTGCAATTAGAATCAGAGAATTACTGCCGGGCATGGTGCATTCTATCTGCAATGGCATCATTCAGATGGAGACAGAAGGATCACAAGTGTGAACCAACCTGGGCTACATAACAATACCTCATCTTTAAAGATCTAGCCATGGGATATAGTTCAGTGGTAGAACACTCACTAAGCATGCTCGAGGCCTTGGTTCAATCCCATCACCTCCCAAAAGAAATAAAAAATTACCTATCAGGAGTTAGAAAAAAACATGTTTGTGGTGTTTATCTATTGATTCAAAAATGAAGTTTAACATAGATCATTTTCTCTCTGGAATAATATTTGCTTTCTAATATTGAATGTCTCCCAGACACATACATGGTTGACTGTAAGATGGTCATTTTTCTAAGATGTATTATTAATAATAATAATGATAGCAGTCATGGCTAGGAAGTATAGAGTATTTCTGTGCTTATTATTAACTCTGGAGATGCAGTTGGGAAGAAGTTAGATGGTGTTACAGATGAGTAAAGGTTGCAGGGTTGCTTATATTTAGATTTCCTGTTACTGCTGAAGGAGCTTTGATCTGGCTTTGTGACTTCACGGTAAAACTTCAAGCCTCTCACAACCACAACACACCTCATGGTATAATGATTGGAGCATAGACTTCAGCTCTGGACAGTACACTGTCGGGACCAGCCGACTTGTCAAACAATACCTGAAAGGAGGAGCGAGGATTAGAGAAAGAGCAAAGGACAGAATAGACTCGGGAGCTCTCAGCGAATACTGCAGCACCCCAAATTTATTTCCCAAAGCTCTTTATGCCCAAAGCAAAAGGGGGAGGGCAGAGGACTTCTGTACCGTGGTTCAAAGAACAAACAAGTGTAATCACCTCCTTAATTCTCAAAAATCAAGTAACCATGCCTTTGGCCAAACGAACTGTTATTTGGCCTTGAGAAGCAAGAACAAGCTTGAACTCTTTGACCTTAAGTCAAGATGGAATCTTGTCACTGTAGGCTCCACAGTATATGTCCATAGCCCAGCTCTGTTTGTGAGCTGTGTGCTATGCACTGTAGACTCCACAGTATATGTCCATAGCCCAGCTCTGTTTGTGAGCTATGTGCTATGCACTGTAGGCTCCACAGTATATGTCCATAGCCCAGCTCTGTTTGTGAGCTATGTGTTATGCACTGTATATTTCTCTTAGGGTCCTCATTGTTGTCTAGGTTCTCTGAGATTGTGAATTGTAGGCTGGTTTTCCTTTGCTTTAGGTCTAAAAGCCACTTATGAGTGAGTATATATTATTTGACTTTCTGGGTCTGGAATACCTCACTCAATATTATGTTTTCTAGATCCATCAATTTGCCTGCAAATTGTAAGATGTTATTTTTTCCACCATGTAGTACTCCATTGTGTAAATGTACCACATTTTCCTTATCCATTCTTTGATCAAAGGGCATTTAGGTTGTTTCCTGGTTCTGTCTATGACAAATAATGCTGCTATGAACATAGTTGAAAATATCTCCTTGTAGTATGATTGAGCATCCTTTGGGTATATGCCCAAAAGTGGTATTTTTGGGTTTTGAGGTAGGTTGTTTCCTAATTTTCTGAGAAATTACCATACTGATATCCAAAGCAACTGTACTAGTTTGCGCTCCCACCAGCAATGCAGGAGTGTTCCCTTCTCCTCACAACCTCTCCAGCATAAGCTGTCATCAGTGTTTTTGATCTTGGCCATTCTTACAGGTGTAAGATAGAATCTTAGAGTTGTTTTGATTTGCATTTCTCTGATGACTAAGGATGTTGAACATTTCCGTAAGTATCTTTCAGCCATTTTATACTCCTCTGTTGAGAGTCTGTACTCAGTTTTTTATTGGATTATGTATTCTTTTGATGACCAATTTCTTGAGTTCTTTGTATATTTTGAAGATCAGCCCTCTCTGTCCAATGTGGAGTTGGTGAAGATCTTTTCCCATTCTGTAGGCTGTCCTTTGGTCTTGCTGACCATGTCCTTTGCTTTACAGAAACGTCTCAGTTTCAGGAGGTCTCATTGATTAATTGTTTCTCTCAGTGTCTGTGCTACTGGAGTTATACTTAGGGAAGCGGTCTCCTATGCCAATGTGTTCATGTGTACTTCCCGCTTTCTCTTCTGTGTGGTTTAGTGTGTGATATAGATATGAATAATTTGCATTGGTGTGGATTTTAAGGTTAATTTTGTTATATGTATATGTATTTCTGATCTTGATTAAGGTATTGTGATTGTGTAGTTTATTTTAAAAGTATAATGCATAATTAGGAAATATAGGTTGCTAATGGATAATCATCAATAGCCAAGCTTGTAGTCATGTTAGTTAGATTTTCTAGATATATAGAGATATATTTCAGCTAGATAGGCATTCTTCATATCTTTCAAAGACTGCAGAATATGGCATTTAATGTTTTAATAACTTAGGGTTTTCATGACAATGAGACACGTCTGCTCCTGGCAGCACCAATCTACTTCAAGAGGAAGATGGGCACTGAAGAGGCTCCTTAAGGAGTTTGATAGCCATTTGGGCAAGAAACTGCTCTTGTCTGGACTGGTGCATAAACTGGACACAGAGAACTCGCAGAAAGAGGACTGCTAAACTTGCCTAAAGGTGAGATGGTTTTTCGGGGTTCCTGACTCATGAAAGAGTCTGCGAGACATTCTACAGGACACAGCAAAAAGTGACTAAACTGGCTTTGGAATTTCCTGCTTGATGAAAATGTCTGCTGGATACTATGGGCCTGAAGGCTGAAGATGGATGCCCCAACAGTACAAAAGAACTTTGGGTGACTGTCCAGGCAGCAAGATGTCTCTGTCATTTCTAGAGTTTTCTTATTTCTTGTTTACTTAGGTAATATTATATCCTTCTGGAGTCTTTGATGGAGTTGAAGAATGGTTAGTTATAGTTTTCCTTAGTTATGATAAAAGATAAAGTAGATATAAATATTGTAACTGTAATTCTTGTTTGATAACTGTTTTGTTATATGTAATCTTACTATGTTAAAGTGAAAGCCTTTCTTTTTTGTTTAAACAGAAAAAGGGGAAATGATGGAGGTGGGTCTTGTATTAATCTGTTGCTTTCATTGGTTAATTAATAAAGAAACTGCCTAGGCCCATTTGATAGGCCAACCCTTAGGTGGGTGGAGTAAACAAAACAAAAGGCTGGGAGAAAGAAGCCGAGTCAGTGAGTCGCCATGATTCTCCCACTCCAGACAGACGCAGGTTAAGATCTTTCCTGGTAAGCTGGCTCGTGGAACTACACAGAATATTAAAAATGGGTTAGATCAATATGTAAGAGCTAGCCAATAAGAGGCTGGAACTAATGGGCCAGGCAGTGTTCAAAAGAATACAGTTTCCGTGTAATTATTTCGGGGCATAAGCTAGCCATACGGGCGGCTGGGTGCCGGGGACGCAGCCCTGCCGCTCCTATTTCAACAAGTGTGGTTGGTTTTATGTTGAGGTCTTTAATCTGTATGGACTTGAGTTTTGTGCCAGCATCTTACCATGGCCCTCTGCATAGCAATGAGGCCTGGCAGTCAGGTTAGAATGCATGTACCATGTAAAAGCCTCTGAATGCTCTAGCCAGGCATCTGTCAGCTCTCAACCATGATATATTGGGGGATTTCAAGTCCTTTAAAGACAGGAATTATAGTCACACAACAAAAGTAGTGTTTCTAGAATGCCTCTTGTGATCACTGTGGTATTTTGGCATTAATATAACTATAATCCTCAGAGTTTAGAGTAGACTGACACTTTCTCTTCAAAGTGAGCTTTCTTCTGGTATCTGTGAATTTTCCGATACCTGTACTCCAGAGACTGTGGGATATAGCTTTTACAATAGCTGAACTGGAACCCCAACTGAAATGTTCATGTCTTGCTTGGCTTTCCTAATACCAGAATATAAAATAACCATCCTGATACTCATGAACACGTGTGAGTCTGGTTTTCTGTTTTCCTCTGCTGGGGGCCCACCGTGTTGCTTTGGGTAAGTGCCCATTGCTACTTCTAACTGTTTTGTTCCCTGCTGTATAGCACCTGACACTTGAAAGACCTCCACTATGTGCTTGTGGATGACTGAGAATGAATGGGCCGTTGTGACTCCTATGCAAAGGAATTTGAGGGGATTGTCTGTTATACAAACATAAAATTAGCCAAACCGTTTCCCTCTGCTGAAGCAATCCCAAGAGAAGAGCTGGGATCTCTCACTGTCTCTGTCAGATGAGAGCGGCCTCCAGGGTGGCCCTGTATTTTTGCTTAAATGCTGGCCACTTTGTTACCAGTTTAACAGTGCATGTTGCAAATTAGGTCAGTATGATAAATAACCAGGTCAGTTCAAGAATAACAATTATATCTTAATGGTTATAAGGGGAAACTCACACTACAAGAGTGGGAGGTCCGACTTCCTATCTGTCCCGAGGGAGCTGTGCAGAGAGAAGGTGCATCTGGGTCCTGCTAGTTTTTCTTCCTGGGTTCCAGGTAGCCACACCTTAACTAGATGTGATTGGTTGACAGAGTTTCCCCATCATCTCCCCCTTTTGTTTACACAAGGTCGATCCAAACCCAATACAACTATATACAATAGGAACAGATACCAAATATAAAATTACAAACAATAAACAATATTAAGCAAGGAACACATAACAAAAGTTTTACTAAACATTCTATTTCAAGGAGTCTAAATATTGCATTGAAATTAAGCTTGGCTAAATCATGAGGAAGGTAACTACAATTATCTAATCTTTAACTCCATTGAAGATTTGAGAAGGGAAACGATATTACTTGAGTGAACAGGAAGTGCAATCGAGAAACTTCCAAAATGTACAACAAATAACAGAGACAACTGGCTACGTGGGCAATCACCCAAAGTCTCATTTGCAATGTTGAAGCAACTAACTTTGGCTAAGGCCTAGCATAACTGACATACCATTTTCAAAGGCAAGAAACTTTTCAAAACTATCTTACCCTGTCTTAGCAGGATATGACAGTCCTGTTTTATCCATTTATGGATACTCTGTATCTCTGTCAGTGGTTGAGGTATGGGCATTTCTTTGCCCAAAGGCCAGTTTGACAAGAAGAAAGGCTCCAGGTGGAGTGTCTTTGGTGCTCAAAATTCTCTCGGGAATAGATTGGTGTTGCCAGGAGCGACTGTGTCTCACTACCACGGAACTCTAAGTTAGATTAAATGCCATTTTCTACAGCTCTTTGAAGAGGTTGAAGATTATCTATCTATACTGAATACAATCTCTATGTATCTAAAGACTAACCTGATTAGTCTAATTATAAATATGACAAGCATAGATGACTATTGACAGAGTTTCTCCATCAAGTGCATCTACTAAAATTTAAATAATTTTAAATTCAGATTGTAAATAGTTGGAGAGAACTCAATTCTATAGAATGACTAGCACAACAGATACATGGCAGTTTGAACATAATTTTTAAACATTTTTATTACCTTTTGAGATTATAGCATAATTATATCATATCTCCTCTCCTTTTCCCGCCTTCTAATTATCACATGCACTCACCGTCACTTGCTTCCAGATTCGTTGCCTTTTTCCCTTTTCATTTGTGTTTAATGTTCTTCTGATTTCCTTTGTGTTTAATTGGAATATATATTTATATATATGCTACTATATACATATGTACATTGCATATTCTTTTTATATAAAGTTATAGTCAAGTTGTGATTCTGTGGTACTAATATGTTATACAATATCAAATCCATTTGTGAAACATTTTAATGACCTTTGTGCTACTCTTCTCCTTGTTCACTCTTCCCAAGAGAAAAATACCCACGTTCCACCATTCGTATCTTTTGCACGTTTTGGAATTGGTTGGTTGTTTTTACTCAACGTAGCCTCGTGTTGTTGAGGTTCTAAACACAGCACTATCTTGTAAGTTACAGAAACGTGGAGGAGAAGAGCAAGGAAAGAATGAACTGAGAATTAACTGCTCGGATGACATGATGTGGACCTGTGAGCACATGCATAAAATCTAGTTGGGGCTTTGTCTTCAGGAAGGTTAGAGTCTGCTTCAAGCCATGTCAGGTCAAGTGCTTTGAAGCTGTAGAACTTTACATATGTAGCGTTGCTCTCCAGCTGCTTTCCTGTTGTAGGGCACAGGCACTGGGTTGGAGGGAGACCTTTCCCGTCCTCTGTCCCCTGAGTCATGTTGCCTAGCAAGTCTTTTCTTCTCGAGGGCTCTTCCCTCCCACCCCACCCCCCAGTCCCCTGCTGTGCTGCGTTCATCCTCTACAATAAGAGGAATAAGAGGAGAAGGTGAAAATCAGCCTGCAGGTTTAAATTAATTGCACTCCTTGGTGAAGCTGCCTTAGCCAGAGCTTTAAGGACACTCTAAACGTGATAGGGAAGAGCGAGCCACCAGGCAGAAGAAAGTGTGAGCACATTCCACTGAAGGTGAACAGTGAGCACATGCATATGCAGATACTCGAATAATCAGATAGCATTCTCTGTACGGTCGTTTCTGTTGTAAAATACACCAGTTTCTGATCCTGAGCATTCATTTAAGCTTATTTTGGCTTCCAGATACTAGATACGCTTGCTCTTAAAGCTGTGCATCTCACTAGTTAAGATGTGGGGTACCGGAAAGCCTGCGTATTGCTGGGTTCACTGCAGATTCTTGAGTTTATTTTGTCTTCGTGTGGAAAAGTGGCACCTCTGCTTAGTCACTCTGACTTTGGGAGCTTTGTCTGTATCCATTGGGAAGCTTTCCCACCCCGTATCTGTATCCATGGGGAAGCTTCCCCTCATCCTGTGTCTGTATCCATGGGGAAGCTTTCCCACCCCGTGTCTGTAATTTCACACTTATGCACACAGGTCTGAACTGAAATCAGTTCAGTGTGCCCCATGCATCTCCTGACACACTGACAAGCTCGCGGGAAATATCTGCTGTCAGAATGGAGATTTTATGTAAATGCTGATGCAGATGTACCAAAGAAGCTTCATATTTTATTGTTTTTACCCCTGTGTCATGTGACACATTTTGCTTTCACTGTGTCTCTTATACCCAGCTGAAAATGACATTTCTAAAAAAATCTTGTCAAGCGCTAAATTGAGGCCTTGCTTAAAACTAGTGTCCGTGAGTAGTCACTAATTGGTGAGAATAATAATTTACTAATGAATGCAAGATTGTGTTGGTTTTGTCTGTAATAGAATTCCTGTGCATCTTGAAAGATAGAGAATTATTCACATTGCTTTGTAGGGACTACAAAGTCAAGATAATCAAATTTGTTTTACAAGGTCATTTAGTGTTATTGACTTTTGAAATATGTCTTGCCTTCCTAATGTCAGACTTTAGATGCTGTTTTTCTAAAATCTTTAACAAAGAGCTATTGTTCCCATGTCTCCTTTCCTCGTCATTTCATTCTCAGAGAACAACCCTTCAGTTGGTTCTACTACACTAAGTGCCTGAATTCCACTGCCCTTTATAATGCTGTCCAGTGAAGAGTAAATCAGAAGTTATACATTGTATATCTATATAGATATAGATAGATAGATACTGTTGAGGAACATGTCTTCGGAACAATGAATATCTGCAATCAGAAGGATGGTTGGCTCTGCACACCACTGTAACTTAATGTCTGGCTCCTGTTCTTTTTCTTGCTCACCTGTGCCTTATACACTACAGGACACTAACACATGTACCGGTTTGAGTACTAACTCTGACGCTACATTTTGAATCCTTACAGAGAGATAAACCTATTCTCCAAGCTCTATTTAACTTTTGCACGAAATGCCAATGCCTTCAAATCCTGAAAAGTTAAGGACAGTTAGGTGCTCTGCTGGCCATCTTGACTCCCACCTCTCTGTGGCACCACCATCAGTAAACCTCCCTGGTCTTCCTTTCAGAGCATTTTCAGATTCTGACCCTGTTTTTGCTCTCACTCCCAGACAGTTGTTGTCCCATTCTCCAAATGAAAGAATCGAATGGCCTCTGTGGTCCTTAAAGGAAAAAATGGGTCAGATGGTGGTGGCGCGTGCCTTTAATCCCAGCACTCAGGAGGCAGAGGCAGGCGGATCTCTATGAGTTTGAGGCCAGCCTGGTCTACAAGAGCTGGTTCCAGGACAGCTAGGGCTGTTATCAGATATCAGATATTCCCTTCTTCCTCTCCTCCGCATTCTCTGCTTCAGCTGCCCTGGCCTTCAGCCCACTCCAGTTTTGCATACCCACCCTGGAGAGCCAGGTCCCTATTAGTAGGAAGCCTTTCTATTTGGTTCCCTTCTGTGTCCTCAGTCCAAAGAAGTCTGCCTGACTCTCCATGCACTTATATAGCGGGGTAGCAGTTTATGTAAGACATATGCTAATAAGAAAATGATGTTCTTTGTAGAAAGCATGAGGTACTGTGGTTATGGAATGGTAGGTGGGTGGGTGGGTGAGAGGGTGGTTGGGTGGGTGGATGGATGGATGGATGGATGGATGGATGGATGGATGGATGGAGAGAGAGAGAGAGGGATGTGGGGATGTGGGGTAGACAACTGTACAGTTCTTCCAGCCACTCCTTTTTAGTACACTCTGGTTTGGAGATAGAAAGCTCTCTCTCTCTCTCTCTCTCTCTCTCTCTCTCTCTCTCTCTCTCTCTCTCTCTCGCTCTCTCTCTCTCTCTCTGTGTGTGTGTGTGTGTGTGTTTGCTTTTCTAATCTGATCGTACTCTTAGGCATGGAACATCCTGTAACAAGTAGTGTAAGTCATTTAGATTTCCTCCGTCACAGTAGAAACAGACAGTGCTGACAAGATAGTACTGACGGAGGCATCAGCTGATCTTAAACTAAATTAAACCTGCTCAATATTAATCAATTAAAAGAAATCAGTCAGTCTGGAAACATAAGTTGTGTGCTGTTCCTGAATGATGTGCACAAGAACAAAGGTTGTATTTTGTCCTTTCAGACAACTCCGCCCTGCTGGGAATTCCATAAAGATTTCCAGCATATTTGGCTGGTTCAGTGATTTGTTTAAGACTGGCCTGCCTGCCAGGCAGTCGTGGCGCACGCCTTTAATCCCAGTACTTGGGGGGCAGAAGCAGGCGGATCTCTGTGAGTTCAAGGCCGGCCTGTCTACAAGAGCTAGTTCCAGGACAGGCTCCAAAGCCACAGAGAAACCCTGTCTTGAAAAACTAACTAAATAAATAGATAGATAAATAAATAAATAAATAAATAAATAATAAAAAAGACTGGCCTGCCTTCACTCCCCACCCAGAAGGCCTTCAGGTACACCACTCAGTAGGCTCCTTGTTTGACAAACACTTTTCAAAACCAGCATGTTCATTTCCTTTGTGGTAGTGTTTGTAGCCATGAATGACAGTGTTGACACTTAACTCCCCATCTCTCTTGACCTTGAGGAAAAGGGCGACCTGGTAGGAATGACGTCTTTTCCATTGTGCTCCTTTCTGGATTCCTAGCATGAGCGCCATCTGTGGAGAGTAGTGTGGAGCTGACGAATAAAGAAATGTTCAGGATTTTTCTGCTAAGTTTTTCTTACTGCGACTCAGGCTCCAGTGTATGCTTCTGTTAGTGTTGTGTTGATGTACATCACATCACTACCTGAGTTACTATGGGGGCATAATTCGCAACAACATGGAATCATTTCCACTGTCCATATCGAGAACGTTTCATGTCCCCAAGAAGTTCTGTGCAGTCGATCCACACCCGTGCTCTGCAGGGACTGGACATGTCTCTCCACTTGGTCACTGTAATACCCAATTCTTCAGACTCATTTGGCATTGTTTTTTTATGGTTGAAGTAAAGCAGTTGCTTAAGCATTTCATAGCAATTTAAAAATAAATCTGGATATGTTTAACAATAGACAATTTGCACAAATAAACCCAAATGACAATATAATTTCAAAAGCATTTGCCTTTGTAAACCATACTTGATATATTATATAGTTATTTAATAACAATGTTAAACGAAGAAAACATAAAACACTTTTATTTTATCAATACTTATATGAGGTAGTAGCTATTTATATAAGAAAGACAAATGCTGATAAGAAAAAGAGCTTTTAAAAGAAAACGTGAGGAGCCTGGCAGTGGTGGCGCACACCTTTAATCGCAGCATTCGGGAGGCAGAGACAGACGGATCTCTGTGAGTTCAAGACTAGCCTATTCCACAAGAGCTAGTTCCAGAACAGGCTCCAAAGTTACAGAGAAACCTGTCTCGAAAAACAAAAAGCAAAAGCATGAAGTATTGTGGTTAAGATAAAACAGCACTAGCATAAACAGATGAACATGAAGAAATCTAGGCTCTTGTGTATTTCAGACCTTAGCATAGTGTAAAGGAGTAATTTCAAATTACTGGAGAATGATTGTTAGGTTAGTGAATAACACACACCTACCATTATTGTCTGTCTTCTTTGAACAAACAAGTCAAGGACTATGCAACATTAGAAATTTAGTACAGATCTGTACATTTAAATTTATATACATACACACACTCATGCTTAACTACAATAATATATTTTGAGAAATGGCTAGGCAATTTGTGTGTGTGTGTGTGTGTGTGTGTGTGTGACCATCATGGAATGTTCTTACATAGACCTAGATAGTATCACCTTCTATGCCTGGACTATATGTTGTTATCGCTGTTAGGCTGCATATGTGTTACAACATGTTGTCATATTGAGCATTGTAGGTGATTATAACACAGTATTTGTATGTCTGAGTATATAACACAAAAAAGTATAGCAGAAATGTAATATAAAAGGTAATAAATGACATACCCCTATGTAGAACACTTACTATAAATGAAGTTTTTCCGACTAGAATTTGTCCTCTGTGTCAGTGAGTGAATGCAGTGTGAACACTGATGACATGGTAGCCCTCTGCTGTGAGCTTCTCAGTCCTCTACACTTAGGCTGCACTAATTTACAGAAACCAGTTTATTATAGCTTTTATAATTTAGATTTTCATTTTAAAAACATTTTTTTAGACTTATAATACTTAACTTAAGGCACAATACATATCCTTATATAAAAGATTCTTTCCTTGTTATTTTGTTTATAATAAAAAAGCCCATGTATCCTGGGCTGGCATTGATATCAGTAGCTTAAAATAGCTTAAACTACTGATCATCTTGCCTACATTTCCCAACTGCTAAGGTTACAGGATGTACCCCCATGCCCAGGTTATGCCTTGATGAGGGTTGAGTCTGAGGTCTTGTGCAGTCCAGACAAGTACTGTGCCAACTGAACTCTATTCTCAGTTACCTAGAAGTTTTGTCTATTTTGTCTATTTAAAACATTTGTGTGGGGGTAGCCATGTGCTACCCACCTTTAATCCCAGTCTCAGGTGGCAGAGGCAGGTGGATATCTGTGAGTTCTAGGCCAGTCTGGTCTACAGAGTGAGTTGCAGGACAGCCAGTGCTATATACAGAGGAACTATCTCAACAAACAAACATGTAGAGATTTGTGTTTAGGGACAGAGAGAGAAGGAGAGGGAGAGAGGGAGAGGGGGAGAGGGAGGGAGAGAGAGAGAGAGAGAGAGAAAGAGGGAGGGAGAGAGGGAGAGAGGGAGAGAGGGAGAGAGAGAGAGGGAGGGAAAGAGAGAGAGAGAGAGAGAGAGAGAGAGAGAGAGAGAGAGAGAGAGAGAGAGAGAGAGAGAGAGAGAGAGAGAGAGAGAGGAGCACCCTTAGGAAGTCCTGCAACACTCCTCAATTCACAATGTTTTTCTTTTTTGAGACATAGTTTCTCTCTGGTCTGGGGCTCACCAGGTAGGCTTGACTGACCAGCCAGCTAATCCCAGGAATCCGCTTGTCCCTGCCTCTCTAATGAAGGGTTTGCAATTTTTGCCACCACACCCAGCTTTTCTTAAATGGGTTCTAGGATTCATCCCCTCAGCCCTAAAAGTCATTTCTTCTTGTTTTGTTGCTTTTCAAGTGTTCCTGTTACAAATTAAGATGTGATCATTGAGAGAGCTGCACAGGGTCAGGGCCATCAGCATCAGCATGAAGCCCTGGCTTCAGCACCACATCCTGTCCCTGCAGAGGTCTTCAGAGGCCATAATGCTCAAGGAGCTGGAACTTCCTGTGATCACAATGCCTGGAATATTTCTTTCTTAATTAGGGTTTCTGTTGCTGTGTTGAAATACCATGATCAAAAACAACTTGGGAGGAAAAATTTTATTTTAATTTATTTCATTTACACTTCTAGGTAACAGTTAACCAATGAGGAAAGTCAGGGAGGAACTCAGCCAGGGCAGGAACTGATACAGAGATCATGGAGGAGTACTAATTTCTGGCTTGCTCCTCAAGCCTTGTTCAGCTTGCTTTCTTTGTTTTTTTTTTCTTTTTCTCTTTTTAAAAATATTTTGTCCATTTTACATACCAACCACAGTTGCCCCTCCCACCCTTCCTCCTGCTCCTCCCTCTCCTCCACCCAATCCCATCCCACTTCCCAGAAAGAGTAAGGCCTCCCATGGGGAGTCAACAAAAGCCTAGCACATCAAAGCAAGTTAAAGCAGGACCAAGCCCCTCCCCTCTGCATCAAGGCTGAGCAAGGCATTTTACCATAGGGAAAAGGCTCCAAAAAACCAATTTATGCACCAGGGATAGATCCTGTTCCCACTGCTAGGGGGCTCCACAAACAGATCAAGCCACACAACTGTCACCCACAGCGGGCTAGTTTGGTCCCATATGGGCTCCCCAGCTGTGGGTCAAGTCCATGAGCTCCCAGGAGTTTAGGTCAGCTGTCTCTGTGGGTTTCTCAGTCATGATCTTGACCCCTACCCCATACCCCTTGCTCTCTTTGACTGGACTCTCAGAGCTCAGTTCTTGGCTGTGGATCTCTACATCTGCTTCCGTCAGTTACTGGTTCTATGATGACAATTAGGGCAGTCACCAATCTTATTAACAGAGCAGGCCAATTCAGTCACCCTCCACTATTGCCAGGAGACTAAACTGTGGTCATTCTTATGGATTCCTGGAAATTTCCCTAGCAAAAGGGTTCTCTCTAATCCCATCATGACTCCCTCTATCAATATATCTCGTTCATTTCTCTCCCTCTGTCCATTTCATTCCCTCATGTTCTCACCCCATTCCCTCCCTTCTACCATCCCTCCTCCCCCCAGTTTACCCAGGAGATCTCATCTATTATCCCTTCCTAGGACCATCCACACATCTCTCTTAGGGTCCTCCTCGTTAGCTAGCTTCTCTGGAGCTGTGGGTTGTAGTCTGGTCACTTTTTGCTTTATGTCTAATATCCACTTATGAGTGAGTACATATGTTTGTCTTTCTGAGTCTGGGTTACCTCACTCAGGATAATTTTTTCTAGTTCCATCCATTTACCCACAAATTTCATGATGCCATAGTTTTTCACGGCTGAATAATGCTCCATTGTGTAAATGTACCACATTTTCTTTATTCATTCTTTGGTTGAGAGGCATCTAGGTTATTTCCAGGTTCTGGCTATTATGAATAATGCTGCCATGAACATAGTTGAGCAAGTGTTCTTGTGGTATGATTGAGCATCTTTTGGGTGATGCCCAAGAATGGTATTGCTGGGTCTTGAGGTAGATTGATTCCCAATTTTCTGAGAAACTGCCATCTAGATTTCCTAAGTGGATGTAGAAGTTTGCACTCCGTCAGCAGTGGAGGAGTGTTCTCCGTATTCTACATCCTCTCCATCATCTGTCCTCAGCGATTTTGATCTTAGCCATTTTGACAGGTATCATATGGTATCTAGAGTTTTTTTGATTTGTATTTCCCTGAGTACTAAGTATGTTGAACAATTCCTTAAATATCTCTTGGCCATTTGAGATTCTTCTGTTGAGAATTCTCTGTTAAGATCTGTCCTCTGTAACCCATTTTTAAAATTGGATTATTTTCTATTTTGATGTCTAGTTTCTTGAGTTCTTTATATATTTTGGAGATCAGACCTCTGTCAGATGTGGGCTTGGTGATGGTGTTTTCCCATTCTGTAGGCTACCATTTTGTCTTATAGCACCATCCCAGACTTCACTCTTTACTCTAGAGCTATAGTTCTTCAAACTGAAGACCCAGATATTAATCCACATATCAATGAACACATGAATTTTGACAAAGAAGCCAAAATTGTACAATAGATAAAAAGCATCTTAAATAAATGGTCCTAGCATAACTGGATGTCAACATGTAGAAGAATGCAAATAGATCCATATCTTTTTCGATGCACAAAACTCAAGTCCATGTGGATCAGACCTCAATATAAATCCAGTTACACTGAACCTGACAGAACAGAAAGTGGAAAGTAGCCTTGAACACATTGGCACAGGAGACCACTTCCTAAATATAACCCCAGCAGCACAGACACTGAGAGCAACAATCCATAAATGGGGCCTCTGCAACAGAAAAGCCTCTGTAAGGCAAAGGACACAGCCTGCTTCCTTAAATCCCAGGACCACCTTTATAGAGGTGGCACTTGCTTGAGCCTTCCACATCAGTACACCATGGGCTTTCCCACAGGCCAGCCAGTCTTCTGGTGTCATTTTCCCAAGTGAGTCTCCGTCTTCTCAAATGAGTCTAGCTTATGTCAAGTTTATATAAAACTAGCCAGTGCAATTTCCTAAAGATCTGCATGGATGGATGTGGCGGAGCAAATGAATGTAGACAGATTATATAGATATATACAGCTTTAATAAGGAAATAGACTTACAGGACCACAGGTTCCCGCGGCGGAGCAAAAGACAAAAAAGGGCTGCTGGGCTCACGCCCGGCAGATTTATCCGTAAACATTAGCCCGAGGCGAACACGCCCCCAATGGGTGGGGCTATGTCCCTACATCTCCCCCTTTTGTCTAAATAAGATAGAACCAAACCAAATACAACTATATACAATAATAACAAATAATAAATATAACAAACAATATTGAGAACAAAACTTTTGCTAAACATTTTATCTTAAGGAGTCTAAATAACATAGAGAGTAACTATAATTATATAATCTTTAACTCCGTCAAAGATCTGAGAAGGGAATAAAGATTACTTAACAATCGAGAGATATCCAAAATGTGCAACAATTGACAGAGACAACTGACTACCTGGGCAATCACCCAAAGTCTCGTTTGTAATGTTGAGTCAACCAACTTTGGCTAAGGCCTAACATAACTGGCATACCATTATTAAAGGCAAGGAACTTTCTTAGGACTATCCTACCCTGTCTTGGCAAGATAAGACAATCCTGTTTTATCCACTTAGGGATATTTTGTATCTTTGTCAGAAGTTGAGGTATGGGCTTTTCTTAACCCAAAGGCCAGTTCTGCCAAGAAGACAAACTCCCAGTGGAGTGTCTTTGGTGCTCAACGTTCTCTCGGGAGTAGAGTGGTGTTGCCAGGAGTAATTGTGTCTCTTTGGCATAGAAATTTTAGGTTAGATTAAAGGCCATTTTTTACAGCTCTTCGAAGAGGCTGAAGATCATACTATCTATACTAAATATAATCTCTATGTAACTAAAAGACCTGATAAACTTAAAAATAAATATGACAAACATATAATTCTCAATACCTATCTAACTTTGAAGACTAAAAGAATAAACAACTGTGCAATATATGAAGACAATGATCTTCAACTGTAAACAATGTCATAGTATCAGAGGTAGAAATGTACAATGTAATATGGTAGAAGTATCAATACAATATAGACAAAGTTATAAGCATACTCATACAAAAATAGAGGTAGGAACACTCACATTTAATATTTAACATATCAGTATACAAGAAACAGTACCAGTACAATTTTCTATAAACAGTAATTCACAAATACCAATCATCCCAAAAAACCAGTTAATCCCCCTTCTTATTCCTCGAGTTGTGTTAAACAAAGATCTGTTCTCTGCCTGGAGAACTTCAAACTGATTTTTGAGAAGATTGTTGTCATTCTCAATTGTTTTTAAGCGTTTTTTAGTTTGTCGAGTTGTGTTAAACAAAGATCTGTTCTCTGTCTGGAGAACTTCAAACTGATTTTTGAGAAGATTGTTGTCATTTTTAATTATTTTTAAGCGTTTAACCTCGTCTCGTAAAGACTTTATCATATTTTTATTATCAAACCATACAGTACCAAGGAAAACTACGAATCCCAGAAAGATCCATATCTGTGGGCTGACAGACACTTTTTGTAAAATCTCCCACATGGTACAACTTAAAAGGCTGTTAAAGTCTTGAATGGTAATGTTTTTAGACATTTTTCTTATTTATAAAAGAAAATTATGTACCTGTAATGAAGTTTTCCTGCCAGTGGTGGCTAAAGAAATGCACCTGAGTCCACGTGGTCTAAGCCAGAGCCGGTCTGAAACAATTAACTCAAAACAAAAATTATTGTACTGCCTGTTAAGGAAAGGGGTTGGTGGCTTTTATTTCAAAACCGCGGGTGCTTCACTTAAATCAGGCAGTGAAGGTTTGGAAGAAACAGGGAGCTATTAACTGCTCTGTGGGGGTTGCTGCTCTGCGACCGTAGTGGCCTGGAGTGGGGGAAGGGAAAGCGAGCAGGGAGCACGCTGTAAATCGCCTTCCTGAGCTCAGGCAACTAGCCGGGAAAGGTGGAGCTTGCGCCCCCCCTGTGCCGGGTCGGGGGCAAAATAGCCCCACGTTGGGCGCCAAATGTGGCGGAGCAAATGAATGTAGACAGATTATATAGATATATACAGCTTTAATAAGGAAATAGACTTACAGGACCACAGGTTCCCGCGGCGGAGCAAAAGACAAAAAAGGGCTGCTGGGCTCACGCCCGGCAGATTTATCCGTAAACATTAGCCCGAGGCGAACACGCCCCCAATGGGTGGGGCTATGTCCCTACAGATGGACACACAAGCAAGGCTGTGAAGAGGGGCATAAAGGAGGGAGGACTTTAACCGTTGAAAGCATGCTGTAGTAAATATATGAACTAATAACACAGTTATTACTGTTACTATCACTGCCATTTTTCAGAATCTATACTTTATGTAATATATGTGCAGTGTTTTATGAACTGTCTTCACAGTTGGTTTGTGTGCACAATGTCCTCATAAGTATACAAGTGACAGATATACTGACATTACATTACAGCATTGTCAGATAATAGGAATTTCACCCTCTATTATAAGTTGACAAGACCACCACTGTTAACATGTTACACAACCCATTCTTGACCAAATCATTATTATTCATATGGAACTCTGTATGTGTATGGGGCAACTTGACTTACCCTAAAAACCATCTCTAGACTGAATAAGAACCAGTGTTCCCCAATTAAAATCATGACCAAGTAAGATAAGTGAAATCTGTGAAGCAGTGGTTGGGCAAAGCAGTGCGGCTTCTGCTGAAATACAAGACATGAGCCCCACATGCCATGAAGCCTTACAGAGTACATCTAACAAATGAAATTGTCCAGTGGGCCCACTGAAGCATCACGTGTAATGGACAGCTACCTCAGAGTTCAGCAGATACACAGTGGTCCTTTGTCCTCTGGAGTGCTACACAGTTTTAAAACAATTGTTTGTACATTTTCTTCATTGAAGGACTACTCACTTGGTGTTATCAAATGCCAAACATGTTTGGAGTATTTCCTACATATCCTATTTAAAAAGCTAGAAACACACACATGAGAGAGAGAGAGGAGACAGAGAGGAGGGGGAATGACATATCAAAGCTAACAATTGTTATATTATCAGGAGTGAAAAAAAAGAGGAAGTAGTTGAAATTACTAGAGTGAATTCCATGTCCATTGTTTAGCGTGGTATAATTTTTAATTTAAAAGTCTCATAATTGATTGTACATTGAAAGTACACACCATTGAACCCAGGTTGGCTTTGAACATGCCTGAGTACCTTGTAGCGCAAGATCGGAGACTCAGCATTACTGCATTTGGTCTAAGATACTCCCGTAGAATAATCAGCAAACTTCTCTTGTCCAGTGCTGATATTTATTGGTCTGTAAAGCTGCATATGGTTCTGAAAGTGTAATTTGTACTTACTTTTTCAATTCAGTCTTTAATAATTAGTAAATAAAATAGATTATGAAAGAATTCCCCCTAAAACAACAATTCCATTGTTGTCAGTATTAGGTTCTTCCTGTTTTACTGTTTTTAAACTACTTGATCTGAAGAGCATGGTCCTTCCATGCCTAACTACAGTCAAATCAAACAGTGTCTCTTGAAAAAGCTGAATGTTCTTGAGTGTGGTGGTACATGGCCATGAACCCAGGACTTGGGAGGCGGGGGAGGGGGGGGCGGGAGGGAGGATTGCCACAAGCTTGCTATGTAGTAAGGCTGTCTATTATAAACAAGTTATTTTCTTCAACAGACTTGTGATATATACACTTGATACAAAGATTGCTTACTGTTTTTCTCTTTCATTTCAGAACGCTTTACCGTGTACAGTTCTAAAAGCCTCAGACAAGCATGGAATAAGTAAGTCTGTATACAGATGGTGCACATTACCTCTCTCTCTCTAGCTTACTGAGTGAGTTTGTCCCAGCATGGATTCACTCACTGATGTTGGACCCATCCATTCATTTAACACAAATTAACCCTTACTGTGTACTGTCCACCATGTTCACACAGAGCCAACAGGCAGTGTGGGTTCAGGTTCTTAGAGCAATGTGGTATTGTATGAGAACTGTAAATTCTAGAATCTACTCTGGTACATCTTGTAACTAAATTCGGGGAGGCATTTAGTATCGGCAGAGTAACACTTACAAAATACACTATAATAATGGGCTTTCTTGCATGGGTGACTATTACTGAGGTAGACAAAAGTGGATGTTTCTTTCTTTTGTCTTTTTCCCAGTTAACCTAATTTCCCCCTCTGAAGCACACTGGGGGACAGGTAAATTTATCCCTTGATACCTTTTTTCATTTCTCTTATTTAATCTGATCTTATTGTATGAAGGTCAGTGTGATGATTCAAAGGTTGCCACACTGGCCAAACAACTTTAATTGAATCCCCAGAACCCACATAAAGGTGGAAGGAGGGGACTGACTCCATAAAGTTGTCCCCTGGCCTCCACACACATGTGGTGGCCCACACATACCTACGCACATCAAAATAACAAGTCAGTGAAATGTTTTGTTGGTCTGAGAAGTTGACAAGGAAAACTTGGGGTTTGCAAGTCATCCAGGAGTCTTTGTTGCATTCCAGCCTGGTCCTAGAACACTAGAAGTTGGAACAGGCTGAGTCTGAGTCGTCCCCTGTAGCTTTAAATTACTCTTTAAACGCCACACTGCCGAAACTGTAGCTCCTGTGATGAAGTAAGCCGTCATCCATTCTAACATGTCTGTAGGGAATCTGATAGAACAGTCTTTGTACTGTTGTGACATTTTAATTTGGGGCACTGTCGATTATGACAATAAGAATTAAAAAAAATTTATTCAAGAATGCTTTTAATCAATGCTGTCAGCAGACTTGGTGGGCACCTAATAGTGACAAAGCCTTGGGATGAATATATTATAACTTGAAGGATTTAATCATTTTTTAAATTAATTATTTAGAAAAGTATGACCATTCTCTTAAAAAAGTAATGCATGTAGCTCTTTTAATTATTAGGATATGTTTATTGTACAAAGCAATGAATTTCATGATACTTTTTAAAAATGTGTCAGTCCATTATTATGTACCTATATTTTCATTATTCATGTATATAGAAAGCTCCTTTGTGTTTGCATACCCCATTTCCTTTATCTCTTCACAGATTGGTGGACACCAAGGACTTAAGTTGGCTGTTAGGACCTGAGTTGTAAAGCACATGATATATTTTAGTGAAAATGTGAAATCCTATCGCATTGTACAATGCATATATGCTAATATCTATTTTTAAGTTGTAGAATATTTTTTAACTGTTCAGGGAAGAGGTTTTAATTTTATTTTGTTAATTTAATTCAATCACATGGTATAAAACTGAAAAATACTGAAAGTCTGCAGTTAAAAGGAATGCTCCTCTCTCTACCTTTCCTCGGTCATGAGAATCATTGATATCAGTTTTTCTTTTTTGTTTTATTGAGCTATATGTTTTTCTCCCCTCCCCTCCCTTCCTCTCCCATCCCCTTCTACTCTCTTCTATGGTCCCCATACTCTCAGTTTACTCAGGAAATCTTCTCTTTTCTACCTCCCATGTAGATTAGATTCATGTGTGTCTCTATTAGGGTCTTTATTGTTGTCCATATTTTTTAATTTGGAGCATAATTACTAAATTGAAGTAATTGATGTACTATAGTAATGGATTCAGAATAATTTCCAAGAATTCAGATTATTTGGTTAATATATGATGGATACATTGCTATTCAAAATCATGGTATAAAATTAAGTAACAATATTAACAAAATTAAGTTTCAAAACTAAGTAACAGTGCCTTTAAAGGTAGGCATTATCCAAGCCATGGAAACTATGGGGGTGCTAACCAGCCAATGTGAACAGAGATTTCTTGAGAAAGAGATCCTTGAGTCTAAATAGCTCTCACAAGTAATACAGCTCACGTGTGAACCACATCTGCCCTAGATCACACCCGTAGAAAATGACCACATCTGCCCTAGGTTATACCAGTGAAAAATGACCACATCTGCCCTAGGTCACACCAGTGAAAAATGACCACATCTGCCCTAGATTACACCAGTGAAAAGCAACCACATCTGCCCTAGGTTACTCCAGTAGAAAACTACCACATCTGCCCTAGATCACACCAGTGAAAAACAACCACATCTGCCCTAGGTTACACCAGTGAAAAGCGACCACATCTACCCTAGATCACACCAGTAGAAAACTACCACATCTGCCCTAGATCACACCAGTGAAAAGCAACCACATCTGCCCTAGGTTACACCAGTGAAAAGCGACCACATCTGCCCTAGATCACACCAGTAGAAAACTACCACATCTGCCCTAGGTTACACCAGTGAAAAACAACCACATCTGCCCTAGGTTACACCAGTGAAAAGTGACCACATCTGCCCTAAGTTATACCAGTGAAAAATGACCACATCTGCCCTAGATTACACCAGTGAAAAACAACCACATCTGCCCTAGGTTACACCAGTGAAAAACAACCACATCTGCCCTAGGTTATACCAGTGAAAAATGACCACATCTGCCCTAGATCACACCAGTGAAAAGCGACCACATCTGCCCTAGGTTATACCAGTGAAAAATGACCACATCTCCTCAAGGTTACACCAGTGAAAAACTCAACTGATTTCACTTATATCAGTAATTATGAGCATAAATTTTTGTTTTGTTTTGTTTTCGAGACAGGATCTTTCTCTGTGTAAAAGCTCTGACTGTCCAGGAACTCACTCTGTAGACCAGGCTGGCCTCAAACTCACAAAGATCCACCTGCCTTTGCCTCTGAGTTCTACCATGTCCAGGTCCATAAGCATAATTTATCTTCAAAAATTTTTTAATATTGTATAATAACAAAGCATTGGTAGAGGAAGATATCAAAAGATGCAGTATATCCAAACCAAAAAGCCTTAACATAATGAAAAGTATTATCAGTCTGAAAATAAAAAATTATAATCACTAAAGATAAAGACACTAAAAGTGTATGATCCAGGAAGTTCTTCCTGCATAAAGGGGATTTGGGGCTAAATAGAGACAAATCTGAATTTCATAAAAATATGTCCTGTTTTTTTAACTGCCTTCGAAATAGTCCGTTTTATTTTCTTGGAATTAAGAAGGCTATTTCTCTTGCAAATCTCTCTATTTATAGTTGTCTGACATTGGCACGTATGTGCAATCCACCAAGAATTTTAGCCACTTTAAAGATCTTTTATTATTTTGGCTGGAGAAAAGGCCTTAGTGTATATTCTGCAGAGAAGGGAAGGGTGAGATTCCAAGAACACGTTTGCTTGCTTTGGAAGTCTTTAACAGCTGAACAGTTTGGGAGGTTTGGAAGCTCAGAAGTGAGAAGTAAAAGGGTAAACCACCAACTCACAGGGGACAGACACAGCTGGAAAATCCAGCTCATGGCTGGTAAAGCGAGGCCCACGCACATCAAACAGGGTCAGGTCAGGCTCATCCCTGCCCTGTTCTGAGGTTGTTCTGGTGAGTTATCCATCTGCTCATTAAGGAAACTGGATTCTCTTAAGAATGTTTGCAGTTGGCAGTTTTAAATGTGCAGTACATACAAAGGCACCGGCGAAGTCACCTTTATTTACCTAGATCAGTAACTGTGGGCATAATTCTTTGGGTTGTTTTGTTTTGTTTTTGAGACAGGGTCTCCCTCTGTGTAACAGCCCTGGCTGTCCTGGAAATAAAAGGGGAACATCCCTGCCATGCTTCCATGAACCCAATTTTGTACTCTTGAACTTTGCTTGAATATTTTATGCAATTCCATGCTTAGCCTCCAGAGTGTATTTTTAAAATGACTTGCTAGCTAGTCATACTGTACGTGCATAAAGCATCAACTAGGAGGCGAAGTAATGCTGGGGGAAGCAGCTTCAGCTGTGTATATTTCTGTTTGGGGACTCTACTGTTCTTGTCATTATCTGATGTGGGTCAGTAAGATTTAGATAAGCACCTCCTCCCGAAAAAGAAAGATTATCTTTCCCACTCTCTTGTGTTTGAACTTGATTTAACATTACCTAATAAAACAATACAGTGTAAAAGTAGTTTAGAGATTTACTTTTCTTGGCCGGCATAGAAATACGATGACGGTAAGAACACTGTCGGTACACTAGGGGGAGCAGTTGAGTCAAGCCAGATCTTTTTTTTTTTTTTTATTCTTTTTTAATTAAAATTTCCAACTGCTCCCCGTTTCCCATTTCCCTCCCCTCCTCCCACACATTGCCCCCTCCCCCCACTCCTCTCCCCCATCCCCACTCCTCCTCCCCCCAGTCCATTCCCCCTCCCTCTCGATACTGAAGAGCAGTCCAAATTCCCTGCCCTAAAGCTGTCCACTTGCCGCATCTTCACTGTTGAGGATTTTTGTTATAATTCTATTTACTTCAAAGTAGCAGTTTTAATTTATCTAGTGCCTGGAGACTTCCTTTCATAATATTTTCAAAGAAATTATTCTCTGCATCATTGATTGACTTTGGGGGTGTGGTGTTTATTGGGGTGACCAGCTCTAAACCAGACCTTTTAGAATCTCATCCTCTCTTAATTCGAGAATGGGCTGGGCTGTGATTGCCAGATGTCTGTCTCTGTGGATTCAGATACATCAATAGAAGGATGTGTAGAGTAGTTCCTTGCCATGTTCATTTCCCTTGAAAATGTCCCCTTCAACACGTGAGCAAGTGGGTTTCTTGTTTGACCTTGGACCCAGAAGGCTCCCCTGCTTGCTAAAAGAAAGCTCAGAGAAGTTTCTGTGTGTATTTGTTCTCGTAATAATGAATCATTAGTTCAGCTCCTCAAAGTGACTGCGTGGGAATTTGTTAGGCAGATCCAGCCAACCCCTTGACACCTAGGATTTTACAGATGGGGAGTCCAGAAAACAAAGGGAGGAGGGCCAAAAAGAAGGATGCTGTGTGGGTCCTGGCAGGTGTCCTAGAACCACATAAAAGGTAGAATTAAGATATACGTAAACACACAGTTGGGGCAGTTTCCATGATGAAGAGAAATACCTAATGGGTTTGCCAATTACTGATGAGTCACAGCAGTATAAAAGAAGGGGAGAGGCGAACGATCAATGGGTTGAGAAACCCCAGCTTGGCGTGTGTGCCCCGGGGAGTGTTGTGGACACCAGCAGTCCAGTTGTCATGCGGACGTAGACATAGCCTGGCTTTGCTTATTCTTGGCACATCTTTGTGGAGAAAGAGCTCTTCCAAATGTCTTTCGGCCCAGGCCTCACGCAGCAGATGGAGGCTGGAGTCCTGGGGCGAAGAAGTGTGAGCAGCTCCCTGCACAGTCCGCCAGCTCATGCTTCCTTTCCGCCATGACCGGGGTGTCTTGTGGTGGAGGAAGGGGGAGGGAGGTTGGACTCATAACAGCTGAGCACAAGGGTTGGCAACTCTGCTGCCCACCCACTCACTTCCTGTGAGTGAAACTCCTTACCTGTTCACAAGTCCTCACCGCCCTAAGGGACTTACCCTTTATTTTGCATTGTAGCCAGATTTCTTGTCTGTCTGTCTGTCCCCCCCCTTTTTTTTTTCAAAAATCCATTGATATTAACTGCTCCTACGGTGGCCAAGAGCAGGTCCCATGCTGTTTGCTTTCTGCCAGGTGGCAGGTTTTGTTCTTCTGACGGGCAGGAAATAGCCATCTTCTCTCTTGCTAATTGGCAGTAGGTGCCAGGCTTGGGAGTTGGCAACAGTCATCGTTTTCTCATCCTTTGGATTATGTGTTGGCCTCTTCATCCACAAGTCCACAGGCCTCTGGTGAGGTTAATGCCGCCTGTCTGCTGGGCAGCTCGTTAAGTGGGAAACGCAGCAGCAGTTTCTGAAGCAGCCCCGAGCTCCCAGGGGCAGGAGGATTGCCAGGAGAGGCCTTTCTTGAACTGTGCGCTGAGGAGACGGCAGCAGGGTGGTTCTGCTTCCGCCAGTGCGAGGTGGGCATTCGTGCCACAGTTACACGGGAGCATGGATGTATAAGTGTTATCTCACACATCTGTGGGGAAGAGTTCTGAGTGGATCCAGCTTGTTCCTTTGCTTGGAGTTGCAGAAGGCAAAATCACATATGAACCAGTTTGGGCTCGCTCGTAGAAGGCCTTGTGGAGAATTTCCTTTCAGGCTCATCCAGGATGTCAGCAGCTAAGTTTCTTGTGGGGCGAAAGCTAAGGCCTCTGGGTCCTTCCTTTTATCAGATGGGAGCGTGGACAGCTCCTTAAGACTTCCCTGCCTGCCTGCCCCATTGCTGCCTCCAGGTCTCACTGACTTTCCCTTCTGCCCCATCTCTTTTGGCTCCAGTGGGAGGAAGTCCTCTGTTTCAAAACGTTTCTGTGATTTGGTTGGAACCGCAGAGGAGGCCCAGGTTTACCTCTCTGGTGTAAGCTGGGTAACTGGTCACAGTGGCGAGGTCTGTCTACCTGGAAGGAGCCTGTTGACAGCCTGGAGGAATTGCTAGTGAAGAGGACATCTTAGGCGTCCATTCTGTTTACAACGAGGGAGAGGATTCCCCATGTAATCACAAGCCCTGGGTGAAGCCAAGGAAACCCAGCCCTAGCCAGCTCAGACATAATCCACTTTGCATGGTTCAGAGGAGATACGTTCAAAATTATGCACGAGGAAGGAATCACTGTCTCTTCTTAGCAGAGAGTTTTAAAAGAGATTATACTCAGGAAGCCTGGTAATAGCTGAAAGTTTGACTTGACATTTCTAAACCCACTGTCGGAATCATTAGAATGTATGGTTTGGGAACTCAACTTCAATTAAATTTGAATTTACTTAATTGATAGGTCAAGCGCCACTGTAGTTAGTGGCTACCATATTGAGCAACACAGCTGCAAATCTATATATGAAATACTCATTTGTTAAATGCATTCCAGGCTTATACAAGCATGAATATTATGTCTAAAAGACATTGCATTTTGTACCTAAATGTCTGGAGAGCTTTCTCCCCCCCCCCCCATCTTTCTCTTGTAAACACTCTGAGAAGACAGCAGCTCTAGAGTCCCCAATAAGTGCAATAAATTCACAGGGGAAATAGTATCAAAGAGAATCAGGAAGATAGCCCTCCCCCACCTCTTCCTACTGCAGGTGCTTTTCTGCTACCCACACCCAGGCTCTGCCTATTACTGGCTTCTCTTCTCCTCCTGTGTCCCCTCCTCCCTCCCTCTCTCCCTCCATCTCTCTCTCCCCCCGCCCCTTCTCTCCCTCCCCTCTTGAAAACTGGTAGGGGTTAGACACACAGCTCTCTCCCCTTTTTCAACTCCCTGAAGAATTCACCTCTCAGCTCTTGTTCTGATTCCCTTGATCTTCCTTCACCATGCTCAGCAACTATGGCAGAAGCCAGCTTCCTGCTCACCACAGAGGAAATACTGTTGAAGAGGGCTCCATTTTCCAAATAAACCCCTGAATCAAGTGCCAGGTCCCTCCCACTGTGCCCTCAGGATACATATGTACGTATGTGAGCTTCGGAATGCCAGGAATTGCCACTTTTATAATGTCACACATAAACAGAAATGCAGCAAATTTCAAAAATTACTTATTTAGATGCTCCTGTAATTTATTCCTTTCTTCAACACGTATTGGCATCCTTTTTTATTGATTAGAAAATGTTTATGAATTTAGTGAATTTTCTGACTCAAAATGATAAAGAACATGGAGAAAGATGATTTTAAACATGAGTGTTGTAGTCACCGGCACCCCAGCACCCCTCTTCTCTAGTTGGCCATGATGGAACATGTCATCCCTCCACTGGGGGCCTTTCTGTGGGAGTCCCACAGGGCTCACCTCCCACGGCTACTCATGCTGGTGCAGGTGTCGAGCGTCGGCGCACATGGTGCTCCTGCTCACCTGAGAGGATACGGTCAACAGCTGCCATTAATACTGCTAACCAAGAGGAAGCAGAAAAGAGGAAGGAAGCTGGGCGGTGGTGGCGCACGCCTTTAATCCCAGCACTCGGGAGGCAGAGGCAGGCGGATCTCTGTGAGTTCGAGACCAGCCTGGTCTACAAGAGCTAGTTCCAGGACAGGCTCCAAAACCACCCTGTCTCAAAAAACCAAAAAAAAAAAAAAAAAAAGAAAGAAAAGAGGAAGGAAGCTGCACATCCAGGTTTTCACACACATGACAAGAAAATGCCTGGAGCCAAGATCATACTTGGTGTCCTCTGTCCTCCATGAGCCTCATGACTTCAGGAAGCTCACTAGCCTCTCTGATCTCTGCTGCTGCAGGTTTGAGTATGAATTGCCCAATACCTTAGCAGCCTTAGTTCCTTGCATCCCTGTACCTTCCATTATGCTTTTCAATACTCCTTGTCTTCCCCTACCAGTCAGTTTAATTTAGTTCCAAATAAAGCATTTTCCTTGAACATGAATCCTACTTTTATACAGGTCCCCAGGCAGCTCGAGGTCCTTGCCCCTTTCCAGGGGCACATGCTGAACTGCCTGCGCACCATTTTGTTCTTCTTGTAAATACTTGTAGGGAAATGAGATTTTATCTCCCCCAACAGTTTCTTCCTAAGAGTGATATGTTAACAAATAGCATTGTACATAATTAATGAAAAACTCGGATTTATCCTAAATCTTGAAACACATCTTTTAGGCAATTAGACTGAAAGAAACACACATCCAGACCATTGTTACCAAGTTCAAATGCCTAGCAGTAGACTTTTTCTATGGTACCCTGAATACACGAAAAGATGGGTGACCTCAGTCAGATGTAGAGGTTTTGGGTGTCTTCACTTGGTCTGTTATTTCAGCCTTGAAAGTGAAAATAACTGTCTTTGTTTCAAATGCAGAGAGTGGCTGACTTATCTCTTGCAACACAAACAATGGCTGGGAGCATGGCTTCGCTGCCTCTGTCATCACTGCAGAGAGGCAAGCAGAGGAATTCCCAAGGCAACTGGCCTTTCTCTTCAGACACCGAGCCAAGTCCATACCCTTAGGCGCCAATCCTGCGCTTGGTTTCTTATATCACCACACTAATGACTTCATTAGTAGATTCCGTGTCTTTACCAACGACAAATGCCTTATACACATATGTTGCTTTCCGGCCCGTTCTTTTTTGCTTTGCTTAAGAGAATCTCTATATAATTTCTCCATTAGGAGGATGTCAAAACAATTTACTTGTGGTATACAACTAATATCTGTGTGTGTGTGTGTGTGTGTGTTTGTGTGTGTGTGATTACTCGTTCTGCAAACAGCATGTGCGTGGAAGAAGTCTAATGGAGAGGATTGATGGCTGATGGCGCCCCCCCTCCCCACATAGCTGCGCTGCTTATCTCTGTGTGTCTGTATATGGAATCTTTGCTAGTCCTCGGCCGCATTTAATCCCTGAAGACTTGATATACAAACATCATGCCAAACAGAGAACTTCCCTTAAATTATTCAAATCTCCCCATAAGTGATTTCCCACTCTTCCTGAAGTGAAAAACATTTGATCATAAATTCAATTAAATCAGCCATCATCTTTGTGATGTTTGTCCAGATAAATCCTTTAGTGGCTAAACTAATAACTACACCAGCTGTGGGGCACGGGAGGGAGGGGGGGGAGAGGGAGAAAGGGGGAAAGAGGAAAGAGAGCACTTCTGTATGGCGTGACTGTTGGAGACGAGTCCATTCAAAGTAAAGAGGAAGGACTGATCTCTCGTAGGTCAGATTTTAATCACTTTTTGCATATGGGCTTAAAAGCTGAGACATTGAAGGATGGATGGGATTATGTATGTTGCTTTAGATTTATTCCTTTTATGTCCACATTTGGAGCTGAGTTTCCACTTACTGAATTTCAGGTCAAAACAGACATTGATACTTTTGGAGACGTTGTTACGCACCGTAAAGACACATCCACCATCCTCCTTGTCTTCTGCACCCGGTCCTTCCTGTTTAAAACAATGGCAGAAATGGCCGTCACCATGCTTACAAGCTTCTTAAGAAAAATGCCGTGGGACTGTAGCGCTACTTAAGACTTCTCTTACGAATGTCACCTGAAAATGTAAGGCTTTTTAAGCTTTACAATATATGTTGATTGCTTCTCACGTTGTTCCTAAAAGCTTGAAGACGCGTGGACACAAGCACGCTACCCCCCTTTCTCCGTCTTTACAAAGGAGTCCAGTTAGTTTGGCTCCAGCTGAGGCCGGTGTGTGTCCATACGGCCTGCAGAGGGCAGCATGTTCTGATGAAACAAAGCCAAACCCAGTCAAGCTACAAGGTGATTAGGGAGTTATCTCTATAAAATAAGAGATAAATAGCTATGTTTTTTTTTTCCCACTATCAAAATGGTTAAAATGTCTCCAGTAAAGAATCCAGATGATTGCTTGCTTAGATTGTCTGCCCTTGTTGATGAATTAGTGTCGGCGGATAGTGGGTATTTTTAGGGATGGGCTCAGCTATTGCTTTAGAGGCTCCTTAAGGATCCCACCAGGTCTTAAGTGCTTGCCTCTGCGCAGGACTAAGCATATCGCGTGCTTTACAGATGGGATTAATACAAATAGCACTGCCCATTTGTCTGTCATCTTTTGTCACCCTGGCTAAACTTTACAATTGCAGTAAAGTTACACCTAGATTCCTAAGAAGTCTACTGTCCCACATCCATTACTTTGAGGTTGTAACCACCAAAAGAATCCCACTGTCCCTAAATAGGAAATTTAGGAAGCCGTTCTCCCTACTGTGGACCTTGGCTCCGAAAAGAGCCTCTTCCCTTGTCAGCCCACACATCTGCAGGGCCTTGCTCTCTGCTACCTGCCAAGGTCTTTGTTTTCTTAACCCCGGCTCCACTGTTCATCGGAAGAGCCAGGCTATGACAGTGGAGGCCTACCCAGTTCCTTTGAGGAAATTTGGAAATGTCTAGAAGTTACATCAAATATTTAAGGAACTAGAGTGGTCCTTATGCACTGATGAGAATCCTGGAGGTTTTCATTGTCATATGGAAGTTACTAGCCACATGTGACTATGAGTTAGAAGGTGGCTGCTACCGTAGATCTGAGGATTTTGTGAGATGCAATTGTTGTTAATTTCAGTATTTATGAGTAGGAAAACGGCAGCTCCATGGATGGTAGACCACAGCATAACTTCTGATTGGCTCTTAGCAAGTGTTTAGCAGACTATATTGGGTGGTAGGCTAAGTTCTTCAGCAGGGAAACTACTACCCAGGTTTTTATTTCCATACTTATTAATGTCTCACATAGCTGCAGACTAAAATCCAAATCACTGACTCTGCCCCAGGATGTAGTTTCCTTCAGAACATCTAAGAGATTTTCATATTTCAATTCTTCAGTTTTGTTGAATATTGGGTGCATTTCTCTTGGGTATGTGGAACAGAGTTTCAGAGCGTGGATCCTAGCCACACTGATTCTGGGGGTGCTGGCTGGTTTGTACCTAAGCTTTCTCACCTGCTTGTGTCTAGGCTTCCAAGGATAAAAACAGGACTTATTGAATGTGAGAAAATGTGTGTAGACGTTGGACACACATTAGCGTGTTTTGTAAGTTGGTTGTGTGCTTATGTATAAACAGCTGTTCACAGTGGCTATGCAGGAGGCCTGCTTGTGTCTGATTCTGATATAATATCAACATTCTTTTGAAATTTTTTTGTGAGTTCCCAAGTAATCATATAACATTTTTTTTCTCTCACATTTTAAAATGCTCCCATCTCTTTACAGAAGATCAGAAAGTGCATCTCTTCAGTTCTCTACCTTGTGCTGATACTGTTGGCCCCAAGACTTTGAAAGACCTTTCATGCTATGGTGTGTAGCGTGCCACTTCTCCTGCCTCACGTATAGCACATGCCTGGAAAGTTAGGCTTTCCTTCAGACACTGCCTCAGCATAGTCTGTGCCTCTCTCTAATCCCTGTGTGCAGGTCCCATGCCCTCAGTTTCTCGGCCTCCTCCTCAGGAGAGGAATGCAAGGTCGGTTCTTGTGGGATTCTTGTTCAGTAAAATCTGTGTCTCCCCTTTCACAAGACATGACAGAGTGAGGTAAGGCACTGGAGGACCCCTGTGTTTATGCAGTAATGCAGTAATGAATGGCCTTGCAGTTCGGCCTTCCCTGGGCAAAGCCAGATACCGACACTTTTAAGGTTGGCAGGTTTTCTGCGCATAACGAAGATTATCTGCAGAAAAATCATTTTGTGGAAGTCTCTGTGATGAAACAAGCACTTCTATGTTGGGAATAGCATTTTGTAAACTCCAGCACTTTAGGAACTTGATATTAATAGCGCAGTCAGGTGAGAGTTCATGAAGTAAGAAACTAAATAGACCAAGATTTCGATACCAGTGGGACCAGTTCTTCATGTCTCGTCATAGGTAGGATTAGAATCGGCTCTGGAGATATATCCCCAAAATGCACACCTTCAAGGTGCAGCCCCATCTTGGTTTTTATTGTTCTAGGGGTGGCTGTAAAAAAAAAAAGGCACTTCTGCACAGAACTACTGAACTCCATTTTTTTTATTGTTTGAGAATTGCATGTGTGCACATAACATGTTTTAACAAAATCTGTGCCCCATTTCCTGCCCTTTAGTTTCTCTCCATCTCCCTTACCACTTTGTGTTCCCAACTTTATGTAATATTTATATATACATTTATTCTTATCTCAGCTTTCCTGATTTTGTTATTCTTAGTTTTATATTCCATGTTTGTTTGTTGTGTGTGTATGTATATGTGTGTGTGTATGTGTGCATTTGTGCACCTATGTATGCATATGTACATGCTAGTGCATGCATGCAAGGTCAGAAAATAACTTGTGAGGATTGATTTTCTGGGAACAGCAGAGTCCCAGGGATGGAGCTCGGGTCATCATCAGGTTTGATTGCAAACAAGCATCTTCGTCTGCTGAGCCATCTTGCTAGACCTCTGTGTTTGTTTTGTCTTGTCTTGTGGGGTTTTTGTTTAGTTTGTTTTGTTTTTTTTTAATCTGGGGGTTGTATTGTGATTTTTTCCATATTAATTGTAAATTGTCCAGTGAGTTGGCTCCTGCAAATTACTTCTAGGGAAATATTATGATTTGAGAAAAATGCTACAGCCCTAAAATCCTCTTCTTTATTTTATTTTTTAAAAATTATTTTTGTTGCTACTTTGTAACTATAATTTTTTTAGATTTATTTATTTATTATGTATACAACATTCTGCCTTCATGTATGCCCACATGCCAGAAGAGGGCGCCAGATCTCATTACAGATGGTTGTGAGCCACCATGTGGTTGCTGGGAATTGAACTCACGACCTCTGGAAGAGCAGCCAGTGCTCTTAACCACTGAGCCATCTCTCCAGCCCCTGAAATCCTCTTCTTATATTGCTTGAGGAACCAGTTGAATTTTTACATCTATAAATACAGTGGAGAGTAACAGTCCCATAGTATGCAGACCAATAGCTGCTTGGCTCGTGGTGGGAGGCTGGGTCGCACGTTAACCGCACCTCATCGCACAAGGAACGCTTTCTCTGCAGCACCTCGCTTAATTCTGGAAACAGCTTTCAAATGTTTTCCTCACAGACACATCTAAGCCCCTTTTACAAATTTTATTTTTCTGTCTTCAATTATTTTATAGCCCCAAGAACAGATTTCTAATGACTTTCTCATTTATCGTGTTAGACATGGCAGAGCTGAAGCATGTAAGATCCTGACCATGGTTCAGAGTATAAGACAATGTACAAAAAAGAAAATCTCAGTGGCCAAGTTATAACATTTTATTTAAGTGACTTATTTTTTTTTTAAAGAAATTGAACATTTTTATACTTACCTGGCATGATCCGAGAGGTGGTGTTCCCAGGGTGAATCTTATCCGTTGCATTCTGGATGTGCTGACCCCTGCAAGATCCCCAAATGCAGGAAGCTCAACTACTGCATAATTTGTGTTAGTGGAGGACTGAATGATGCTTTCCTTGAGTGGGGGTGTGAACTTTTTGTGTTTTCAGTGTTTCCCATTGAACTACATTTTTATTAACACCACTTCCAGGACTACAGCTCTTCTTCAAAAACATCAATTTAAGGAGGTGGAGGAGAACTCAGCCCATTTCATTACTGTGTGTGGTCCTGGAAAATGGTAAATCATATGCATGTGTACACATGCATGCACACACACACACATACACACACATACACACACACACTCACACAAAATAAGGAAGTATGTTGGAAGCCATGATGTTGCAAGGGAGAGGACCTGCTTGTTCGTCCCAGCAGCCCGGTTAGCTTAGTCCTGAAATAACCACACAGAAACTGTATTAATTAAAACACTGTTTAGCTCGTTAGCTCTAACTTCTTATTGGCTAACTCTTACATCTCATTTTAACCCATTTCTATTAATCTGTGTATCACCATGTGGCAGTGGCTTACCAGGAAAGATTCAGCATGTCTGATTCTGGTGGCTCCATGGTGTCTCTCTCCTCTGCTTTCTTCCTCCCAGAATTCAATTCTGTCTTCTCCACCTTCCTAAGTTTTGCCCTGTAAGGCCAAGCCAGTTTCTTTATTCATTAACCAATGAAAACAACATATAGACAGAAGGACCTTCTACACCACCATGAATATGTCACGGCACATTTAATTAGTTGTACTTATCACTATCTGCATGTGTTTCAGAATATTCAGGAAGGTTCCTGCTCTCCTAGAGGTGACCTTCTGGAGCAGTGATTCTCGACTTATGAGTCACGACCCCTTTGGGTTCACGTTCACATGTCCTGTGTGCCAGATGTTTGCATTACGATTCAGAACAGTAGCAAAATTACAGTTATGAAGTAGTAACAAAATAATTTTATGGCTGGGGTCACCACAGCATGAGGAACTGTATTAAAGGGTCTCAGATTAGGAAGGTTGGGAACCACTGCTCTAGAATAACAAACAGTAGTAAGATAAGGTGATGTCGGAGGGGGATTGGTACAGTCAGGCAGGCAGGCCATGTGAATAGAAAGAAGCACATTGGCCGGCTGCCGTGTGAAGAAGGCACCGGTAGCAGGGCACACCACACAAGGTATTCGGTAGATGCTGTTGAAGAAGGGTGGTGACTGAAGAGAGCTACGGGAGTAGATGGGGGACAGGGGTCGGTGAGGAGAGCCGTTTGGTGGGGAGTGGCCTCAAGGACAATCGCTTGGGATTTTAGTTTACTTATCAAAAAGTCTTGGAAGTTATATTTTGTTTTAGCAATTTTCCTCTTCAGTGTTCACTTAAAGGAATAAATAAGCGAAGACTGGTGGCCAAGAGTCTTATCACCATTTTGTAGATTAATGTTTGTAAAAAGACTTGGTCTTGGCCCATTAAGTTTGTTCATCATGGAAAGATGTCAGCCAAACTCTATCCTTGAGCCCACATGGTGGAAGGACACAACTGACTCTCGAGAGTTGTTTGCTGACCCTGCACCCCACCAAATAAATAACTGAGGAGTTGTTTGCTGACCCTGCACCCCACCAAATAAATAAGTGAAGCTCTGAGAAACATTTTTAAAGACTTCCACTAACTTATCCAAATTAAGGGGATAGGTATATAGGTTTTAATACCCCATAACTTAAGAGCTCAATTGAATATTATAAAGCATTGTTAGGATAATATGTATAAAAACACAAAAGCAATTTCTCTTTAAGTTTCTAAAAATAACCAAAATAAGAAATTGTATGCACATTACCATAATAACTATTATAATGTCTTTGAACTATAAATAAAATGTTATTTACAGGATGAACATAATTTTGTCATGGTGATAGAATTCTGAGGGATTTAGTTTATAACTTCTAAAAATTATTTTGTATTTTTGTCATTTTATAAGGACAGTATTTTTTTAACTAGTATAGTGGTTTTGTTTAGGTGGATATCATGGGAAATAAATATTAGAAGTGGTTGATTGATATATGACTTTACTACTACTGATTTGGACATTTACACATGCTCCAAATGGCAATTTTAGAGGCTACACACACACACACACACACACACACACACGCACAGACAGACAGACAAAGAGATATTCTACTCACAATTAGCATTTGCGATGTATCTTTGGTAATTATCAAGGAGGTCAGCAGCCTCCATGTTGACTCTCGGTGACCCCATGGATCTTCTGATCTCCCCCGCCATTGTCTGTCCCACATCAGCAAGCCTTGGTCTTGGTGGCTAGTAGTATGTAGTGGAGGTTGACTAAATACTAATTCTGAGCTTAGGTTGTAAAAGACTTTACCTCCCATGGACTCCAGCTCCTCTCTCTCTCTCTCTCTCTCTCTCTCTCTCTCTCTCTCTCTCTCTCTCTGTGTGTGTGTGTGTGTGTGTGTGTGTGTGTGTGTGTCTTCACTGGCTCTGGAGAAACTGGCTGCCATATCACATGACCAGACCGTGGCCTCTGCCAATAGTCATGTAAATGAGGTACATTGGGAATAGGGCGGACAAGCTTTCAGGCCATCAACTTGATCACAGCCTTCTGAGAGACAGCGTCTCAGCCACCCGGATAAACTGCTCCTGGATTTCCAACCCTCGGAAACCATGTGACATAACAAATATTTGTTGTTGTATGTAATGAAATGCCTTCAGCAAACAAGGTGACATTGTTTAAAGGGCGGAAATACTTGTCTTCCGTGTCAACATACCACACTAATGTGTCTTGTACCTTGAGGGTTTTAGATTTCCCATGTTCCTTACTGTCTCGGGCTGTGTCAGGTCAGTAAGGGAATAAACATGAAGAAAGAGCCCTGTGGAGTATTAACTGCTGTCAAGTCTCTCTCCTTTTGTCATGCCCTAAGATTCAGCAGGGTTGATAGGAATTCACCATGCCTACTTTAAAGGACTGCAGCAAAGCAGGGCTCCTGCAGGAATCAGGTTGTGGACGGGGATTTTCTTTCCCTCCGCTTGCCTTAAGCCTGTAAAAGGCATTAAGTGAAAATTTTGATATATTTGTTAGGGCATTTTTTGTATTACTGAGTTATATTTTCAGTTCTCAGTGAACGTTTTATTGAGAACATAAACTTTGAAGAGGTTTTGTTCAGGGTTAGAGAATTTTTTCCTTCTCTTTTGGTGAAATAATACCCCACAAAACAAGGCCTTTCAGGAGCTCATTGAGTCCTGTTTACAGCGGAAGGACAGTCTGTTCCCTTCCGGTGAGGCAGTTTCTGCCTTCAGAACATCCTCTGCAGGTGGGATTTGTGACTTCGGGGCTTGAGAAGCAGCTGCCATTGCTCTGCACTCTTCACCTCAAGCAGACAGGCCACGAAGTCGGACGGTTTCTGCAGAGCCTCTTATGGTGGGAGTGTCCTGCTGACCGCTCAATCTGAGCTAAATATTTACAGCTGATCTATCTGAAACAGAAGCCATTTATAAGGCTCAATGCAGATTGATTATTTTTCATAAGTGAAGATTTAGTTTTGAATTCTTAGTTCTACCTTATCATCAAAAATAAGGATTATTCTCATCAGATAGGATCCTACTTTAATCAGCCCCTTGGAAGTCACAGAAATTGGCTAAACTGGTATAAATACCAAGAGCATCACATAACCATCACACGCACTGGCAAATTTTTTCTTCACTCTTGATTCCTTTAAGGGCTGGTGAGATAGGTGAAATAGTAAGACATCTGTGATCAATGTAAGCAAGTTAAAGATAGAAAATGTCAGTCTTTCCAGCAACTCTGGGTGGTAGGAGAAAGCTGCTAATCCCTTACTTATCTGGATGATGGGAAGTTGTGAGTCCCTTGATGTCCTTGAGAATGCCACATGATGTGAGGTCATGGAGTTATGGCGGTCTTGTGTTTTTGTCTCAATGTATAGGTGGTGGGGGACTCTAAGGAGATAGCATTGCCCAACAATAGTCTGATGTATTTTTGAAGAGGTGTTTAAAGAGCCAGGACTTGAACATAGAGTTTCTGGTGTTTAAAAAATGAATGTTTATTTTTTAAGTTCTTATTTCTGAGATTAAAGATGAAACTCGGTAGATATAATCTACGTCGATATGCTCAGTCTTTATCAGACGTTTGGCCATTTGTCTTCTCAGTGTGCCAGTCTTCTTTAGGCTAATGGCAGATTCTGGATTTCTCTTGCTCCCCGTCTTCAAGAATGTGCAATCCAGCTAGCTTGGCAGCAGATGGGTACACGGTGAATGGAGAGAAATGGAGGGCACCGTCTGCTCTGTTCCTGGGAGGCAGGGGAAATTCTGTGGATCACTCTGACAAGCCAGTGCTAACTTTACTACCTCTACCTCAGAACCAGTTCTTCTCAGATCCAAGGTTATGTAATGTTACAACCACAGCATTGGTAAATGTCTGTCCTGCTTCTCAGTCTTGTCTCTGAGGCACAAAATTACCCCTTGCAAAGAAAATAACTTAGAGAAAATACTGCCTGCTATTGATGACCCATGTTGTTTCTTTCTTCCCAAGATTAGAAAAGTCAAACAAAGAGAGAGAGAGATTGAGAGAGGCAGGGCAAGTTAAGAGGAATGCGAAACACTGACTATGATATAAATAGCAGTATAGCATTATTTTTAGTGGACTTAGAAGTATTTGCTTGAAAATTATTCACGATGCAAGATTCTGTTCACACACACACACACAAGATCCAGATCCGCTAAGAATTATTTCTTATAATTTTAACTTAAGATTTTTCAGTTTCTAAAATTTTTCCAAAGACTTCCTACAAACGCTGGGCGGTGGCAGCACACACCTTTAATCCCAGCACTTGGGAGGCAGAAGCAGGCGGATCTCTGTGAGTTTGAGGCCAGCCTGGTCTACAAGAGCTAGTTCCAGGACAGTCTTCAAAGCTATGGAGAAACCCTGTCTCTAATAAAATAAAATAAAATAAAAAATAAAAAAAAATTCTACGAACAGCAGTGTCTTTTTCCTTTCTGGAAATATGAGAATATGAATACATATTGGCCAGTGAGATGGCTGACTGTGGGAAAGGCTCTTTTGCCAAACCGGGGGACCTGAGTTTGACCCCTGGGACCCACGTGGTGGAAGGAGGGACCTAATTCCCACAGGTTATCTTCTATCCCCCAACCATGTCCTAAGGTCATCTTGGTACCGAGTACCTAACCTCCTCCTCCTCCACCAATCGATCACTGTTAAAAATGAACATGACGTGAACATCCCCACATAGCTGCTAGGTTTCTCTAACCCTTAATGAGCATAGAGTCTCGCTGAGTACAGCGTCATCAACCTGATAGGTAGAATGTCTCCCATCAGTCAGAGGTAGACAGAGAGGTCAAGTACCACTGAGGAAATAAAATACTGTGTGGTAAGAGAGCAGCTCATGCCAACTTCACATGGCCAGCTACTGAGCCTACATAGGGGAGACCTACAAGAACTGATTTGGAAAGAGGAAGTGGGGCATGAGGAAACATCAGCTGAGTGATTTTTCCAGGGATGAGGATGAGAAAGTTACAACTATAGACGACTTTACAGCAAGTTATCAGACTGTGGGGAGTGTGCATAGATATATATATATATGTATGTATATAATGTGTATATATGTATTGTATATGTGAACATGTGTGTCTACGTGACTGTATGTTCTCTTTACTAACACTAGAAATTATCTGCAATGCTCCCTACAGTGCATTCTTTCAAATTCACAGGTGCATCAATAAGTGAAAATCTAGAAGAACAAAAAAATGAAGAGTAATGAAGTTGCAATTTTCTTGGAGTCATTGTCTAAAGTTAGCCTGAGAAAGATAGGACATAGGGATTGAGAGTCCCCACATAGAGTAAAGGCACTCAACACACAGGAATGGGCTTCAGAAATAGAACTCAGCTTCAGCAATAGACTGCATTTTTTTTTCGATTTTTAAAAACAAACAAACAAACCTGCTTCTAGAAAAGAGAAACTGCAAGAAAAAAAATTTCAAGGCAGTTTTCCCTTTAAATAGAGATGAAAAACACAGGGTTTTTGTTTTGTTTGAGGCAGGGTTTCTCTGTAGCTTTGGAGCCTGTTCTGGAACTAGCTCTTGTAGACCAGGCTGTCCTCAGACTACAGAGATCCGCCTGCCTCTGCCTCTGAATGCTGGGATTAAAGACGTGCACTACCACTCCCCTGAAAATTTTTATAGGGTTGCCATAAATTTACACAACTTAAGGGTTTCAAAAGCCAGCAACAGGAATCTTTAAAGTCCCTGGGTCCTGGGGCAATTCTGGGGGGTCTTGAAAAGAGTCAAAGAAAATTGCCATGGAGAAACACATTCTCACTGGCTGCTCCCAAGGAATCCACTGGCCCAGCATGCCAGCACGAGCTCACAGACCAGAATTGCAAATAATTAGAGAAAACTCATTTGGACTAAGAAACTGGATAAAACTCTCTCCTGACTCACAACTTCAGTTATTGAGAATTGTCAGATGTGTCCATATCTGACATACACATCTATCCAAAAAATATAATGAAAGAAAAGGTCAAATCTGAAAGTAGCCCGAGAGACCATAGAGTTGAACAGGAATAACAATATATTAGATGCCAATAAGTGCCAAACCTCTTGGGATGAAAAGTGGTTCTGAGATGATTACCTAGCCTGGGAAACAGGAAGCAACAGATGAAATATGGATGAGTGGGTATAGGCATTGAAAGTTTAGTGAGGTGAGATTGTCCAACAGTTACAAACAAAGAAAGAAGATTCTGAAAGGGTTAAACCTAGGGCAGTTTTTCTAGAACTGATGGTTATGATGTTTAGAAAACAATGAAAGGTACGTGCATACATCAAGCTCATGTAAATAAATAGATAAAAAGTAAAGCAACCATGAGATTTTTTTAAAGGTAGCAAAGAATGACTGGACCGTAAGATGGAAGGTGATTTAATAAAGTAATAAGCATAAAAAAGTGGTAATATATCAACAAAAAGGGCATCAAATGTGCCCTTTTTAAGAAAGTAGAAAATGAAAGCAAATATCAGACAATAATTGTAGTGTCATTAAAATTAGTGTATTCTGATTTCTTTTGAATTGTTTGTCAGGCAAGTAAAGATTACTCTAAACCTTAATTTGCAGTCAAATTTTGTCAAATTATATTCAAAGCTAAGGAATGTGAAGTTTCTTCTGATACGTGGTAAAAGCTAGACTTTCCCAGAGAGGCCATTTGGTTGCTGTAGTTTGGGTGACGCTGAGGCTTTTGGTTATCGGTTTGGAAAGTATATGAAGGCCGACAAAAGTGCCATATAAAAATTTGTTACTATCTCACCAAGAAGCACCATGCGAGGGTCTAACCAGGACGCCTGATAATGGAATTAAAGTCAGGAACAATCTTTACAAGAGTTCTGAATAGTTGGGTAAACCTGGCAGAATGTGTTCTCTGTTGCCCCATCCCTGGATTAAGGAATCACTGCTGTGGTCACACCTGTCGGGCTGGAGAGATGGCTCAGTGGTTAAGAGCATTGCCTGCTCTCCCAAAGGTCCTGAGTTCAATTCCGAGCAACTGCACGGTGCCTCACAACCATCTGTAATGATGTCTGGTTCCCTCTTCTGGCCTGCAGGCATACATGTAGACAGAATATTGTATACATAATAAATTTTTAAAAAAGCAGAATTACACCTGTCTTCTCACAGAGACCCTAAAAGTCAGAAGATCCTGGACTGATATGGTGCAGACTCTAAGAGACTAGGGATGCCAGCCCAGACATCTCTGGTGATGGAAAACAAACCTTTTCATTACCAGAGATGGAGAAAAGAAGATATTTCATGTCAAAGCCAAATTAAACCATATCTATCTATAAGTCCAGCCCTACAGAAGATATAGAAAGACACCCAGGAAAACATAAGCAATAAATAATCTCACACCAGAAAAACCCAAAGAAGGGACACACACACACATACACACACACACTACCACCAACAATGAAATAACAGGAATTAACAATCATTGGTCATTAATATCCCTCAATATCAATGAACTCAGTTCCTCCAATTAAACACACACACACACACACACACACACACACACACACACACACAGGCTAACAGAATGGATAAGAAAACAGAGCCAATCTATCTGCTACATACAAGAAACACACCTCAATGTCAAAGATAGATAGTAACTCAGAGTAAAGGGTTGGAAAATCTTTTTCCAAGCAAATGGACTATTAGAAACAAGGTATTTTAATATCTAACAAAATAGTCTTCAAACCAAAATTAATCAAAAGAGATAGAAAAGGATATATATATATACATATATATATATGTATATATATATATATATATATCCTAATCATGTATCAAACCTCACACATTAATAGTGGGAGACTTCTGCACTCATATCAATGGACATATCATTCAGACAAAAACTAAACAGAGAAATAATGGACATTATGACTCAAACAGACTTAATAGATATCTACAGAACATTTCACCCAAACACAAAAGAATATACCATCTTAGCACCTCATGGAATATTCTCCAAAATTGACTACATACTCAGTAACAAAGCATGTCTCAATAGATACAAGAAAATTGAGATAGACCCCTGTATCCTCTGAGACCACCATGGATTAAAGCTGGGTTTCAGTAACAACAGAAACAACAGAACACCTGCAAACTCATGGAAACCAAACAATTCCCCACTGAATGACTACTGGGTTAAGGCATAAGTAAGAAGGAAATGAAAGACTTTCTAGAATTCAGTGAGCAGGAATGTGAACATACCCACATTGATGGGACACAGCGGAAGTAGTGCTCAGAGGAAAGGTCATAGCACTAAGTGTTTTCATTTAAAGGAAAGAGAGACTCGTACTAGTGACTTAACAGCACACCTGAATGTTCTAGAACATAAAGAATCAAACACATCCAAGAGGAGCAAATGGCAGAAAATAACCTGAGAGCTGAAATCAGTAAAATAGAAACAAGGAGAACAATACAAAGAATCACTGGGACAAAGAGTTGTTTCTTTGATAAAATCATCAAGATAGACAAACCCTTATCTAAAACTAAAAGAAAATAAGAGAGAGAATATCCAAATTAACAAAATCGAAAATGAAAAGAGGAACATAGCAGACATGGTATGGTGGAAATCCAAAGAATCGTTAGGTCATACTTAAAAACCTATATTCCACAAAATTGGAAAATCTAAAAGAAATGGATGATTTTCTCAACAGATAACACTTACCAAAGTTAAACCAAAATCAGAAAATCTATTTAAATGGGCTTATAACCCCCAAAGAAATAGAAACAGCCATTAAAAGTCTCCCAACCAAAAAATACCGAGGACCAGACTGTTTCAGTGCAGAATTCTGCCAGAGTCCCAAAGAAGAGTTAATGCCAATATTCTTCAAATTATTCCACAAAATAGAAACAAAAAGAACATTTCAAATTCATTTTATGAGGCCACAGTCATTTTGATACTCAAACCACACAAAGTTTCAACAAAGAAAGTGAATTAAGGATCAATTTTCCCCAAGAACATTGGTGCAAAAATACTCAATAAAATATTCACAAGCAACTGAATCCAAGAATATATCAAAAAATTATCCACAGTAATCAAATAGACTTCATCTCAGAGATGCAGGGATGGCTCAGCGCATAAAAATCTTTCAATGCAATCTACCATAAAAACAAACTGAGAAAAGAAAACACATCATCATCTCATTAAATGCTGGAAAAGCCTTTGACAAAAAAAAAGTCTTGGAGAGATCAGGGATTAAAGGACATACATAATCATAATAAAAGCAAAGTATAGCAAGCCTATAGCCAACATCAAATTAAATGGAGAGAAACTCAAAACAATTCCAGTAAAATCAGTAACAAGACAAGGCTGTCTACGGTCTCCATATATATTCAATATAGTTCTTGAATTTCTAGCTAGAGCAATAAGACGGAGGTACAAATTGGAAATGAAGATGTCAAAGTATCTTTATTTGCAGATGATATTATAGTATACATAAGGGGCCCAAGAAATTCTACCAGCTGACAAACAGCTTCCAGCAAAGTGACTGGATGCAAGATTAACTCAAACAAACAAACAGACAAAAAATCAGTAGCTCTCCTATATACAAATGACCAGCAGGTTTAGAAAGAAATCAGGAAAACAAGACGCTTCAAAAATAGTCACAAATAATAAAAAATATCTTGGAATAACTTTAACCAAGCAAGTGAAAGACCTGTATAATAAAAACTTAAAGTCTTTGAAGAAGGAAATTGAAGAAGATATCAGAAGATGGAAAGCTCATCCATGCTCATGGATCAGTAGTATTAACATAGTAAAAATGACCGTCATACCAAAAGCAACCTACAGTTTCAATGTAATCCCCATCAAAATTCCAACACAATTATTTACAGACCTTGAAGGAACAGTACTTAACTTCATATGGAAAAACCAAAAACCCAGGATAACGAAAACAATATTATAAAATAAAAGAACTTCTAGAGGTATCATCATCCCTGATTTTAAGCTGTGCTGCAGGGCTGCAGTGATACAAACCACATGGTGTTTGTATAAAAAACAGGCACATTGATCAAAGGAATCAAATGGAATCCTGGATATAAATCTACACTGCTATGAACATTGGATTTTTGATAAAGAAGCCAGACATAACCAGTGGAAAAGAAAGCATCATCAACAAATTGTGCTGGTCTAACTGAATGTCAACATGTAGAAGAATGCAAATACACCATATCTGTCACCCTGCACGAAACTCAAGTCCAAGTGGACCAAACACTTCAACATAAAGCCAGATACTCTGAACCCTATAGAAGAGAAAGTGGGGAATAGCCTTGAACACATTGGCACAGGAGATGTATCCTGAACAGAACACCAATAGCAAAGGTATTAAGATCAACAGTTAATATATGGGATCTCATGAAACTGAAGAGCTTCTGTAAGGCAAAGGACTCTACTGTCTGTAGGACCAAAGGGCAGCCTATAAAATGGGAAAAGATTTTCACCAACTCCACAACTGACAGAGGGCTAATATCCAAAATATACAAAGAACTCAAGAAACTAGACATCAACAAACTAAATAATCCAGTTTTAAAATGGGGTACAGATCTAAAGAGAAAATTCTCAACAGAGGAATCTCAAATGGCATGGCCAAGCACCACTTAAAAAATGTTTGACCGTCAGGAAACTTCAAATCAAAATGACTCTGAGATTCAATCTTAGACCTGTCAGAATGGCTAGATCAAAACACTAACGACAGCTCATGCTGGCAAGGATGTAGACCAAAGGGAACACTCCTCCACTGCTGGTGGGAGTGCAAACTTTTATAACTGATTTGGAAATCAGTATGGCGGCTTCTCAGAGAATTGAGCATCAGTCTACCTCAAGACTCAGCTATACCACTCCTGATCATGTGCCCAAAGGACACTCCATCGTATCACAAGGACACTTAGTCATGTTCATAGCAGCTCGTCACACATGGTGAGTAAGCCCAATGGAGCACCCATGGGCTGTGATAGGCAGTGTTGTGGCCTAAAGCTTAATGGAATCCCAGATCAGCAAGTATGTCTCCTTCCTGCCCAGCCTGTCATTTGTATCAGCTGGCTCTCCTGAAACCAGGTAGTACTGCTTACATCTGTAAAGCTGTTCCCATGGCAGAATCTTGTCACTGTAGGAGCCATTCAGAGAGATTGAATGAATGCTGAGCAGAATCACTGAGCTTTTATCATCACGCGGAACTGGAATTGTGGAATATGAACAGTGGTCTAGACCTGCAATACTGAACATCTCTATGCCCCATATACAAGGGCACCCTCATATGTAAAAGAAACACTTCTAAAACTTAAGATCTTTACCAACCCCACGTCAGACAGATGGCTGATCTCCAAAATATACAAAGAACTCAAGAAATTGGTCATCAAAAGAACAAATAATTCAATAAAAAATGGGGTACAGACCTAAACAGAGAACTCTCAGCAGATGAATCTAAAATGGCTAAAAGACACTGAAGGAAATGCGCAACATTCTTTGCCATCAGAGAAATGCAAATCAAGCCTCTATCTTACACTTTTAAGAATGGCCAAGTTCAAAAACACTGATGACAACTTATGCTGGAGAGGTTGAGGGATAAAGGGAACACTTCTGCATTGCTGGTGGGAGTGCAAACTTGAATGGCCACTTTGGAAATCTGTATGGTATTTTCTCAGAAAATTAGGAAACAACCTGCCTCAAGACCCAGCAATACTACTTTTGAGTATATACCCAAAGGATTCTCATACCACAAGAACATATGCTCAACTATGCTTATAGCAGCATTATTTGTCATAGGCAGAACCTGAAAACAACTTAAATGCCCCTTGAACAAAGAATGGATAAAGAAGATATCGTACATTTACACAATGGAGTACTACACAGCAGAAAAAAATGACATCTTGAAATTTGTGGGCAAATGAATAGATCTTAAAAACATCATATTGAGTGAGGTAACTCAGACCCAGAAAGAGAAATATAATATGTACTCACTCATAAGTGGCTTTTAGACAAAAAGCAAAGAAAAACCAGCCTACAATTCACAATCCCAAAGAACCTAGACAACAAAGAGGACCCTAAGAGAGACAGTATTTTCTGAATAAATTGGCAGCATGGGGGTCATGGGAGAGGGCAGGAAGGGAGGGGAAGGAAGGGAGGGTAGTGAAGAAAAATATATAGCTCAATAAAAATAATGAAAAAGATGAAAAAAATAAAAATGGAAAGATTTCCTGTATTAAAAAACAAAACAAAAAAGATACCTATTTGCACAAATTTGTGTCAGGTCTCAAAATCAGATATGATTCCAGTTGGACTTGATCACTCTTTTTTATCAAAGTAATATAAAATTGATAGAAATGAAATGTTCACTGTGGTAATATTAACACATAAACAGTACTTTCAATATAATTGTGTCTTTATTGTGAAGTCTGTCTATTTCAGACTTAATATTTAGAAATAGTAATGGCAGCTTTGTAAGGGTGAGAAGGACTTGAGACAGGAAGATACAGTGTTGGTGACCTGGCCCATCTGTAAGGGGGAGAAGAAGGACCTTGAAAATGCCTCCTTATCTTGTGGACGAATGTCTCTCAAAAAAGACTCTAAAACCAGTCCACAGATCTATCTGTAAATGAAAGAAACAAAGAAACAGATGAGCAGCGATGCAGCACTGGATCCATTCCTGAAGCCTTCAGATAGGAGAATTTAGTGAGGTCTCATGGGCCAGCCTGTGATTGAAGCGCATCACCTCCTTTCCCCTTCCACACCCGCTCCAGAGATACTTGAGTGCCCTACTTGCACTAATTTTCATACTCAGTACCTTCCAGACTTTTAAAAATACTCCCAGAGCGGCTTGGCCCTGATCCTCCCCTGGCTCCCTCTGAGAGTCGGTGCAGTTAGCCCCGCTTGCAGAAATACAGGGATTCCTGGCTTGAATCCTTTGGAGAGCACGGACCGCTTCATTGAGCATTCCACCGCCACTTCCTATCTACTTTCCGCGCTGTCCTTGTTGGACTGTAATATGTATGCGAATGGGAGCAGTGCCTGGGAAAGCGCCTGACATATGCTCTCTTCTCTGTAAAGGGGGTATCGTCAGGGTTAGGTTAATTAGCCATGTCTGATTGCCCCGACCAGCAGAATAGTTTCCATGGAAAGCAAAGCCGGGCTGACGGAGCATGGCTGCCGCACGTCGGAAAGCTTAAACCACATCAAAGGCGTCGCTTCTAGCCTTCTCTCCAATAATCTGAAGAGACACGGATCCTCTATCTACTGTTGTTTTAAAGGTCATCTTGAATTGATTCTGCCCCGTATCATATAAGCATATCTATTTGTTAACCTGGATGCTTGTATCAGAATGGCTGGCATTTTGGCAGGACACTTCCTTCAGTAATTTTATATTTCAGGCAAGAAAATAGAAATTCTTAGAGGAAAAGTAATTTTAGTAACTAGAGAATTTAATAGCCGCTCTATTTTAATTCTCCCAGTTATTCGGTATTAATTTCCTATAAATGCATCCATATGTGCAATGCTGTACAAAGATTCTATGAATATGTGTTGGCAACTATTTGATAAACTGTCTTCTCTAATTTTCTACTTCTGGACTTACTTTCATCCATTCTGAAATAATCAGTACTTTGCTTACAGTCAAAATACTTTCAGTCAGCAATACTTAGGATATCTAGAGAAAAGGTCAGCGTGGAGTAACAGATATTGGAAGGATGCATCTGAGTTTGGTTTGTTTATTTCAGCAGGTAATTTAAGTTGTTTTTCTGGTCAGGAATCAACTGAAGTATATGAAACATGCCATAAACCTGAAGTCCTGTTTAGTGGATTTCTTCTTTGGTCTGATTTCTGTGTTTTTGCTTGTGTTTCTAGGCTCAGCTATGTAAATCATGCTGAAGATTTGGCTTCCAAGCTTCTACAGTGTTCTCCAAAGAACAGGCTATCTGCACAGGCTGCCTTGAGCCACGAGTATTTCAGCGATCTGCCCCCGCGGCTATGGGAGCTGACTGATAGTGAGTAGGGCTCATCTGCAGCATCCAATCAGAGCACTTTGTCCTCAGTATGTAGCTTGCATATAGACAGATGGCCTCATTCATGTGTGCATAAGCCTAAGGTTATGTATATATGTGTATGCGTTATGAGAGTGTATGTGCATGTATGTGTTATGAGTGTGTGTGTGTATGCGTTATGTGAGAAAGAGAGAGAGAGAGAGTGTGTGTTAGAGAGAGAGAGAGAGAGAGAGAGAGAGAGAGAGAGAGAGAGAGAGAGATGTCATTGCTCAAGCCAGAAGGGGGATCATGTGTATATATATTTATTGGAGTCCTGCCATTCAATTGCTAGCTTACCAGACACAAAAAGAAAATGGATTCATTTTTTGCTATCTCTACTCTGCAGTCTGCAGCTGCATGTCTTTGTATTTGATTATGTGTGTGTCCAAAAAATGATCTGAGCAGTCATAAAGGCAAAGGAAAATATGATTTACATATTTAGTGCTTTCTGCACACAGTGCTATTTTAACTGGCTGCAGTACACAGAGGAAAAATGATTCATTTCTGTTTGATTTTCAGAGACCATCTTGGTTGTAACAATAACCTTAAAGAGCACTGTTAGGCAGGGAGCCGAAGAGCAGAGCTGGCAATTGGCTGATGTACTGAGCTGGCATGTAAGAACTGAAGACATGTAATTCATTTTAACTGCACATGCTCTTGGTATTTGTACAGACAGCTCTTCTCTAGATCTTTTTAAAACAAAACACATTCCTGGGTGGGTTTTTGTTTTGTTTTTACAGAAGTGCTCATATTTGCACAGACTTTTCCAATTACATTGAAAGTATTTGGGGAAGGATTTATGGCTGGGCGGATCTCAGCTTTCTTCCCAAGTGTGAAACAGAATTCTTGTGAAATTTTAAAATACACTATGGCAGCAGTAGGAATATTTTTATTCAGTGATGATATGTTCTTTCCAAAAGACCCATTAGAGATATTTCTTAACATATTTTCCTGATTGCCTTAAAATAGCATACTACATAGATGCATAAATATTTGTAATGCATTTATTAATTCCTGTACATACGTCACTTAAAAGTAGATGTGAAGCCGGGCCGTGGTGGCGCACGCCTTTAATCCCAGCACTCGGGAGGCAGAGGCAGGCGGATCTCTGTGAGTTCGAGACCAGCCTGGTCTACAAGAGCTAGTTCCAGGACAGGCTCCAAAACCACAGAGAAACCCTGTCTCGAAAAAACAAACAAACAAACAAAACAAAACAAAACAAAAAAAAACAAACAAAAAAAAGTAGATGTGAAGTTACTGCCTTTGTCTCTAAGATTTTTGACTACCCCTGCAGTATTGGATTGGATTCTCCATAGCAACAGTCATAATCACTCTCTATTTTGGCACTAAATCCTATGTAACAACTCCCTTGAGCCTTCTCAAGCTAAATTAGATAGATAGATGATAGATGGATAGATAGATAGATAGATAGATAGATAGATAGATAGATAGATAGATGATAGATAGATGATAGATAGATAGATAGATAGATAGATAGATGATAAATGGATAGATAGATAGATAGATAGATAGATAGATGATAGATAGATGATAGATAGATGATACATAGAGATGATAGAGATAAATGATAGATAGATAGATATGATAGAGATAAAAGATAGATAGATAGATAGATAGATAGATAGATAGATAGATAGGATAGATATATAAATAGATAGAATGATGGATAGATATAGATGATAGATCGATCGATCGATAGATAGGTAGATAGACAGATAGATAAAGATAGATAGATATCTCACACTTATTTCTATCCAATTTCTTTTAGCCCTAAGGTAATTGTAGATGTATTGACCTAATTCTCTCCTTATGCTTACAAATCTTCTTTAACATCTCAGTTATTCCCAACCTATATTTCCTTTATCATCCATACTACTTCCTTTCCAAAGATCTACCATCTATTATAGCACTGATCCCAACCTTTTAAAGAAAATTCAAGATTAAAACCTATGAAAAAAATGAAACAAAATAATGAATTGATCACGCATATCTTTGAACTGGCAAACACAAAAGGTGCAAATGGGATCACTAGTGTATGGCTTCCTGAACTTCAGAACTGAGGATTGTTTTCCCCGTGCGGTATAGCTTCCACCTTGATCTCACCCCTCCTTAGCGACATCTCAATCCCAGTCAGCCTGATGACTGGGTTTAAGTCAAATTTTGAGGGTCTGCGAATTCTGAATTCTGTAGTAGTACTTTCCTGTTAATATGGACTTATTACCCCCTTGCCACTTAGTTTATCAGCCGGTGGTTAAATGCAGTTTCTGTAAGGGAGTAAATGCCTACACATTATCACTGAGCAGCAGACTGCCAACCGAGACAGCCTTGCCCCCGTCATTAACAAGTGCAATGTATGCAGAACACCAGAGGGGAATTAAAGCCACAAAAAATACCTCAGGGTGGTATTTTTAATATGAGAATTTAATTTGTAATTTCACAGATTAAGAATTTTGGCTGCATTAATCCCTTTATCAGCTCACAGCAGGCCATTTGCAGAAGCATAACCATAAGGCGATATTCATTGGCAGAAACACGTCTCTGCATAACGTTAAACATCACGAGCAGTGAAACCTTTTGAAGGGGGGAGAATAAAGTGAAAAATCATTATATTTTTAAAGCAAGATTCTACTAAATGCCTCCAGTAACAATTTTGAGTTACAGAAATGCTATTTCTGCGTCTAGAAGATAATCATTATGAAGGATAAATCCATTCGCAAGAAAGGACAATCCCAGTATTAAATACTATAGTCATTTCCATTTAGAACAACGTGGCTGCCCTTGTAAACATGTTTGCAAAACAAAGAATCCCCAGACTTATGTGACTTCAGGAATTAGGCTGCTTGACTCTTGTGTGAGTTAGTATTTGACTGACTGTACTCAGAAATTCTCAGTCTTCAAATCAAACTTAAGATTTGTGTCGATTTTTGTAAAGTTCACTGTCCTACAAATGGCAGAGTTGGTGACAGCCACAGAACCCTCATGTCTTCCATTTCAAGAGCATTTGGGGGAGGATGGACCTTCCAGGAAATACTGCAGAACCAACAGAAGGAGGAGTCCACAGGTGGTGGTGCTGATCCCCAGTCTGTGGAACTCCGCTGTCTTGGTCAGCTTGGAAATAGTAGAGCGGGGGAGGCTGAGATAGTAGATATTTATCCTCACAGTTCCAGGGATAGACAGAAGATGAAGATAGAGGTGCTGCTTGATTCTGTTCCTGTCCTCACGCTGACAGAGGCCCACCCTGCTTGGTCCTCATAGGGAGATGAACATGTCTCTGCTCTTCCTCCTATAAAGCTACTAATCCCATTGTGAGGACCACTCCCTTCCTAAGGTCATCTAAACTTCTAAGCTTCATTACCTCCCAAAGGTCCCATTCCCAGATACCAACACACTGGGGCTGGGGCCCCTAACATCAATTTGAAAGGGGGCCCAATTCATTCCACAAAGCTCTTAGTCTCTGATGGCTCATAGCACTTTATAGAAGAATGTCCACCAGACAACAACACCAAAACATCTTAAGGCAGAACCTGAAACCAAGTTAAAAGGAGAATACTGGTCTCCAGCCTTGGCATGCTTTGGTTAACCAGACCCCGTGGGTGTATGGCCCACATAGCTGTGAGAATCAATGGAGTCGGTCGAGCTGTTTGGGACCAGATAATATGGCTGATAGGGAACAGGGGTAGCAAATGTGGAAGTGCAAGTGTGTTGTGGATGGCCAAGCCCTGATGGCGGTGTGGGAGAACTCAGCCGACTTCTCCAAATGGTCACTGAAGCCCATCAGAACATTTATTGTAGCTATGTAATAAAATTTAGAAGTGAAGAATTAGTGTCACCAAAGTAGGAAATAAAATAAATACATCAAGGGGAAGAAATTGAACAATCGCCTAGGGATCTGTCTGACAGTTAACGCTGACCAAGGGCATTCTCTTCCTGTCCCCAAACCCCAACAGCCTTGCTCTACTTCTTCACAAAGATTTAATTGCAGGCAATAAGTAGAGGGCTCATTTAGAGGAAATTCATTACTTTCCCCAAACACACCACGGCTCATTCTCCTGTGTATACTGTAAAGTTACATAAATAATTGAAGCTGAACTATGCTTGTCAGAGTAAATGAACAAAATATACTTCACAGCACAGAGTCCTTGATTTTATTACATTCATTTGCTAATTCATAAAGCTCAAATCTCCTAAAAGAAGGCCGGCAAATTGGTCCGGTGTGGAGATCACTGAGCAGGAACTCAGACTGGAAGCTCAGCTCCACGGGTCTTGGTCAGGCAACTGTGGACATGGGCCTTCGTCCCTCTGTGCTTTCCACTTCTCATTCAGAGAGTGAGTTGAGGAAGGCATGGTAGTCTTGAGGGACCCTCCCAGATGTAATATTTGCAGCTTTACCCGCGTGGTCCTCTATAATACCTTAACACCGTGATGTCATCTTTTTATGAGTGTAGCGAGCACACCTATCTTCTTCTTTCGTTTATTAATAACTTTATTTGAGACAGGGTTTCACTATATCGACTAGACTGACCTTGCACTCACAGAGCTCCTTGCCTGCATCTGCCTTCCAGTGCTGGGATTAAGCTCCTGCATCACTGTGCTGGCCCACTAGTGCACTTACTTTAAACGGCTTTGCTGTTTCCTTTTCCGTTGTGTCTTGACTGTTTCCCCCCAGGCAGCAATAGCTCTTGCAGCACCATTTCAACCCCTCTTTCACGTTGATCTGTCACTGGAATTTCACACAGTATCTGCCACCTCTTTCTGCTGACACTTGGTTTCCTGAACAGGATTCTTTCACGGTTTCCTTTTCGTCTCCTAGATCTATCCTCTGCAAGCTCTTCTCCCAGGCCACGTCGGCAGGCTGAGGCACACGGTTAGTGTTCCAGTGTGTCTTCCTTAGACCTTCCTGTCTGGCTCACTCCCTAGAGCTTGGTGATTCCACCCAGTCTCGAGATTTAGGTATCATCCAAACACTGGCGGCCCCTGAAGTCCCATTCCTAGTCCTCGCTCTCCTGACTCTCATAGTAGATACTGAAAAGTTAGGGTTACTAGACTCAGATTCATAAGCTTTTCACCCCATCTTGCTCCTGCTGAATTCCTGCTATTGAGAACAAATGGCAACACCATCTTTCTGGGTGATGGAGGCGATTGTTGTTTCCTCGGCTCCTGTCCTGTGCCTCCACAGAGCCACACCAATCCCCAGCTCACCTTGCCGCTCCCCTCCTGTATGTTCACAAGAGCAGCCTCGCTGCTCAGACCACTTCCCTTGCCTCCCTGAAGTCAGCTCTGACTTCTCGTCTTTCCATATTTTTGTGCTCGCTTTCCTTCCAGGTTTGCCTGCCTTCTTGCCTTCACATGGCTGCTCAAACATCCCTTCTCTATCAGGGATGGCTCTGACCATCTGTCTCTCCAACATCTGTTTTTTTCTTCTCTACTTTCCTTCTTCATAACACTTACCATTATTTATTAGATGTATTTAGTTGTTTATTTTGTCCCCCTCCCAGTCAGAAAGTCCCAAGGCAAGCCAGCATTTCCTTCTCTGATTTCTTTGCTGTAGGAATCTGCAATTCCCAGGAAATGTTAGAGTAAAAGCCCACTTCTGTCACGAGTGGCTGAAAGAATGGCAAATGCTTGTCTCCAAATCCAGGTTTATTGTTCTAAGATCATAGAATCATGGTCTGTGGCTCCGTGTTGTGCAAGTGTATATGTGTGTACATGTGTATGTGTGGAAATGTTTATAGTTGTGTGTGTGCTTTTGACCACTGGCCTTTCAAACGCCAACACATACCACAGTGTACCCCATGCTGGGAATCCAGACTGCATTGCAATCTCCATTTCCTTTTAGACAAAATGGTGTCAGTGTGTGTATAGCTATGAAAATGGAACCTTTTTTTTCTCTCCTCAGTGTCTTCTATTTTTACCGTCCCAAATGTGAGATTGCAACCGGAAGCTGGAGACAGTATGAGGGCCTTTGGGAAAAACAATAGTTATGGCAAAAGTCTATCAAACAGCAAGCACTGACAAGCCTGGCATTCTCAGGAGAGCACAGGTAAGAGACGCTGCTTTACTGGAAAGTAATATTCATAATAGACATGGAATAGACCTATTCACTGAAGTCTTTCAGCCTCATTTCCCCCAGAAACTGTCTTAGGAATTCCATGGGCTATTCTGGCATTCATCAAACACTTGGCTGAGGCAAAGACCAATCAGGAGCGTCAGTGTTTTCAGGCACCACCTAGGCTGTGAGCCAAGTTCTGCCGCGTCATGTGCATTAGTGATGTGGTCACATGCAAACCGTTGAGTCACGAGCGTCTACTTTAACTGATCTTGAATTCATCACTGATGTTAGGGAAGTTCCACTTTGAGCTGCACCTAAAGCATGAAGCTGTTTTGTCTGACCAATAAAATTAGTTTTTTAATTATTTACTGTCATTTTAAAATGAGGCTATTTCATATAGAAGTCTCGATTTCTTGCATTCCATGAAGTGTCGGCAACTCTGACAATACTCCTTCTATCCCATCATAAAATTTTATGTGTGATAAGGAGAATAACCTGTCCTTGTTTTAAAATAAGCTGGCCACTGGGCCCTCATTGGTTTCTGATTCCTGTCTGGCCCCTGCCACAGACCTATCATAGTAAAGCTTTGGGTTTCACAGTTTAGTTCTTTGACCTCTACTGTTTTCAGGTAGGAACTGTAAACTAACTTGGTGGTGTCCAGGCATGTCAGACTACCAAGTCATCACACATGCCCAGTGGCCAGCGGAAGACAGCAGTGTCTGGAAGGTTGTGTCTTTCTGGGTTACCAGAGACCAATGTCTGGAAGGTTGTGTCTTTCTTGGTTACCAGAGAGCAATGTCTGGAAGGTTGTGTCTTTCTGGGTTACCAGAGAGCTATGTCTGGAAGGTTGTGTCTTTCTGGGTTACCAGAGAGCAATGTCTGGAAGGTTGTGTCTTTCTGGGTTACCAGAGAGCTATGTCTGGAAGGTTGTGTCTTTCTGGGTTACCAGAGAGCAATGTCTGGAAGGTTGTGTCTTTCTTGGTTACCAGAGAGCAATGTCTGGGCTTTGTAACATCTCCCTCTGTTTGTTCGTTTGTTTGTCATTTCAAGTAAGGGCTGCTGTGTAGCCCTGGCTGTCCTGGAACTCCCCCTGTAGATCAGGCTGGCCTCAGACTCAGAGATCTATCTTCCTCTGCCTCTTCCACTGGCCACACCTCAGTCTTCGGCAAATGGAGAATGAGCTTTCCTTGTGAGGAAGCCTTCTTAATGTTGGTCCCTGTTAAGCATGATCATCACTTCTATGTTTCATAAATGCCAAGTGAGCTGAATGATGTGTACAATAAAAACTGTGCACACACACACATGTGTGTGTGTTTATGTGTGTATGTAGGGGGTGGAATGGGGATGTAGGCCAGAGGTTGATGCCAAGTTCTTCCCTCAATCTCTTGTCCACAGGTCCACATTACTTTTTAAGACAGAGTCTTTCCTTGAACCCGGAACTCTTTGATTCAGGTAGACTAGCTGTCCAGCAAGCCTGAGGGATTCTTCTGTCTCTGCCTCCCTAGTATTAAGATTATAAGTATTCCATGTTTGTCTTTTTTTTTTTTTAAATGTGTTTTGGGGAATGGCCTGATTTTCTTCTATTTGAAACTGGTAAGAAGCTAAGTGGACAGATGGCAAGGACTGTAAACTCAAATATATACCCAGCCCTGTGAAAGACCTGCCAAGTGTCTTCGGCGATTTTAGAACTTAGCTTTTCATGCTCTCAGCATGGGGTTTAATTTTGCTGGCCTAGGGATGCAGTAGAGATTTATGTTGATTTGGAAGGGGAAAAAAAGATTCCTACTTAAAATATGGCTTGTAAAGGCTGGCCAGCCTGCTCTTAAGCCTGCAGCTCCACGGGTAGCCTCATGCTTCCAAGAGTGGTTTGATTCATGAGAGTTGTATGCGGCATGCACATTTTTAAAGTGTTTAGCTCCCACATTGCAGACTCCTTAGCTGATTAGGTAGAAAGAGAACAAAAAGTGGGTCCCGTTTGATTGACTCATGCACACACGCACACAGTCAAGTCTGTCTTTCCGCCCCAGGACCATACGTGTCCTTTCTTCTTGGCTCTTCTGAATGCCCCTGACCGATGCAGTCAAGGCTGCAATGGCGTGTTCGAGATCAACTCGTCCTTGTAGAAATCAAAGAGAGCTGGCTGAGCAGAGCATTGCCTGGAAAGATTCAAAATGGGCTGGTTGAAAAGATGTTTACAAAGGTGCTTGGGACTGCAGCCACAGACCTTACAAAGCTTGTAGTGCTTCCTCATGCCAGATCGAGTTGGATCCACAGTGTCTGATTCTCTCTACAAGTGTTTGATAACAGTACATGGACTTTCCCTATGAGTGTTGGCCCTGTTACATCAACCTTGAAGGTTTCAGTACTACTGCTGCTCCAGCTATGACATCTAATACAGTAGGCCACTAAAGCAAGATCTCAATTCTTTTCAGAAGTTTTTTGGAAAACTGGATTCTGTCAATAGAAAAAGAAATCATCTTAGTGTCTTATTTTTGCAAGTATGACTACCAAATGTTTTGATGTTAGAGGTCAGACAATGCAGCCTGTTGGTCGCCTGCAGCATATGGTGCACTTCTTTCTGACCAGTAGATGAATTCCAAACTAGAGATATTATGAAGCGAAAAGTCATGTCAATAAGTGGTTCTCAGGAAGAAAAAAGATAAAATCCTCTAGTCTTTGATTTTCTGATTTTTTATTTATTTGTCACATGTTTATAGCAGTCTGTGGCATATTAAATTTTACAACAGTATATCAACTTTTTTTTTTTATAACACCCACAGTGACTGGGAAGGAGAAAGAGGGGAAGAGCCCTGAAAAGAAAGCTGCAAGTGTCTGGGTTAAGAGTAGGGGTCACCGCCACTGGGGATTAAAGCAGAGTCCCTACATTTTGTGATTCTCTAGAGACACCCCAGCTGTTTCAGAGCTTGTTCCCACTTGTTTGGTCACTACGAAGAGTTGACTGAAATCTAAGGGAGTCTCAAATGTACATAAACATTTTTCTTTTATGAAGTGTAGGGATAAGACATCCCTTTTCCAGCAAATCAGTTGGTCTTCAGACTCCATCAATCTCAATGTAAACTCACAAAGAACCTATCTAGTGCACAGAGTAATACTGTTTGGTCCAATCGCAAGAGGTTCACTCTGCCGGCATTGGCAGCCTCCTTCTGTTTCAGCATGTTATCATTCTTCGTCCGCCTGATTTAAGAATTACGTGGTAATGAAACAATGGTTACTCTCTCTTTGCCTACCACAGTCAGTTAATAGTTATTTCCTAAAAGTGGTCTGTTAAGTAAAGAGATTAGAGTTAATTGCTCAAGAAACTTTCATTGAATATGATCGGGGTGGTTTATTTGGTATTTTGTTTGTTTGCCATATTTGCTTCATGACCCAGTGTGCTGGTGCCACACTCTCTGAAAATAGACATCTCATATTCCGGGATACCAAATGCTTGCAACTTACTTTCTAGGACCATGAATCTATATTTTAAGAAACTCCAAGGGTCATTAATTGATAACTGAAAGAGAGAAAATCAATCTTCGCTGGGTTGAACTCCCTAATTGGTTACCTAACACCTGGTAATGGTTACCCATAGACAACGTATATATAGGAGCAAAGTGGACTAGGTATACTGGATTTATATATTTATTGGGATTGTGTGTGTGTGACTATACTAACTAAAGAGGTCAAAAATTGGTAGAGCAGGGTGCTGGATGGGCTGGAGAGATGAAATGACATAAGTACAATACTCATGCATGAAATTATTTGATTTAATTTAAGAACTTGAGAGGACCACAAATAGTGAAGTCTTCAGGGGTTGTAGATTTATAAGGTAAAATAAACAACTTACTTGAGTCAGGACAGGGTAAAGATAAACTAGGAAAATAGCATTTTATCACATGAACGAAAATAACTTGTCTTTCTATTAATCTGTCCCTTTCCCCTTTCTTCCTTTTCCATAAGAAAGAATGGTGTCATGTAATATAATACAGTAACTGTGTGCCTATTTACAATTATTTTTAATTAAGTTCAGTTCTCCTTCATTATCTCTTCCTTGGTAGAATTTTGAGTGCCAGATAGTTGAAGGCTATGGTCACTCTACCGCATCTCATTGTGCCCTTCTGGGCAATACTGATGGAGAACACTTCTCTTATCCATCTTTTAAAGGAGAAATCAGGAAAAATGAGCCGGATTTATTGCAGTAGAGTGTGTTTTAGTGCTAGATTCAGATCACTTCAGAAGAGTACTCTGTGTTGAAGAGGGGAAAGAGAACCATGCCAAAGCCAGAGGAATAGAGTCAGAGCCAGGAGACTGAGAGCGACCGGAGAGACACAGCGCTTGGTGTTCTTGGGAACAGACACGAAGGGAGGCCCCAGTGAAGTGCCCCAGTGACTCCCTCAGGCAGCTGTGGGCAAGAGAAGGGGCACAGACAAGCTTCACAAAGACCAGATAGAAGTCAGCAGTAGCCGTAATCTGTCTGCCATATTGACTCTGGAAACTGCTCCAGGATATGCAGCCACCAATGGCTCTCCTCCATGCTGTGACATTGTAGTGTTTCACACTTTTGGTCCCTGTCAGCTCGTACTGCCCTCGTCTTCCCTTTCCTTTGTGGCTTCTGCTGCCTGCTTTTGCTTACTCTTGGATCCGTCTTTGTCTCTCTCCCCTTTGTCCGACTTCTGGAGGAGTTGACTGCTGGGCTCTTATTGCCTTGGATTCTAAAACCCTCCTAGAAAGCAGCTCCAGTTTTTATATTTCATAACCATCATTAAGAAGAAGAGAGTGAGACTACTGGGTCAACCACCCCTTTATGAGCTACGGCCTGATCCCAGGCCACTTCAAGGTCAGGACTGAGCCTGGTTCAGTTCACCCAGCTATAAGTAGGGTGGCCACATAGTTCATAAATAAGGACCCTTCAGAATGCAACTCTGGTTTTGTCTGTCCCAAAAGCTTCTGTGAAGCAAGCCATGTGCCTACAATGAGCTTTGATCTGGTTGTGTGGGACAAGGTTAAAATTAGACTCATGAGAGGAAGGCTCAACTTGAATACTCAGTGACATCCATGCGGTATTTCAGATCCTCATTGGCAGATATTTGGGGTTGTTGGCTAAAGTTTGTTGTTGTTGTTGTTGTTGTTGTTGTTATTGCTAAGTCCTGTTGCATTTTCTCAACAGCAGTTGCAGATGGAGAGAATGGCTATTAGGATGTATCACCATCTTTATTCAAAGGGCAAATCTGGGTCTTTCAGGAGAAGGAAGATCACAGTCTCTCTTGTTGTTGCCAGGACTCTGCACGGTCCAGCAAATGTTTCTTCTCAAGCAGCTGTAGTTTCATCGTTTCTTTTGTCTTGGGTAGTTGACAACATTTGTTCAAATAGTAGGAGCAGAGGAAGGAACCCAAGCATCCTCCCAGTCTTTATCATTGCTCCAACTGGTCTAGAAAACTGAGACAGAACTTTCCATCTGCTCTGTAAAGTTGCGTGGTGCCTGATGCATGGTGCCTGGTACACGCTGCATGCTACGTGCAATGGCCTGAGAAGATGCTGCAGACTTACTCAGTTTCCTACCGCCCGTCTCGACACCCTTTACTGTAATGGGGTGATCACATGAATTCCAGCATGGCTAGGACTGTGCTGTAGACCACAGCCATTTGTGGCAATGTCGAAAGGTTGGATACCCCTGCACGTTTAGCTCTCTTCCATGCTGAGGAAGTTTGCCTCTTCTGTTCCCTCCTCCCTCCCTCCTTTTCTTGGGGCACCTCTAATCCGCACTCAGCACCATTACCACCCCAACTCCACAAGCAGATGAGGGATCGACTATCTAAAAGCAGAATGGAAGAGTTCTACAGTGTTTCAGGAGAGTATTTATGAATCACTTGGTTTTGTATTGAAATAATAGACTTATAGAAACGTTATAAAAGCAGTATCATTCCCTGACTTTCCTAAATACCATTCTCTCTTTTTCTCCCCCATTTCTGCCATATGTAAACATGAGTAAACATTTAATTTTTTTTAAACTGTGCGTTATTCACCTGATGACCTTTTATGTTTAAGTAATACAGTGTACTTAGCATTTAAAAAAGCAATTTAGAGTTATAGTTTTAATATTAAAATAATGAAAGCTTTTTGATCTTGTCTTTTTTATTTCATTCTCTGATTAGGTGTGTTTTCTGTTTATTTGGTTGGTTTCTGTTTTACTTATTATTTTCTGGTTTTTTGTTTTGAGAATTTGCTTGAGATTTTGGTTTTGAAGTGGCTGAAAGAAAAGACACTGGTTTCATACTCCACAGACTGGCTTCTTAGCCCATGGATCCTAAAACAAGTTCTCTCTCTCTCTCTCTCTCTTTCTCCTCTCTCTCTCTCTCTCTCTCTCTCTCTCTCTCTCTCTCTCTCTCTCTGTCCTCTTTGTGTGTGTGTGTGTGTGTGTGTGTGATTTAGCATTTCCAGATTAGAAGCTCTTCAAACTATAATTTGGGCAGAGAAAATAACACTGCAAAGCCCAAAGCTTTTTGCCAACAGCATAATCTGAGTAAAGTTTTTGCATGGATGGAGGCACAGGTGTGAGTAACTAATAACCAGACTGTATTTTACAGTGTATGGCCCCACCCCTGACTGGTTGTCCTCAGCTCAAGAATTCTATTTTTCCTTTTCACCTAATGTTGATTCTTGTGGATTTGGGGGTGCAGAAGGCATTGCCTTTGCCCTCACTGCGCCGTATTGTAATATTAATACCAAGAGAGCAGCCGAGCCTCACCAGACTGCCTTTGTGGTCTGTTGGCACTCTAAGAAGTATCTGAGCATAAAACAAGGCTGTTTGAGCTGCAGGGGGCTGATGGCCAGAGCTGACATTGTACTGCATGCAGGACGAGGTATAAAGGGCGCTGTTGAGAGTGATGGCCAGAGCTGACATTGTACTACATGGAGGACGAGGTATAAAGGACAGTGTTGAGAGGGGAAGGCAGAAAGAAGCTCAGACACCCCTCTTGTCCCACAGGTCCTCCTCATCACTCCCTCCGAGATGGTCCTTTTGTGCAAGCATTGTCTGAGTGACAGTGGGATCAGGGTTAGGGCTCAAGCCTGAAATGAGGGCCTTAAACAGATTAAAGTTCTAGCAGGTTTAATAAAAACCTCACCTAAAAGGTCTCCCAATAAGCAAAGTTGAACATTTAGCTAAATTACTACAGGTATAATTAGCAAAATGTTTGCATTACTCTGACATGCTACTGTGGATAAAGCTTTTAAGAACATGAATTTGGTTATGCAAATGTATAATTTACTGAGTCTCTTTTGGAACTTAGAATGGCTGCTGTTTCTACCAATACACACACACACACACACACACACACACACACACACATTCACTCACATACATACACTCATACTCAGCACTACACATCAAAGACTAATTTTACAATAGTCATAGAGTTTTGAAGTAACAGCATATAGATTAGAGCCTTACCTTTCCACCTCTGGAAATACGGTACAAAGTCTAGAAAAACTAAAACAATATAAAGTTAGAGGATTTGGCAGAAATTTATCCCATAACTAATATCATCATATAGGCCAAATACTATTCTGTCAGCTCCCACACTGGGGTGAAATTTTGAATTAGCACCTTTGAATTAGCACCATTGTTTTAAAGTAGTTGGTGTTCTGTGTAGTGCCCTTGGATTTTTAATTGCTCTGGATTATAATTTCCAATGCAATTAGTAAAATGCCCTCAATTACATGATTATTGTAAATGAGGCTATTGGCTTAATTACTATAAATGGGAAAGATATGTGATTACCATGTGCAGCTAGATCATGTACAGTACTTATTTTATTTTATTACATACATTGGCACAATGATAACACATAATTATGTTGTATCTCCATAGCGAGATGCACAGAGTTGCGATGCATTGACAATAAGCCACCCACTGGACCCTTCTTTGTGAAGTAATTGGGTTATTCTGTGAGTGTAATTGAATACACTGATTCCGTGCAAGCCGGTCACATCTAAATGCGAAAAAAAAAACAGAAACAGGCAACAGAAAACTTCACCTCATTGACTAAAAACGTTCAAAGTACTAAATTCTGCGAGTCTCGGGAATTTACTCCTTGCAGCGCGTACCGCCGCGTCCCTTTTTACCTGTTTGGTTTGTGTTCACGTGCCATCTCACCGTCCATAGCAGTAGCCACATTCAGATCTGCCTGAGGAGAAAAGAGGGCTCGTCTCGGCTCTGACAAACATTCTCATCATCCTTGGTTTACAGATGCGCACTTAACAAGCTTATAGTGCATAATTAATTCCGCAAAGGACGCCCTTGACAGAGCGGGATTAGGAGAATTGCATATTGACAGTGGCAGGAGAAAATGAATCTATTTTCTCTGGGTAGGGCGGGGTGTTATTGTGTTCTTTAGAAACTGGCACATCTCAGAGGTGTTGCTCTCAAAATGATCGCAGGATGGAAAGAAATCAGTAATTACAGAGCCAGGCATTCAGTTGTGTCCTAATTTCCCCACCAGTTTTGCAGCGTTCCGGCTGCCTCAGAGACTTAAAGTATTCTCATTAGGTAGCAGAGGAGGCAGCAGCCTTGCCGACTCACTTGCTCTCTCCCTGGCTTTTCTTTTCTTCCCCCCTTCCATGCCTGCCTTGGGAGTGACTGTGAAGATCATTTGCTGGAATGATTGGCAGGTTAGAGGATTCGATCAGATGAGTTCCTCTTAGTGCAGGTCAAAAAGGCTAGTTAGCAGGAGCTGTCGAAAAATGCCAGCAGCATTCGAAATGGGAAATGTCATGACTTCCAGGCAGGGGGTGCCACCTGGAAGAGAAAGCCCTCAGCTCATTAGCTAGTTACAGGATGCAGGCTTAACTGGAGGGAGCAAGAAGGAAAGATAATACCCAATAGGAAAAATGATTGTGAAGTGGAATTGATTTCATGTATAATTTGTTTATCACTAGAGGGGACAAATGCTGTCCTTCTGACATGAGCAGAGGAGCGTGGACTAAGAATGAAGCCACTTAGCATAATCTGCAGGTTGAGCTTCGGATTTCAAGAATGCAAACTTCTTTATTCTTAACTGGGAAAATGATCAGGTCATGTTATGTTAATTAAAGCTGACATACTCTAAAATGTTTTATCTGTGCAATTGCGATGACTCCACAGAAACAGAGAGATGGACAACTTTAACTTAGCTGTATACCGAAGCAGGAGGGGCTGGTGTGTGCAGGACTAGTTAGCTGTATACTGAAGGAGAAGGGGCTGGTTGTGCAGGACTAGTTAGCTGTATACTGAAGGAGAAGGGGCTGGTGTGTGCAGGACTAGTTAGCTGCATACTGAAGCAGAAGGGGCTGGTGTGTGCAGGACTAGTTAGCTGCATACTGAAGCAGAAGGGGCTGGTGTGTGCAGGACTAGTTAGCTGCATACCAAAGCATAGGGGCTGGTGTGTGCAGGACTAGTTAGCTGCATACCAAAACATAGGGGCTGATGTGTGCAGGACTAGTTAGCTGCATACTGAAGCAGAAGGGGCTGGTGTGTGCAGGACTAGTTAGCTGCATACTGAAGCAGAAGGGGCTGGTGTGTGCAGGACTAGTTAGCTGCATACTGAAGCAGAAGGGGCTGGTGTGTGCAGGACTAGTTAGCTGCATACTGAAGCAGAAGGGGCTGGTGTGTGCAGGACTAGCTTAGCTGCGTGCTGAAGAAGAAGGGGCTGGTGTGTGGAGGACTAGTTAGCTGCATACTGAAGCAGAAGGGCTGGTGTATCTCTACCGACTGCTTGCTGCATACTGAAGCCTAGGGGCTGGTGTGTGCAGGACTAGCTTAGCTGCATGCTGAAGCAGAAGGGGCTGGTGTGTTTCTACCTACTGCTTAGTAATTGCATGAATCAAACCAGGGTCCTCGATTTACATGCAGTTTCGTTGGTACAGGAGACCCAGTGCCTTCTGAGATATTTACATCTGTCCTGTGCTAAAATAGTGAGGTACACTAGTCAATGATTGCATCATATTTTGGTCCACGGTTAAATTTTTAATCCTTGTTCTTCTTAAAGGGGAAGCTTCCAATTTTACTACAGCCTAGATGTCAGTTCACACTCAACACTTTACAAACAAAACTAAAAATAAGGTAAATTAATTTACATGTTTAAAATAAAAGAGTGTGGTGGCGGTGCAGAAAATGGTATTTCCTGACATGTACTCCTGTTCTAGGCCCCGGATTAAAACCAGTAGCTTTTACGATGAATTAAATACGTCTTAGTGTGGAGCCTTTACCTACATAAATTCCATTAGAAAGTATTTTCTTTTGATAAGAAGTTTTATGATGTCTTTTGCTTGGAGAGCAGCATCTTGTCGTTTTATTGCGAAGGCCTCAAGCTGCAGATCTTCCTGACTGAACACTGACAGTGTTTCCTCAGTGCCCACATTCTGCAGAGGACACATGTGTTCAGATGTTTTTGCCCTGGCTTTTTTTTTCCCTCCGAAGTATTGAGACACTTTATGAGGCCACTGTTAAATAGCCAAGACTGTTTTATCAAGAGGCCCCAGACTGCTGTGTGCAGTGAATAACACTCTTAAACCCTCCCCGCCAAAACACCAGTGCAAAATTCATTCTCGTCTGTATCTCGCATAAAAGCTTAGCATTAATCTACCCATATAGCTGTCAAGTTGTACTGCATTAGTTCTTTCAAATCAGAAAATTGAAACATCAGTGAGAATCCTTTCCTTTCTCCATTTGAGAGTTTTATTGTACAGTCCAGAAAGTGGCCTTAAAGGGAATATATAAATATATGGTTTTCCACATTTCTGTATGAGAAAAGGTTCACCCAAATTGAACATTACTTATCACAGTAATTCAATTTATTGGCAGATTTATTAGAAAAATGAATTTTTAATTAGGGACTGGAGGTGTGCCTCAGATCTATCAGTTTTATGGGAATATTGTTTTGGTTTTTTTCCCAAGGCTTTTTCCACCACAAAATAAATCAATATATATATATATATATATATATATATATATATATATATATATATATATATAGAGAGAGAGAGAGAGAGAGAGAGAGAGAGAAACAAGCAAATAAAAACTCATTTTAAATGGTTGGTTGCCTACAGTGGGTTCCCAGGCTGTCCCTGCATTTTAGGCAGGTGGCCCAGACTTCAGAGGTGGCTGTTGTACGGGGAGGAGAGAGATGCTCAGGCCTGGTCCCATTCCTTATCGTTTTCTTCAGCTCAGTGCTACAAAGTCAGCTCTGTGTTTACTTCCTCTGTGGACTTTGATATTTTGAATTCTTTGTTACCCCCCTCTGATCGAGCTTGGCATCCTTATATTGATCCTTCCAAACTCTATGAACCAGGTGAGCATTGCTGCAGTCTCACCTTCAGGTTTGATGATTTGGGCCCCAGGAAAGGAAGTGTCCTCTGTGTAAACAGATGTTGGTCCACATGTGCTGCGTTTACCACCCAGGCCCCCACAGAGTAGCGTGGCTTTCGTACACATTCTGAAATGCTGCCTTCACCTGTGCTAGCGCTCTTACCAGTGAGCGGAGGCTTCAGCCGGTAGCAGAGCTGCCTTCTTACCATGCAGCGAATCAAGGCAGTGGCAACAACGGATGGTTGCTGGGAGTTCCATTCTTCACTGCCACCAATTACAGCTTCTTAAAGGCTAGTTCCACTCAGTACTGTTCTTAACAAAGAAATGAAAGTTATTTATTTTTATCAAGTCCGTACTCTTGGCTCAACATGTGCATAAATCCTGTCTACCACGTCCCTAGGTGTCATGCTTGTCTCGGGAAGGAGGTCACAGGTCCTTGTTTGAGGTACACGCTGATCTAGATGCTTTTATCTCCAGAATCTAGATTTTAGATGAAACAAACTTGCAAACTATGACAATTCAAACTTGGGTAGGCATTTGACTGCATTTTCTCATAAGCGGAAAAAAAAGTTTGCCATTCATAGAAAACATCATTCATGGAAGGTAGCCAAGAATAGCTGTTGCTGTTGATAAAATTAGAGTTCTTGATAGAAAATTAGAGTTTGAAAAAAGCATGGAAAACTTTGATTATCCATTGCGAGCTAGGTAGTTTTCCGAAAATCTTTTCAATCAAGATTGGTGGTGCTAAAAGTAAGTGAGGTTTTCTTTGTTCTTTTTGTTGTTGTTGTTAAATTCTGTTTATAGTATAGTATCCTAATGTTTGAAAACTCTACAGTAAACTTCTGTTTGTTTTGTGATGAAAAGTACCTGTAGGAAACTAGAAAGCTACTAAAATGTGTCCTTTCTTAGCTGTGTATCTCTGAGAAGCAAGAGCATGTTTCTGTCATTTTCTTCAGCCAAACAACATACCCCAGCAGATTAATTAAATACAGCATTGCTGTTGTAATGGGCAGCAGTAAAAAAGGTATTCATAATTCTAGCTAACAAATGCAATGGGTTCAGCAGAAGTTTGCATCTATTCCCATACAGAGGAATAGATGAAGGATAAACTAATTTTGCCAGAGGATTTTGCCCAAGTAGTGCCAAAGGGAGAGGTTCTGAGCAGAAGGAGAGGTTGGAATTTGCATAAGTCATGAAGGAAAGGAATGGTGTTTTCTCTTTATTTTTGTAAATTAAATTTGCTCTTTGATCATTTATGTATTTATATAATGCATTATTCTGATTATTTTTGCCCTACCCTTTCTTATCTTCCTTCCAGTCCTGTTCTACCGGTTTCTTCCATTAAAATATGTTTCCCATATTCACATCTTGTTGTTTTGTTTCATGACCCACTCAGCTTAGCCAGGACCATCCATGTGACCATGGGTTTTGAACTATTGGAGCCCGGTAGACTCACCACACCAATGGGTACACAACTGAAGACAATGATTCCCCATCAGCTAGACTCTACCAACAGGGAAGAGCAGGGGTGCATGGCTCCCATTCCCCGTTTGTGACTGTCAACAGGACCAGTCTGCTGCAAGCCTAGAGCAGCTGCAGTTGGTTTGTGATCGCCATGGTTGTAGCCTACTCAAAAGATGACACTCCGGACGGAGTCTTTCTCCCTGTCTCCCAACTCTTATGTTCCTTCTGCTCTCTCTCCCATGAAGAGGAATAGTGCTTTAGAACACCATTCTAAAGCAAAGCCTCAACGCAAAGCCCTGGCATAAAGTTCAACTTCTTTTAGGAATGTTCTGGAAAAAGGCAGGGAATTTAGAGTCAGCAAAAGAGACTACCTCAGCTAGCAGGATCCAGGTGGCAACAGATCTTCATTTTCAGATTTTAATGTATTTTCCTCTGCCAAGACTAACTGGCCTGAACAGATGGCAATGTTGAAAGAAAGACCTGTTTTCTAGATTGTTCTGGGGAACAAAATTAAATAGTTCTTGGCTGATGGAAAGTCTTCCAGGTAAATAATGTTCTTAACATCCACCTCATCCTAAATGGCTCCTGATGGTAGTGGGGTTGGTCTGCCTGTAAGAACATAAGCAGTCTTAAATGGACAATCACCTGCTTGCCAGCATCTGAAGCTGTGAGTGAGCGGTCAAACGTTTAGATCCATGAACCTATTTCTGTCCTGTCTGTATGCTACGGATGAGAGATGAAGCCATTGTCTTCTGATTGTATCAGTTATTTGTAGTAGAAATTGAAACTTAATTTTGCAAAGAGTCAAACATTAAGAAAATCAATTTGATTATGTGGATTTTCTTGTGATGCCCTTGACCCCTCTAGTTCCTCCAATCTTCTCTCCCGCCTCTTCTGCAGGATTCCCCAAGCTCCACCTAATCTTTGCCTGTGGATCTGCATCTGTTTCCATCCGTTGCTGGATGAAGCCTAACCTGGGCTCATAGGAGCTCACAGAGACTGAACAGACAACCAGCGAGCCTGTATGAAACCGACCTAGGCTCTCTGCACATATTACAGTTGACCTACTTGTGGGACTCTTACAGTTGGAGTAGGGCCTGTCTCTGACTCTTCTGCTGGTTTTTGGGACCCTGCTCCTCATACTGGGTCGCCTTGCCCAGACTTAATACAAGGGGAGGTGCCTAGACTTACTGCAACTTGATGTGCCATGTTTTTGATTCATACCCATGGGAGACCTGCTCTTTCCTGAATAGAAACAGAGGAGAAGTTGGAGGGTGGGTATAGAGAGGGTGGGTGTGGATGGACTGGGAAGAGAGAAGGAAAGGGAAACTGTGGCAGGGATGTAAAATAAATAAATAAAGATTTTAAAATGTAGCAAATCAAAACAAGATGGAGAAAAACTGAATTTGTAGGATTTTTATCTGCAGGAAGCAAACATTGCTTCTTCCCTGGCTATTTTACATAAATACATTCGTGTGTGTGTGTGTCTGTGTGTGTGTGTGTGTCTGTGTGTGTATCTGCCTCTGTTTCTGCCAGCAGAAGCCACTGTGCGCCACTTTAAAACCCCTTTGGCCTTCTCTATGGCTTTCCACCACTCAGTGTGTCTGTCCTTTGAACTGCCTGCCTGCCTTCCAACTTCCACCTTCATGCCACCCATTCATGTGGAAGGCTACCAGAGAAGAGCCAAGAAAAGAGAAGGGTATGTGCTCAAGTAGTCAGAGGGAAGAGGTTGCCGAGGGGCCACAGATTTAACTGGGAAGCAGAATGAGTGTTGCATTTGTTGGCTTTTAGTACAATTACCATACTTAGGAAATGCACGGAATAGTTAATTAGGACTAAGTGAGCCCCTTTTAGAAGAGGCGGCAGGCCAGGGTTCTGACTGTCAGACGTGTCAAAGATGCAGAATTGGAAGCTGGTCTCTGGCAGACAGTGGAGGGTCTGCTGGAGGAGTCAGCCCAAGAAAAGCTACCTAGAACAGGCTCAAAGGAGGGCCTGGGTAGCATTTGCATACTTTTCCTGCAAAGGCCTAATGCATAGAGAGGAGATGTCAGTAATGTGGGTCTGGCTTTGTTCAGGGTAAGGAACACAGGGAAATCAGCCTTTCTCAAAGCCTTGGGCTTAGCCTTGAGGTTGCTCCAGTGAAGTTATGTTCTTGAGGGCTGTTTGCACACCATTGTCTGTTTGAAGATCTTCTAAACCCAAAGGGCTCAAAGACTCCCCTCCTACCAGCAGGGGGAAAAAAAAGGAAATTTGTGTGGTGAAAATGGCTCACGTTGCAGGCTGAACCCAAGCCCCTTTGTTCTTATGCAGAGAACACTGAAGCACTGAGAGTCCCTTTTAGGTCCAAGCCAAATAGGCCCCCTCATCACTTCCTTGCTGTCCATAAACAAGGCAAAACCAGCCCTCACTTAAATCTTTCTTTGCCAACACAAAGGAGGTCTCAGCTCACTTACCAAAAATATGCTCCCCTCCTCAAGATAAAAAGCAGTTTGGAGTAGCATGGGTCATTTGCTTCCTTCTAGGATTTGCTGCACTTGTAAGGTCACGTCCTAGCTGAGATAAGCCCTTTGCAAAGGCTCTGCAGTATAGCTTTCACTACTCTCGAGGAGCCTCATCTTTAATCTGGTATGATGGGCTTGTGATTTGAGTCTACGACCAGTTCTCAGAATGATTCCTTCCTTGCCAACGTGGAATGTGCTACGTGGCATGTATTGGTGTGTTCTCCCCTGTAAGTGTGTGTCATGATATACACATTTGTAGTGAGCTTTGTGTTTCTGCAACCCATTTCCATCCCAGTATATAGGGACCTGAATTCAAGACTTGTTTCAACTTCCCTAGTGTCTTTAACCCCTGTAAGTCAGGAAAATGTGTATAAAAACGTATGTTCAGTCTTACTTTGTTTTCAGTCAGTGTATTTGTTTGTAAGGGCAGTATGAACAGTTGTGACTGCCTTTTAAATTGACGATTTTCCACAAAGAGCTTAATGACTAAGTAAAGAAATCTAGTATCTTCATATGAGTGTGTGTGTGTGTGTGTGTGTGTGTAAAATTTACAACATGTGAACTAAACATTGCTTGTAACGGATGAACTAGGATATAAAATAAACGTGACATTGGAAGTTGGAAAAAGTACATGCATTGTTTTATAGTGCCAAATGCAGCCTGAGTCTTTCCTGATGAAGGCCATTGCCTTATCACTTTCTTTTTAGTTGTTGATCTTAAAGCTAGATTTTGGCTCACTTTAGACTTTCTTGGAAGCCCACATACAAACATAAAATGGGAATAATGAGAAATGTTTCTGTATCTATGAAAACAGGGAATGTCTGTCTGATTTCCACAATTAAGGCAGAACTGATAACACGTGAGGAGAGAGATTCACAGGCTCTGGCTTCCGGGAGAAAGGCTATGAGCTCAGTGACAGAAACGAGGCACCTTTTATCAGGAAGCCCCTGTCTGGGGGCTTCTGCTGCTGCTCTGAAGCTGGTGGGAATCCTCGTAGGTGAGGCCAGGAGTTGAGGGAGCTTTCTGAACTTGTGAGTGGGAGGATGAAACAGTGCTTGCCACTCTGCTAACTATGTCAGTTTGGTGATGGTGGGGCCGCCGCCTCTGATCTCAGTGAACTCTCCTTGCTGGAAGTGCTGCATTCTGTCGCCTGCTTTGCATTTCCCTGTGAGAAGCACGTCTGAGTTGGGGGGACTTGAATATACCTCTTTGTTGCTGAGCTTGTCAAGCATGGTGCTGTGTTCTCTTTCCCACCAGGAAGGTCAGGTCGCTGGGGGCCAATCTGTTTTCTGAAATGAACCCTACTGTCTGTCCCTGGTGTCTGACAGATTGAAACAGTTGTCTGTATCGCTGAGCTTTCAACAGTGTCTAAATGTGTTGCTTTCTGGGGAAAAGGTAATACATGTAGGCCATGTTGAAGAAAAGAGGGTTGGACTTCGGATGTTAATATTTATCTAAATGGCAAATTTAATTAACTTTCTAAGAACGTATTTACAGATTGAGGAAGTTGACTGTATGTACTGTGCGCGCGTGCGCGCACACATACACACGCGCACACACACACACACACACACACACACACACACGGAGATAAGCCTTCCGGCTGTGCTTCTAAAGACTGCATGTTTAATTGGAGTAATAAAATTACGAGGTGTGGAACTGTTTCTGTGGTGGACTTGCAGAGGTAAGAGGCTTTTGTTCACTCCGACTGCAGTTTCATGTTTTTGGATCAGAGATATGCATAAAGCCTGAAGAAATTTGTACTGTGCTGAGCTTCACTTCAATACTCTCCAGATAATTGAGCTAATTAAATCTTTACCAACATTAACACAACTCCGGCATTCCTTGGACAGTGGATAATTATTGCATGAACATGGCGAGCTTAAACTAAACAGATGAAAATAGAGCTCTGTGGAATGGGTATTGAGTGTATTCCTTATTCATCTTTTGATAAGGTTTAATTAAAACTGCCTCTCTCCATTGTGGCGAGAATGAATGTGCTTGTTTTCTTAGTGAAAAGCAAATTATTCACTTCGGCCATGGTTCAGTAATCAAAGCCCTTGCAAAGTTTTGGGTTATAGCATAGCTGTGGGTATATAATTGCTGCAATTCTGTATGAAGGCTTTATCTTTTTCTACTACTTCGACTTATTTATTTTTGTAGAACGAAGTTTATAAAAGTCCATTTTGTAATGTGGTGTGGAAGCACATATGTTTGAAGTCTGGCTGTAGCTTTATGGTGTCTGGATTCTTTTTAAAGGGTGTGTTTCTTAGAACCTCTTGTTGATATTGGAGGTGACAAGGGACAAACATTTAAATAGTGACATTTATTTATTTCTCTGTTTTTAAAATTTTTACATTAGTGAGAAAAATTCAGTAAAACCTTTGACTATCTCTGGACCCCAAGGAGAGAAGCAACAGGCACTGGGAATTCTTCATTTTTATTCTTTTTAGTATTCATTAAATTCATCAGAAGCATTTTCTCCATTGCTCTTTTAAAGAGGACGCTCCCCCTCATGTTGGTGATGATTGTATAGTGCAAGGAGACTTTATGTACGTTGATGACAATCTCATCACCTTCATCATGACTGCAGTGATCTCTTCTCTTGGTTTAATAAAACACGAGAAGACCACAAGGATGTAGGATATTTTGTGGAGCCAAAGCAAAACTAAAACGAGATGATGGGACTGCAGCATGCTTGAGGTCTCGCCTGCACCATCGTCCTGGGGTCTCAGTTCTGGCTTCCCTACTGTTCTTATTCATGAGATAGGAACCAGGTAAGCTTGGCCTGTGTTTTGTCATAGGGAGGAACCAGACATCACTCTAGGTCAGCACTGCAGTGTCCCACAAGCGAATCCACCAGGATGGAAGGGTCCCACCTACCACCTCTTGCTGTGTTTTGCCCTTAGTACTGGTTGGTGAACGTGCAGACTGGGCCATGTTCTGTGTCTGCAGATCTCTTCTGGGTAGTGAATGCAGGGCTCCCTTGACGGAGGGAGCATGGTGTCACTGTGCTAGACTGGAGGGGTGTCTCTTAGGTGCAGAAAAGGAGATAGGAAAGAAGAGCTGCCTGCGCTGGTCACAAGTAGGAGTCAGTTAGGTTTCATGAAATGATTCTTTCAGCCAAGTGGATGCTTGTGTGTGTCTGTGTGCACGTGTTTGCCATACCACACTAAGTCACTTAATAAAATGCATTTTCTTTCACAGTGAGCTGTGACCAAAACAAGTTTCAAAGCAGCCCCTGCTTCTCAGATCCCCTTCATTGCTTCTCCTGGGAGGCAGGGGGAGGGGAGCATTGGGCAGACCTCCAGCCCCTGAACGTGCCCATCAAAGTAATTCCACTTTAATCTGCTTTACACCTAAGATGTTTTTTTAACAAAGATGCAATGGCCAGAAGATTGAAGGAATGGTTTCTCAGGTTTCCCTTAGGGTTTCCCGACCTAACCACAGCAGCCATTGTGTTGTTTCTTTGTTTTAGAGAAGATTTGGGGAGCCAGCTAGACCTGTGTTTTGTTTCTCTCTCCCTCCTCTTCCCTTTTTTCTTCTTCCGCCCCCTTCCTCTCCCTCCCCTCCCTCTCCCTTCCCTTCTCTCTCTCTCTCTTTCCTCCCTCCATGCAAGCTGAATCTTCTTTCTCTAATTAATTCCATTTTTGAAAAAAAAGCTCCGAACAACACTAAATATAAGCAGACTTTAAAAGCTTTACAGCTGAATAAAGAGAGAAGCCGTTAGTCCTCTCCGTAATCGCTCCTGTTTGGTTCCTTCGAGAGAATCATACAGCAGCGACAGGAGCATGGAGGACTTGGGAACTGCTTCACGTACCCTGATGAGGTCCTTAGAGAGCTGAAGACCGCGAAGAGAAGAGATTCCTCAACAAAGATAAATACGAAAAGAACAAAGACCTAAGAACAAAACAAGCTGACTTTCCTCAAAGTGTATTTTATGTGACTTCCTCTGGAAAGTTGAAATAGAGTCGGAGATTGTTTTCTTTTTCCCTGCCCTTGACATTGAACGAGGAGATCTATGTGACACAGACTGCCCCAAAGCCAGACCCTCTATGGGGCTCTTATATTTAATGATAAGTTTTTCAGTGCTTATTCGACAAAAGACGGGAGCCATTATGAGCTCCGTCCATATTTGCCTGCTCTGATGGACCTTTTGTTAATCATTGATTACACAGTCCTGCTCTTCGGACTTCGCTGAGTTGCAGCAGCTTTCTGAAACTGGGGCAGTCCTGTGGAGGCCTTTCCTAGCTTCCAGAGCTCCGGGACCTCACTGTATGACTTACAAGCTTGGTATCCTGAGCTAAGTCAGCAGTTCTGAACCTTGGCTTTCCCAGCGCTGAAGCCCTACCTGTCTCATCAATCGGCTTGTGGGGAGCCAGAATGTAGACTATGGAATATTTAGTCCAAAGGGCTCAGTAACTGAAGTGTTTTCTAAGAACCCAGCAACATCTGTGATAAACACAAGAGATTTATTTGAGCTCTTTCATGCCAGTTTTGGGTTTTGTTTGTTTGTTTGTTTGTTTGTTTCAGCCCTCTGCTTTCTTTATCTAGAATGAAAAGAAAAAAACAGACACACCTTAGAATGCATCTTGTTAGTTGATACAAATGATAAGTAAAGGCGACAAAAGGAGAAAGGACGATCAGAGCTTGGGTTGGTATGAGTTGTCAAAGGGCTGAAGTAAAGAGTTCTATAGCGATTGAGAAGAGACATTCAAGAGATCTTTTTCCCGTTAGTAACAAAGAAGCATAAATGAAGGACTGGGTGCAGGAGATGGCTAAGACTTGCTTGTGTGAAGCAGAGGAAGTAATAAAGAGGAAACAGTCACTGAAAGCGATAATTACAATTTCATCAGTAGTAGCCGTTCCAAAGACGTCACCAATGTGGCGTAGCCATATGTTGAAATGGAGGGCAGTAGCCAGGAGACTAATAAAATTATGCCCAAGTAGCTCACTGGCCACATGGCCCCTACACAAGGGTCCTCAAGGAGCTCAAGAGGGCTGAGCTGTGAAGGAGGACAACTTGGCCACGTCTGGGAAGGTAGAACTGAGCCCGATAGCAGCAGCCTGAGGATGGGAATTCAAAAGCAAGGTCGAAGATTTCCTCTCTCCAGACACGAGAGAGCTCTGATGAGATACACATCACTGTTGCTGAGCTGCAGGGAGAGGTCAGCACCGACAGGAAAGAGCGTGAGGTCAGACCTGAAGACAGAAGTGCCAGGTGCGTGCCGGATGCCTGCCTCCCTCCCTGATGACCGGCCAGGTCATCCTCACCTGCAACCATGTAGAAAAACGTGTGTAGTTGGAACATGGAAAAGTGTGCTAGATACTGCTCTCATCCACGGAGCATTTGCCTGACTCAGTGTTTTAAAGCTTTCAGATCAGAGTCAGTCGGATTTCAGGTAAAAATACAGATTTTCTGCAGTTCATTAACAAAATAAAAGAAGGACAAAACAGAGCAATGTCAGCCTCCATTGGAAGGGCCATGAGTCAAGCTCGCTCGCCCTGTGTGCTTTAGCTCTGTTTATTTTGTGGACGTTTCTTCCTGGTGATAACCTAGGACAAATCTCTCACTTAAGTCGTCTTCCAGAATCTTCCTGAAGCTCATCTGAGATGTGCTTCAAGTTTTCTGACAGTTAATCAGGTTTATTATTACATAAAGTTTCTTTGAGGTAAACTTGCCTGTTCTGTGGCACATGGCAGAATGTTACCCACAAAGCCAAAGATTTTCATATAATTTCTGGGCATCCAGTAGTGAAGGGAATTTCCAAGGAAGAAAAAAAGATCGTCATGGGAATAAGTGACAGAGACGAGTGAGAGCCAGCAGACAAACCAGCAAACGTGTATCAGATATCAGCAGATCCCAGGGATTCCCTAAGCCATACAGGCATGTAGGAGACAGCTCCCGGGTTCCAGCAGTTCCACAGTAAGTGGCCTTCGATGGTAGCTCTTTCTATTCCATGTTAAATGTGAAATGGACCGTCCAGTACAATAAGAACTAAAATGCAGTCTAGCAGGAGAAACAAACTTTGGGGAGCAGTGGCCAGGGAGAAGGTGGCATCTGAGATGAAGTTGGAGCATCAGACCTGGTACTTAACAATCAACATCTCATTCCAAGAAGGTTCATCCAGCCCGGAAAGGTTGCCGGTTAGAGTATATTTGGAGCTGGAGAAGAAATGCAGTAGCTTCAGCAGGAGATGATGTGAGGGTTATAGGTCCCTGAAGAAAAGCAGAAAACGTATCAGAAGACACACCATTTTCCATAAACTCTGCTTAACTCTAGAATCGGCCATGCCATAAAGCCCAATAAGATTAGTAGTGACAATGGCAATTAGCATCTCCTTTGTTTCCCCAGCACTGGGGATGCAGACCAGAGCCCTCTGCACATGCTAGGCAAGCATGCACACGCTAGGCAAGCATGCACACGCTAGGCAAAGTATGCATACGCTAGGCAAGCATGCACACGCTAGGCAAGCATGCACACGCTAGGCAAAGCATGCACACGCTAGGCAAGCATGCACACGCAAGGCAAGCACTGTACGGCTGAGTCATAACCTGATCCCTTATCTCACAGAGTGCTTGGTGCACGCGGAAGCCCCGTGGAGCACTCTGCGTGAACCAGCTCAGGGAGTCCTTGGCACAGCATGCTCGAGAGTGTCTTTAAACCTCGTCTGCATGGGTGGAGTCTGGGGCGGAAGCTCAGCAGCAGTGAGCTGGTATCTGTAAACTAATAGTGTATCATTACTGCCTTTATCACTGTCTTGTTATTCTGAGCCTAACAAGCCCACTTTATTTTAGATGCTTCAATCATAATCAGTCTAAGCCTATGCAATTATTTCATTGCTAATATCTAAAGGAACTCGGCTACCTCTGGAGATAAAATTAGAGATTCAGGAACTACAGTGCTTCTCAAACCCTGTCCAAATTGAGTTAATTAATCTGTAACTTGAACACCCTAAAGGCCCTATTTAAATACAATTTCACTAGGAGTGAGAAGCCCGGGGAATCTTGATTAAAACTGAATGCAGTCAGGAAAAAAAAAAAAAGCGTAAATCTGTCTTTAATCTAAAATTCTCAACATGAAAATGTGGCAGAAGTGTCATTGTTTTAGTTGGTTCCTCAAATATATATCACAGTTGGTTATTAATAAAATGATAATGTTCCTTGTAAATTTCATGAAAGCACATTGGTCTGAAGGCACCTGAGATTTCTGCATAAGCATTTGGTGTTTTAAGAAACACGTGTATTAGATGCTGTCACTATGGGCCATATTTGGATGGTATTGGCATCTCATAAATATTTCTTTCAGGATAAAAATACAATTAGAAAAGCAGAATTTCGCTGAAACCTTAGTCGCTGACCGGTCTGATGGGGCCAGGAAGCTATCCCTGTTTGTTTAGAATGACCAAAAGAGCAGAAGTCACGTGGTTTGAGGTTACCCCAACTGATATAATAGTGATTTTTAGCATGATCACCAGATAGGAAGATTAATTTTCATTTCTTAAAATACTAATCAATAATTTCAGAACACCCCGATGCCTTGGAGCCTCTGACAACTGTTACCTTTTCTGAAAATTATTTAAAAATAAAATAAAAGGTAAAGAATCAAAATAAAATATGCAAAGGCGGAAATGATCAAAAGGTAAATCATAAGCTCTCTAGCACGCCATTTCCACCTTAAGACTTTAATTGTGCACTAAAGATAGCTGTTAGAGACAGCACAAAGAGAAAGAGGGGAAACGGCTCCATTCTGGCTTAAGCTCTGAACATTCACGTTCACTTTTTACGCCTGCGTAGCAAACTGCTGAAGCTTGGGCAAGGAAAGCCATTGGTGTCTGCTGCCCAGGTACAGCGTGTGCTCGGAAGCAGAGCTCTCTCGTTCCCAAGGAACTGCATATGCCGGAGGAGGGGCGACCCATTATTCTCTTCCATATTTTGGGATTTCAAGTTGATGCAGTAACCCTGAATTCCTGAAGACCTGTTCTGATCCAGCAGTATTGCTGTACTTTGTTGAGTGCCTCATTCCTCTAGACATAGCTTTTTGAGGGCTGAGCCTTAAATTAATAAGCCAGCCAGGGCTGCATGCTGACATGACTTGAAAGTTAACTGGAATTTATTGGTCTGCAGCCTACAAGCTGTTCTATGCCATGCTGCACACGAGAAAGCCAGCCTTTAAAGTTGCCAACAGTTTTTTTTAATTACCTCTAGAAAGATCTTTCACATCTTTAGACACTGCTGCTGTTGGTCTGGAACCTCCTCCCCTCCACCCCTCATCTCCCAAATTGGGTCATTAGTGGCTGCTGTTGACAACAGCTATGGCTAATACAATACTCATGCTCACATTCCGTTTTCTGAGTTAGTGACGGGAAATGAAGAAATGGCTTCCCAGGCCAGCCACACCACAGCCCCTGTCCATGAGGAAGTTCAAGGCCGTCTTGAAGTAGTTTTGAAAGGTGGGAGGCAGCTAGACAGTCCTGTTTCCTTTACTGCTCTGTCAGGGAGGGAGCTGCCCTTACTTTCCCAGGGCCATTGAGCCTAGGCTGGTGTCTGGTAGCCACTGTGTCTTGAATGGCACCAGTTGTGTAGATCTTTTAAATTTCCGAAGGGTTTGCCTGGCTTTACTGTCCAGTGGACATAGTGACATCTGCCCATGTTCTATGTGACATCACAAACTTTCCTGCTTTGTTATGTTAAAACACCTTTGTTTTTCTATCTTCTGTGTGCCCATGGTTTTCTTTTATCACACACACACACACACACACACACACAATTATACACAACCAATGAAGCTTTTCCCCCCACTATTTAAAAAATACTATTTTTTAAAAAAATTAATTAATTTTATTAATTTAAAATATTAAATTTTATTTCCCTGTTTTCATTGGTCTATTTTAGCATTGTTTGCTGCTTTTATATTTTCAGAAGATCTACAGGGGAGGGGGAAGAACTGTGTTTTAGGGTATCTTACTGTCAGAAAAAGGCAGATGGCAGGTGGACCCTGCAGATTTCTTTTCCCCAAGTATGCTCACTGTGAAGATAATTTGTATGTCGAGTAGAAAACCTAGCTAATGTCCACATATGAGAAAATACTCTCTCCTAACTATGTGTTTACTGCATTTATAAAGCATTTTTTGACGTAGAAATTTGTCAAGGGCATCCCAGAAGTTTAAAATAAATGACATGCACTGCTTATTTGCCCCTCAAAGAACTCAAAATTATTGGTGTACTGTCCTCTCTCTGTATATAAGCCATGTAATCTTAGCCCTAGCAGACTGTGATTGTGAAGGTGATAATTATCTTCCACATCAGTGTGGCTATTACCAGCATGCATATATGATGTGAGCTTGTGAGTTTCAGGATCAAAACCATTCTTTATTTTTTCCTGCATTAAAAGAAAAAAAACTAGAAAGGGCAATAAATAATCCGGGGTAGCAACAAACTGAAATTATTCCTCTTTTGGTATGATAATGTCTATTCTTCTAATCTATGATTCTGATTATGCTTGATCTTCACATTAGCATATTTTAACATTCAAATCATCAAGGAATTAGTCAAGAAACAAATAGAGATCTAGGGTTAGAGTTGATACGTGTACACGTGTCTGTCCACACACGCACACGTGTAAATCTACACAGACACACATTTGCAATAGTTACCTTAAAACTCAAAGTAACATAAACAGTGAAATTAAAAGTTCATTTTTAAAGGTAATCTGCGGTCCAAATAATAGAGTAGATATAAAACTACATTTCATTCATATTTTTTTAAAAAAATGCCGTCCCCTGCCTCTCTGTAAGGTGTACTGGTAGCTTCTTTGAGGATGCTGAGGTTTGTAAGTTAATAGTTAACACTCATGCTGTAGGGTAGATGGTACAGTGACCCTATAAACACAACCCTATCCTGGATTGTAAGCTACCGTGTCTGTAGAATTAGAGTGCCCACTCCTAAAGACAGAGCTTTCCTTTTGGAGAGACAGCTGTGAGTCTGGTCTGCTACTTGGAGGAGACTTTTGGCAGCACCACAGAGAAAGTATAGTTAGACAGCAGCTTGCCATCCTTACAGATATTATTTTATGATTTGATTTCCTTTATTATCAGTGCCTGTCAATAAACGCTGGTTGGTTTCTTTCTGTTTCTAAGCACTGTATAAGACGAGATACAGCTTCTTCCCGTGATCATATCCTACAGGTTAGCAGCAACAATTCTTGAAATTTCCTGCGAAAAACAGTGAGCCATATGTGAAAATGTATGTGCCCTACATTGAAGAACTTATGCTTTTAGAACACTCTGGAGTCTTAGCTTAGCCCAGAGTCTTAGTTTATTTCTTTTAATTAGTAATTGTCATTTAGCACTCTGATCTTTGCCATAAAATAATATTTCCCTCCTGAAGAACTATCTATGAATATAGGCAGAAAGAGTTTTTTCAAGACACCAAATACAAGGCTCTCAAAGGAAGGAAATTTCAACAGTTACAGATGCCAGATAGCATCTCCCTCCCTAACAGGTGGGGAGAAACACTGAGAACTTTATTTCAAAACGTTTATTTGCCTTCCCAAACCCCTTTGCAGAACATCCTGGCTTTCAAGTTTTAAAAACGTCACTTTCGTTACTGCCCCGTTCCTGTTCCTGTTTTGACCTTTTACCTTTCTTAAGCACAGACACACAGGATTCTGGGTGTGATGGGGCACTGCTGAGGGCCCGCGAGTGACAGTCTAATAGTGTTTAGCACTTCAAACCCGCTTCCCTTGGCATGTAGCTAATGCCTGCAGTGTTAATACTCTTTAAGAAGAACATACGTTCCAACCCCAGTGCCGTGTCAGACACACTCGAATCTGTTAGCAATTGTAGGCTGACAGGGGCTTGTTCTCGTCCATACATCTGTCTTTACAGTTCTCTCCATTATATATCCTCTGCAAGTTCAAAGTCTGAGGATGACATTGAAAGCACGTGTCTTGCTTTTATTAGCCAGCTCAGAACTGCTTTATGTGAAGACACTAATCTCCCCATATGGAATTAAATATGCCATATGGATATGTTACGGCTGCCCTGATACATTCATGGTGTTCCATTGCTTCGTCCCCTCTCTTTATGGACCCTGTGTACCCAGACCTATATGTGGGGGAGAGGGGGGATTGATTGACGCAGAAAGTGCCGGATCACAGTGTAGTGATTTCACGCCTGGTTGTTGGCTAACAAGGCACCGTGGTCTTTATTTAGTGAGACCTGGTGGTCGGAGATGAAGAATGATATCGGGCCCAGCTGGCACTCTTACAGAGCAAGCAGCTTAAAGGACTGCAGGGTTCCGAGTGTGAGGACATTGTCTCTTCCCAGCAGGTATGGGTTAGATCTAGACAGAGCCCATTGTCTTCAGGATGCTAACTAGCCTGCTAGTTCATAAATCCGGAAAACCTACAGGACCCTCTATCCTGAAAGAAGCAGGAGCGATGATAGTAGTTTATTTAACACTCTTAATGCCACAGTGTACTAGCTCTTGCTTAATGGCTCTTTACAAGATGATGTTTACATGTTTAAAACATTTCGTGTAATGCCCTTTCCATGTCTCCTTTCAATTAAAGACTGTTGGATCAACTAATTAATAATATGTTTAATAAAGCCTACTCAGACGGTCCACCACACCTTCTTGTGTGTTTGTGTATGCATTGTTTTTCACACACTGACAGATTTTGTTTCATGGCATTCTTTGAAAATGAGCAAGACCTAAAACTTTCGCCCTGTCTAAGTGTGCAGGGGTGTGTGTGTGTGTGTGTGATCAATCACTGGTCAATTCATACAGTTCTTATGTATTTAAACTTCAGTATGTAATAATTGTTAATAAATAAAATGGCTTGGTGAATTTGGCTTTAAGTCTGCATCTGGAAAGTAGTTTGTTAAGCTAACAGTATTCAGACGTAAAACACAAAAGCTGGAGTTTTTAAGTAAACTGTTCTCAAGCATGGTAGAACTGTCATAAATTTGCTAATTCCAAGTGACCCATGAAGGACCTCAGCTTGAAGGGTAGCCTACATTCTGTGTGTACTCATCTGTAGGACAATTTAGATTTTGATTCAGATGTAACTTTTAGGCTGTTAGTCTAAATTGACTAGGTTTTATTACAATAAACACAAGATTTTTTTTTAAATTTTTGTCTCGTTAATAGGTAAAACATTTTTAATGTGTTATCATGGAGAACTCTACACTCATTATTAATATCTTTCATTAAAATCAACAATATTCCAAAGATTGTATACCCCATGAAGTATATATTTATTCTTTAAATCCAGAGGCCTTTGTGCTTCTGCTGCAGGGCAGTGGTGCCGTCTCTGCTGTGTCCACACCCCAGCAGTCAGGCTGTTTTTATAATCTGGGACTGAGGACTCAAAAGTCCCACTTAGCAGTTGTAAGTCAGCCAGGGGCATCTTCATTACAGAGTCATGAACTTGATGCAGAACAGCCTATTACAAATGGCTTAGTGTTCAGATTCTGGCAACTACCAACCAAATCAGGCTCTTAGTCTTTGCAAAACTTCACCAGTTGGAAAGTTGAGGAAATGTCGTTAGCCTTACAGAATGGGGTGAGAGGGTCAAATTTCCCTGATTCCAGCATTATATAGGACTCCACTTACAACTAGGCATTCTATGATACTTTGATATTATTTCTCTGAATTCTTTAAAATGCTATTTAAAAACATGCCTGCTATGATTTTAAGCACTCAAATAAAAACTGGTTTTGAAGAAGCTATGACAGATGAAACTGATTGACTCCAATTCTGTATTGTGGAGAGACTGTAGTGTTGCAGGTCCCAGGGGTAATGGCCTTATCTTGGGCTAGTTCTAGTTCTGCAGAACAGCCATTCCTGGCCCACCTCTGCTTCTGAACTAACTTCTCGTGACTAATGGATACAAACCTTTTGCAGTCCATTAACTTACCTGACTACTAGCTTCCACCAACCCGAAAGCTAAGAGTATTATCAGATGGCATCTTGGGCCTTTGGACAAGCTTCTTCCATCTCCCCAGACCTGCGTCTGTGAGGTTCTCACCAATATATTTTAAATTTGCCTTGATTTGTGACTTTCTTTTGTTCTGTAAAACTATGAAATATCTTAAAACTGGTTCCACATTGAAACAGAATTTGGGGTAACCTATATCTATGATCCCAGGCTGTAACTCACTCAAAATGGCTCCAGATAAACTGTTATTCTCTTACAACAACAACAACAATACTGGTTTTAAACTACCCCCCTCACTGATTTTCTAACTTAGTTCTACAAAGTCACTTTTATTCAGTATCCAGCAGGACATAAGAAAAGTGCTCCCCTTTCTCTGAATAGTCTCCTTTGGATTCAGTTTTCCACCCAGGTAGATAAAATCATCACTGGCCTCTTGATAACACATCACAACCATTAAGATGGCAAGTTTGCCCATCCATGAGGTAAGGATATGGCTTACATGCTCTAAAGAAAGATGTGAAGTTGTTTATGGGAATGAAAACTGGGACTGACATAAGAGAGTAGTCATTGCGGTATGCAGACAGAGTTAGACCCAGGCATTATGGAAAACCAAACCTGTGTGTTGACATCATGGTATCCTTAATTGCAACCAGTGAATTTGCTGGCTACATATACCCGTCATGCTCTCCTTGAGTGGTTATAGCTTCTCCAGAGCCCCACAGAAAAATTATAGCTCCCCAAAAGACCACTTACTCATACAACACCGAGTCTCATGAGTCATAGTAGACCCTTCTGTCACCATAGACACATAATAAGTTAAGAGTAACTTAGGAATAGTGCAGGAAATACCAACTAAGATTACTATTTGAGATCACAGTCTTTAAAGTTTCTTCCTTCTCCCTTCACCCATCTTATTACTGAATCATAGTCTTATAAAACATTAATATACTGGATGGAAATCCCACTGCATTGAGTTTTTAAGTTTATTTGTATACATCAACAAAACTAAGTGAAGCTAGACATTTCCTTTAACTATAATATTCCTTTATCTCACTAACATTTTTCTGGTGCTAATGGTGTATTCTGTTAATAAGTCATGCTTCTAGGATTTTCCCTAAGCAACTTATTTTACATACAAATTTATATACTTTAATATATAGTTTAGTACTCAAATGTTTGTTGAGTGAATACTGTGTACTCTGTGCTGAAGCTAGTGAATGACTGTTATGCTTAAGGAACTGGCAGCTTGGTAGTTCAGATGCATATAGACATACCAGTATAGTCTAGGTAGTGAGTGTGTAGACCATGTGAACAGTATGCTGCAGAAGACAGTGTAACCACCAAGGTCAACATATAAATACAGCATGTAAGTGTAAGAAGCATCTGTGACCCTGTCTGCCTGTGATAATGGCCTTTGCAGTAAATGCACAGCTCATGTGCTCAGTGCCATTCTAAACATGTCAGAATTAAACAGGAGCACCAACCAGTTTATAAAGAAATCCAGGGTGTGCTCTAAAATCCCAATGAGAGATTGGTGCACTGTAGCTATGACCTAAGGACAGGCAGAGCTCTGACTCCCCTCTCCCTGCTGCCAGGCTGATGGGGCCTGGGTAAAGAAAGTGCAGCAAGGAGCCCAGTCTGAGTATACTTAAAGATTCTTCTGGAAGATTCCAAGGTTGGGAATGAGGAACCAATACGAGGTCCTAGACAGAGGGACTGGAATTCAAGCTAAAGAAACTCAACTTCGTGCAACAGACAGTTAGCAGTGATGTATCCCTGAGCAAGGAAGAGGCACCATCGGAGAAGTGCCATTTCAATGCTGTTTGAAATAACGTTTTTCACGGTGGGGAGTCCTGATCTTATGTGTCATACAGTCATTGAAAAAGGCTGGGAACAGAAATGCATAAACACAAATCCCTTAGCTTCAGCCCAATGCCTCAGAAACAGTTTTGGTTAATATTTAAGTATATATAGCTATATATTTTCCATTTTGGTTAACATTTAGGTATATATCTTCTGGTTTGGTTACTATTTTGTTGTATGTCTTCTGGTTTGATTAAAAATTAGCTATATACCTTCCAGTTCGGTATATATATCTTTGGGTTCGTTAATATTTTGATAAAATCTTCTGGTTTCTTTACTATTTTGGTATATATCTTCTGGTTTGATTAAAATTTGGGTACATATCTTCCAATTTGGTTAATATTTAGGTGTATATCTTCTGGTTTCATTAATCTTTTGGTAAATTTCTTCTGGTTTGGTTAATATTTTGGTATATAGCTTCTGGTTTAGTTAATATTTAGGTACATACCTTCCAGTTTGGTATATATCTTCCAGGTTGCTTAATGTTTAAGTATATAGTCTGGTTTGGTTAACATTTTGCTAGATACCTTCTGGCTTGACTAACATTTTGCTGTATATTTTCCTCCTTAGTACACTTGAATATTCTTCCTTATAATAGACAGTTCTGCAGAGTCAGGCCTGATGCTGTGATCTCTCTGATGAGTAGATCTCAGTATCTCTCACCAACCTTTGCAAACTAAAGTTATTTCTAATTTTGCCCTCTTATGATTCTTTTAATTCCTTAAGGTAAGTTTCCAAAAATTTTGACTGACTAGGTTTCAAACCACAGGAGCGGTTAGTTGATGTTGCTGGTTATTTCTTTCCTTAAAACACTATTTAGGAACATGAAGTGATATGGTGTGGAGTGGGACTTGGGTGAGAAATTCTGTGACAATTCAGTATTGCCCTGGTTAGCTAAATATCTTGAGTTCAGATCTTGCTTCCTCTTGCTGTGTAGGCTAGCTAAATGCGTCTCTCTGCCATGGTCTCTTCCTAGGCAACTGGCTAACCCCCGTGAAACAGTTGGGGCTGAGCCTGGCATGTCAACCCAACATCGTTAAATGAGTGAGGAGAGTGCACAGAGAACACGTGGGCGAGCCAGTAGACTCTGTGACTCATTGGCTATCACAGAGGCCTTGCAAGTGTGGCCAAGTTTTCGGGCCTACAGGAAGGACTATTTGGGTGGTGGAGAAGGCCTCTGGCTTTAACTGTGCTGAAGTAGACGGCAGGAAATGGACTCCAGCTGGTGCCTGAGGATTTCAGGGCAAAGACTGAGAAAGGGCGGTGTAGATTTGGGAATGAAAATTGCTCTCTTGGCATCAAGGAGATGTGTATAAGGGCAGGGCTCAGAATCCTGAGCACAGGAGGAAGGGGGAAAGAAGGGCAGCGAGGAAGACAGAGCCCGGGAGCAGACGAGCCCCGAAGACAGAGAAGACCCCATCGCAGAGGACAACCACATAGGTAGTGATGGCGATCGTATAGGAGAGGGGGCAGCTGGCAGTGCCAAGTGGCAGAGGCTTCAGGGTAACTGGAAGAGGACAGTCTCTACCTCTAGTTAAGAAAAGCTACAAAGTTGGAACACTCTTGGAGTTTTCTGTGACAAATCTTCCATTAATCTTCCTGTTAGCTTAAATGTTCTTGATTGTAATCACTGTCTGCCCTGGTGATTTTCAAGCAGAGCCTAGATGCCTTCACTCAGCAGTGCACTGCATGCTCAGGCGGTTTGTGGAGCCGTCCACCCAGTCTCTTGCTTGCTACAGATCCTTGTTTTTCATTCATTATCGTCTTGAGCATAGTTGCTGAAGCATTTGGTTCATGTAACCATTAAAAATGCATGAACAAAAATGCTGTAAAATAAACAAGGCTGCAATGTTTTATGCAATAACCACTTGCCAAGTCTCCCCTTTGAAACTGGAGCCATTTTTATGTCATTGGAGGGTAGTAGAATGATCTATAAACAAGATTTCTGTTGGGTTTACATATTAAAACAGATGAAATCATTTTAAATAAAATGTTAAAAACATTTACTTCCTAGCTCAGACGAAGCTTCATCCAAAAAACATTTGAAAAAAATAATGATGCACCCAAAATTATAAAAAGGAAGGCAACAGGAAGGAAGGAAACCAAGTGTTGATCCCCAATTCATTTGCTACCTAACCCTGAAAGAATATTTTTAAGATCTAAATCCTCAATCGCAGACATTAATCATGTCTTTTTTCCCACTTTGTGCAAGCCATCCTTTCCCTGGGTTTACATTTTGGGCTCAGCTTATGAGCACCCATTTTTCACCTTCTAGCTTTCTCTGTAACTCTTAACTGGAATGGGCTCCCAGGCCTCTCGGAACTAGCTCCTTGCTCTTAGCAATTCCTGTTCCCTTCGGTGTTCAGTTTGGTTTTAAACTGAAGGACGTATAACTTCTCTGTTGCCCTGCGCTACCTGACTTTGCATCAAATAATTTAGAAATTAGAGCAACCGATTTTTCTCTTAAAACGTGTAGCCAGGTGATTTTTAAATCTTGACACTAGATCTAACTGGGCTCCCCCTTCCATTCTCTATTATTTTGTGGGTTCACTGCACAGCCCTGAGCCCAGATGGATTCTTTGTAAGCACTGTTTGACAAGGATTTGGGGGAGGGAGGGGGAGAGCCTTTTTTCCTCTTTGCCTACAGCTGCTCTCAACATGGCTCATCGCGATGGAAAGGAAATGAATAAAGATGAGTTATCTGCACTGAAAATCAGCCACAGAGCAGAAGCAGCTCCCACTCCCCAACCCATCTGTGAATTTAACAAGGAAAAGGAAGCATTGCCACCACCGATTTATTTGTATATTAATATTGACAGGGTTATCTTTTCAATCATGTACCTTTGAACATTCGGGGCATTTGCAAAAAGCCATATGGCTTTCTGGGTGGTTCACATCACATCCTATGCATTGGAAGCCATTCACACTGCACCTTTTGGCATCATCCACACTGAGCACTGGACAGAGCTCTGAAAACGCCATAGACACAACTGATAGCAAGTAGCAGCTGAGGGCACGTTGGCGGTTTGAATTGGCACTCTTTGGATCAGCCTTCATTCGGATGGCACAGCCCGTGTTTTATTTTAAGTTGCAATTGTTTCCATATTTTGTGTATTATATGTCTCTGGTGATTGATTTCTATCCTCGAGACCTAGATATCTTAAGTGCTCGAAACAATTTAAGCATTGAAGCATATAGAAAGAGAAATTTGAATTAGGGCAAGAAGGGATAAAGCTCACAAGAAAGGTTGTTCTGTTTTATGTGTTTCCTCTTTCTCTACAAGGAGAATGAGCATATAAGTCTGAAAGGGAAATTGTAACTGTCACCTGAGATACTGGTATATGAGCGCATGAACTCTGACTACGGGCAGCTTCTGTCCTTGACGGTCAAGAAGACTTCTGTGCTTTGTTCTTCACAAACTACATACTGCTTCTAGCTGTGCTCCATATCCACAGATATCTGGATGCAAATCCCAGCAACATCACATCTTACTGTGTGTCCATGGCCAACTGGTCCAACATTTCCCAGGCTCACAGTCTTCATTTCCAGCTAGTGACCTCACAGAGCTGCTGTTGTCAGTGAATGGCAGCATTGTAATATTTGATACAAAAAGATTAACATTGTATAGTCTATGCCACTGGCGTATCCCAGTGCCTCACTTACTGAAGAAGCATTGAGGCGCTGCAGCCTGCCCTTTAATTGTTTAGCTTTCTAGAATGAACTTTCTGGGTTTGAGCATTAGCTCCGAAACATTCATTTTTCTGTCCTTGGGAATGCTTTATCTAGACCACAGGGGCATCAAATTTATAATCCACAGACTTGCTGGGAAATTACTGATATGACTTCTTCAAACACTTATACTAGTACTTGCTAGACATGTGAAAAGTTCTCTTCGCTCTTATTTGCTGAGCTTATAGGGTTGTTGGCAGGCAATACTGATATCTGTAATTTCCGGCATGCTCAGCATAGACAGTAACTGAAGTACTATTCTGTGTGTGTACATATATGTGAAGATACATATGCATGTGTATGTGCACATGTATGGGAGGCCAGAGGTCAACATCAGGTGAGTTCCTCAGCTGTTGTCTACCTCCATTGAGGCAAGGTGTCTCTTTTGCCCAACACCTACCAGGTAGACTAGGCTGGCTGACCAGCAAGCCCTAGGTATCTGCTGTCTTCTCAGTGCTGGGATTCCAAACATATATTACCATATCCAGATTTTTCTCGTGCATTCTAGATATCAAACTCAGTTCCTCATGTTTGTGTGGCAAACTTGGTATCATGACTGTGAGTTATTGTCTTTCCTTACTGAAAACGAGTTGTAGAAGACCACCTTACCAAGAAAAATATGGAAGGCACAAAGGGAACTGAGTGCTTCTGGTTACCCACGTATAACAGCATCATGGCCATAGACTGCTCTGCTAAGGACTCGCCATGATGATGCCCTTACCTGTTGCTATGATCCAAGGTAACACAGAATTCTCTTCCTCTCTATTGCCTGCCTGGTGAAGATGACATCATCATGAGGAGAGGAGTGGCCTGATAGTTATGAGCACAAGAAAACTAGAGGTGATACCCGAAATGAGAAGTAGATATAATTACCAGTTCCCATGGCCAGTACTGAGAGTCTAGATCACCTGGAGCCTCCCTCCACACTTGCCGTTTGCTAGGAGCAGAGAAGTGGACTAGACCCCTAGACCGCAGAGCACAGTGGTCTTCATGAGAGAGGGAAGGTTTCAAAACTGGACAGAAGGCAGCAGTGAGAATTGTGCATCTCAACGAAGAGTTGTTTTTTTAAAAAAAAACAAAACAAAACAAAACAAAACAGGTGACAGTAAAGCGAGATCTGTCCTTGGGTCAGCTGACCTGGAATGGAAGTTTGACTTGTGATAGATTCTGGGATATGTCCACAGTACTGTTTTCAGGCCCTGGCATCTTCAGTCACAGAAAACGAGCAAGTTCAGAGGCACCTCAGCAGGTTTGATAGGTTCTGAAAGCTCTTGTTTTCCGGGTTATTAATAATATAGCATGTTTTGGAATGTGTGATCCCACTGGGGAGACACCTTTACACTGTTTTACAGACAAGATTAGAATTCCCTTCATGTAAGAGAGTGTGTTGTCTGAGGAAATGTTTTTTATGTACTTAGAAATGAGATTTTTCCTTCCATAGGGCAGAGAAGTGGGGTGTTTCCTTGTAGGAAATTTGAAGTTCTTTTTCTAGAAGAGAGGTACAGGCAATCAGGCAGAATCCCGAACCAGGAGACCTTGGCTCTGGCATGGCCTGTTCCCCCAGGAGGTGGCTTTTGAGTGGGCTTTGTGCATGTTGATAAGCTGTGGATACTGTAAGTGGAGAGAGAGTCCAGCAAGAGCTGCCCCACACAGAATCAATGGTGTGGTCACCAAAATTGGTAAAAACCAATGAGTGTAGAGCTGAATGCCTGAATTGAAGCGTAGGCATTCTCTATATAATTTACAACATTTACAGAGAAAACCAACTGGTCTGTGTTCCTAAAATGCAAGGTGTACTGCTCAGAGCAGTGCGTTTATCCATAACACCAGAGAAAAGTGGGGCATAACTGTGTTTTGATACTAGGTCACAGCACAAGCCTCCACAATAGGCTGATCCTGAAATTGGATGTGGAGTGAAGGCACCAGAATCCTTCAGTAACCAACCTCCTCCTTACTCTAACTGAACATCCTTGTTAGTGTACCCTTAACTTCCTCAGGCCAGATGGCTCAGTAGGTAAAGATGCTGCCACACTTGACCTGAGTTTGGCCTCTGGAAACCACAGGGTAGAAGGAATGAACCAACTCCAGAAGGCTGTCCTCTTATCTCCACATCCACATCAGGGTGAGCATACACAGAAACACATGAATAGTAAGTAAATACACGAAAAATAAAAAATAAGTCCTTTGACATTTTAAAAACATTGAAGACCTTTTAAAATAAAACTCAATGAATCAAAATTTACTTTCAATTGTTTTTATTATAGTTATTATTATTAGTGTATGTATGTGTGTGTGTAGGTCAGTGACAACTTGACAGAGGTCAAACAGTTCTTTCTGTCTACCGAGTAGGTCCTGGGAATCAAACTTGGAGGCAAGTGCCTTAATCTGCTAAGTCACTCACTGGCCCAAAAATGGCTTTTAAATCTAAGCTACAGTTGCAAAATAAAATAATGTGAAATACTGAAACAGACAGAAGGAAATGGATACTAACAAATTCTTCTTAGCATTCAGCACATGGAATAAACATAATAAATAAAATATTAGTTTCTCCTTCAGCTTTTGAGTCAATAATTTGTATCAACACTTTGTAAAATGGCATATAAACATGAAATGTAAGTACATGTTTTGTATAACACTAATGTAATAAAATCTTCAAAGAAGTCAAGATAGCAGATTAACCAGTCTGCGTTCCCTAAGCTTGATGCTGAGAAAACATTTCCTATCCTCTTGATATGCCAAGTGTTTATTGTTTTCTAAACCTATGGAAAAGAGGCGCAAATAGGAGAACAATTACTGCCTTCTTTGGTTGGCTAGTTGCCTTGGCATGGACGGTCTGGAAAAACCCTCAGGAGGGGACTGTACTCCATGGAATACGGTGATTCTGGTCTCCTTTCAGTTGAGCATCCTCTCAAAGAAACAAACACATTATCACGAGTTTTCACAAAGCTTTGTTTTATAGAGTGCTTGCCGCAGTCCCAAGTCAGCCTCACTTGTCCAATCAAGTACCATTTTTTTTTTTTATTGGCTCTTTTGTTTAAGGTGGTGCAGGGATGCTACAGTCTCTTTAAGCAATACATTTTTTTCTAAGAGTATTTTATTTACACTCAAGTATACTTTCCCATTTATTTATATTAAATGTTTCTTTGGTATTCCTAGTTATCATTGAAGCTTTGCGTTGAAAGGAGGTGGTTTGCTTGTTTAGTGATAAGTGTGAATTCTTTCCCTCACACCAGGCTGTTGGGACAGAGTAGGAAGACTGACTGAAAGTGGGAGAGACAGGTGGTAGACCTGACTGGCCAGTTAAGACTGGGGAGAGACTGCATGAAGGCCCCAGGTTGAGGGGCAAATGGAAAGAATGGGTGAAAGCAAATTTCTGTGTCTCAGGTGAGGGGAATGGACGAACCAAGGACACCAGGGCTTTCTCCAGGGCTGCGACCCTGCAGGGCAGGCTGCTGGAGTCAAAGACCAGTACTGACCCAGTGATGTGGGGGACATACTGTGACAGTCAACAAAAGAGATGAGGAAATGAGCAAGCCAGTTCTGAGGAAGTGAGGTTTATCTTGGCTCACAGCTTCACTGCTTAACCCTGAGCTCAGCTGGTCCATTCCTTCGGGACCTTAGGTCAACCAGAAGGTCACCATGAGACGAAGGGTAGAGTAAAGCTACTCACCACATGGCGCCCAGGAAACAAAGACCAAGTAGTGACATCTAGTTATGAACTCTCGGGGGGCACCTACTGATGAGAGAAAAGCCCTCTGATGCCTTTGCTTCTCACGTGTTTATCAGCTAACTACCAGTCATTCAACACACACGAACAGCACAGGGAATTTCACACTGAAGCCATAACAGTTTCTCTATCTGCAGCTTAGTTCCTGTGTTATCAAACTGAGAAAAATTACAGCAATGATGATTATATCTGCATCAAGAATTATTATAATGATGAAGTTAATATATCTAAAGTACTTAGAGTGTTGTCAAACACATACTAAATGATCAGTAAACTTTAGCTATTATTAATAGTGTTGTGGTTATTATAGGTCTTTCTGGAGAAGGAACACACAGTCAGAATAGATAGCCTCAGCTTTAATGTAGGACTCTGCTGTCATTATCCCTCTCTTTTAGGGCACCTGTGATCTCCAGAGTCACACGTGCGTGAAGCATGAATTTAGGATACTTTCAGAGTTTTGCCTCAGTTAACATCTCTATCGATACTCAGAAGTGACATGCAGTGATTGACCTCAACAAGATTTCAAGTTGAGGAGTTGGGGTCCAAGGAAAAATACCTCTGAAATTACTTTATATTATTTTCTAAATTATTTTAATTGAAATATTATAATTATGTCCACTTAGGGATTTAATGTATGTATACAGTGAGATAAGTTAGGCTTCCTCACTCACCTGTAATTTCTCCACAATGAGACGTGGAAGGTCTACTCAGTTATTTTGAAATGCACAGTATGCTGCTATTGACTGTAGTTGTCCTGTAAGTAACGTATCTCAGTGCTACCCTTGTCAAAGGGAAAGTTCATGCCCTTTGCATTCCTTACCTGCCCTCTCTCATCTTTAGTAATATTCTAAAATACTGATAAAGGAGAGAGTCCTCATGAGAAAAAAAATGCATGTACGTAGGCTTTGCAACCTTTAGTACACAGATTGAGTACCATTATAGCCGCTGATGTAAGGAGATGGCCAAAAAAGGGATGGGAGAGCCAAAAGCACAGGGTTGAGGGTTGCATGTACTGCTTACTGGCTGTGGGGTGGCACCGTATTTATGTTGTCTAAATCCTAGTTTAATCATTTAGAAATTATGAAGTGAGTTAGTGTCCACATCCAGGAGGAAGTCTTTGATTTCTAGAAGTAAAAGATAGTGTAACTTTGGGAACAAACTGTATCTAGTAATAGAATTGGTGACTAGAATATAATATAGCCATACGATGTTCAAGAGCTTAATAAATCCTTCCTTCCTTGATGTAAAAGAAATCACAGCCACCTGATACCCAAAACTACACGAAAGTCTTAATGCTCTGTAGTGGAAATAATAATTATAACAAGTGGTATTTATATGACACACCCTGGACTCTGTAAATCCCGAACATATTACAGATTAAAACTGTACAGCATTCCTCAGAGAGAGCGACCATTGCTACTCCTCTTTATACATGAGCCAGTCAGGACAAAATAACACTAAGAAACATGTCCTTGTAGCAAGTTAGCAGGTCTACAATCAGAGGAAGAAACTGGGGGATTTGTGGGAAGATCTCCTGCCGAACTCTGTGATTTTCTTGGGAAGTATAGCTAGACTTAGCTGTGCTGCTGCTAATTAAAAAGCACTTATTATATTATTGGCATAACAGGATCTGACCCCAAATGCGAAAGGAAGCCATCGTACCCAGTCAGTAGCCCGTCAGATACCAAGACTGACTGCATCCCATCCCTCTCACCCCACATCCAATCACAGAGCAGTTCTGCCTCCCTCTCCTCTACTGCCTGCCTCTACTGAACGCAAACTGTGACACACTGAAGGAATCCAAGATAAATTTGTAAAACATCGTGTCAGGCCCTTTCTAGTCTCAGTATCCCCTGGTGACCCATGGTTGGGGTCTAGGAAAATAAAGCAGCGCAGAGAAGAAGCAGACCCCAACTTGCTGCGGATGCGTGTTGAGCGAAGCAGATATTTTTGTTTAAAAGACAGACAGCTGAGAAACAGTTATTTGATCCCTGCTGCTCAGGGGACAGTAGGGAAAGAAAGGTATTTTTGTAATCGCTCTTCAGCGTTCCCTATGCAGCGTGGTTCATACAGTCACAACAAAAACCCACGCTCTAATAATACATTGCAGCCGACCACAGCTACGTTACAAGCGTTATGCACAGTTGTGACTAGCATTCAGCTTCCTTTTGATTACTTGCAGGCCTGTGACATTTAGATTGCCGCACAGTTCTCCCAACCTCAGACAACTCAGAGTCAGCAGCCCACATCTGCTAGCCAAGTGCCAACGTAGAAACTGTAAGCACTTGGTATGATTTGTCTGTATCTCATCACATTTACAGCGACGGAGCGAAAGGGCACGTGATTACGAATCTAAAGACAAAGGGTACAGACTAAATTTAACCTTGCTGCCAATTTGCTGTGACCGTGAGAGTATCACTCAAATTCTGCAAGTCCTTATTCCTCTCTTTTATTATAAGAGGCCCCATGAGCAGCCCAGGCTGGCCTCATCCAGTCTTTTCTCAGACACCTCACAACCCTTCCTCGGTCCAGAGCTCTGGCGGTCCACATGCACCACCAAGCCTGGCTCTCAACTCCCGCCCTCAGTGCCATCAGTGATGCCTGCTTACTAATGCTCCCACGAGTCTAGTGCTCCCAGAGGTGGGGGAGTGTGGTCGCGATCCTCGCCTCTGCATTCAAGCCTTGTACAACTTTTCTGAAAGGGGACCAAGGGAGTTTGCTTGGGTGTGATTAGCACAGGTGCAGATGGATCTGCTGTATCACATGTATGAAGCAATCTTTACATTGTTAACACTATCAGAGTTTGTCTTTCATGGCATTATCAGAAATATAAACACAACTTTTAAATCTCACCTAAGTAGACTTTTGCTAAATTTTATTGAATTTGCAGCAAGCTTAAAAATGGTTATTTGTGGCTTGGTCAGCAAATAGACACTTTAAAAATAAGCTAACATGATATGAGGAAACTGTTTTCAGTGTTTCTCCCTTCCTCTATCTGTGGACGCCCTTCACCGATCTCTACACTAAGCTGCATAAAACGAACTGTCACTGGTGGCCTGTTTGCCAGATGCTTGTTTTCCCAATACTGGCAGCCTTGTGTATAGAAGGGCTCAGTAGACAACCTTATGAAATGCATATCTGGACTTCTATATGTTTTTCCACAGCAGTCTAACAAGTCCTTGCAGTCATATCTTGAAGCAGGAAGTGTATTTGGTAGCTAGCTCTAGCCTGCTATCCTTACAGGCTCTGTGTGTCTTCTGTGAAAGACCAAATACCGTCCCAGCGGACCTGACCTAGTTGAACATAAATACACCATTGAGGAGCAACTGACTTCTGAATTAATAAAAGTTATAAATAAGTTGGATGGCCTTGTGACAAGGCTGAACTTGAAGTGCCTTTTAATTAATTATTCTGAAAGCAGTGCCTATCGCTGCCATGTCTGCAGAGATCTATGGAATAAAGATAATTTGTAGAAGGCTGTTAGATTATCCACACTTAAGACTAGAAAAATCTAACCAACCTATAACGGAATTAAGGAAGAGAAAGAAATGAAAAACATTCTAATGAAAAGAAAAATGGTGTCCATGTGCCGGTGGTGTGGTTCCACTCATGGGAACCTAAAGAGTTCATTAAAAATCAGTCAAAACTGAAAGCCGAAGTAGTAAAGTTGCATGGTTTAAAACCAGCATACAGAAGTCACTAGCGTTTCTACATCCAAGTGATAAACATACAGAAACCACTAGCGTTTCTGTATACAAGTATCAAACTGTCTGAAAGGGAAGAAAACAATCTTTTATTTGCATACTAAAAACTATAAAACACCAATGAAAGAATTTTTTTAAAAAACACAAATGGCAAGGCAGTACATGTTCATGGGCTAGAATTAACATTGTGGAAATGGCCAACTTGCCTGTAGTGACCAGCAGATTCAGTGTGGGCCCAGCAAAAATTCCAGTGTCCTTTTTATAGAAACGAGGGGGGGGGGAATCAATAAATCAGTTCTGAAATGCACGTGAAATACCTCCTCAAAGACCTCAGATAGGGAAAACTAATCCTGAACAAAAATAACAAAGCTATGGATAGCACATGTACCCAAAATACATTCTAAGTGATAGCACATATGTAACAACAATAATTATTGTTGACAGGAAGGCCCCACGACTAAGTCTGGGCAGTATTTTGGGGGGATACAACCCCGAAAGAATGGGCAACGAAAGCAAAGATAGACAAGGAGTTTGTAGTACCTTAAAAGATTCTGCATGATAAGAGAAATGATACGCAACAAAGAGACAGCCCACGGAACATGGAAGAAAGTATTTGTGACCAACACAGCTAATCAGCATCCAAAACAGACAAAGAGCTCAAGCAGTCCAGTAGCAGGAGAGAAAAGGTAACCAAATACACAAAGAGCCAGACCAGACAATACTCTAATAAGATCTCCAGACGGTCAGTATGCCATGGAAGAAATGCATCTAGCGTCATGCTGCCAGCTGATGAGGTAGCTGACACCTGGTGCCAGTCAGTGGTTGTTGTAAAGATGGAACATGAGTGCTGAAGAATTTGGGCAAAGAGAACCCTTGTTCCTGTTGGCAAAAGTCTAAATATGGAAGATCCTAATAAAACAGAACTCCGATACAAACCAGTGGTCCTGCTTCTGAGCCTTCATCTACAGGAACTGAAATCACTATGCCAAAGGGACACCTGCACTTCCATGTTCATTGCCACACAGTTCACATTTCCCAAGGTAGGGAATCCACCTGAGTGCCCATCAGCTGGTGTTTGGTCAAGGAGTCTGTACTGCATTTACACAGTGGAATACCGTTCAGCCTTAAAGAGGAGATGCTGTCGTTGTGATGATGTGGATGAATCTGGGAGACATTGCACTAAGGGAAATAAGTCAAACACAGAGAGAAAAACGTGACATGATTTAACTTCCATGACGAATCTGATAAAATTCACCTTGTGAAAATAGAGAATTGAACAGTGACTATTAGAGGCTCAGTGTGTGTGTGTGGGAGGGGGTGAAATGGGAAGTTTCAGGACAGGAGGAAATAAGTTCTGAGATGGGTTGGACGACGGGGTCACTACAGTGACAAGTCGGCAATGATGTAGATATTACAGTGTCCCCCAAAGTAAATTTCCAATATCTTGCCATAAAAATAAGTAAATGGATGATGGATATGTTCATTAGATTGGTTTACTCATGCCTCATATAAAACATTATATATAGTATATTGTTTACAATAGTGAGTTTTCAAGCAGAATATCAGTTAAACAATTTTGTATACTAGAGGTTAATAATTTCTTTTCTCCAGTTGAAAATCCATTAAAAAAAGTAAATTCTATCATGAGATCATGCACAGGTTCTTAGGTTTTTCTTAGGATGCTGAACTAGCCCCGAAGTGGAGTTGCCATCCAAGTAAATTTCACATCTATGCTTTTTATTCATAAGGTCTGAATACGGGTGGATGCTGTTACAAATGCATCTCCATTTCCGTTTTGTTATTCATGGAGAGTATGCTGTGGCCCTCTGGCCAGTCCTCGCAGTGCACTCAATCTGTCTGAATTGATCACTGTTACAGGACAGAGCTGGGTAGTGTTTGCCTCTGTGCCTGCTGCCGAGCTCCTTAGGAGTCCGTCACCAGTGGAAGCCACCGTGCACAGAGCTAGGAAGGAACGCCCGGGCCTCGCTGCATTTGATAATGTTATCCAGAAACCAGGAATCTTCTCAGTTCTTGTTCACCTAAGCTGAATTTGAGAATTATAATTGGGTTTTTGGTTTTTTTTTTATTTTAAATCCTTCCTTAAAGGTCACTGGATACAAAGACAGTCTGCATTTATCGAAGGGGAAGCTACAAAGCTGCTCCATGAGCTCTGTCTGGGCTTGTTTCTGCAATCTCATACCCTCTCTTGTCGCCCAGTAACAGGCAAAACGAAACGTAATCTGTCAATTTCTTCTCTGTCCCTCAAGGACTTATTTCCAAATGATGGCAAATATTTCTAATTTAGCAAAAAAAAAGACAAGGGCCCCATGTTTACCTAATTACTATATGTCTTCTCTCCACGTACAACAGCCAGTGTCAGAAAAGCTTTCCAAGTCCAGTTCACCCGGTGGTGGACGCGAGCCCAGAATTCCACTTCTCTGCTTCCTCCCTTGGAAGGTACATTTTTATGTACATTTTGCTGCATTCATACTTAAAGTCCTGCCAGTCAGTGGCCTGTCCTGTAGATAGGACCAAAGTCCTGCCAACCAGTGATCTATCCATCCTGTACACAGGGCCAGAGTCCTGCCAGCCAGTGGCCTATCGTATAGACAGGGCCAGGACTTTACTCCATGCCATGTTTCTTGATTGACCTATTTTTTAGGTTATTCATTAGATCTCTCCCTCCCCCCCCCCCGATTAATTATGACGCATGCGCACACGTCACAAGCACACACAGACACACACACAAGCCGGGACTCGAACCGGCGACCTCCCGCTCCGCAGGCGGCACTCCCAACCTCTCGGCCAGCACTCAGACCGTTGCTGTTCATTAGATCTTAATTCAGTATTTCAGTTCGGGTTTTTAAATAGGTCCATCAGACATTGTGGCACTGACCATAGACGACAGTGGGTGTCAGACCTTCTGAGGCACCAAGAGGCCGCCGGTGTGATCAGAAGCAGACTTCCTGGGGACAGATCCCACACCCGCCACTTGGTTGCTGTGCACTTTACTTAGCCTCTCCTCTAAAGAACTGCAGAAAGAATAGTTTCAACCCCCCAAAAACTCGTTTTATAGAAAGTCGTTGACTGGTTCGCATTTTGCCAGATTAGAGAAAGCACCTACCTCAACTTGCAACTGTAATGCATTCTTATTTTTATAAAATAATGATCCCTGCTGGACACAGCAGCTCCTACCTGTAACCCCACACCCAGGAGACCAAGGTAGGAGAATTGCTATGAATCCAAGCCAGTATGGACTATACAATGAGATGCCATCTCAAAACAAACAAAAATAAAAATTAAAAAACCTGATAAATGTAATGTAGGCTAAAAGCTAATTACAGTAGTCACCATATGTATGGTCATATTGAATAAGTAAATTTTTATAAAATGATGAGAACTGTGTCCAGCTATTGTTTCTAATGTAAATTCAGGCACATACCACAGTCAGTGGGTGCCTTCCATATATATAGTAAGGAACTCAAATGTAAAAAATGTTTAAACTTTGTAATATTTTGCTTTCCTTGCCAGACCTGATGCTCTTTACATTATTTATATTATCATCTTAAAGATCATATTATACCTTGTGTAATATGAATTTACTAAAAAATTGAACAGAAAGTATTCAGAGCAAGTATTTTATTTATATGTATATCAAATATGAATTAGCACTTGTTACTTTTTTTATTATATTTATGAAACTTGATTTCCTGTTTCCACTATGACCTCACACTAAATTCCTTTAAACTTTTCAAAGCCCTTTCTTACTTAAAAATTTGTTTTTCCCCTTTTGGGGAGGGAGAGAAGAGTGGTATTTTTTCCAGTTTATAAGTATGCATATTGAAGTTCTGTGAAACTGGGGCAAAGGGAGCATCCAGAGATCTGAAGCGGGTCCAGGACAGCAGCCAGGCCAGGCGCTCTTTCCCTGCTCAGGGCTGGGTGGAGCCTTCTGTGAGCTCCGTCACAGGCAGTTTCCAGGAGCTGAATAAAACCACCAGCCCTGCATGTTTGCCACGGCTACTTATTGTGCCCCTGTTCTTCATTCATCTTGCGGACAGTAAATCCATCCATTTAAAGACAAGAAGAATTCAGCGTTCAACTGTGGTCTGCTGCGCACATGGCCACTTTCCTCACACTGCCTTTGAACAGAACACAGTCAAATCTATTGTACAGCTCGCCGGCATGATATTGCTTTGATAGACACCGAGTGACCTAATATACACACTCCAGTATACTCTAATCTGTGGTCTCCCAGCTCCCACTCGGCAGGAATTCTGAGATGTTGATGGAACCCCATGATTTAACAGAGCAACCAGGCTGCCCTTTGACCCCTCACACTGGTTCTGACAGCTGCCTGCCATGTGTGGAGAAAACCTCACAGGCTGAAACCCCGCCGCAGAGGAAAGGGCCCTAGATAAACATACAAGCGTGAGCATGCTGCTGCTTTAGAATTAGATTGTTTTTATAAACCAAGTTTGCAGTGGGGACATTTAATAGCTAAGGGGTTATAAGCCCCCAAATGTGCCAGATACCTTCCCTAGTTGAAAGTAAGATAAACTAGGCTTGGTGGTGCATGCCAATCACCCTAGCCCTTACGAGTATCTGAGTGCCAGGCCTGCCTGGGCTACAGGGAAAGATTCTGCTTCTCCCAAATAAAATAAAATAAATTAGTAAGTGATCAAATAAAACAGTAACACACATGGTAAGACTGGACTTACCTGATCATTTTAGTTACCAGTCTTTGTCTTCTGGATTAGACCAGTTTACCTATGCTTGGGGACTGGGTTCTCAAGTGATGCTACAGAGAAGCGCAGGAGCATCTCCTAGGTTGCTTAGGAAACTCCAATTGTGTTTAAGCTGTCAATTTAATCCACACTGCCTTTTTACTTTTATCAGGATATGCTTCAGGTAGAGAAGAATGGAAGCTTTAGGCATGACTATTGCCCTAAATATAAAGTTGGTTAAGGGAGGAAAAAAAAAAATCCCTCTCCGGCCCAAATAGCATTGTGCTTTCTAATTCATTCTTTTCACATACAGTGCGGCATGTTATCATGGCTAATGTTCTCCCGCCGAGCTGCCGGCGTCTTTTGTGGAGCTGTCAGGGTATTAAATTGATGCACCTTCCACATTTGGATAGAGGTCATTATCCTGTCGCCTGGTTGCATTGCCTCTGCTGTGCAGGTTAACTGCTTGAGGTCTTTCATCTAGATAAATGTTTCGCCAGCACTTCTGCCGCGTGATGACATGAGCCAGCCTTGGAGGTCGAATGGCCATGCTAGGATAAGTTGCTCCCTGTGTGTTCACAGAGCCGGAAAGCTGGAGCCCAAACTTCATAATAGGCCTAAAAATAAGGACAAATGCTCTCACTTTAGTAGAAGTTTCTAGATTTGGGTCTCTCTCTCTCTTAAAGTTTCTTTTTCCTTTGGGAGGCTAGGGATGGCAGGGTCATATGTATCCCAGGCTGACCTCGTACGACTTACGTAGCTCAGGCTGACTTTGAATTCCTGCACCCTACTCCTGAGTGCTGGGGTCACAGGTGCACACCCTACTCCTGAGTGCTGGGGTCACAGGTGCACACCCTACTCCTGAGTGCTGGGGTCACAGGTGCACAGCACCACACCTTGTTTAGAATGAAAACTTTTCTTTTGATTTCAGTGTTGTGAATGACCTCACTAAGTTTGTCAAAATATCCCCTTCAGAAATTAGTGTGCTTGTCTAATCAGTAGTTGAATGTGGCATGGTAAGTGTCTGGCCTTCGTAGTATTGCTGTCTGGGGAGCAGCTCGGAGGCCACGGCACTAGCTGCTTTCAGACTGCTCTCCACATCGAAAGACGGATTTTACATAAAAGGATTCAACTGAATCCTTTCCCCTCAGTGACAGTTGATTGATTAATTTTAAAAATAATTTCAGTTGCTTGTACTGGATTATTTCTGAAGAGTAATATGCCACATAAAGGGGAGACAATTTTAAGTGAACTTATTTAACCATATAAGTTTATCACACAATTATTTTGAATTCTCAATTTTTGGTTCAGTTTTTAGATGATTTTCTCATTGCTGCAGACACCATGTCCATGTTTACCATTGGTGTAGCCATATGACCGGAAAGATGCTTTTATGAGTATATTTAAGGTTTTTAGACTTACTGGATGTTCCAGAATAAACGCTTGTCTCTCTTAACATTAAATAAACGTCTACTACCCCCAAGGAATTGAACCGCATCACATTGCGTGTTTGAAGCTTGCCAGTGTCATGTCAGCGTTTGGTCACCATGCCTCTGTCAGTCACAGCTTCTGTAATGCACATGCTCTTGTCTACAGTTGACCAGATTTCCAGTTATGACTGAAGATCACCTGTGTGTGATCCTCAAGTTTTTAGCATAAAACAGAATGTAAATCCTGCTTACCCAGTGCTGTCTTGTGGAACTTGGAGCTGAGAGCTCCAACAGATGAAATCTCTGTCCATGTGCAGGAACAGGCGGGAGTGGGGCGGTGATCTTCCCTCCGCTGGGAGAGTTTCTGAGCCCTTTCTCATTTCTGGAATTATGTAATCATCAACACATTGCCCAAACCTAGCAAGCTCAGCATTTTCCATGACCTCTGACCTCCGTCTTCTTAACCTGGCATTAAGAAGAAACCGAGGCTGCCAGTCTGCCGTCCGAACGTTGCCTTACACTTCAGTTTACTCTCTTCCTGCCTGGAGTTCCTTTTGTTTACTTCCTGTTCCCTTGGTTGTTCCTGTTTCCCATGACCCTATTCCTTGCCATCGTCCTCCTTTTCACTGCTAAGAGAAGCTTCTCTGCCTGGCATCCTGGGTGGGAACCTACTTAGACATATTCTACTGGCCTTCATCTCCTGGATGCCTAGGGAACTTGGAGTCCTAAGGAACTGGCTGTGATTCATCTTCCCCACTAATTACTGAAACTTAGTCTGGGCTCTGGTGAAGGACGGGCTTGCAACATTGGACATGCCTGCTCTCCCATCTCCCTCATGTCTGGAGAAACTACCACTCCCTTGGGCTTATTTCTTTAAGAAGTCTTTTTTTAAGTTTCCATGAAGAGGTAACTTTTTCTTTCTCTCTTTCCTTGTAACTAGCTATTTCACAGATAGCACATTTTACTTTGATGTTGTGTCTACCCTACGAACATATGAGCCTTGAGTTAATAAATACAACATTGAATCTACTTGTCAGTGCCCAGAAAGCCTCCCGCAACGTACATCTGGGTCCTCTCTTGTTGGATACTGTTCTTCCCAGACCATCTGGAGAGCAGGAGAGCCCACCTTCATTTACCTTATTAGAAGGATGGATTTCAGGGAAAAGTTTAGTTTCATGTTCAACTATTATTTTCTATTTTGAAACATGTTTGATAAGTAATATATCAATTCTTTCTATTAATGGTAATTCAACCCAGAAGAGAATTTCACATTTTAGATAATGTTGTCTGACTTTGTTCTGCTTTTCTAACCTGCTGCCTTTTGTGTCTCTACAGATCAGGAAGGGTGTTGCGTTAGAATACAATTCTGTTAAGGGATATGTATTGATAGTACTAGTTGAAAGAATATGTGATTTAAGTTCTTCAATAGCTAAAGAATAATTTGCTCGCCAACTTTTTAAAAATAAGATGGTGCTGAACATCAGACATGGAGCCTCCCACACACGCCAGGCAAGCACTTTGTTTACCCCTGAACTTCTTCCCCAGCCTGGCTACAACTTTTAGTTTGAATAAAATATAGGTGGTTCCATCTCGTTCTTGTAAGACACAGATTTGAATGTTTCGTGTTGAATGTGATGACAGCTGGGGCCTTGTTATATATGGCCTCTGTTGTGTTAAGACACATTCCTTCCATTCCGAAACTGTTGGAAGTTACCATGACAGGATGCTGAACACTGTTAAATTCTTAAATAATTTTGGAGAATTTATTTGTTTATGTTTTTATGTATATGGGTGTATTGTCTGTGCTCCATATGCATGTAGTTTCCACGGAGGCAAGAAGAAGCATTGTATCCTTTTGAAACTGGAGTTATAGACAGTTGTCATCCACCATGTGGGTGTTGGGGCTTGAACTCAGGTCCTCAGGAAGCAAAGTCAGTGTTCTTAACCACTGAGCCAGCTCTCCAGCCACTGTTAAATTCTTTTTCTGCCCTTTCTATAATAGTGATATGTTTTTCCTTTCAATTTGTTAATGTTTTCTATTTTTTGGACCTAGTCTTGCTTCTGCCTCAAACTTTCAAATGTTTGAATTTTCGGCATGAGTTGCCATATAAATCTATTCATGTGCCTTCTTTCTTCTTTCTCTGTCTCTCTCTGTCTCTCTGTCTCTCTCTCTGTCTCTCTCTCTGTCTCTTTCTCTGTCTCTCTCTGTCTCTCTGTCTGTCTCTCTCTCTGTCTCTCTCTCTGTCTCTCTGTCTCTCTCTCTGTCTCTCTCTCTCTGTGTGTGTGTGTTTCCAGGATCTCAGTATGTAGCCCTGGCTAACTTGAAACCCACTATGTAGACAAAACTGGGATCACACTCACAGAGATCCTTCTGCTTCTGTCTCCTGAGTTTTGAGATTAAAGCATGACTTTCATACACTTTCAGAGTAGAGGAAAATGAGTTCAATTTTTATTTGCTATTACACCTATTTTAGAGAAGTGTGTAAAATCTTTGTTTTAAAGTACCAATGTTCTCAATAAGCCGAAACTTTACAGTCTTTCCTACTTACAACTGTGACTTTTAAAATCCTGTTTTGACTAGGAAATGTGCAGATACTTAAATAGATGTCTAACAGATTAACAAAAAAACATGCATAAAATAGTAAACAGAAAAAAATGAGAACTATTAAATTATCAAATCCTAACCCTGGAAGTGCTGGGGAAAGCAAGAAATATCTGGCAGGTTTTAGTTGGGTCAAATCAGATTTCTTTCTGTCTCGTCTGCCCCCCCTCCCGCATCATCCCCTTTTCTTATCCTTTCTGTTTGACATTTGGCTGAAAAGACCAAGCTTGTCGCTGTTCCGCAGACTTTCCCACACTCGGCTTGCTGTTTGCGTTCTTGTACCTTTGACATGCTGCCCTCTCTCATGGTTTTATAAACTGGTGCTGAGTTTTGATCAGACTCTGATGTAATGTTTTAGCAAAATAATGATATGGTATTGGAGATAATGATATGGTATTTTTCCATAGCTGTTTATAATCATATTTATCAGCCACTGTAAAATAATGGTATTGTAAGTTCATATTTTCTTATTAGTTCGTTAATAAAAACATTTCCATAAATAAAAATTTATCTTTGTTGATCATTTTGATACCCTAAGGAACTCTTAAAAATATATAAAAATAACAGCTTGCTTCTTTCTCTTCGCAATGAATTACCATTCAGAGATGGTGATATTCCACCTTAATCTCAGCACTTGGAATGCAGAGGCAGATGGATCTCTGTGAATTTGAGACTAGCCTGATCTTATATATCTTGAGTTCCATGCCAGCCATGGCCACATAGTAAGACCTTGTCTCAAAACAAAACAAAGCAAAACATGTATCTTCCCAAGGTGAGCCTCTCCAGGATGTTTGTCACTCATGGTGACAAGACACTGATGATTTCTAGTGGCTCCATTCTTTAGTCTAGGACAAGATGTCCTAGACTCATAATTCTCCTGCATCAGGCCTGGAATCAGTATGGAAGTCCACATTACCCATGGGTTGGTCAAGACACAGAGTTGATGTGTTTGTGTGTTCCGATTGTGTCATATTCATTTTGAATATGAAACAATGCTTGTACCAATAGTTTCCTTCTGACTTCATGGTCAGATGTGACTTTAGAGTAATCTGTCCTTTCTACATGCTGGACTATAGACAAAGTACCAATCATCCACTCAGCCCACATTGCAGAGTAGCTTGGTAATGGCAATGCGATTCTTACAGATGGCTTAAGACTTTCACTTCCTTCATCCCCCATATTATGGTTATTTGTTTTAATCAGACACGCAAATGGAGCATACACGCTCAGACTGGTTGTTTGTAACACAACTGTCAAATTCTGTTTTAAAATCACTTAGAACAATGTCCCTTATATGTTGCCAGATGCATAAACAAGTTCATTAACATTTTAAAGATTGCCTTTTAATATTTTTCTTGACTATTACAGTAGCGTCTCCTTATCCGTAAGCCATGGTTCCAGTTTCCCATGATCAACCTAATCCCCCAAACACAGTGTTAAATGGAACATTCCAGGAATGATTCCTAAGTGTTAAATCATGTGTCTTGCTGCCCAGCATGGTAACGTTTTACACCTGACTCATTTTATCCCTCGTGTTGTACATGGTCACTATGTTTGTAGAACATTTGTTATGGGTTTAATAGTCATTTGGTTACCAATCAGATGTCTCAGTATCTCAGGTTTTGTGTTCAATTAATTCTTTTTTTTTCCAATTAATTCTTGCTTTACGTTAAGTGGTCACAAAACACAGAAGTAATGAGACACTGTAGGCACCAGAGAAAACAGAAAAGATGTTAATCCTACCATGAATGGTAAGGCTATTGGAAACAGGAGAAATTCTAATATGTTTAGAATTTAATTGGATCTAAACTTTCAGGCGTCCCCTGGAAGCCTTGCAAACTATATCCCTCTTGGGAGATGGGATTCTTGTGTGGTGAAATACATTTATATTCTTGATGTCAGAGCCATGAAACAAGGTAGCTTCAGAAAGTCTGTTCATTCCTGACTCTCCTTTCCTGTACATTTTTCTTAGATTTCGTGATAGATTTCTACTAAGTAATACGTTCATGGTGTGCATTCCACTAAGCCATGAATTGTGTTAAAGTAAGTTATATAAGGAAGGGAGTTGGACTTCTTCATGACAGGGACAGGTGGATCTGTCTGTACTTGTGACTCCTTTCTTGGACAAACATCAGCATGCTTCTGTTTGTGGCACAAGAGCCACAGCACTTGAAGAAGAATTTGGCAAACACAAAAGTGGAAGAATAGGTGGAGATCACTTCTATCCTTGAGGCAAGTAGCCATACAAATGTAAGATTCTTATTGGAAAACCGAATTTTGCATTGAGAGGTTCACCAGAGGTTTAGTTTTTGTTAACTTTTTAACTAGCACCATGAAAAATTTTGAGGGAACCCTTTTGCCCTAGCGAGAGAAACAAGCATGTGTCCACTGCCCTGGCTGGAGGAGCGCTCTTCAGCGCTCACCAGTTTACAGGTAACAGATGTAAGCACCAGCCCTAGGATTCGTGCTGCAAACCTCTGTTCCTAGTTGACGTCAGTGGATTTCATCTAGTGACAAGGTAGAAGACTCACAGTGGGTCGGAGGTCTGACTGGGAGATCCCAGTGTGTGTCACAGACATGCCTTGTATTAGTGTCTCTGTGGTCACACAGCATACTCAGAGCTGATCTGTGCTTCAGCTGCCCCCTCATCCCTTCTTTCCTCATTTCTGTCCCACTGGGCTCTCAGAGGCCCTGCTGTTGTATTCTTCTGCATTTCTGCTCAGCATCCTAGGCTCAGCCATCAGCCCCCTGAATCCTTGCTCTGCTCTTCATTCTGACTTCACGCTCCTGCATTCCTGCCAGTTTCTCCAAACTAACTGAAGAGCTCATGCTGACTCTTTGCTGACTTCAGGCTCTCCTGCCCTCCATTGCCCTGAATGGTGTCACATGAGTCTTCCAAAGTGCTATTTACATAATGTTGTCCCTTCCCAGAAATATGAAAGGAACCCCTCAGCTATCTGACTTTGCATACCCTTCATAAGTAGAATCTGTCCTAATAGCATTTACCCGACAAAGTCCCACTTTCTCTGCTCAGGCCCAATTCTATCTCTCTGACTATCATTACCTGAATTTTATTAAAATTCAAATCATAGGCAGTTCAACCGTTTTTTTAATGGATTGCTATAGTCCTTCCTATTGCTAGAGGAAAGAAACCAAAGAAAACAAAATAAAATGCCATAGCAGATATATTGAGTATAGTTGTAGTCTATTGCTTTGCAAAATGAAACCTCTTACTCACAATATAAATTGGCTGGCATCATATTTAAGTAGAAAAAGTAGAATCTGGAGCAATAAAACCGGAATATAAGTTTCAGCTTTGTCACTTATGAGACGAAGAACACTGTGTGTGTTGTCCAATGTTATCTTTCATTGGGTTAAAAGTAGACAGTTACATCACTAGTTGACTTCAAGAGTATGGATAAGATGCATTTTTTCTCTAAGAATTTATGATCTCAATTATACATGATGGGTATTGAATCATTCAGACAGCCTCAGCTTTTCTATGATGATGAATCATTATACCACAGTACTCATTGTTGTCTAGAAGACACCAGCTCAGTCTCTATCTTCACAAAGTGCTGCCATTGTCCCCTTGAGAATGAGATTTACCAGTATAGATACAAGTGCATAGCTCTGTCTTGTGTATAAATGCATTTTACTAGGAGGTAAATGTCCATTGCTTAACTTCCGAGAGAAGGCATCCAATAGAATCCAGGAGTCAGAGATCTGGGAATTACTGAATGTAATTGCATGGCTTTCGGGGATTTGACCTGACTGAGGTTTAGAGGAAATGAAAATATATATATATATTAAAAAGACAAAGACGGGGATATATGGATAGGAAATCTGAGGTTGGGTGGCCTGGACTCTCTTCTGGAGAGACCACAGCACTCAGTGTGTTTCCTATATACAGTTGAATAGGGATGGAGACAAGGTTTTTACATATAGTATAACCACGAGGTATGGCTATTACAAACATAAACAAGGAGGCAGGGTTATTATATCCAGCTACGTAGGAGGCAGGCAGGTTTAGGTCGTCTTGGTAAGGAGCAGTCTCTGTGGAGAGCAGTCTTCAGCAGGAAATATCTGAGGGGAAAAGGCTGCGGTGTACATAACTTTCTTCACTATCAACAGTCACACTCAGACCTCTGGAATGCAGGTGGAGACTGCTCTTTTGCTTCCTGACTGGCCAGATCTGAAATAATAACACAGAAACTGTATTAACTACAACACTGTTTGACCGATAACTTAAGCGTATTTCTAGCTAGCTCTTACATCTTAACAACAGAAAGAGTTAACCCATTTCTATTAATCTGTGTATCACCACATGGTTGTGGCCTACTAGTAAGGTTCTGTGCACCATCTGCATCTGTCTCCTGCGGCAACTACATGGCATCTCTCTGATTCCACCTCCTTTCCTCATCTATCTGCTTGGAATTCCCGCCTTGCTTTATTCTGCTAAACCTCTGGCCGCCGAAGCAGCTTCTTTATTCATTAACCAATAAAAGCAGTGTATACACAGAGAACTCCCACATCAGTGGAAGACTTTGCCATCCCCTGAGCCCCACTCAGAGAAGCCTTTGTGACTCTCATGGGTTCTTGACATGGCTATGCCCCTGTCAAACAATACACATTTACTTAGTACTTTCTATGCTCCCCGCAACTGACCAGCACAGAACTGTGAGCAGGCTCTAGAGGTGACATTATGCTTTTCTAGAAATGAGCAGAAAGTCATTCTTTGTTATTTTCTTTGATCTCAGAGAAAGCAAGAAAGCAAGACAGGAAGACAAATATGGAAACAAAGCTATAACCTCATATTCTTACATGGAAAGGAGCATAGCCCGCAGGTATCAGTGAAAACAGAAGTGCGGACAGGGGCAGGATGGCGCCACGGCTAAGTGAGCTGTCTCGTGTGTTACTAGACATCAGTCACACACTTTTAGGCCTGAAGAGGGTCTAAGCGCGACCTAAATGACGTCATCCCCAGGTGCCTGTGGACATCAAAGATAGCAGTCCCCCCATCTTAAAAATCCTGCAAGCCTCTTGGACCCGCCGTTTGCTTAGTTCCCAGTGTCTGGTATATCCTCAGCCCTGGAGTAGAAAATGCTTTTGACCTTGTAGGGCATCTGGTGTTTCCTCTTGGCTCAGTCCAAGGCTATGGACACCATGGCTGTCAGGCACAAACCACTAAGACAACCAGGGTAAATTTTGTGCCCCTTCTCCTCCAATCCTGTGCCGGGACTTCTAAAGAGCACTCCGTTTTCCTCTAGCTTTTTAAAATTTATTTGTTTATTTATTCGTTTTTTTAAGACTAAGCCTCCATCATTGAAAAGCAAGGCAAGAAATGTGTAGAAAGTTTAGACTTCATTGTGCAAAGTCCACTTTTCCCTTAAATACCCTCAGCTTTGCCTTAATTGTAGAAGGGACCAATGTTTGAGCGTGCAGAGCGGCCCCATCTGCATAGTTAGAATCTTTCTTCAGAGTATTTCCTCAGCGCCTCACAAACTTGTTCAGAGGATGGGCATGTAGAAATGGCTGGCAGTGTGTCACAGGAAAGGAGGAGGAGGGAGCTTTGAGAAAGAGAAATGAGCCTTTCGGCTGGGAGAGAATACTCAGAAACGGCTGTGTGCTCTGATTCTGAAAACTCTTAGTCTCGTGTTCAAGAGAAGGGATGAAATACATTTGTAAAGAAAATGTGTGAATCAGGGAACTGAAGCAAGCCTGTGCAAATTACCTTGGACACCCAAGCCAGCAAGCTGATCCGCAGGAGGGACAAGATAGGGGAACACTTAGGTGAGGTTGCTATGGCAACCCTATGCTGATTGAAATGTTTTGGAACTCGTGATTCATACCTGACTCCACATTCTCCTTCTTCTTGCGTGGCTCCTGAAGGTTTGAGGTCCTTGGAGTCTCCATGCTATCAAGCACCTCACAGAGAGCTGCTGTGAACCTAGAAGTCGCTGTCCCCTGCGGGGAAAGGCACAGCTAATGCTGTGCATGAGAGGAGCAGGATTAGATTAGATGGAGAGAAAGTTTATGAGGGAAGTGAGAGTGAGCAAGGATCATCCAGATGCCAGGCTTCCCAGCCACATCCTGATACGCCACAACTCTGGTACGACAGAACCAAAGTAAGGCCATGAAAACCAGCCAAGCCCCTGGAAGCAGATGAGAACGAAAAGCTGAGTTCTTGAGGGCTGGAGAAGCCCTGGCGGTGCTGACTGAAGCGGAGCTTCAGGAGGATGAATGGGAACGCTTCTCAGTTTGCATTGCCTGGCTTCCTGCTTTCTCAGCTGTGGAATGGCTTAGCAGTCCCTGCTCTGTAGGATCGCCATGAGTATTCATGTTAGTTGTGTCTGTAAGCTTCTCTGTGAGGAGGAGGAAGATGGAGGGCAGATTCAGAAAAGCTAAAAGTTTCAGCTAATGTTGAGTCTACCCCTCCTCCCCAATGGAAAGTAACAGTTCAGGGTCATTGGCAAAACTATGCAAAACCTTTTATTTTTATAAGCACGTACAAAATACAGCTTGCTAAAGGAAGTGATTAATGAGATTCAACATTAGTAAAGCTCATTTCCATTTATCTTTTGATGGAGGAGGGTCATCTTTCTATCTGTTGCTTTCATTGGTTAATTAATAAAGAAACTGCTTGGCCTCTGATAGGGCAGAATTTAGATAGGCGGGGTAAACAGAACAGAATGCTGGGAGAAAGAAGCCGAGTCAGGAGTTGCCATGATTCTCTCACTCCAGACAGACGCAGGTTAAGATCTTTCCTGGTAAGCCAGCTCGTGGTGCTACACAGAATTTTAGAAATGGGTTAGATCAAAATGTAAGAGCTAGCCAATAAGAGGCTGGAACTAATGGGCTAAGCAGTGTTTAAAAGAATACAGTTTCCGTGTAATTATTTCGGGGCATAACCTAGCCATGCGGGCGGCCGGGTGGCGGAACGTAGCCCGCCGCTCCTAATACTACAATCTTTCCTCACTGATACTGATATTAATAAAGAAGGAAAAGAGGGGAGAGTGAGGGTTCTACTTGGGGAAAGGTGTTTTCCACTCAGCTCCTCAAACTCCCAGGATCATGTGAACAGGGACCACGCCACCCCTGTCACTTCACCTGCTTGCTGTCGCCTATACTAGATAGAATAGTCTAGAAGGAAATGTGCTGCACAGCCTGGGATTTTAAAATTGTATTTTTTTTTTATCATAAAAGGGGAATGTCCCTAGAATGCTCCCTTTGGTCCCTTCATGTACATCTCATGGTGACATTTCCCTGGCGCTATGCTGGGGGCTGACGTCTAGTAGGAGAAAGGCTGCTTGATGCTCCAGCAGGATGGCATCCTGGCAGAGATCCTTGTCCTGTGGTCTACAGATTTAGTTGGTTCATAGTGCCAGAAGGTCTATGAACCAACTGAAATTGTATGGTATACTCTGCATGTAGCTAAACATGCTGTTGTCTGGAGGAAGTTGTCTTGTGTTCATCTGGTTCCCATGTTTGTCATTGATCTGCTGAGCTGAGAGCTTTCGCTCACTGCTAGCAGCTTTATTGGTCACTTTATTGAGGTATTGGTGGCAGTAGAAAAGGAGATGATATTCAAGAATTCAATTTCGCAGTTTGGATATTTATTCATCATTTTGGAAGCCATTCATGCCAGAGGTTAAGGCTGTACATGCTTGGATTTCAGAGGCAAAGAATTTATGGTAAAGATATTCTTATAGTACAGGTATGTCCATAGCATAATAGGCCTCCAAGTACTCACCACGGTTGGCTGTTTTGTTGGGGTCAGTAGTGTTTGTACAATGTCATCGACTGCCCTTCTCACAGAAAGCTCTTCTTTCTCTTGTTTCTGAAGCATCTCATTTTTTCTGCTTGTATGAACTGTGGCTCAGAGCAATCCCCTGATGCTGATTCCTTCTCTTAGCTGAATAGCCCTTTCTGTCAGATCCCACGGTCTAGGAGAAGGCTGAATTTCTCCTTTACATGCATCAAAGTCTAAAAATCAACCTTATTAGAGTCGGTTTTTGATAAGAAAGTACTGAGTGAGACAAATTTAGCTTTACTACATTAGTCTAAACATGTGGGGGTTATATCCTGTTTGCCCCAAAATAGTCAAAGATTGGTTATGAGAATTCTATCGACTGTAGTGCTGAAACATGGGAGGTTAGTAATTAAAAATGAAAGTGTTTCTGAGCTGCCATTTCAGGACAACTGACTCCAGTGTTTGCCAAAGGAATAAAACCAATATGGCTCCTGAAGCTTCTTGGGCTCATCCTCTTTTTAATCAATAGACTTTCTGCAATATACTGTCTGTTTGATCATTGTTTTCTAAATGGAACTCGGATGATTTTTCCCTGTGATAGCATGAAACAGCCAAGCGACTATATTTTTTTCCCCTTTAATTCCAAATGACACCAAGTATTGAAAAGCCAGAGCCTTTGAAAAGGACTTAGCAGAAAGTCATGAGACGTGCTAGGTGCTTAGGGTGCCATTTTAATGCCAGCAGACTGGAAAACAAACAGCGCAACCCAGACAAGACGTGGCTTTGTTCTTCAGCATCTCTGTGAAGAGGAAATGAGATCTTTCTGGGATGTGCTCCCCACTCACAGGTGTGAAGGAGGAAATGTCACATTCCTGCCCCACTGCATTGTGTGCAGCGCTGGTGCAGAGACTCTCACAATATAAGCTCCATTCATGGCCTGCGCTGGGGGCTTTGTTTCAGTCTGCCACCGGTGGACAGTACAAAGGCACGGAGCATCCCCTAATCCCAGGAGCCTGGAGCACGCTGCTCCGCTCACTGCATTCTCCTGCTCTATTGCTAATGCAAGTGGGAAATCGACCCCAGGTCTGCAAGTGCTGTTCTTTGCTCTGACACTAGAACGCTGAGTTGTTAGCATGTCAACCGCTTTATGCCGGGAGGAAAGCAGTTGCGCTAATGTGAACGTCTCACTTACCAGACATTACAGGCTTCACGTTTCTAATGAGCTGCAACTCCTCGTGCACGATGCACAACCACAGTGAATCAAGACAAAGTGACGATGTTTTCTAATTCGGTGCAGTTGCTCTTTCCAGGATGCGATGGCATTTCCGAACTCCAAATGCTGCAATTTGAAAGTCTGTCTGAGGCTGTGCGTTAATCAAAAACAGGCAATCGTGTATGAATTATGAAGGATAGCAGAGCAATAAAGATTGGAGTTATTCTTGTAGTTTCTGCCTAACTACACAGACAAATGCAAAGACATGAATGAACAAGCTATTTACCAAGCACCTAATACATCTTCCCAGGGCATGGAAATCTCCAAATTGTCCCCAAGGGCTATGTTTTACAAATTATGGTCCTTGGGAGGAAACTTAATTTCTATGTCCTCATTCATCCCTAACACTGAATATTTCTCTCGGGTACAATAAAACATTTCAGCATTTAGTGTTACAAAGCCTGGTACTTAGCAATTGCAGTAGTCCTTGGAAGATGAACCCTCCAATTTGGTCACATCTTAAAGAGGACATCGGTCGCTTACAGCCCTTAAAACAGTCACCCAAGACTTCAGAAGTGTGAGGAGCATGCGTCTTTCCCTGGGTTGGGGCATGAGAGTGCCCTGTACCACTTCACTACACATAGCATTAAGTCTCAACTCCTAGGCAGGCCTTTACAGAGTTGTGCTTTGCCACCCTGGTCAGCCTCTCAGCTCCCCTGCCTCCATCTGCATCCACAGACTGGCATGCAGCAGATACCTGCCTGCGGCAGTGGCCACTTGCTGCCTCCCAGTCCTTGACTGGCAGGATTAACACCTTCCTCTTTCTCCAGACACTGTGTTTGGACTTACCTGTCTTTCTTGGTTTTTATGTGTATGTGTATGGTGGTGTGCCTGTGCGTATAGACATGTTCACATGTGCGGGTTCACGGATGTGTACACATACAGATGTGTTCATTAATTGTTCTCTCCTCCATTTTTTTTTTATTTTTTATTTTTTGCTGAGGCTGGGTCACACTGAACCCGGAGCTCCCCGATTTCAGCTACTCATAACTAGCTGGCTTGGTCCAGTGATTCCTCGTCTCTGCTCCCCAAGCACTGGGACTACAAGCAGCCTCCATGTCTACACAAATTTTCCATGAGTTTTAGGGGTCTCAAGTCCGGTCCTTGTCCTTATATGGCCAACACTTTATCTGCTGCGGCATCTTGTCATCCCCAGTCTTTCTGCTGGAGACCCACTCTGGTGGGGTTCAAATTCCAACCAGGAGGTGTCGGGTCAGCAGGGGAAAGGAGGAGGCTCACAGGATTGGAGAGTGAATCAGGATGGCTGCCCAGTGATTGAAAAAGAATACACCTTTTATACTCTGTAGCAGTACATTGGATTAAATGGGAGAAAGGAGTATGTGAACTGGGGTGTGGCTTGAAATCAGTGTTTGAGGAAATTAGCATTGACCTTGACAAATTAATGGGTACCAGTCGTATACTAATGGAGGGCTATGAGTTCCTCTTGCCAGAGACAAGAATGTCCCTATTTCTCAAGCAGAACTTTCTTCAAGCCCCCAGGGAATGGAGACTTTGTTCTAAATGCTAGACCTTGGGAAAGGGGCTTTCTCGGAGGATCTGACACTCCTTTATGGAATATTGTAGTTTTTTAAATGGCTTAGTTTATCCAAAAATAGCTAAAGCTCAAAGTGAGGCAAGATGAAGCTAGACAATACTACTATGAACCTGAGTAGACTTTAGGAATTTATAATTTTGATTATCAAAGATACTTTATTTATGAAGCAGATGTTACATTTCTAAATTTTCTAGAGGCCTGTTGTTAACTTGTATGGGAACAGGCAGAATTATCGGGCTATTTGGTTACACAGTGGCAGGGAGTTTTTTCTAAATATTTATTTTGTTTACAGAGGCTGCCATTGTACACATTTTCATCCTTCAAACCCCCCCCCCAAGATTTCCCAAAGGGAAAGGCGTGTAGCGAGAATCATTAAAAATGAAAGTAAAAGGTACCAAAAATTGTGATCACAGTCGAGATGCTGGAACTTTGTCCAGCGGCACTGGTCACCCTGGGGTACATGCCATCTTCTCATGCACAGTTCTTCTTCATTGTGTAGATGAGTTCTAGAATAACAATTACACATCCTATTTATCCATCCTTGTCCTGGCCAAACTCTAAGGTTCTTTACGTACCATACAGCTCTGCTACATGCTCAACAGTCTTAAGAAATGAGCATGTTTCTCATTTCAGCATAATAAAGTACCAACCAATAATAAAATATAAAAAATACCAACCAAAAGTATAATAAAGTACCAACCATAATAAAGTACCAACCAATCTTGCCATCTCTCTTTTCCTAGTACACTTGGAGGCCCCCACTTATTAATCCTGGTGCTCTTTCGAGGGTCCCCAACTCCTTCTGACTTGCCTCAGTTTTAAAAACAAACCTCTCTTCATAGGCGTCCCCTCCATCCGGGCAAACTGGACTCTGTGTCTTCCATTTTGTATGGGTGTGAGTCCTGTCATCAGCGCTCTGAGTACTGAGCCCTGTGACAGGCTTCATGCAGACAGTGGTCTAGAGGACATGCAGCTGATGGTGAAACGGACCAGAACTTTATTTTTTAAAGTCGCATTTATGGAAGCTTTCTCTTCCATGGGTCATGGTCTTCGTTCTGGATTCCTTCTCTAGAATAAAAATAGGAGACAATGTCCATGAGTACAAAATACTAGTGTTTATATCTCACACTAGTGTGTATGTTCTGAGAGGACATATTTTATAGTTGATCTTGAATATCATAAAACTGTAGCAACTAATGGTGCAAAATACGAAAGTACTTGAACAATTAAACCTAACAGCTCGTGACTTGGTGGGGACTGCACACTGGAGGATTTTGTAGTTCTCTGGTTCCCGCCTGAGACGCCCACGAATTCAATGATCTGCCTTTGATGGAGGAAGTTTCATCATGGTGCAATGCTGGGGAGCTGAGCAACCTGTTCCCCGTCCGTAGCCCTGAGCAGGTGAGCAGCAAACATCTCTGCAAACATTTCCTGGTGTCTCGTGACAGTGTCATGGTGTGTTCCCGTAAGAATAGACATGTCTAGTGCAGTGTGACATTCATGCTCCCAACTGCTGAGGGAAATCCTACAGCAAAAGCTGTAGGGCCATTGGGGAGAGAGTAGGAGGCAGACCATTATTACTTTATACAACTTGACAGCGTCATGCTCCCTCATGACAAGGACTAAAGAGTACCACAGCTGACAAGTGAGCGGGGCTTGAAGTAAAGGTTGAGCTACCAAAACTGGTAGAGAGGGGAAAATGCCAGAGGGTTCGGACAATCGGGACAATTAACAGCTCATCCCAAGACAGAGCCTCTAGCCAAAGCAAGCAGAAAGGAGGCACGCAGCATAGGAGGATGGGGTGAACAGTGCCATGTGCCTCGTTGGCTGGCTTGCAACTGTATTTATGTATTCAGCACATGGCTGTTGTTAGTTCATACTTGACAAGTATAGAATTAGAAAGAAATGCCCCATGATCCTGGTATACTGGCATCGTTCTCTGCTGACCAATCATATGCTACAGAAGTCAATTTTTATCTTTGCAAGTTTTACTAAATATAATAGTTCACCCAATGGGTTCAAAATTATAGATGATCATACATATTAAATTCAGAACCCTAAGCGTGAAAACATTTTTTTGACAATAATGCTGCGTGAGTACTCTAAAAAAATAATGGGCTTACTCAAAATAAAATTAATTTTATTTTAATTAAAATTTAACGCGCACCTTTGTGCTTGTCTGCCCACTAAATACGATAAGCAGTCTTATGGGATTTGTGTGTGTGCTCAGTGTAAGTTGTGAAAATGCTCACATCGCTCAGTTCCATGATGCTGCATTGGATTTGTTTAAACATATCTTGATAGGTCTGTAATGTATGAGGAGGGTTACAGCATCAGAATCCTGCTTAATTAACTTACACTCACTTGGGACCCAGTCACTTGTAAAGGTCTGCTGAGCAAATAGAAAGCTTCAAATAACAAGAAATCCTTGTGAAGAATCAGCCGACTTTGGTGACGACCTTTCTGTCAGCTTTGTCATTAAAATGGTTCCAGTGGGATGTTTTAGGCCTCACAGGGTTTTTTATATTTTGCATTTTATATACATCCAGTTATAATTTAATGTATTTGTATTACTTACTTTTTATAAATATGTGTGTTTAAGACATGAATAATGACTTGGTTCTAAGGAGATCTCATCAAGACTTCTGTGCCCTCCTGGCTCTCATTAGGGTGGGAAGCCATCCCAAAACTGTCAATCTTTTGTCTATATGTGTCAAAAATATGACCAGCGTTTGACGTTTACATAAACTCGATTTAATAAACAGTCACACCATTAAAATAGCACAATCCTTTCAATCAATACTAATTATACATCATATAATGCCTGGCCTTTAATGAGGACCTCAGTAAATGTTTGTTGATAATGATGATTATTAAAATGATATGTTAAACCCGTCTCCGCATTTGAGAAATGCTTTGTTTTGAGATGTCAGACTTGCAGCTTTGCCTGAAGGTTTTCTAATTAAAATCACCACTTTGGCACAAAAGCTTAAAATGTGCAAAGTTGCTGCAATTAGTGAATTGTGAGTCCATATGGATGTTACCAAACAGCTTTCAACTTAAAGGATTTGGGCTATTTCGAATGATGGACCTTCTGGTGAGCTTAAAACAAAGCCTGTCTTTCTCTGTATTCGTTTTAATTAATAGTATCTTGCTGGTCTCAAAGATATGTTCTCTTCTGTAGGAGAGAAGCATGATTCTCACAAACCAGAAATAAGTTTCTGAAGTAGGTTTGCTAAGTTCCCACTTCTGTCTGTTTTACACTCTCTCCCATCCCGGGAGAGTCAGCACAGGGCAAGAGAAACTGGAAAACTCTGATTTCAGATGTTCTGAAAGAAAACCTGTATTTCTAGCTAAATTATAACTTGAACTCACTCAAAAAGATAGTTATTTAAACTGTCAGCAGATTTTTCTGAATTGATTCCAACACTGATAAAAAAAATGTTCAGAATAAAACCTGTCCATGTGGTGTGTACGTGCACACAAATGAGATGGTGTGTGTGTGTGTGTGTGTGTGTGTGTGTGTGTGGTTATCTGGCCTTACCCCCAGTACTTTGCAATTATTGTCATTTGCATTTAATTCTGTGCAACAGCACATTGTGTTTGAAGATGAATAGCGTACAAAGATTTACTTTGGTTTTCTTAGTGCTTTAAACAAACAGAGCCTTAGAGATCAACCCTTCCTAGACAGTTGCCATGTGAAATCTTGTAGACAAGAAAGATTCTAATCTCTCTTCTCTAGAAAACCAGAATAAGTTCTACAGATGGTTACGTGCAGTTGTAAAGGCTCCAGTTTCTAAATATTTTCAAGCCCCTCCCTCAATGCCCTTAGGAAAAGAGTCTGGTGGGCACAAGACTCCACTGACAGGAGCCCAATCTTAAACACATGTTTAAAAGCCATGCAGGTAAAGCAGTTTATTAGAAATTATTTATTGAGTAGTTAGGAATTAAATGAACATAAAGAACTTCGCAGTTATTGGGATTTCTCCGAGCGTATAGGAAGATTAATCCATGCAGCTCTGAGCAGGGAGGCGTGGGTCCGCTGAGTCCACCAAGGAAACCACACCACAACATGGCCCTTTGGGCTTCGTTCTTTTCTCCTTTGTCTACCATAGAAGTTCATTGCCTGAATCCTCCAGATTTGGTGCCAAGTCACCCCAATTTTTCCATATTAGCTGAATTGTTTTACTTTCTTTTTCCAAACATGTAGTAGTTAGATACTTATCTTTAAATGTCCCTGTGCCTCTACGTGGCTCTCTCCATCAGAGAGGGGGTAACCATTAGTGACACTTTACCTCTGAAGCAGATAAAAGGAAACTCAGTTAAATGATATTCCTTTGTTAAAAGAGGACTTAGTTGTCAGATAAATCCTGCATGAGGGAGCTTCCTTTCTGTCAAAAGTTGGTGTGTCTTCTCAGTTGAGACTTCTTCAGGAGTCTTTAGCAATAGAGGAAATGAGCAGTCACCCCTCAGCCACATCTACAACCTGATAGCATCCTGTCCATAACTTGGGTGATTAAAAGAAAACATAGTTGTTTTAATTTTGAATCGAAATAACCACTTTTCTCTGATGAGGCTTAGAGGGAAATTATTTTTAAAAGTCTCCCTGTAAAGAAAAGACTACTTTGAGGCTGGACGGTGATCAGACAAGGGGAGTGGGGGAGCAGGAGAACCAGCAGTAAAAATAAACACAAAGCCATGGAGAAGGTCAACAGGCCAGTGTGAACCACAGGCCATCTGAACACCCTGGTCTGGGGCCTCGGCTGCTTCTGCTCTCCCTCCGGCACAGAAACGGTGTGCATGTGTGTACTGAGTGGTGTGTGTCTGTACACACAAAGATTTATCAGAGAGCACAGGGGGAATTAGAAAGCGCCTGGCCTGGTTTTAATTTGAGTCTGTTTGCTTGCGTTTAGCACTTAAGGGCTTCTACATTCAGCTTGCTCAAAAGAGTGATGGCGCACTCCTTGCTTATGCCTCAAATCAGAAATGCATGAAGTGCAGCTGCAGAGATAATACATTTTCCCCAAAGGCTTTGGCTGAGCAAATTAGGTGTCAATGGGGTGCCCGCGCAGGCAGTACTCTCTCTAATTAGTCTCTTGAGCCTAGTTGGTGGCGGGTACGAGATGATCTAATCAATTGGTCTGTGTCTGATGGTTGGTGTAAAAATCCTAGCAGGCAGACTCTCTCCCACAGGTCACCCACCTGCACAGCACGGCTTCTCATTTTCATTTCTCATCTCCTCCATCACATGACGCGGACAGTTGGTTTTAAGAAAATTGAATCCAAAAAATATCTAGTTCATAGGGCGCATGGGTCAGAACAAAGTTGCATTATGGGTACCAGTGATTCAATTAATTAATATTTATAGCTGAGACTCTCTATGTAGATACTTCTGAGTAAGGATTCTATCAATCGAGTCAATCGAATCGTCTTTAAAACACTCATTTTAGAGAAAGCTCATTGTGGAAACTAGATAAAAATGGCGCCCACCTGCTTTGTGATTTACGTACTAGGATTGGCTGTGCTCGCTGGCCATCCATCCAGCTTATCCTTCATATTCACTGTTCATTTGCATTGTGCGTCCGATGTGCTTTATTAACAACCAAATGTAAAGGAGATTTACAGTCACATCGTTATTTGTCTGTCAAAGCAAATCTTCATTCCTTCAGCCTAAATCCCCACCCGTGAAATACCTGATTGCACTTAGATTCCTAAAAATGTTTTATGTGCTTTCAGTAAAACTTGAACCTAACGATGCCCAAGGCAAGAGGATGAGCATCCCGTTCTCTGTGAAAGCATTAGGCAGGGAGATGGTGCGATATGAGCTGTTGAGAGTCATCACAGAGATGGGAGGTGTGCTGTCATGGGCGCTGCCTCTGTTTTCTTGTTCTTAGATTCTTCCACCAAACATCAGAACTCAAAACTAACCCCTGCATCGATCACTTACCAGCCAATTAGTGCTAGTGTGTGGCCCTTGCTATCTAATTCTGCTATACCTTAGGTTAGGCATTTATGATTCTCCTAGAGATTTCAGCCAGAGTCAGGTCAATGCAAGACCAAATAAATAGTATCAGTGTGTAGAAAACATCTTTAATGAACTCAAGGGGATAGTAAAGTGTATGGTGTTAACATAACTTATTGTCATGTAAAGTAACATATACTTGAAATCAAAACATTCCTTTTGAATATAATATAGTAGAGTAAAAAAGTATGTTTTTCCTATACCAAAGAATAAATCCTTCCCTCTACCCTGACTGACTGGTGGTGTGTCTGCCAATAGCTTTCTTCTCTATACCGAGCCAAGTGGGCACTGTGGCTGAAGTAGCTGCCTAGTATCGACTGTCGCTGCCACAGGAAAGAACTGTTGAGCTTTAGGGAGTGTGCCATTCCTACCCATCCCTATGCTTTCAGACCCTTCCTTCTCGTTTACAGTTCTTCATCAACCGCTTACCATGTGCCTGGGTTATGCCTGTGCCCTGCTCCGGGTACACCTCGGCTTAGTCGGCAATATAATTAGTCCCCATGCATGGAATAGAAAGGGCATCTCTGTCATCCACTTAATAAGAAGGTCAGAATTGGTAGTGAGATAGTGTTGTGGGAATACCGTAGGGTCACGTGCTCTCTGTCCTTGCTCTCAAGGACCTCAGGAAGAAATTTCATGCGGACCTCAGAATGTATACTGACGTAACAATGCAAAGGAGCAAAGTGCATTTTCTCTATTTCTCTGGGAGGAAGGGGGTGGGGTGGGGCTCTAGGGGTGTTTCCATATCATTGCTGTGCTGTGGTTGTGACTTCTTCTAGAAGAGACTTAATAAATGCATCTATGAGTGGAAATGAGGGGCAAGTTCCTATGGATAGAGAATGCTAGCCAGAGCAGCATCTGTGCGGTGTCTGTGCAGCCAGCCAAGGCCTCTCCAGAAACAGGATTTACGTCTCATCCGCTCAGGTGGCAGAGAACTCTCAAGAACAGAAGGTGATCCCGACTTCATGCCATACCCAAAATATGTGAACGAACTGAAACTGCGGGAGATCATTGAAGAAAACATAGGATCTAATCTTTCGGTTCCACTTTGCATTTTTTTTTAACATGACACCAAATATAAGCAACACAATAAAAATATGTAAGCTGAACTCGTTCAGATTCCAAAGTATGGCGTCACTGGCAATCCGTACCAGAAAGCTATCTGATGAGAAATTAATGTCCCAAGTGTACGAAGAACTGCAGCTCGGCAGCAAAACAAAATGAATTATAAAGCGAGGAAAGGACTGAATGGATATTACTCTGAAGAACCATTTCCATATGGCAGATAAGCTCATTAAAGCTATGTTCAGCGCCACTCACTATTAGGAAAGGCTAATCAATAGGAGTAAGTCAGCCATCACAAAATAATTATAATTTCAAAATAAAGAAATAACAAGCGTGGGCAAGGGCCTGGTGAAATCCAAGCATGTCTTTGCCGTGGGTGGGAAGCTAAACAGTGCCCTGTCTATGGAAAGTTGTGTCGTTTCCCAAAACTTGAAAAGTTGAATTTCTGTTTGATCCGGAAGTTACACCTGCAGGTGTGTAACCAAAGATTCAGATCTGGTATTAGAGCAGACACTCACCATATCAGATTTACAGCAGCCACAGGGTAATACAGTTCGAGTTGTGTTAACTGATGGGTAAGGACCATGTGATATAGCCATATAGTGAGACATTACCTAAACATTTTATAAGATAATGAAGTACTGGTCCATACTACAACATGGTGAACCTTAACAACATAATGCTAGCTGAGAGCCGCCAACTGCAACACATCACACATTGCCTGACTCCTCTCGAAGCAGGTAGCCCCACAGACAGTCAGATAGTTGGTGCTAGTCAATGGGTGTGGCGGGGGACCATGCGGGTGGCTGCTGGGAATGGCATCACCTCCTTTGAAAGTGCTGAGAGAAAACAGTTGTACAGGATTGTGGTTGGACCAAGTACCACCCAGTTATACCTTCAGATGCTTGGTTTTGTGTTATACGAATTTCATCTCCATTAAAAGTAAAATTGAAGGTGAGGGTAAAATTTTAAAACATCTTCAGGGTAAGTGAAGATCAGTAGAGGGGTAGGAGTGATGTTCTCGTGTATCTTAAGTATAAGAATGGAACTTGTTGCTCTCTTGGTTCATATACCGCTAGTTCCTACCGGGCAGGGAATGTCCTCAATGCTGCAGCCCATGGGAACAGCATCAGCACAAGGGTCTCTGAAATAGATCTCTGGGGGCAGCCCTGGGTAGGCAGGGATCACCAACAAGCTTCCAAGCCTAGTTGTTCTGGGGTGAAGGAGAACTGAAGCATTAACTCCTTCAACTGTGGGACTTGACCTTGAAATGAACCCCCCCCCCCCAGATGTCCTCTTTCCTACCCAGAGTTCAACAAAGATGAATAAGAGCTTTTTTTAAAAGTATGGAGAGATATACAAGGAAGATTCCTTCATTTGCAATGACAACCTTGCCTACAATGGGTTCCCAGTCTCGAGTCAATGTCTTTGGAAGCTTGAAGACTTGTGCAGAAAGTTGGGAAGGGGCGCCACACTGGCCCGCTTCCATGCTGGTGATCTAATGTAACCAAAAATATGCAACCAAGGTTTAAAGGCGTGTGTGTGATCCACTTTTCTCTTTCACATTCATACAAACAAACATGATGGTCTGTCCTTCTAATGATCTGCTGCTCCGGGCACTTAATTCAGAGTAGCATTGCCTCTAATAGGTTAGGGAAGGAATTTAGTTGGGTGTATTTATCTCTAAGTAGTCCGAGAGGAATTTAGCCCATTTAAATGCATGGACATACAGTGTTTCAAGGGAAGAAAACAGTCAGGACATTTGTTTATCATTTTTAAGAGAGGTTTTCATAGAGGAAATTGTTCTGCCTCCAGTGTATGTGCTTGGCGGAGCTGCGGAGAGCAGCAGTGGTTCACTCCTGCCTGACCAATTTTAATGTCTCAAGCAATTTAGTAAAAATGAATGATGTAAGTTTTTTTCTTAATGCAACAGTTTTCTCTTTTCCTTCTTCCAGGATTAAGTTGTCATCAATCTGGGAAGAAAAAGAAGAAGAAAAAATACAAAAAGAAAAGAGCACTAATGAAGTGGCCCACAGTGCTGGGCTCCTGGACCAGTTCCCTTCTGCCCCCTGTGGTGGAGTTCACTTACAAGAAAATTGAAACTGGCAAGACCCTGTTTTCTCTGCAATTTATTTAAAACCTTGCACGCATTTGGATACCTTGTGATTTCCAAGAACTATGTGAAGATTACGCTTTGCTTACTGATACATGGCATGTATTCTTTTCAGTCTTTTGTGTTTGATTCTGTTTGATTTCCCTCTGCTGCACAGTATCTCTGTGAAGGGGTTTTATGCTTTCACCAGCCATGTCTTAAACACATTAAGACAACACATTTGCTGTTCACACTTCCTTTGTAATGTCTGCACTTGAAAGCCACACACTAGCGTGAAACAATGTGTGTTTTCTTTGAGAACAGAATACATTGTGCAACCACCAGGAAGGGCATTCTTATTGCTAAAACAAACCCCATGTTCTGACTGACTAGACACCATGGTCCCAGATAGCAGGACCCGGCGACTTGTTGCTTACCTTCGAGGACATTTGGAAATGTGGGGTTTCCTTTTTTATTGAAATTGTCCCCACATTTTTATGGGCGCCCAGAACTGCTTAGCATTTCCAATGGCATGGCTTTTTCTGAGCAGGCCGTAGCTAGAGAAACAAGCACCAAGAACAAGGATGAAGATGAAGGCTTCTGTTTTCTTTTTTTTAACCCGTAGAAAGCAAGTCAGTTTTTACATGTGTTCTGGGTCTTGTCCACATCTGATTTTTTTTCCCCATCAGCTCTGTTATGCTCTGTGCTTTTTAACTGGAGAAAATAGTGAGGAATATCTTTCTTAAAACTTGGGTGCAAAAAAAAAAAAAATCTGTCAGGGCGAGTCCTGGGAGCCGTCTTTGCCAATTAATGCTTAAAAAGCAAGTTTAAAAATTATCTAGAGTTAAAATTTTGCTCATTTACAACAAAGCACCTTTGAATCGGATTGTTCAGACACATTCCAAGCCGCTCAGAAGGCACCGCTGGGTACCAGACTTTAAACCACTCTCCTGTAGTAAGTGTTCAAACTCAGTTCTTAAACAATGCGGGAATTTTGCTTTAAAAATAGAAATGGCAAAGAAAGGCCTGGATTCCCTTGTTTTAAGGCACTCTGGGGCTTTGGAAGATGAAGGCAAGTCTGTGTCGCTGGGAGAGAGGACTCAGGCACTCATTGCTCCTTGGTCTGGGGGGAGCTGCCCAGGGCAGGCGTCTTCCACAATCAGCCTCACTACAGAATCCCAGTAAGGAAGAGCTGGGGGGGGGGGGGGACAGTTAGGAAACGTCACATAAAGCATGCCCTTTGAAACTCTGGACACAAATCTCCACACATTGCTCTGTGTTCTACTACTCCTGAGAAAAGAGAAGAAAGTACAAGCTTGAGATGTGTCACACATTTTTAGGATCAAGATGAGGAATTATGATCCAGTTTGATGAGAGCTTTCTGATTCTCGAATGAGTATCAAAGCCAGTAGTCAAACCCAGTATGTCCCTGGAAGTAGGGCCAGGTTCTTAAAACTTTCAAAGGCGTTGTCTCTGAGTAATAGGCATAACCAACCATCTAGCCTATCCAAAGGGAGAAGTACTTAAAATCTCGAAAACACAAAGCAAGGAATTGCTTCCCGGATGGTTTGAAAGAAGGCAGAGTGTCTCTCAAGGTGACCCCGTGTACTGTTTGCTGCCTGGGAATCATTTTCATACCTCTTTCGTACATTCCTTCCGCGGGAAGTCTTTGCAGGTATTTTGACTTAAAATATAATTAAATTGGGAGTTCTTTAAGTGAGGAGAAAACTTTACATGTAATTAAAAACAGCCTCCCCTGTGGTTTGCTTAGAATCCTCCATTCATCTGGGTGGCGGGGAGGAGGCATCGTGTGTCTATTTCACCCAGCAAAAGTCAGGGCTCCATGCTACCCAGCAAAAGTCAGGGCTCCATGCTAATGCTGGAGGTTTCGAATGAGCAATGTAAAGGCCACTAGAGATCCATGCCCTTGTCTAGACAGCGTCTCCTGGGAAGGAAGGCATGGCGCTGCTCAGTGTGGGGTCTGCCCCAAGTCACGCCCACCTCTCAGGTTAGAAGGGTTTGAGTTTCATGTCCTTGTCATCAAGGAAGGACATCCAAAGTGTCCCCCAACCCAACCTGGCACAGTCCTGTCCCCCATACCCTGCTTTTCTCTCCTGCCCTCTCTGAGGGCATCACGAAAATCTGTGCAGACGGCATCCTTTAGCATGTTAGTATACAACTGAGAAAGCGCTGGAATGCTGGAGAGATTATTTTTCTATGAAGGACTCGCTTGAGTTTGGACAGCTGATATTAGCACGAACACCTTGACGTGGTGATTGTATCAGCTCAACCTCACTGCACACAGTATTTGGAAAGGAAGTATGGGACTGAGTTTCCATCTTCTTAAGGGAAACAGCTTAATTAAGACATACAAGACACACAGGACGCAAAAATGTGTTTGCTGTGCTAGGCCAGAAAGTAGAGGGGTATGAAGCAGGGGCAGTCGTCTCCCAGCGTGCAAGGATGAGAATCTGTTTCTAGCTCTCAAGTGACTAGAAGTTTCCGAGGGAGCCTATGGGAATGTAGGAAAACCAGGACCTCTTGGTGCCCTATCCCCTGTGTGTATGCGACAGCCACTGTAATCAGTACCCTATGTGTGCGTCCATGGCAGACACCTATCTGTGAATAGTACAGTTTGTAATCTTCTGTTATATAAGAGGATGTTTAGGTTGTACATACTGGGGTAGATCGTTGCCTGCCCCTATACATAGAAACATGCTGCATACTCGTGCATACTTTCCTTCTCCATCCCCGGCTTGTACACAGGGGGAACCGTACGTTAGTCTTCCGTTTCCTCATATACCAAACGGGAAAATTCTAAATCTCAAACGAAGTAGGCAATTTCCTATTCTCACGCCCCCTCTCACAGCAGCGTGTGTTAGAGGCACATATTAAATCGACACTCTTTGTTTGTGAGTGGACTTTCGGGTTTTTTCTCATTTCCTTTCATTTCTCCCCCCCACCCCGCCTTTGTTTATACGAGGCGCCGAGTCATGCGCTTCCTAATGGGGTTAGCACCTCAGATAATCATCAGGCTTCAACATGACACATAGCAAGGGGAATGGAGCACTACATGTTACATATGTGTTGCCAATTGTAATTTGTCTGTACTATGAAGGATGTAATGGTTTGTCCACTGTCATTGTTGTTTTCTGTAACATGATACGGAATAAAGTATAGCCAAATCTGCAGATGTCATCTTGGTACATAGCCCTGTGTGTCCAAAGCAGCTGAAGACTCAACACGGTTCTTCTGAAAAAGTGACGTAAGAGATCACATGTGCAGTGTATGGGAACAAGTGGGTTCCTGGAGGATTCTAAAAATCCTGCAAGCCTTCCCCTTTCTTTCTTTGCTGTGCCAAATTTGGGGTAGAAACTCGGGGGCCCTGTGCACCAAATCTGTGAGTCACAGGGCTTCCCCTGGCCCCGTGCTCATGTTCCCACATGTTCTCCTAGCCCACACATCTGGAGCCTCTCTTGTTTGTTGGTTGCGGTCATCTCTATCTTTTACCCACATCTGTCTGACCTTCGACATATCCCCATGTGACCTCATGTGTTTGATGACTAGGTGACCCCCCCCAGCAGTCAGTCAGACTCTGCCGACATGCTGGGAGAGGCAGTACTGTTTCTCATAGGCCGAGCTAGTGTGTTTCTGTGACACCACCCAGGCCCACGTGACATACCTGGGCCCACGTGACCAGGACAGTACCAGGAGCCCACACTTGGATATCAACAACTTGGGAGATGCACCCTTTCCCTTTTGTCTCACCCCCAAACATGCCCACATGGTTTCCCAAGTTATTAATGAGGGTCATGGCAGATACAGTTTTCAGTGTACAGAAGGTACTTGCTCATTTGAAAGTGTTTGCAAGGCTGCATTCCATTTGAGATGACCAGGACCCTCTACACCACAGGAGCAGCTGATTCCCCTTCTTTTGCTCTTCTGTAGCCCCTGGGTTTTCTGTTTTAAGTCCTCCACAAAGCCACATTCCCACAGTTGAATAAAACAGTTCCTAGCCTATGTGTATTCCAGCTCAGGTGAGCCACAGCTCCTCAGCCCCCAGCTGCTCCCACTGCTGCCTCTAAGGCACAGAGGCACCTGGGTAAATTCTATTTGAGACAGTTGCTCCATCACCACCTCTGTATGTTGAGATAGGGGTCTGTGCACAGGTGGCCTTCAAAATAACCAAAGTAGCATTAGTTTGCAAATTGGGGGATCCATAAGTTACTGTGGAAAGCAACCCAAGTCACATAAGTGTAAAAAGAATAACCTGTCCTGGGAGGTATTCAAAGGAGCCAAGCAGAGGGCCATCTTCACTCCCCAACAGCTCTGTGGCCTCCATCGGCAGTCATTCCCAGCAGCCTCAGCAGCTAGCGTCCATTGCAGCTCTTAACTGCCTGCCGCCGTTGGCGTAATCACGGGAGCTCTTCATAAACCAAAGGGGAAATGCGGCACTGGAGTCTACCAAAGGCAAAGAAATACATCTGAGAAATATTTTTAACTTTCTTAAAGTGGTGGCAGAGGTGTCAAGCACCCTCTGAGTTCCATAATTACCCAGCATTCCTTCTTTTTCAGCAGGGGCTGTTCTATCTCTGGCAGGATGTGATGTGTGCCTTCTGAGCCGGGCAGGTAGAGTCTGGAGGACAGCGCTCTCGCCATTGCTTCTGGCCCCCGGAGTGTAAAGCAACCAGAGGGAAAGGTGTTGGAGCAACCTTATGCCACCGGGTTAACACATACAGTTGCTGAATAATGGCAGGCACTGTAAATGCCTGCAATGAGGACCCCACAGTGGCCCAGCAGCCTGCTGCTACCAGTGGGTGGTGGCGTTATGGGCATTAGCTCTGAGAAGCTTATATAGCAGAGGGGCTAGGATAAAGGACACAAATCAGGAGAAAACTGACAAGATTAAAAAAAAATCCGAGGCCTCGTATTTACTGTTCATCCTCATGCTCTTCGTGTGCTGCATTGTCTGCGGTGAGTCGTGCTGAGAAGGAGCCGGGCTCAATAATAGCTCAGAGCAGCCTCGCGGCCCCAGAACCATCCTGTGCCAATGGTGCCCACAGAGTTAGCCGAGAATAGGATTCTGATAGAGTTGTCTTTTTCCCCCTTCCCTGTGAGATCACCAATAATTATGGAAAGCATATTGCAAAGACAAAGGAGAGGTGGCCTGTTGGAGTGCATCCTGAACAGGGATCCCACAGGGATTTTTGCCTTGCAGCCCGAGGGGGCCTGCCTGACACGTGTACACAGTCCCAAGACTTTCGGGGACACGTGTGAACTGCCTGCTCAAAACTGCACTTTCCGAGTAACGCCATGGAGAGGAACAATGCTTTCTCTCTGTCAGCCTCAGTAACTGCCTGGCTCCCTCCAAAGACAGACTGCAGTTTACTGTACTCCAAGCCCACCTGGGTCTGCGACTGTCTTGCCTAGAAGTCGCTTGGGAAGCTCAGACCCTCCTGCAGTCATTCACTAATCCCGTGGCTTTCAGCCCCGGCTCTCGCTGGAATTACCAGGAAGTTTTAAAAGTGCCTCCACCCCAAACCAATTCATTCCAGAACTATTGAGGGTGGGGACCTGGCAAGGATTTGTTTGGGGAACTCAACAGGTGATTGTATTGTGCAGCCAGCGTGGGAACTGCCAGGCTGGCTTTCCTCCTGTCTGTGGTCCCCTGGAGAGGCAGGTGGCACTTTCTCTGCATGGGCCAGACAGTAAGAACTTTTGTCTTTCCAGCCTGTTCAATACGCCACAGCTACCTACTTTACCACTGTGGTGCAAAAGTGGCCGTTCTCAACACACAAGGGGCAGTGTTCAGAGGAGATGATTTGCACACTCAGACTTGGGTTTCATGTAATTTTCACCTACAAGAAATATTGTCTTGATTTTTAAAAGGCATTTAGAAGTATAAAAATAGGGGCTGGAGAAAGAGCAACTGCTGTTCTGCAGAGGACAGGTTCCCAGCACCCACATGAAGGCCCACAACCATCCGTAACTCCTCTTCCAGGGGATGTGACTCTCTTCTGGCCTCTGTGGGTGCCAGGTATTCACAGTGTGCACACATAAACATGCGAGCAAAATACTCATGCAAATACAATGGAAACAAATCTTTAAATCTTGGTTTAAGATGGAGCTAATTTTCTCACTCATGGGAATGCCTGCGAGTCTCCCCGTTTGCGCCTCAAGTAAAACACACCATTTAAATACAGGCTTCCTTTTATTTGCGACCCCTTTTATGTGAGAAAGTTTTACAGTGCTTTGGAAATGTAAGTATAGAAAGTAGATACACAAATCAAACATTTGCTCATAGTACATCATAAATAAGTTTATTTTAGGGCTGGAGAGGTGACTCATCTGACAGAAGTACCCTCAGACAAACCCGACAACCTGTTTCCATCCCTGGGACTCAAGTGTGGAAGAAGTGGAGTGGATGCTCGACTGCCTGAAGTTGTCCTCTGACCTCAACATGTGGCCCATGGTGCATACTATTGCACATACATACACAATAAATAAATATCAAAAAATTGTAATTAAAAATTAATTAAATTTTTTCAGTATAAAAATAATTTTACCTTTTCTTAAAAACAAAAGGAAATGAGCATACTAGTGAGGTGAATGTGGTTAGTTATTTTGACAGTGAAAGTTACATTTTGGTGGAATATTTGATATTACGGGACACAGAGCTTCTTCAATGACTTCCAGATATCAGTGTTTTGATTCTACATTGCCAATGCTAAGAAGAGTGGCACCTCAGAAAAGGAAAGTCTGCCGTAATCCCAAGACAAGACTTAGTCATTATTCATGAAACTCAAATTAGCAACTTGGACATCAATTGTTAAAATTCAATGTTTTTAGCATCATGTGTTTTAAGTGTACTCATTTTATACTTACATGTTGAAGAATCATGACAGGGAATTATTAAAAATATTTTTTAAAGTTTTATTTTATGCAAATGGCTGCTTTGCTGTCTGTGTCTGTGCACCGTGGGTATTCAGGTCCCAGGAAGAGAGAAGAGGGTTGCCAAGTCCTCTGGAGCTGGGGTTATAGACAGTTGTTAGGTGCAGGAAAGCAAACTTGGTCGGCTGGGAAAAACAATATGTGATGTTAATCACTACACCTTTTCCTAGCTCCTTAAAAGTATTTTTCATAATGAAACCATGTGGCTCTTAAAAAGCAGGAAGTTTTCTGTGGATAGTAAAAGCACTATGGTCTGTTGTACCCATCCCTAGCCAGGATGGCAGAGTGGCCTATGCCATACAAAGTGTGCATGGATCCAGAACGTGGAGCAACATAGATGAGCACTGCCAAAAATATCTTGGATTTACTGAATATTTATGACACAATTTATGATCATACACTCAGACAGAAAACTAATACGATTGCCAAGTTCGTAGGACACTAAATTTAGCTACAAGATCCTAACTGAGGTTACAGACTATAGTTAGAGAAGCTGGGATTTAGAAGTCAGCCCTAGCAAGGGGGTAGATCAGACCACTTCTAACATTTGCAAGATCTAGGATGGGAGTGGAAGTGAAGAACCGTTTTTGTAAATCCTAAGATACAACCCTAGCTAATAAAACTATTATGGATTCCACACTGTAACTTTGGAATATGACTTCATAATGAACAGGAAGACCAGGCTCGTATTTAGAATTCTTGGCCCTGGAGGTTTTCACCAAAACACAGCACTGCCTCCTCTCATGTCCCACATCATTTCAAAAATGATAATGTTGAGGTTTCTTTTTAATCTCTACATCCTTGTGGCTAGACACAGTGCCCAGGGTGTAACAGAGGGTTAGCAGAATTTAAAAGATAGTGTAGCCTAAGTAAGACCGAAAAGGAGATAGCATTTTCTTTTCTCAGAAAAGGGAAAGTTCAATGAATGCTAGTGTAGTCAGTGGATCATATATGTTAGTGTAGTCAGTGGATCATATATGTTAGTGTAGTCAGTGGATCATATATGTTAGTGTAGTCAGTGGATCACATATGTTAGTGTAGTCAGTGGATCACATATGTTAGTGTAGTCAGTGGATCATATATGTTAGTGTAGTCGGTGGATCATATATGTTAGTGTAGTCAGTGGATCATATATGTTAGTGTAGTCCGTGGATCATATATGTTAGTGTAGTCGGTGGATCATATATGTTAGTGTAGTCCGTGGATCATATATGTTAGTGTAGTCGGTGGATCATATATGTTAGTGTAGTCAGTGGATCACATATGTTAGTGTAGTCAGTGGATCACATATGCTAGTGTAGTCAGTGGATCACATATGCTAGTGTAGTCAGTGGATCACATATGTTAGTGTAGTCGATGGATCACATATGTTAGTGTAGTCAGTGGATCATATATGTTAGTGTAGTCGGTGGATCACATATGTTAGTGTAGTCAGTGGATCATATATGTTAGTGTAGTCGGTGGATCATATATGTTAGTGTAGTCGGTGGATCATATATGTTAGTGTAGTCGGTGGATCATATATGTTAGTGTAGTCGGTGGATCATATATGTTAGTGTAGTCGGTGGATCATATATGTTAGTGTAGTCGGTGGATCATATATGTTAGTGTAGTCGGTGGATCATATATGTTAGTGTAGTCGGTGGATCATATATGTTAGTGTAGTCGGTGGATCATATATGTTAGTGTAGTCAGTGGATCACATATGTTAGTGTAGTAAGTGGATCACATATGCAGTGTTGAGGATCATGTGCAAGGCCTGTCTGGCCATAAGAACCGATCTTTGTCTACTAAGACCGTGTTGTAAGCCATATGGTTAAGAAGAAAGGGGAACAGTATGAAAGAATGTCTGATTGGAATGGAATGATAAAATAATCAAAAAGATCTTTTGGTGACTTTGAACAAGACATCAATATGAACTAACGAAGAGCTAAAACAGTACACGCTAACAATGTGTTTGATAACTAATAATTGAGGGTCTACAATGTATATCACAAATGTGCTGAGTGTTGGAAATGGGTTATCAACAACACTTCTCTCCAACAATGCTTAAGAGGCAAACCCTGGGAATTGGGGCCACGCTGCTGAGTGGCAGAGTGCATACACAGGCCATATTTCAACCTCAGGCACTTGAAATAAATAAAAACACAGGAAGCCGTTTCCAGCACTGACGAGCTGAAGAGGCGAGTGCTGGCATCTCCACTGTTGCACGGTTTCCATCTTCCATAACTACTTCCTCCTGGGTCCACATGTTTGGCTCCAGTTCCCTGGGGAGTTCTAGACCCTTTCCAGCTTCCATGTCTACATCCTAGAATAATGCTTTATCCTGTCTAGGTTTTGTATCAATGTTGTTAGAGTAAATGAATTCCCAAGAGTAAGACAGCAGGGTGAATGAAACAGAATTCAAAGAAAGAAAGAAAGTCGGGGAAGTTGCTACCTGAAAGTACCTAGGAAGATTTCCTGAAGGATGACCATCCTAAGTGAACTTCAACAAAGGAACTGCCATCTTAACATGAGCTGCTGAAGTAGGGGAGGAAGTCATGCTGATCTGAAGGGAACACAGGAACAGAAGCACTAGGGGTGCAGGGTACTTGGGGAAACAGTAAGGACCTCAGCTGCGGTAATGGGGAATAGGAGGTGAAAACTGGCCAGAACGCAGGTACCAAAAGGTAGGAATTGTATCTTGAGTTGCCCAGCAAAGAATGACACAATCAAGACTCTCCTTCAAGAACCATGACCTTGGCCCGAGTTGCTTCGTGTTATTCCTTCCTCCGAACATCTTTGAAATGCCTCCTGTGAGTCTGACACTGAACTGGGCTCATCAGGCAGTGAACCCGGGAGACACTGCCCTGCCTTCAGCCTCCATGGGTCAAACAACTGTGCAGACATTGTATTCACGCAGCAGGGATATGAGGGAAAGTTATGGAAGATCAGTCACCTCTCCTAGGTTCCAGAGCTGGGACTGGGGCTGGGAAAAGGGAGGCTGCCTTGGAAATGACACAAGAGAGTCTCCAAGGGAACATGGGTAGGGTTTTCTGGAAGGAAGGAAAAGTAAACACAGAGCAGCGCATGGTGCCATGACCTCCTTCACTCCTATTAGTTCAGCCCCAACTCTGGAATTCTGCAGAAGAAACACTGAGGTTTCTGACTTTCCTCTGCCAAAGCTAAGTGTTATAATTCAATGTGACTCTCAAGTTTTAAAATAACAAATCCACCCAGGGCCCTCTGCACAGGCCTTCCCATATCCATGCTCTTGCACACACACACACATACACACACAGAGAGAGAACCAGAGACAGAGAGATAGAGACAGACATACACAGAGAGAGACATACAAATACATATACACATAAACAAGACACACACAGACACAGAGACACACACCATGTAGATACAGACACACACACAGAGACACAGAGACAGATAGATACACACACACATAAATACATACACACAGAGAGAAAGATATACACCCACATAAACACAGTGAGAGAGACATACACATGCATATATACACACAAACACACATAAACAGACACACAGAGAGACATACACATACATATAGACAAACACACACACACACACATTGTACTCTCTAGACCAGTACTTTTCTGATGTTCCTCAAGACACCGAGCTCCACCAAGACTTACCTATTTCATTTCTATAGCTTGTACCTAGCATAATTCTGTGGTCTTCAGATATTTGCAGTGAGAGAATTTAGCTTTAGGCACATAGAAAACACACAGAGAGGAGCCTATTGGCAAGGGTCTTCCCTGTATCGCCACAAAGCCAAACAAAAAATAGAGGTCCAATTCTTTCTCGTTTTCTATGAAGTAACGGAAGCACTCCTCAAACTTCAGGCTTCGACTCTGTGTGGAATAGTTACACGTGTGTTTTGATACATTTACTTTGCTGGAGCTCTAGCAGAAAGCTGTACCTGGGAAAGGGGGCTGAATCCTCCCTCGGTCTTTGGGTTCATATTCAAGTGAGCCCGCGTGCTTTCAGTCACTGCCAAAATAGTAAGCCATGCAGTGTTCTCTCGAGGATCAGTTAAAGACCCCCATTCCTGGCCATCCTGTGTCAGTTAATGCTCAAGTTTTAGCCAGATGCTTATTCTGAAATTCAGTGCGTGCTGGCCTGCAGTTGCATGTGGCCTGAGCTGCTGCTCTTTCTCCTCGGAGGCTCTGGCTGCCAGCTGCAGTTTTGTTGGGAGGGAGGGCTCACTGGGAAGACCGGTGCATGCCCACACTCTAAGCCAACATGAGGGCCTGAGTGATGAATTAGAAAATTCAAGGTCACCATGCTGGTATGGGGTGCAGCTGGCGTCTCCCTCTGATCCTTTGGGGGTTAGACTGCACCGTGGAAATGTGATGCAAATGCTGCCACTGCAGCCACAAATTAAATCCCCGAGCTGCTGATGACAATGATGTCAGCCTCATATTCAAACTCTGGGACAGAGATCATGAATGGGCACCTTTGTGTTGGGGGCTTAACTCGGGGAAATTATCTCTCCTCTGAGGGTTACTTCAAGGCTCCAGAAGGCCTTATTAGAGCGGTCATGTTTTTCAGAGATGACAATGGAATGCTCCCAAATTTAACAACAGAGGAAATCAAGTAGCAGTTTCTCAGAGTTGCAGCAGCAATAAGCCATACACCCAAAGATTCACCACCCGGTGCCCCCTCCCCTGCCCCCCACTCATGGATGGGAACAGTCTGTCTCTAGCTAAGCTGCCTTAAGGCTTTCAGTGAGCACTAGACACAGAATTTACCCCAGTCTTGGTGAGTGGACTCATCAAGGTAGCATTTTCTGGGCCCTGCACCTTGGAGAGCCCCAATCTCACTCTCCTGGGACGGGCACCTTCCCACATTGTGGGTTGGGAAAGTCAGAGTTAAGAGTCCTCCCCGAGTCTGTGAAAGGATCCGGGTAGGCCTCATTCCTGCTTTTCTGAAAGTACATCATGTTTGCTCCCATTGTGTGCAGCCTCTTCAGCAAAGGAGAGGCAGGCAGTTTGCACCGGCTAAAAATAAAGCCTGGATACAGGGCAGGCTGACAGGGGTGCCCTGGGTACCTATAGTCAGAAAACCTGAGGATGGGAAGATACGGTCTTGTGAGGCCAAAATGTGCTGGTATGAAGCCCACAGGTGGTGGCGAGAATTCACACTGAGCTTCTCTGAGCTCCAAGATTCTCCATTGTAGTGTGAGCTGCGGGCTGTGTTCCTGCCGCCCCAGCTCCTGGTCGCCTGGCTAGCTTATGCCCCGAAATAACAACACACAGACTGTATTCTTTTAAACACTGCTTGGCCCATTATATCTAGCCTCTTCTCCGCTAACTCTCTCACCTGGACTAGCCCATTTCTAATAATCTATGTAGCACCCCAAGGTGTGCTTACCGGGAAGATTCTAGCCTACGTTCATCCTGGGTCGGAGCTTCATGGCATCTGCCCTGGCGATGAGCTGCATTGCGTCTGTCTCTGAGAGGAGCTGCCCTGTATCTGAGCTCACTTCCTCTTCCTACCAGCATTCTGTTCTGTTTACTCCACCCACCTATGTTCTAACCTATGAGGGCCAAGCAGTTTCTTTTTTAATTAACCAGTGACCTTCCTCCATCACTCCATTCCCGCAGAATGTAGCATGGTGTTTTGTTTGTTCGGCCGTGCATTTCTACGTGATAGCTCCCTTCCCGCATGACATATCTCACAACAGACATTTGTTATCTCGTACTTTCAGTGGGTTCAGAAGGACTTATCTTGATGACTATGACTTGCAACATTTGATGAAATCAGGCTGCAATCTGGTGGTGGCTAAGGCTGTGCTATTATTGGTGCCTGATCTTAACCGGTCACTGAGTTGAACAGCGGCAGCTGGATTAGAGCTCTCTAAATTAACATGGCTCCCCACAAGGTCTCCTAAGCTCGATGGCGTTGGGTTAGCTGAATAATGTACATAGAGACTCGGGGCTCTACTTTCCACACACAAACAAGACAGCCAAGTGAAGTTGCACTGCTTTTTATGGTGTAGCACCCGGCTTGTTACAAATCAGAGCCAATCTGTCTTGAAAGGAAAGAGAATCAGACCTTATCTCTTAATAGAAATTGTGACCATAGTATAAAGCTATACACAGGTCACTGCTGATCACAAGTCATGGATACTGATCCCGTATACAAAACGCCCTTACTAGAAACACATTCTAGTTTGTTTTCTGTTGCCGTGCTAAAACACCAACCTGGAGGAATCTGAGGAGGAAAAGATTTATTTCGTCTTACATTTCAAGGCAGCACTCCATCATTGCAGAAGGGAATTCAGAGCTAAAACTCGATGACTCCTTACTAGCCCGTTCACTGGCTTATTCCACTTTCTTACATAGGCCTAGAGGTGGTGCCGCCCACAGTGGGCTGGGCCCTCCCACAGCCATCGTAGACAATCTCTTCCAGACATGACCACTGGGTATTTTGTCTGGACATCCATCAGCTGAGGTTCCCTTTTCCCAGGACAATGCTAGGTTGTGAAGTTGACAATAATAATCAACCATCACACTCCACAATGCGCAGCGTCCTCAGATACATCAGCTGCCATGCATCTGTCTTGGCCTTAGGATTTTGTTGGAATCTCACTAAATTTAGCCAAAGCACTGTACCCGAGGCTGCTCTTGTGCAGGCCATTGTATTTGCTCCACATTTATCTTACTTTGGTAGGGTCAGCAGGGATGACCCATACAAATGGTTCAAACACTTGCAGTAATCAGCAGTCTGGGACCACTCTGAGTTTTGCAGACAGTGTGGCCTGCTCCTTGATTAGGGCTCAACAACCCCACGGCTTTTAGTTTCTTCCTCTAAGCTCTTGGTTTCTTCCTCTGAGATATACTCCTTTCCTATTGGTCTACCCCAATATTATGACTGAATGATTTTCAGGTGAGTTCAGGCTGAGGCCCCTCTTCATTTTATATGAACTCTGTAATCATTAGTGTTAACTGGCAACATTTCGGGGCGTAACATCACTTTAAAACTCCGTGTTTCCTGACGATTTTATTGAGAGCCTCTCTCATCCATGAAAGCCACAGTCAAAACTTCTCCTTCAGTCAAAACTCTTTTCTCTTAGGTCCCACAAAGGCTGCTGTGAGATTGTGCCTTTAATTTAGATTCACAGAAACATTTTTGCCTAATGGACACGTCTGGTGGCCATGTCCTTAAAATCTGTCGAGGAGCTTCCAACTGTTTGAAACCCACAAGGGACCACCTTCAACCCAGCTGGGGCACAGAACAGACTCTGGGGTCACAGTGCTGCGTTCATCTTCGCTTCAGCCTCATTTGCCTCCTGGAGAGGATGATGCTAAGAAATAGTCTACTCTTTAAATCACCAAAGTCTTGGCACTTTCATATTAATTAACACTTATTTGGTCTACCTCTTTCTTTTCCTAATTAGTAGGTCATCTTATGCAGAAGTCTCCTTACTAAATCCTGACCATTTTCTTCTGTGCTTTTCTGTTTTCTGCCACTACAGAAGACATTGATGTTAGATGCTGCACCTCTTCTCCATCAAGGTCTCCTTTTCTCTGGCTTCAAGCATATTTTATTTTACCCTAATCTCTCATCCACAGCTCTTTCAAAGCCTTGACCTGGAACCCAAATCACTGAGAGAGGTTTTCCATTTTCTCATGGCAATAGTTCACATAGGTAATAAAAGTTACTTTTTGTTAAAGAACATCTACAAAACAGTAGCCTGTAACACCCATAATTCAACTGTTTTTTTTAATATAATTCCTAGTGATGCCACATTCTGAATCGTCTGATTTGAGTGTTTCTGGATCAGGATCTGTTGCTGTCCGATACTGCCAGGATCAGAACCAATGCAAACCTTCTTCACCCATTTCTGGCATACAGGCAACAATAACTCAAACAGCTAGGGCTGGAACTATTTGGTCTTTACAGGCACTTCTCTATGTGGTGTACACAGATTTTTCTTTGGTCCTCCAGCTTTTTATACATAATCGCAATGCTTTATGCTAAATCGCTTTTAATCATAACTTGTATTATCATCTTTTTTAAACTGTTTTTGTTTTACTTTTTATTTATTTTTTTTTTGAAAAAAAATTTTCCGCCTCCTCCCCACCTCCCATTTCCCTCCCCCTCCTCCCGCCCCTCTCCCCCTCCCCCCACTCCTCTTCTCCTCCCTCTCCAGTCCGAAGAGCAGTCAGGGTTCCCTGCCCTGTGGAAAGTCCAAGGTCCTCCCCCCTCCATCCAGGTCTAGGAAGGTAAACATCCAAACTGGCTAGGCTCCCACAAAACCAGAACATGAAGTAGGATCAAAACCCCGTGCCATTGTCCTTGGCCTCTCATCAGCTCTCATTGTCCGCCATGTTCAGAGAGTCTGGTTTTATCCCATGCTTTTTCAGTCCCAGTCCAGCTGGCCTTGGTGAGCTCCCAATAGATCAGCCCCACTGTCTCAGTGGGTGGGTGCACCCCTTGTGGTCCTGACTTCCTTGCTCATGTTATCTTAAAAATATCCTGTTAGGCCTTAAAACATTTTCTTAGATAAACAACTTAAGTTTTTATGTCTCTCAAGCTTATGCACTTTATACCTTTTTGTGAGTGTCTTTTCTGAATTTATTAACAAGGAAAACTATAATTACAACTATTTAGTCTTCAACCCAAACAGAAACTCAAGAATGATATAATATTACCTAAATAAACAGAAAGTGTAGAGCAAACAACTTCCAAAACTAAAAAATGACAGAAACAGGTGGCTGTCTGGACAGTCACCCAAGGTTCCTCTGTAATGTTAGGGTAGTCATCTTTGTCCTATAATCCTAGAATATCTGACAGACTTTTCTGCGAAGTGGGAATTTTGAAGGACTGTCCTACCTTGTCATGGAAAAGTTTGGCAGTCACTTTATTTTGTGTCCTGCTTGTCCACTTTGGACAGCATACTGTCAGCAGTCAAGGCAAGGGCAGTTTCTTGCCCAGTAGCTAACTTTACCACAATAAAAGCAAGCTCCATACAGAGGTTCTTTGATGCCCATCATCTTTTTTTGAAGTATATTAGTGCTGCCATGAGCAGATATGTCTCACTGTCATGAAGAGTCTTATGTTATTAAAACATTTTAAATGTCATATTCTGTAGGTCTTTGAAGTGTTTGAAAAGCATCTATCTATTTAGAATATATCTCTGTTTGACCTCAAAAATGTGCCTAATGTGACTATAAGTTTGATCATTACAAATGACTAACTACTAACCTGTATTTATTATCCTAAATAGCTTGTAAGGACTAGAAATTTACATTACATTATTAAATAAGATGCATAAGTATAATACCTTAACTAAGAATAGAAACATATTTCCAGTATAACAATAGCCTTAAATTTGTATCAATATACAAAAATCCATACCAATGTAAAAGATTTGAGACTATTAGTTGTTTTTTTAGTTCAAAAGTAGACTCAATGATCCACCTTTTTATTCCATCATTCCTATACTATATCCTTCTATTTTCCTCCAGAAAGAGATGATTGAGTCTGAGTCTAATCTCCATTGTTTAGCTTTTTTTCCTGACCATGACCAATAACAACTTGCAACCAACACCCCTAAAAAATGGCAAACATCTATAACCCACCAAATGAGCAAAACCCACCCACCCCACCTCTTAGGAATGTGGGCATCATATTCTCTAGACTGCTTCCTGTTGTCTGTGGATGACAGCATCTTTAGGGGACCTTGAGAAAATTGAGATAATGGTCAAGTCCCTGGGAAAACTAGTTGTATCATTTGTTGTCTAGTGTCTGTGTGATAGGAAAGTGTAAGACATATCTGAAATCTTGACTGGATAGCCTGTGAGGCTGAACCATCTCAACTACCAGCTTTGAAGTTGTTCTGGATGGAGAATTTTGAGGAAACTGCAACAGAATCATGCTGAGAGGCCGAATCATCTGGGTTATTTGTCTTCATTGGTGTTTGGTCCCTTTTTCCCTGAAAACATAAATCTTTAAAGGTAACATATATATCTGAATAAGCAAAAGTATAGAATGTCCAGTCAAAAATAAATTTTGTTTCATGTTTGAGCAGGTAACTTTATAAGTCCACTTGGACTGTATAGCCAAACCTCTCTTCACGCCATATGAAAGGATGGCATATGATAGTAAGTCATGAGGACTCTGTAGCCAACAATGTGGTTCCTCAATCTCTGGTTTTCTATTATGTGGGATTTCCATACTCCAAAGAAATATATGAACATGAGAGAGAGAGAGAGAGAGAGAGAGAGAGAGAGAGAGAGAGACTGAGACTAACCACTAGTTTTGATACCTTTTATAACTAACCTTGAAAGTCATATAGAATGAGTCCTTCCCTAGATTAGAATTGAGCTACCAAGTAGATTCAGCTCCTCAATGAGCAATGTTTTAAAGAATTTGAAGATAAGTTAATATCTTTATTTGTTTGGTGTGGCAGCACCAAATAGCCACATTGAACAGCAATGTACATGATTACTCTTTAAGATGAGCTTGCCAGAATGATGAAAAAAGCAGATGGAGATTTTCTTGTGCTTTTGGAGAGCATCTCTCAAGTCTTTGAAATTGTCTGCAATTGTTATTATCCTCATCATCACCTAGTAAACCTTTGCCTACCTTATTGCTCTTGAATCCCAAGGTGCTAACTACTTAGTGTTTCCCTTGCCTCACATATAGTTCAGTGTTACACAGGGGAGTTCTACCTGTATTTTGTGATTATCATTAATTAATAAAGAAAACTGCTTTGGACCAATAGCAGGGCAGAACTTAGTTAGGTGTGGAAAGCTAGGTTTAATGATGGGAGAAAGAAGGAGGAGTCAGAGAGAAGCCATGTAGCCCCACCAGAGCCAGATGAAACTTAGCCAGTAAACCACAACCATATGGCGATACACAGATTAATAAAAATGGGTTAAATTAATATGTAAGAGTTAGCAAATAAGAAGCTAGAGTTAATGGGCCAAGCAGTAATTTTGTTAATACAGTTTTTGTGTGATTATTCTGGGTCTGAGCTGCTGAGAAGCCAGAAACCAACAAACAGGCCTCCCTCCAACACTACCCTCTGTCCTTCTTTGGCTTCCTGAATCCCAAAGCCAAGTAGCCATTATCCCAAGGGAAAGTAATCCTTCCCATAAACTGTGGTCACTCCTCCTTTAGTCTCTGAGACTTGCTCATAATCCTTGGATTTGCCTTAGACAAGGCAAGGAGCTTTCAATATCAATTCTTTAAAACACTGCTTTCCATAGAATTAAATAAGATATCATCTAGCTTTAAATGTCTCACAGGGAATAAATACAACATCCTTTTGGACAGACAATCGAGATGCCAACTCCACCCCATCCAAGGCAGTGGAATCTGTATTAGGTATTGTTGATATTAGAAACAGTAAGCTTTGTAACCATTACTAGGATGATAAGAAATAAATCCTAACTGTGTGAAGAAACTCTGGGTGTGCAGAGATATTTATTTGCTGACTGACAAATGACAGTGTGTCTATGAGCATAGGGATGGTTCAGCAGAAGGAAATATTCAGTCATGGGAGATGATTGGCGCCTTCTTTTCTATATTTAGACTATTCCTTAGAGTTCATAGAAATGCATTACTTGTTCTCCCTTGTAGACCATTTTCTCTGTCTCCCCTTCTCCAAGCTCTACTCATTTATGTTTATGAATAAGGGCCACATGTGATTCATTCCTCAAGCTTAAGATTTGTTTCTCATAACTTACACAAACACAAATCCTATTTTTGACTCGTTAGGGAGAGAGAGTGACTTTGGAGAGGAAAAAAGTAGAGCTTTATTTACATTTTTGGCCCAGGGAATAATTTAAGCTATTAAACTAAATTGTACAAAAACATAAACAACCTTGGAGTTATTCAAAGAGCCTGCATTTTGAAACAGAAGGGGTGGACTAAAGTGCCCGAACACCGCTGTTTTGGATGCTCAGTACCTGTCATCCTGTTCCAGGGGAGTCCTTCATCTCCTCCCCACTGGTGAAGAGTCCCTCTCATGTGGAGTCCACAAAACTTTGACAGACACTCAGGCATCATGAATTCCAGAGACCATTTCTTTAGAAGAGCTGAAGAACCAACATGAAAGGAGGAAGCAGGACAGTGGACTGCAGGAACGAAGCCTCATGTGAATCAGATCAACTTTCGGGTCTCAGTTTCTTCACACCTTTCCTTCCTGGGTGTCAACAATATTACAGCTAAAATCCTACAGTTAAGAATATCGCCAATGGCAACAGGTATTTCATTTGCTGTTGTTATACAATGAGTGGGATCTTAAAAACAACTTCCCACAAAGATGGTTGGGCTTTTTCTGTTATTCTTGTTGCCTTGTTTTGTTTTGTTTTCTTTAACTTCCAAAAGTAAAATATTTAGGATTTTGTTAGCTAAAGTTCTTGGAACTGGAGCAACCAGGAAAGACTCATTCACACTTGTAGGAAAGTCACATGTAGTGGTGTTTCATTTGTATTTTATAAATTAATAAAGCTTGCCTGAGGATCAGAAAAGTAAAGCAGCCACACTGGCCAGCCTTACAGACTGGGCAGCAATGACACACATTTTTAATCCCAGTAGCAACATTAGCTTTTCATAGAAACCAGGTGGTAGTGGTGCATGCCCTTAATCCCAGAGCTAGAGGGGATTATAAATTGGGAGGAGACATCTCTCCATCTCAGTCTCATTCTGAGGTTTCCTGGAGGCAGGATTGCCATTGTTGGACTGAGGTAAAGGTAATAGCCACTGGCGGACTGCTTTGCTTTTCTAGTCTTCAGGTTGAACCCAATATCTGTCTCTGAGTTTACATTAATTATGCTTCATTTTGGTATCCAACTTTTGGGGTAAAATTTTATTAAAAAGCCTTTTGCCTGAGACTTTTTAGCCACTGGCACAGGCCAGAGCTGGAATTGGAATTTCAGCTCTAGGAATTGGAACTCAAACCTAATCATCTGGATCTGGGAGAAGCACTATTGCTCCTAACTTCCATCAGTGCTGTGGGATAAAGCTCTTGTACCCTGAAAAGATTTATCACTCATTTTGGTTTAAGAAAACACTGATTGGCCAGTAGGCAGGCAGGAAAAAAGCTATCAAGCCATGTGGCTAAACCTAGATAAGAACTATGGGTTAATTTAAGTTGTAAGAGTTAGGTAATAATAAGCCTAAGCTAATAAATCAAACGGTTTATAATTATTATAAACCTCTGTGTTTCTTTGGGACTGAATGACTATGGGATCAGGTGGGACATAAACATCTGTTTACAGTCACAATTCAGGACCTCACCATTTTGTTTCTGCTCAGCCACCAAGATAACAAATAGACATATCACAACTGCTGCTCCTTCTCTCTAAAGTTTTGTTCATGATGGCACAATTGGAACAGGCTTATGTGTCACCTAATTACAGAAAGAGGAAGGCTAGTGGCCAAAGCTTGTTTTTGGTCAGAAAATTTCAAAGAATGTTTTGAATCCATGATTGTGTGCTGAGAAAAATACATTTGTCTGAGTTGTCTTAACTTCTGTAATGCCCCATTTTCCATGGTAACCTTTCCTCAGGTTGATTGATCTTCATTAAATACATTATGATAGTAACAAGGTATATTATTAGACACACTCATTTGGGTTGATTTTTAAAACGTAAGTTTGCCTATCTTCACTAATTATTAATGAATTTACCTCACTCCCCCTATCTTGAGAGATGCTAAAACCACCACTAGTGTGAATTGGCTCCATGATGTGATCTCTGGTACCAGGATGTTTATAGGTGTTTAAAGGTCATGAAAGACAACAGGGAGTAAATCTACTCCTATTTGTCATAGGAGAGAGAACAGAGGAAGTTCAAGAGAGTCAATCATGTTACACAAAGAAGGGCCAGAATATATTCCTGACACTGGAAGGGTGTGGTACTGGGAAGCAGAGATGGAGATTTAGAAGAGAATATGGAGTTCCCAAATCTTTGTTTAAAGCCTCTGTCTCATGAACTAAAAATATCTTCTAACTGCAGAAGAACCTCAACTTAATTTGAACATATCCAAAGAAGTTATTTTGTTTTGTTTTAATTTTGTGGTCCTGGAGTTGGAAACCAAAGTCAAGGCTATCACACAAGCCTCTGAGGGTTTGAAAGGAATAGCTGCAGAACCTGCATGAAATGTTCTGTGGGTAGAAAGGTGATTGAAGCTATATAGAGATTAATCCAGTTAAATTAAAACATTTCGGTCTCACAGAACACAGAGTATAATCATTATCTCTGTAAGACACAAGGTTCACCCCTACCCTGCTTCACAATGGAGCCAAGAGAACATCTGGAAGCCTTCTCCTGACACATTGCAGCCCCAATTGATCTCTTCTATATTCAGCACTTGTTTTTCCTAAAAAATGACAGATGATGCTTGTCTCTCAGCTGCATGTTAGGTTTTTCCTTTTCCTTTTCCCATTGTGTATGTGTTGCATGTTTTGAATGTGTGTGTCACACTGTGTATAAATACATGTCCACGTGCATGCAGAAACCCAAGGTTGAGGAGGTTGGAATCTTCAATCATAGTTTCACATTTTCATTGATGTAGAGCTTGCCAATATGGCTAGTCCGGCTTGCCAGCTTACCCGGGGATTATCTATCTCCACCTTCCAAGGATAGAGCTACCAATAAATCACCCTGCCCATCTAATATGGATGTGGGTTTCACAGAATCTGAATTCCAGACCTCAAACTTTCCTGGCAAGTACTTGAACCACTAAGCCATCTCTACCCTGTTCCTGTAACTTAGGTTTTTGTGTTTGTTTTGTATGTGTATTTGTTTTTTGTAACCCACCCTTCACAAAGCTGTGGTAGACACACAGAAACAAATGTATTTTAAACTTCACTGTTGGTGTAAAGTAGATTTATGTAAACAAACAAAGATGAATGAGACATGGTTTTGTGTTGACTCATTCCATCATTCATTCATTTTATTTATTCCTGAAATATTTTGTATGCAAGGCATACACATACAGAAAATGTGTGAGGGAGAAACAATTGTTGCAGTCACCTCATCTAAGAACTCTTGGTGTGTGGATCTTGTTTCTTTCACCTTCTAACTTAGGTCCTTGTGGACATGTATTTATTGATTTAAGAAATCTTTACAGATTGTCAACTCTGTGCTAAGCCCTATGATGGGTATTGAACTTTCAGCCATGAACATAAGCTTACTCTGCCTCAGCCAGGATGACACTTGGGGTTAATAGCGAATTTGCCGAGTTTGAAACAGACTCCAAAATGCACAACCAAACTACAATTCCTGCAACTGAGGAAGCAGGAGGTCATGGTGAGAAGGCCTAGCAGTGTGCCAGAACTGGAGATCTGGATAAACTTTCTTAGGAAGGAGCCTTCTCACTGAGCTTTCATGGCGAGAGGAAGCACAAGTAAACTGAATGAAGCTGGTTTTGAAGTGGAATGGACTAGAGACCCAAGCTGATGAAGAGGAAGAGTTGGGCAAGAGTCATGTTAGTTTGGCTCATGTTACATGTGAAGTGTTAAATGAGGATATTATTAGCTCATGTTTATACTTCAGTGCTATGAACCATCCATGAAATTGTTGAACTTGAATGATTTTTACATCTCTTCCCTCATCCTGCCATGACTATGAACAGGCTGTTAAGAATGATATACTTAGTTTAGTGGACATTAGCAACCCCAAGCCAGTTGGTGACCCCTAGAATATCAATTGATTTCTTCTTTGCCTTGCAGACCACAGATGAAGGGACAAGGACACTATCATTTTCACTCAGCAAGCATTTTAGTTTAGATACGTTGTAGAAGTAAAGAGTTCTTAGCTATCCCCTAGACCAGATTCTTAGTAGGAAAATCACTGGTCAGACACAATCTTGGTTATAAATATCACTGAGCTTTCTTCTAATGTTTGGTCGGAGGGAGTGGGGGTGTTATGGCTGGAAAATGATGTGTCCCTCCAAAAGTTATATATGTTAAAGATTTGGGCCCCAGCTGGTGACGTTATTGGAATGTGATTGGATCATGGGGGCATTTACTCTTTAACCAATAAGCACAACCCATTGGTAACTTTATTATGAGCAAGATATTAAGAGATAGAGTCTAATTGAAAGAAATACATTACTGCAAGTATGCCTTCCTTTGAAAAATGTATCATCCCTTTTCCCATTCCTCTCTCCTAACATCTAACACACAGTGAGCCAGATGGTCCATGGGGATGTCCTGCTCTACTGTACATGGCCTCAGAAGCACTGGAACCAAAGTACTTTTGGATTCAAATGGTCTCTCTCTCCCCCCCCCCCCCCCCCCGTCTATATCTCAGGTATTTCAAGAATGCAATATGGCCGTGAGAAGTAGATTCTTATTCGCCTGATCCCTTGTGCTTCCTTTCTTTCACCCAATCTTTGATCTGTGACTCGGGTTCTAAATTCCCTGGCTTGGCCTTTCACATTCTAGTACCTTTGTTGCTCATTATTTGATCATCAACCACAGGCTGTTGAATGGAATTACAAGGTGTCCCCTTGAATTCTGATTGCTGTGTCATTGCTTACTTTCGTATATTAGGGGTAATGATCAGGAAGTGATAGATGCACCTATTGTCTGGTAGGGAAAATGTCACTCTCAAGGTCACTAAGGATGAATTTGCATTTACCACCTTCTTTATATATTAAGGGGAACGCAATTTGGAATAAGAATAAACCAGCCTAAATCCAGGCAGCTCTTTGTGTTAAGCAATACTTATTTTAAAAAAATGGAACTAGATTTCAAGAACTTTTGTCCTCAGAGAAGCTCTTCCTCCCTCTGAGCAGATGATGTGCGAATATGACAGCATAAAGCAGCGACAGCAAGACCTGAGCACACACTGAATCATTTGATGTTGGCCATGATCTCACTGTGAAAGCCAGTGGGAAATGCAGTTAAGGGCTAAATCACTAACACCTTGCTCAGCTGTCTACGTGGGTTTTCATTCCTTCTTTCGTTTTATCCCACCTCAGATGCTTCCTTGGCCTCAGAGATTCCACGAGGCCAGCAGCTGAACACATGAATACTAAAGAACTGGTTTCCCTAGTAACAGTAACCATAAGGCAGACTCAAAACTTCCTACCTTTCTGTCTGCCGGATTCTGTTTTCTTTCTATTGATTACATGGAAAAGGCCCTCAACAAAGCTTGCCCAATAAGCATGCCTGTAAGTCTTATAGTTCACAAGCAGGAAGGAGGCTGGTACCCATCGATTTTGTATTTTGTTTCTCAGTATGCTCTGTTCTATATGGTCGGGGCCAAGGCTGGCACCCTCAGAGGTCTGTAGGGTATTCCACACTTCCTTTCACGATGGTTAGAAATTTGTATGATTCAGAGCACATCAATAAGAAGTCCCTTCCACCATGGGTCACCAGCATGGAGTTTTACAAAAGTGAACACTTCTTTCCCACAATGTTTCAAATCAGAAAAGGATGTTAATGGAGATGAGAATGATCTGTTGATTTCTAGGCCTTTTATGACTGCCTTTTTGTAGTGATAAATGATCCTGTATCTTTCCTCTTGTCTCAGTTCTAGAGAGGATGAGTCCAGGGACCCTAGAGGTACCAAAAGCAAATGTTTCCTGGGAAATCATAGGTTTACTGCCCATTGCATAAGTCTGCAACCTATTGCCCAGGCTCCTTTGACAGAATTCTGTAGTCTGACCACCTGGTCACATACTGGTCACACTCCTGACCCTCTGTGAGTCTGCCACCTCACCTGGATTCCCAGTGGTGGCCTCAGAAACATCCCTTCCCTGTGCCAGGTGCAAGCTTACTCCTTCTTGTCTCCTTGCCTTCTTAAGGCTCTGTCTACTCATTGTACAAAACCAAACACAGCCTTCCGTTGGTACTACGCACAATATCAGATGCTCAGAGTAGCTGACAGGAACGGCTGACAATGTGGCCCCTGTCTTTAGGAGGGTCTCAGTGAGAAGCTTTGTTTTGAGTAGAGTTTAGGGCTATATGATAGGTGCTATGCCCAGGTAAGGATCATTTGAGAAGGAGGTTTAATATGCCTTGTAGAATCGGAGGCAGCAACAAGAAAACTTATGCATGATAATGTCTTAGAAATATATATCACAATAGTGAAATAGTTAACTGTGTTGAAAACTTCCTATGTATACTTGGAGCTCTATGTTTCATATATTCATTGCTTCCCTCCCAGAAGCATCCACCAATTTTAGATGCTCTGTCTCTCGTGCATTGAGGCTTCCAGATGCAAACGTATCCTGCAGACGTTAGGGAGCCAGGAGTAAAGGGAAGAATCAAAGCGCTGTGGTATGAAGATACATAGAGAAGTGTGCTTCTCCGAGAGTGAGGTATGGTGAAGCCTTCAAAGGGGCGGGCAGAGCTCGCTCCTGGAGGCCTCCCTCGGGAGCTTCTCTCTGGTTCCCAATGCAAAGGGGACGACAGGAGGACATTCACCCTAGCTGTTATGAGACTGAATTTGAGACGACAGAACCGAAGGCAAGGAGCCATTAGGAGCCCGTTGCTGTCAGTAGTTCTGTTACGAGGTGGTTCAGGTTTGATTTGGGGCATCATCGATAAGGGCAGAAAGGGACTCCCTAGGATACTCTCCCGTACGGCACCAGCTCAAAGACACCTCAGTTATCAAGTGCACCTGTCACCCAGACCCATGAGCAAGGGGCCTCCTCTCTGACACCCAGGTTCACAGAAGTACACACCCTCCCACTCCTTCCACTGTAGTCCATGCTCCTTTCAAGTCCCAGAGGCCTAGGATAGCGCCACAGACTCAACAATGAATCGTGTGGATGCTTGCGTGTCATCCCCATACTTGGGAGACTGAGACAGGAGGATTTTGAGTCAGAGGCCAGCCTGGGCTATGTAAATGAAACTCTCTCTCCTCTTAAAACAGTAACAAGAAAACTGGGCTGTGAGCACATCTGTTTTTACTTTCATTTAATTTTATCTGAGATCCTGACCGTAGGAGTCCTGTAGCTGCCTTCATGTAAAGGTGACAGGGAACCTGGGAAGGTGCGGCCATCAAGCACACGATCTGAATCACCTGACCGTCGCCATGCAGCCACTGTTGGGAGATATGCGGTGTTATCTCCTCTGTCCTGGAAATGACAGAAAGGGCTTAACACGTGGCAAACTTTATTTCCCACAGACCCCGTAGCTAGAGAGCAGAACTGGTTGGGTTAGGGCTGTACAGTGACTGTGCTCCCTTAAAGCAGCTGAGCCTGGCTCTCTGTGCCCAGCACCCCAAGAGGTACTGACTGGGCCAAACTCTGCTGGCACAGTCGCAGGTGGCATTGTGTGTGCACACAAGACACAACGTGAGGACCTACTGTGTGTCTCTTTGCAGGTAAACAGTTCACATATAACAATTTCTGTAGCTTCTTCTGGATGATGATCTTCATTTGCCCTGACCCTTGAAGCAGTAGAAATGTTGAAAAGATGAACTTCTGGAAGTAGCAACTGTGGAGTTGAAGTAACTCAGGGCTTCCCACTCTTTCTACATATTCTCATTGAAAAAAAATTGTATGCTTGTTTTTTAATTGAAAAAAACCTATGTATATATTCCATTCAGATTTTATCGGTTGTATTGGCCATCTGTCTTAATTTTTATCAAAGTGGCAAAGATATACAACCACAAGACCCACTTAAAATATTTCCATTCCATTTTTCTGAAATGTTTCAATTTTAATTTTTTTCATCAAAAATCCTAATGAGATTAAATAATCCAAATGAGATTAATTTTGCTGATTAGAAGTAGAAAAGAATGAAATGTTTAATATCAACTGGATTGTAACCGGAATGATAAATTAATATGATTTGAAAAAGTAAACCTATTCTATGTGACAGGTTTTAAATCTGAAGTAATTCATGTGAGATTATGTTCAAGATCTCCTGCTATAGCCCTTGAACTAGGATTCCGCATGAGATGAGAAATACATGAACGACAGTTAACGGAGAGCTTGGTGCCCGTTATCTTCTTGGTGAATCTGTACCAAACGAGGAGGATGCTGTCTGTAACGTAGCTCCATTTTTCAGATTTATAGAGACTGAGGACTTTGCCAAAGGTCAGTACACCTGAAGTCATATCCACATGCAGTGAAACACAGAGGAGGGCCTCTCCACGGTGGCCACCGAGGGCAATGCTGCTGGTAAGACCCAGAGGCATTGCTGAGGGCTGTCACCCTTGAGCTGATGGCCCATCCACTGCCTCTCTTTTCTTGGTTCCATTACCTTTCCTGTACCAACCACTGGATTTCCCACAGAGTGCCAAATTGGGAATATCTAGGCAGAAAGACAGCTATTCATGCCCGAGGGCACTGGCTCCTGACCCCTGGATCCTGACCTTTAGCACGGATCATCAAAACAATTGTCATGGAAGAGAAATGCAGGAGCTTGGGACCCAGAGCAGAGCTGGACTGAAATGAGCAGAAAATTCAGGGTCCCAACTTCTGGAGAACCTTATTCCTTTTTTCATGACAGGATTTCCTGTTAGAGAAAGGAAAGTCTACGAGTCAACGCCAGCAGGGGGAATTACTATAGTTGTCAGAGTCTATGATGAGGATGAGTCTTATGGCCTCTGACTCAACACCCAAAGGCAACAGATCAACAATGAAAGAAAGAGACGCTGGGAAACACAACTTGTTTCTCCAAAACCATACAATATCAATTACCATATTTTAACGTATGGCTCCACACCGAGTTATTTTGCAGCTAAAATTAGGTTATTAATGTGATGCAGGATGGAACTGCTTGTTAATTTGGCATTTAGTTATCTATCTAAAAAGATAAAATATATGCTATAGATGGACACACAACATTTAGAGAGCCTTCCCTTTGAAAATAAGCAATTAATATGGACTTCCTTACCTTAAGAACTTTCAGAATACACGTCGCATTCATTTTTACTATTGTGGGGAGTTAAAGACACAGAGAGAAAATGAGTGAGAGATAGATAGATAGATAATAGATAGATAGATAAATGATAGATAGATAGGTAGGTAGATAGATAGATAGATAGATAGATAGATAGATAGATAGATAGATAGATAGAATTTAGGATTCTCTTTTGTATTTGGCCTTTGGCGAGTGAAAACTGAGTTTTCTTCTCTAGGACAAGCCTCTGTTGCAGTCATAGCAAATATCAATTTCATTTCCATCCTATTATTTTTCCAATTAAACATTTGTCATGCAGAAGACGGTCTGAGATGCCTGCGCTTTCTGTTATGTAAAATACCAGTTATGCTAATGGCTTTGGGATGACATCTCCTGGAAGGCGGTGTGAGACAAGATCAGGAAAGATAGTAAGACCACCTCCACTTGCTTGGGCTTCTCCTTCCTTCCTTCCTTCCTTCCTTCCTTCCTTCCTTCCTTCCTTCCTTCCTTCCTTCCTTTCTTCTTAACCAGCCTCAGAGGTCCCCACTGATGTCTCCCACCATGAGAGCTGTGTCCACAATTAACATCCTTTGATAAGGAGAATTAGTAGGATCCTCATCCCAATCTTTCTAAAGGTTAAAACCAGACCCCCGCTTTATACCACCATAGCTCCCTGCTCCCTTTCCCTCTTCTGTTCACTTTTATCAAAACCTATACGTCTAGCCTTGATGACGTGTAGTCCTTAGATTGTCTCAGAACAAAGTGGGAATATACCAGGACAACCTGATATTTCTTGAAAAGTCTTCTTCATGCTACGGCAAAGCCCAAGAGGATAAGCTCTCTGGAAGGAGAATTTACTTTCTGAACCCTTTGAATAGAAAGCGTTTCCATTCTCTGCGGTAAAATATTTTTTCCAAATGTTGATAATCATATCTATATTTAAACACATATTGTATTTTGCATGTTTATGTATGTCTATCTGTATTCATATCTTCTTTGTGTATTTGTTCTAAAAATATTAGCTTCCAATTTTGTTATTTGAGAAGGGAACCTTATATATTTTCTCAACTCGCTACTGTCGTGTGTGTGTGTGTGTGTGCATGCGTGTGTGTGTGTTTGTGTGTACATGTGTTGGGGTACAGAGATAGCAGTTGAATGTCATTGTAACTTTGCTCAGGATTGAGCTGATGTTGCAGTGGTGGTCCCTCCCAAATCCAAATCCCACTCACTGGGTTAGTGTACCCTCCTCCAGCTGTTTGGAACGTAGCATGCCAAAGACTTATTACATGTCCCTGCTTCTGGTAAACCTGCCTTGGGCAATTAGAGCAACCATCTCACCCTGGAAGCTAGTAGGGATAGACATAGCTAATGACCAACTGATACATGTAGAAAAGCCTGGGCCCCTGGTCTCAGCAAACGGTAATTCTATGGTATAGTTAGTGGGTGCTGAAGTTAAGGAGGCTTCATGGCCCCCTCCAGGATTCAGGCCAAGGCTGGACTTCCCTGGAGCACCTCCATCCCCTGTCTTCTACTGCCTGGAAAGATAGGCCCATGAATAGATGTATGTGTGTGTGTGTGTGTGTGTGTGTGTGTATACAAAGAGTTAAGTAGGTCTCGACCGGTTTCAGCAAACAGGTCTCTATTTCATAGAAACCACTCAGCATGTGATCCTTTCCCTAAACAACATTACAGCATATGCAGATCGAACTTCCTTGCCAGCTTGCACAATATTCCAAAGACAGTAAATCTGTTTCTCCATCTACTACACAGCGACAACTATGTTCGACCTGAAAACATGAAAAAGTTTTTCCCAAGCAGTGCCGATTGCTCCAGATGGAAGAAATCATTTTCCTCTAATTTCTGCTCTAGGGTCTAAATCCCACACGCAAAAATTTGAAAACACAAAACGGATGCTCTCATTATTCCAAGATGTGTGTCCTTAAATTTAGTTATAATTTTTGTTATTGTAAATTGCCTGGTTTCTTAAGCCAAAACCATTCGTCACCAGCAAACATCTTCTTCAAATACAAACTTGACCCTAAGTAATTTTATCTATGAATGTGTAGTTTTTTGTACTATATTCAGTTTTTATATACACACATACTCATTTATGTATGTGCAGAAAATATTTATCTGTGCATTACCTAAAATCACCTGGCTTACCTGTATTGTTTTGCTGGTAGCATTTTCTTTGGAGATTCTGTCCCCAAGAAGTAGTAGAATTTCTTAGGAAAATACATAACTCAGCTTATTAATTTCCACAAGCATTTGTCAGCTGCTCTGCATCCTCAGGAAAATGTAGAATAGTCAGAATATTAAAGCCATGGAGCTCCACTGCATGTGGAGCCGTACAAGCGGCTAATGAACTCCAGGTAGGAAACGCAGCATCTCAATCTTCGGCTCTGTTCTCGCGGATCGCATCACAGACGGAAACCCGAGGGAGCCATATTTGGGGAAGCGCTTAGACCCGCCCCTCAGGCTGGACCCAAGCAGAGTGCATTGGTACTGATCCATGTGAGTTTAAGCCCAGCAGTTCTGTGGCGCCTTCCCAACTACTTTCTTGCAAGAGGCTGTCTGGCACCACGGTCCTAATGATCCAACCCCCAACATTGTAATTTCTAAGATTGGCTTTAGTCATTTAATAAGATAATAATGTGTAAAGCAGCCTCCAGTGGGATGCGAGATGTTGTTAATAATTACAATTTGCTTTAGGTGCCGCCTTTCCTGGCAAACGCTCAGAATTTACCAACGTTATCTCATTTCCATCTTATGACTTCCTTGTCAAGCCAGCATTCTTTATTGCATTTCTTCAGAAGGCAGCTGAGGCAGGGAAGAGTTAAATGGTTTGTCTCAACTGAGACCAGATCTGACATCCCAGACTCTCAAACTGGCTCGATGTTGTCTAAAGAAAGCATTTGTGAACTACTTAGGCATAGTTTTTACAATAAATACTAAAAATGCCTCTAAAAGTTTTACATTTAGGTCTATAAATTCAAAGGCCCTTTAAACCTTGTCTTGGGAATAGAATCCTTGGTGTGTATACCTTCTCCGATAAACAAACACGGAGGCTTCACTCGGGAGTCCAGCACGGCAGCCAGTACCCGACAAATACCTCAGGAATACACCCTTACACAGAACTTGCATGTGCACAGTTTCAAGTGCTTTGTAAACACTAATTAAATCCCCATAAAGACCCTGGGGAGGAGATACCTTTATATTCCTCCTCCGTACATAGTAAGGAAGCTAAGCGCAGAGACGTTTCGAAGCATGCCTCAGGTCCCACCATTCTTAAGTGGCATATACTAGAATCAAATCCATGTAATCTGGCTCCTGTGCGCATTCCTTTAAGAAATATTTTGTAGTCATTGGGTTTTTAATACTTACTTGTTGAAAATGTACTTTCTCTTTCTTCCTCGTGTTACTTAAGGGCTTTCCCCATACCTGTGAGTGGCCTGTTGCCATTCTGGGGAGAAACAGTCTAATCAGCTAACAGTCTTGTCCATGGTGGTGATTCTTAAAGTCTAGGTAATGGCTAGTCAGAATTCTAACAGTATGACTAGACAGGCGGTTTTCAGACCAACAAAAGCTCAGTAACGTCTCAGACTTCCCCACTCCACTTGGACTCCAACAAAATACCCCTAAAAAGGAAATTATTTCCTTATTCTTGCTTTAAAAAAAGGAATTACGAAGTTCTTCCCTAGAATTGGGATAAGCAGTCATAGTTAGCAGAGTTATTTTCCACAAGTGACTTATGCAATGTTCTTCGAGTCGGGAGGGCAGTTTCACCATAATGTATGTTCATTATCTCATTTGGTCCTTACACAACTGCCCAGTGAGGTCACTGCAGAAGCTGTTTTCATAACAACCATTTCACAGATGAGAAAAGTGAGGCTCGGCATCACTCAATAAGCTTTCCCAGCATCACCCACATAATGAGATGCAGAAACAGAGCATGTCTGTGTCGTGTGTTAATAAAGTCTGTAAATTGTCTCATCTCCTATTTAAGCTTAATAACTTCTGGTGATATCATTGCTCAGCTCAAACACTTAAACAAATAAAAGTCAGAACGAAGCCTGCGCAAGTCTGTAGACACCCAGAACTTTTGAGAACATCCAATGATTTTCAAGTTCAGCTTCCTTTTCCCGTGAGAAAACAGAAAGCAGACTCACAGCGCCATAAGGAAAGGGCTCCCAGAAGCTGCCTCTTCCACACGCAGGACTTGAACTTGCCTGCTTGCTCACACACTGCCCTAATGCAGGAAGTCCTAGGTTTCAACAAAAGACTTCGCCCCTGTGGAGAAGTGTGTCCCTTCTGCTGGGTTATAAACCTTGTGCTGGAGAAATCATTCCACCAAAGAAGGAGTGAAAAGACACTTCTCAGGGATGAATAAGGCACGAGCTAGACAATGACCCTACAGGTCAGAACCAACCACTTTCATTCACTTTCTTCGCGAAACATTTTCCATAAGAAAATTCGTTCTTATTCTCCTCTAGGTGCAGGACAATTGCAGTGAATTAAGATATAATTTAAACATATTTTTATACATAATATGCCCACTTCCATATGCAACCTGGCATTTCTCCAATATGAGTTGTTATTACAAGCACCGACTTTCTTTCCTGTCTCCACTTGACTAGAATTCAATAGTCTGATGTAAGCTTCTTTACTCTCCTCCCAGCCCACTTAGGATGCCTGGGTTTTCTCTCCCAGGCTCTCTTTCAGTAGAGAGGTGGTCGCCCTCATTCTTAGCATTTTCTCTATTCACTGGAGTTTCTCACCTTGGGGTTTATCTAGTCACACTGTTACACTTTTGTGTCTGGTGGAATAATTTCTTAAGAAGATTTTGAAACAACAGGTCAATTTCTTTTTAGAATGCCCAAATAAAATGTGACATAATGCCTAAGTTTTTAAAAAAGAAAATAAAAATTAACAAATCTAGAAGGGTAATCTTTATAAGCAAGGATAGAATACATATTTAATGATTTTTTTGATAATTATATTAACCCACTGTGTATATTCATAGACTGAAAGAGATTCAAAAATGGCCTGGCTCTTCTGTAGATGCTGAAGGTAGATCCTTTCCAACTAACAGCTCTCAGTGGTGGGAATAAATGGATATTGCCTCTTAACAAGATAAAATTAATGTGTCACATTTCAAATTTCAGTCTTTTTTTGTACCAGCCTTCTAGTGAGAAAACCGTAAAATCCTTCTCATTAGATCAAGGATGAAGCATTTATGTTCCATGTCATCAGTACTGATGAGCATTCTTCTGAAAATGCTAGCACATACAAGAAGAGGGAAAGAAATGAAATATAAAATAATAACAGAAAGGAGGAAAGTTATCATTGTCAAAAATCTTAAAAAATCAACTGCAAAATTATAGCAAACCACAGATGGACTCTTTTGGAATATTTTAAGCATGGTGCACTGATGTAAGTAAGCACTCTCTCCGTTCGCTGGAAGAAGTTTAATTAGGTACACTTTAGCTCAAAGATTTGGTTTCTGCTGTCAAACTAAAAATGGACATACCCTTTGGCCAGACAATTCTATTGGTAATATTATGCTCATGTACTTGCCTATATACAAAATAATGTACAAATACATTTGTTACAACTTTGCTTATTCGTTGTTTTGTTTGGTTGAAACGTAGTCTCAATTATGAAACCCAAGCTAACCTCAAACACATAATGGTCCTAACTTTGCTTCTGAAGTGCTGGGATTATAGGCATGTGTTACAATGCCCTGCTACAGCTTTATTTGTGATTAGAAGCAAACAGCATTGAATAGGAGAATCACCAGATAAATTAAGGTTGTGCAACAGAATATGATGTCATCATTTAAAAAGGAAGGCAGCTTTATGTAAATCAAATATGAAGCGATCATCAAAATAGTAGTGAATAATGGAGGTATGTAGCCAAATGAAAAAAGATGATGCCAATGTTTGTGCTTCAAATACCTTCTCAGGCATGATGACATGTTCCTATAATCCCAACACTTAGGAAGCAGAGGAAGAAGATTGGAATTTCAAGGCCATCTTGGGGTTATACAGTGAGATTCTATCTCAAAATAACAAAAGCAACTTCCAAAAGTGATCGTCCTGGATTTAGAACTGAGTGACCAGGGGATTAAGAGGAAATCTTCTTTTTCTATACAATTTCTGGAAATAATTATCAGCAGCAAATGCTTTAAGTATTAAATAAGTTTTTTAAGACACAAAATAAAGAAAATAACAGAAATTTCATCTTTCTAAAGAAATGGAAAAGAAACCTACCTTGGATCTTGCTGACACATTTACTGTTTCAGAACACGACACTCCAAGTTAAACAGCTTCCATTAAGAAAAACCTTAGTGTGTCTGGCCATTCTGTGGGTGGACTGGACCCATGCGGGCAGTTCTGCATCACACGGTGTGTCTGAGTTCATGAACTCCACTCAGCTAGAAGAGTTTGGCTGGCACTGGGATTCACAAGATGGCACCCCACTGTAGGACTAAGCATGCTCCCTTTCTGGGTCAGTAGTTCCTTGGAGTTTCTTAAAAGTATGGGAGCTGTCTTCTAGGACACAAACATGGGCTCTACCTTCCTTGTGAAGACTTAGGAATGGATCCAGGGCAGCATCACTTCTCCCTCATTCTCTCACAACAGAAGAGGTTTGAAAATAAACTACCTCAGCTTTCGAGAAATGGCAAGAACTGTCTGATCGTATTTACTTCCCCTCCGACTTGCTGGTTTTCTCAGTTCAAATCCCTGAAGCTACCACTGTATCTATTTGCCCCTATCCCTTTACAATTTTAATAATTATAGGTCAGAATCTCACCACATATGACTTATAGTAATTACCTTTCTCCAAAAGAACAAAATGGCTCAATTTCCGGCCTTAGGTTAGAAAAAAAAACTAATTTCAGGGATTGAAAAGCTGCCTGACAACCATTTAAAATTCAGTTCAAATTTATATAGGGCTGCATCAGATGAAATCTGGAGAAAAAAGGGAAAGAAAATTTAACCACCCTTTTCTTCCCCGATCCACACCAATAGAAAAACCAATAGATTTCTGTAAGAAAGTGAGTGTTTCTGGAAGGTGAAAACAGACTATAAAACAAAGACATCAACTAACCTTTTCACTAACAGTAATGAGAGTCCAGCTCTTGCTGCCCAGCCCTGACTGCCCGTATGGCCACCAGGATTCCCACAGGCTTCTAGGGAGAGCTGATGATAGGGAATTGGGGTTTGAGGTGAGATCGTCACCTTCTGGTGTTCAGTCATTGAGTAACAGCCTTCTGATGAGTCCCTTCCTTGCATCTGGGATCTCCCAGACATTATCCATGGTATCCTACTCTTTCTCCTTAGCCCACGTTTCCTCCCGACTGTGTTAATTTCTCTTCCTGCTTTGGATTGCAAGATCGCCTTTCTCATGCACAGTGAAACTTTGATAGCACCATCTTCCCAAAACTAGGTCAGATGCTCTTGAGACATTCCTCCTTTTCTTGTACAAATACTTTACAGAGTCTGCTTGACTCCTCAGTCCAGAGGCAGACCCAGACAACCACAGCTGTCCTCTAAAACTATTATCCCTAGCTTGCATTAATTAGCCCAAGAGCAGGCATTACACTCAAATGAGACATGAGAAGTCCCCTTATTAAGGGCAAGATTTGGGGTTGTTGATAATGAAGTCATGTGAATGAAGCATATGAAAAGAAAGATTCGTAAACTACTTCAAAGAGATTTAGCCAATTCGGTCCTTGCACTTTGCTGTCTTTTCCGTAGATCCTGTTAGACATTGCCATGCCATTCCCATGCATACCTTTCTTTGATGAAAGTATCCAGAGTCAAAAACTTAATACAATTTATATATATGTATGTGTATGTGTATAGGAATGGATTTATGTGTGTGTGTGGAGAAATAGTATAGATATATTGATTTTTGGTTTGTTTTCCTGTGTCATTTGATACAATGACAGGTCTGCAAAGACAGGAAAGTAACTCGCATTGTCTGGCATAGTTTTTGAAGCAATAAATGATTGTTGGATGTGAACGAGTGAATGAATGAGTGAATGAGTAAACATTGTGGAAATATAGAATATAAATAGCTCTTTGAAAAGTCCCTGGGAAAAATGAGACGTCATTTTATATGTTAGAATAATTAAGGGGATGGTGTGAATTTGGATTGGATGATGGTATTACTTTGAACTGAAATTTTTCATGAACTCTATTGACCAATTAGATGTTTCATTCGCTGTCCACTGGGAAGCAACCCAAAGGCAGAAAGTGAGGTTTGTGAATCCTGCAGACCTCTGCATAACAAGACTGGCTGAGGGAACTTACCTGCAGGATTTAGGAAAGGTCTCTGAATTTAAGTAGGACAGAGGCAAGAGATGGTAGCTCTGTGAGGCATTGGATATCAAAGGGTTGTGTCTTAGTTTAGATTCTGCTGCTGTGATAAGATGCCATGGCCAAAAACAACTTGTGGAGGAAAGGTTTAATTTCATCTTACAAATTTCAGGTCACACTCAATCACCAGGAAAAGTGACTCAAGAACTCAAGACTGGAATCTGGAGGTAGGAATTGATGTAGAGACCATGGAGGAATGCTGCTTACTAACTTGTTCCCTGTGACTCGCTCAACCTGCTTTCTTATATAACCCAAGACCACCTTGTAGGGGGTAGAAGGAAGCTGGTGAACTGGGCCCTCTAACTTAAATCACTGATCAAGAAAATGTTTTCACTTTTGCTTGCAGATAAACCGATAGAGGCATTTTCTCAGTTGAGGTTCTTCTTCCTGGATAACTATAGCTATGTCAAGTTGACAAGAAGCTAACCAGGACTGGTGTGAGAGGTTCTTTTGTCTATGTGTTGCTTTATTGGTTAATGACTAAAGAAACAGCTTTGGCCTATAGTAAGGCTGAACTTAGCTAGGCAGGGAAAACTAAACTGAATGCTGGGAGAAGGAAGGTGAAGTCATGAAGAAGCCATGTAGCCCTGCTGGGGATAGATGCTGGAATTTTACCCAGTAAGCCACAGCCTCATGGCAATACATAGATTAATAAAAATGGGTTAAATTAAGATGTAAGAGCTAGTGAATAAGAAACTAGAGCTAATGGGCCAAGCAATGGTTTTATTAATACAGATTCTGTGTGATTATTTCAATGCTGAGCAGCTGGGAACAAACAAGTGGCCTCTTACAACAAATTGGTGCCCAACATGATTGACTAAAATCCACTTGAAACCTGAGAGAGTTTGGGAAGAAATTCTAGGCAAACAAACAAATAAAAAACAGAGTTAAGCACAACTTAACACTGTAGCTCCTTTAAGGGAGGTTTTTCTGATTCAGGAGCGGCAGAAAAAAAGCTGCACAGTTTTGAAACAGTGGCTTTCTGGGCCATGCTGCCATCATGAACTCTGGCCCTTTCAGGAGGCCAAGCATTTAATGCCATTTGTGGGCAGTGTGCTGTGAGTTACTTGGTGTCAGCATGGGCCAACTAGTTATCAGAGTTGAGGTGGTGAGTGTGGCTCCCATCTGGCAGTCTCAGGCAGTGAGCGGACTTCTGCCATGTTGGACTGTGCAGGGCAAGCAGGCAGGGCTGCATTTGTCCTAGCAATGCCTCCACTTAGGTTTTTAAGAAGCATTTAGCATCTTAAGAAGCACTCCTGGTCAGAAAAGGATTACACATATACAATAAAGACAAATTCAGATAGAAAAGACCTCTAAATGGGTCACAGTGTTGGGTAAATGCACATAGGCTTGAGGGAGAGAGAGAGAGGAAAACAAAAATAGAGAGTTATAAAAAGGAGTAAGTGGTTTTCAAAAATAAAGTCTTTCAAGAGACAGAGTAAACTTGTAAAAAAATAATAGGAGTAAAGAAAAAGAATCCATGTAAAGATGGAATATACACAAAGAGTCTGATTGTGTATATTGTTGTGTTTTCTTTGAATGTTTTGACCGTGAAGGAGCTAAGTACAGAGAGACATTTCATTGTACAGACTGTTAAACTAAACCAACATATATACTCTAAAAGTCTCTTGACTTCAAAATTTGGATCTATGGATAAGTTTCTTTGAAAAAGAGGTTCTTCTTTTGTTTCCACAGAGGATGAGAGTCTGTGGAATACTTCCAGACTAATGTGGTTTGATGGACAAAGATCCCTCCAAAAGGTCACCATGAACACCCACAAAAATTCTTCACCCAACAAAAAGCAGGAAGCAGTTTGGAGAGAACTATGCCCAAATTCCCTAAATGATTGTTTATAAGTGTTTGTTTACATTTAAAGGGAGATATGCTATAGAGATGAATCATTTGCATTGATATGAGTCTTGGTTTATTTATGCAAATTTTAGGTCAATTTTATTGTATGTATATTTCTGTTCTTGATTAAAGTATTGTGTTTGTAAAACTTATTTAAAAATGTAATGTATAATTAAGAAATATAGGTTAATAGATAGTCATCTATAATAGTCAAGCTTGTAGTCATGTTAGGTTTTCTAGATATATTTCATTTAGATAGGTATTCTTCAAATATTTCAGAGACCTTCAGAATATGACAGTTAAAATGTTTTAATAACTCAGGACTTTTTGTAACAATGAAACACATCTGCTCCTGGGAATCACCAATCTACTTCAAGAAGAAGATGGGCACCGATGAGGCTCCTAATGGAGTTTTCTATCCATTTGGGCAAGAAACTATTCTTACCTAAACTGCTTGATGTTTTGCTGTATGAACTGGACATGCAGGACCCACAGAGAAATGACTGCTGAACTTGCTTAAAGATGAGATGATTCTTTGCGATTCTTACTTCATGAAAGAGTCTGCTGGACATTCTGCAGAACACAGAAAAAAGTGACTGACAAACTGCCAATATATGTGGAACTGTCTTTGAAATTTCCTGCTTTGTAGAAAAGTCTACTAGATACTATGGACCTGTAGGCTGAAGATGGATGCCGCAATAGTATAGAAGAACTTTGGGTGACTGTCCAGGCAGCAAGTTGTCTTTGTCAATTCTAGAGTTTTGGAAGTTGCTTATAATGCACTTCCTGTTTACTTAGGTAATATTATATCCTTCTAAAGTCTTTATCAGTGTTAAAGAATATATAGTTATGATAGAAGATAAAGTAGATATGAATTTTGTAACTAATTCTTGCTTGATCTCTTTTTTGTTATATGTAATTTAACTATGTTTAAGTTAAAACCTTCCTTTTTATTTAAACAGAAAAGAGGAAATGGTGTGGGAGGTCCTTCTGTCTATGTGTTGCTTTTATTGGTTAATGAATAAATAAACTGTTTTGGCCTATAGCAAGGCAGAACTTAGTTAAGCAGGGGAAAACTAAACTGAATGCTGGGAGAAAGAAGGCGAAGTCAGGAAGAAGCCATGTAGCCCTGCTGGGGACAGACACCGGAATGTTACCTGGTAAGCCACAGCCTTGTGGCGATACACAGATTAATAGAAATGGGTTAAATTAAGATGTAAGAGTTAGCCAATAAGAATCTAGAGCTAATAGGCCAAACAGTGATTTAATTAAGATGGATTCTGTTTGATTATTTTAGGGTTGAGCAACCAGGAACAAACAAGTGGCTTCTTACAACACAGGACAAGTTGTGACTGACTCCAGAAACAATGAAAGGGCAGCCAGAATATTCTTTGGCCTCTGATGGTTCCAATGTATGGTGGCCAGAGCAGCCATGACAGCCACATGTAGCAAGTGTGTTGGAGTAGGGGGATAAGAAAAATACCATTTCCTCCCTGGACCAATCCCATACACTAGAAAAATGAGAAAAATGGCCAGTGGGTTGAAATTTTGGCATCCAAATTGGTTCTAAAGATGCAGAGCTCCCAAGAATTCCTTTTTTCGCCAGCCCTAGCCCTTCCACGGTTGGCATCACAAGGGTTGTTATACTCTTCTACCTGCAAATGGAGGTATTTTAGTAAAAAGCAGGCTCCCTCAGAACATGGACTTTTAATTTATCAATAAAGATATTTATTAGTAACTTTGTTTCTGGTAGAAAGGTAGAAAGTGAACTTGCTAGATAACTTGGTTTTCTGTGTAAATTTGAGTTTAAGAATGGGGCTTTGCCATTCTGAACATTAGCTATCTGTTTTCTAATTGTCCTGAAAGGTACAGTAACTTTGCCTTCAAATATGTCTCAATAAGAGCCCAATTCTGGATGCAAGCCATTTCTGGACTAAGGAATGATATCCAACTAAGAGTCAAGGACAAAAGCCTGAGTTCCCAGCAGTCCCAGGCCAGCAAGCCTCAGGCCTGGTGACTCATCTCATTCTTCTTGGGGAAGGTTTCAGTTCTGTGAGTCTCAGCTTGCCCAGTCCTGTCAGGAAACCGCTCTGCCAAGGTACAGGTGTCTGTGTAGAGGTGAGGTATTTTTGTTTAGTTTATGTGGGCCCAAAGCCACTAAATCTGTTTTGTAATGATTTTATTCAAGATTTCTCTTCATAAAGGCAGTCATATCTTTAAATTTTTTGAACAGCTCTTTAATATAGTTATCTGGAGAGAAATTTTTCAGCCTACTGGTTAAGCTCTTTTAGACTCTAATCAGGCAGGCTTGTACTCCATTGTCCTGTTAATCAGGGTGTGACCAGATCCTCAGACTCTTGATGCTTCATATTCCCACTCTACAGAGATGGTGATACCAAAAATTTTATTAAAAATTGACAACAAGAGCACAGTAAGCAATTGATATTTCATCACTGCTCCATCTTTTACACCATCATATAGTATAAATTCGGATTTCCTGCTACTGCAGATTTTTGTCATTGCTATACACATGTACAGTGTTCCCACTGACATGGTACATGCTCCCTGCATCTGCTTTTGCTCAAGGATGGTCATGAGAACGCTCTGGAAGCAACACCATGCAATATCCATGCCTCAGTTATGAAAGCATGCCCAGCTCCCCCTCGTCTGCTGAAACCTTGAACTCCTGTGTACGAAGAGATGGCCACGCTGTGAGGTCACTCATATTCTCTGGGTGACAATCTCAGAACAGTTCATGTGGGAAGTCAACCCTGAAACTCTCCCTCTGCCCTTCTTTGCTTGAACTCACGACTGGCTAAGACACTTCTTGGCTGTTAGTGTCCTCTCTGTTAGTTTCCAGTAATTTCTGGATCTCTGTCTACACTGCTGATCTCCGCAGTTGTGAGATACATGAGAGGATGCATTGTTTGACCTCTAAATTTGGAACATTTTTCTGTAGAAATATGAAGAACATTTGGAAATGAATGAATGTGGGGCAATAATGAGATTAAGGGGAAATTTTCAGCACATCAGAGCATCAGAACAAACCTTTATCTGTGTGCACACTTCCCAATCCATGTGCGTTTGGTAGTAACTGCAGCTTGTTTTCTGTCTGTGCCAAATGGTCTGTGTTAATCTGAGAGCCCTGAAGCACACGGAGTCACATGACCTGAGAGGCCTCTAGGGGAAGCGCACCAGCTCCTGCAATCAGATTTCTCTTACTTCTGTGCTCCCGAGAACTGAGTGGAAATGAAAGAACTTGGTTTAAACAGACTCTTATCGCACTCAATCACTCAGTCTTATCAGACCAACCATGAAGAGAAATTCCTGAAATCAGAGAGCTACAAGAGTCCTAGCCTGTTCATTAATAGTCTGGCTTTCAAATGTAAACACACAGACCTTGCTGCAATGACAGTAAGAAGATAAGCAATGGTCATGGAGTAACACACGGAGAAACTGAGGCTGAATAAAATACTGTACACTCACCGTGATGGAAGACTGCGTGCCTGTTATCCCCGCAGTGAGAATTCTCTAGTGTTTCGTCCTTCCTTTCAATGTAGAATTAACATGAGGATGGAGAGCAGATCACCTAACGGTCTACCCTTGGCAAGTACCGTTCACAGGAAAGCCCTGTACTGAACGGGGTGTTTGCGCCCCACAGGCACACTCTCTCAAGCTGCGGTTGACTCACTATGGTATCCCGGCTGCTGTCGTGGTCTTGTGGAACAGCCTTCTGACACTGCCCTTAGGGTGCTCGCTATCGTTATACTAAAAATTCAAATGACTGTCTCAGAGCTATATTCCTGGGGACAAAAAATTTGATTATGAGCTTTCATTAATTAGGCTACAAAGGCTATGGAATGTATTAGCTTTCCTTTGTGTGCGGCTGTGGTCAGTGCATGCGATAAGAACATTCGAATGTTCTAGCATCAACAGGAGAGTTGGCATCTCAAGGTGCAGTTCTCCACCTTGAGTGAGGGCGGCCATCCTGCAGCAGACTTGGGAAGATTAGATCAGGCTCTACGGTAGGAACATTTTCATGGGAGAATTTTCTTTTTCCTTCTCTACTTCTCCCCTTTTTAGTGCTAAGAGATCTTTACTAAGATGTCAGGTAAAGCACAGACAGGCCAGGGCTTTTCCCACACCAGCCAAAGACGTTTCCTATGTGACATGCAAATGCCTAGCAACACTCTCTCTTCACTTTCAGTGATAATTCCAAGGTGCCGATAATCTGTGCCGACATTTTAAAAATTAATTAACTTCCTCTTTACCTTGAGCAAGGACAAAGCAAGAAACTACAAATGAACAGTCAACAATTTATCAGATTATGATTTTTTAAAAAAAAATGTACAAAATTATTATCCACTGAACTACTAACAGAAGCCGAGCGGTGCAGAGGGAAAGCCGAGCGTTCACTCACAGAAGCACATGTTTTCCTTGTTCTCTTGTTTAGTGCTGTACCAAATGATTGCAAATCCAGCTCCCCACATCTTAGCCACTCAGCCGGGCCTCTTCAAGCGTACCACGCATAAGGTTTTAATTTATGAGGGCTCATCTATATTTCTTGGCTAGAGCCTCACAAAAGACTACATTGTAAATCCAGTAGAAATGCCTGAATGTCCTGGGGAAGTTTTGTCATTTACACACCATTTCCAATTGTACAGCGTCAACAGAACTAACCGGGGAAGAGGAGGCTTAGGGACTTCAGAGTTGGTCCTGTTCAAGATGGAGACGTACACATGGCAAAAATCTCATTTGATAGCATCCTCTTTGAATGCCAAGAAAATTGAAGTAATTAAGGATTTACTTTGTTGGTGAAAATTCAGTGTTATTTAATACTTCCTATTTCTATCTTAAAATTCCCTGTGATACTTGTGTCGAAGGATTCACAGTTAGGCCTAATGAACAAACCCAAAAAAACTGATTCTATCTTACCGTAGTTAAAATGTAAATGCTAATAAATTACAGCTCACTTAGATGATAAGTTGGTTTAAGAGCTTACTATGAATCAGCTATGAGTACTCTATGAGGTGAAAGTTATGACAATCTCCCTTGTTATATTTATTAGTGGGTTTCAGTGCGATATTTCAGTGCATGTAAGTATGGACTGACTGATCGAATCCAGACATCTTTTCCTGCCATCCCCCTCACTTCCTAACCTCAATAATCCATATTCTACACTTAGGTAAAGTGTGTTTGTTTGTGTAGTTAGTGAATTTTAACTTCCACATATAAAAAGGAGCATACTGTATCTAAAAATCTCTTTTGCCAAGTTATTTTAGGGAAAACTGTGCGTGTGTTTGTGTCTAAAGGAAGGACTTTTCCAAGAGAGTTATAAACTGAAGTTCTGAGCAGGAGTGGAAGCAAGAAGCATCTCATCAATGTTAAAAATGTATTTGTGTAAAGATGAAAACAAAAGAGACAGTTGTTTTTTAGAAATGCTACAAAAGTATGCAGATGTTTTGGCGGGAGGGTGTTGAGGAGATGGACCAGTTAGTAAAGGCTTGCCATGCAAACATGATGTCTGTAGTTTGGATCCTTGATACCACACACATACACACACACACACACACACACACAATGGCTTAGTGGCATTCTCTGGAGCTCTCTGTCCATCCAGTCCACATGGTCATTGTGCTCTGGGTGGAGTGGGAGGTCCTGCCTCAAAAAGGAAAGGGGGGCAGTATTAAGGAGGCTAGCCGGCATCTACATCTACCTCCGCCTGTGCGTGCACAAGGGTACTCACACGAACACGTGCACAACACTTTGAAAACACTCACTCTCAGAGAACAGATATGTTTTAGTAGATAATTATTAGCATATGTGGCTGGGTGTAAGGGCACATGCCTGTTATCCCAGTACTTAGAAGACTGAAACAGGTGGATCGTAAGTCTCAGGTCAACCTGGGTTATAAAGAAAATCTCAAAATAAAACAACAAAAGGTAAAGGAGGATTATGCAGAACTTCCTGGGGTTGACAATCAATAGGAAAAGTTGGAAATCTCTAGTAAAATGTTAAGTACTCTAAACCAAGTCTATCTCTTGAAAGACAACAGAGGGGACTCCTCTTTGCTGCTGCCTCAGAGAGAGGAGAATATACATTGAGCCCCTTTACCACTGTTGACCCCTTAAACAATCAGCATGCTTACCTGGGGCTCCAAAGCACGATGGAGGAGGTTTTCTCTTTCTCCTGACACATCTGTGCGATCCAGAAGTAAGAGTCCAAGTACTGTGATACAGTGTGATACAGTTTCACAATGCAGAAGACCATCCCGGCTTTCCTCAGACTGCATTCTGGAGATGTGATCGCTCTCTCTCTCTCTCTCTCTCTCTCTGTGTGTGTGTGTGTGTGTGTAAAATAATGCTGGATAGGACAAAGGTTAAAGTGAGATTTATTATTTACTTTAGCACTTCTCATAGACTTTAGACTATCATAAATCTCCAATAAGAACATAGAGTATGGTTTTTTTTTTTTTTATAAATTTCTTTGAACAAACTTATTTTACAGAACACCCCTAGGAAAGATCATGTATTGCACAGAAGACAATTTGGAAAATCTGGCCCAACTCAACAGCGAATCTCAGTGTTTCACCTACACGAGTATCCTGCTACAGGAAGCTACGTTAAAGACCAAGGGGCCACCACGATCTTCACCTAGAAACTGTGTTTTCTTCTGTGATTTTTGGGAGTGGGTATGCTTACAGATTGCACTCTGTGGTCAGACTCAAGGCCTACCTGATATGTACTGTCACTGAGAATTTAGTATTGTTTAGTACCAAGAGACTTAGATTCACCTGTTAACGGGGGACGGGGGACGGGGGGCTAATAATCAATATCCATAACAAAAAACATTTCAAACAATACAATGCGGGTGAATCAATGTCAAGAAAGTATCCAAGGTATAGTCTCAAAAGAACATCGTCTTAATCCATGATATAATTTCTGTTATTCAACAGAGGCTATCTAAGCCAAAACAAACCAAATTCCTTCCAAGTGAGTTCTTCTGACTGCACCTGAAGCGTCTACCTAGGTGCTCGAGTGCCTATAGGAAACTCTGCAACTGCAACTGGATTGTTATCGCTAGTAACACACCATCCACACTCAACTGGTGTAAGCAGTTTGCGAATCTTCATACTTTTTAAGAAAGATCTGTTCAAAGGAGATCTTTGAAATAAGAAAAATATGTAGTTGATTCTGATGCCTGCCTAAGTAATACTAAGAAGAAATCAGGTTATGTTTATTAGCTTATGTTGGAGTAGTTAAAATGTTTTATTACCAAGGCTGTAACATTTCATACTAATTTAGTAATTTTTAATCTGTGAATCTCAAAACTTTCCATGTCCCCAGAAAATAATGTTTTAAATACAGCACTCAAATTTCTCTTCTAATTTTTTTTCCTTTTCTCCACTGCCTGCATCACCATCTCAGTGGTCTTTGTCTCTAATATGAGTTGATGCTGGTGGCCATGGTGCGCTGATTGCTTACTTTTTAAAACTTATTTTTATTTTTTTAAACTTTAATAGCAACTTCTGTGTTATGAGTGCTTAATATGTAAAACGTTGTATTGATACAACAAATAAACAGGAAATCTACTTTAAAGGACTTAAACACTGAAAGGTAACTCTTAGAAAATGATCTCTTTTCAAATTTTGCATAGTCTTTTCTGTGTGATTTCTTTAAAGAAAGAATCTACTAAAAAACGACTTTAAAAACAATACCAAGAATGATAGTTACTTGAAAGACTGCAGAAACTGATGAAATCCAAGTCAGATAATCCATTAACCTGAAGCCGACACATCCCTTAAATCTGGACTTAGTGTTGTGAACTGTAAACTGGAGAAAAGCTTAGTTCCTAGAGGATATCTTTGGTCGGATGGCAGCTTCAGGGTCCGTGACATGATAAGAATGAGCTGTGTTCCTGCAGGTGAAAACCCCCACTGTCATTCTCAGCCTCCTTCCTAATCTCATCGCTAGGTAGGAGACGAAAGTTCGGGAATTTCATTAGAGCAGCTTTGAAAACAGGGCTGTTTCTTGTTACATGAAACAGACCAAGCACTCTGTACTAGTCCGTGCTTTGCCCTGTTTCTTTGAAGAGAAAGAGAGACTGTGGGGTCATAGTGGTGGTAAAGGCTTAATTTATGTGATGCTTCTCAGTAGCTAATACATTTTAATAACTTCACATCTCGCCTAGCACCATCAGCTCAATAATTTTGAGGATGAAACACAGACAGGTGCATCTTTATAACAGATGTCTGAGAGGAGGGAGATGGCTCAGTGAAGATGCTAAGCCTGGGGTACTGTGAGGAAAGATGGGTAGGCAGCCTAGAGGAAGGTTAGGGAGCCGGTACCTGGGAGTCTGCGGACCAGGAAGCTATAGGAAGGTAAAATGAGCAATGAACATGAGTGTTCAGAAGAGGATGCTTCCGCCCACCTCATTTTTCACCATCAAAATGTGACACATGGGTTATGTTCAACACTTCTGTCCCCAAATACCTGTGACCTATGTATTTAGTACCTGTTGCTCTTTAAAACATGGTAAGAATTTAAGGAAATTCTTTTTTTTTTTTTCTCTTCAAAAATACTTTAAATCATGCCAGGCATAGTGGTGTGTACCTGTGGTCAAGCTACCCAGAAGTCTGAGGCAGGGGGATAGTTTTACACGGGCTTCCATGCAAAGATTCAAAATAAACTTTAAAGTGAACATTACGGTTTCTATGAACATATCTATGAGACAAAATAGATGCCACTTTGATTTCATAGGTAAAGGTGTGTCTGCAGGTTCCCTCAGACACCAACATGGTGACAAACCTCGCAGAGCGTGTAGACAAGTCCCATCTTGAGCGCTGATCTGTATGTTTAGAGGAATGTTGATGTTTCTTCAGGACAGCTTTGCACCCTATTCCCTGTTTCAGTCACCCAGGAACCACTTCCTGTTTCTGTGGGGGAAAGCCACCTGCAATAGCTCCCCATTGTTTGAACACTTTGGCCCCTGCTCTTTTGCATGAGTTAAAGAGCCCTTTCTTTCCCTTCATGCCAGGGCGTGCACACTCTCTGATCCTGCCCTTCAGAAACTTAAGCTGTTCTAGATTTCTGTCTTTTGCATTTGGCATCTGTCTCTCCGTAGGACCCTCCCACTCCTTGTGGCTTGTGTTAGTTCCCCATTTGTTTCCCTTGTGCCCTTTTGATCGCGGGTGTACATTGCCACTGTCACTGGCTTACATTCCTGTGTCCACTGTACTGTGCCCTCCTTTAAGGATGCGCCAGGACTCCGTCTGTCCCCTACCTCCGGTGACAGTGCTCAGTGTATAGTGGATGTCTGGTAAGTATCCACTGAACGAATGAATCTATAAACGATAGAAAATAATCGGGAGACAGTCTCTCCAGATAAGGCTCATCAAAGTGAGAAAATCTCAATAGAATTAGTAAAACGCAATGGTATTTTATTGAAAGTCTGAGCCACGTAAATTCTTTAAAATAATCAAGAAAAATAAGTGTGTGTGTGTGTGTGTGTGTGTGTGTGTGTGTATCTACTGAGACAGATTCTCTCTCTCTCTCTCTCTCTCTCTCTCTCTCTCTCTCTCTCTCTCTCTCTCTCTCTCACTGGAGTTGTGGAGTCTGGTTGGCCCTTTCCTTTCATACTAGATTTGGTTGTGTTTTGTATTCAAACGAATACCTTCAGCTGTGAGCACCTCAGCTGGAGGACTTAAATACCGGACTCAGCAGAGTCTCAAGTTCAAAAGGGGCCCCCTAAGGGTCCGGGATTGCTCCTCTGTCTGAGTGTACCCTGAGTCTGACGCTGGGGCACCAGAGGCTTCGGTTCTCAGGTTCTCAACCGCTTTCCTCTAAGATTTAATGGGTAGCTAGCTCTCCTTTGCTTGTTTCTGATCCCATTAAAAAAGAGTAAAGTACACTACTAATAGAAGGCGCATCTGAGCTCACATTTTACATTCTACCAAACTTTGGTTCTGTTGTTTTCTTTCGACAGTGATCCAGGGAAATGGCGCGTCCAAAAGCCCGCCGAGCCCAGCTTGCCAGCTCCACGGTTTATTGGAGTCATATTTTCAACAAAATCTCGACAGACTTAGACTCAAAGGAAACCCGATTCTCAAGTCAGGGGCACGCATTCAGAATCAGCGCTCAAAGTAGCTGTTTGTGACTAGAGTCAAGGGTAGGATTTTTAAAACCTGAAAGTAGATTAAAAAAAAAAAAAGCAGAGCAAGCTAAATCCCGCGGCCCGCCGACTCCTATTCATTATCTCCAGCAGCATATGGGACCATTCTCTTACTTGTCCTCGCTCTTTCTTCCTCACGAGCAAAAGCAACCAAGCCCGTCCCGCTTCATAGCTACTCTTTGTGCCTGAGCGGTGCTTCTGCCACCACCACCTCCAGCACCACCACCACTTCCTCCTCCTCCTCCTCCCGCCTGCAGCCGGTTCCAGCCGAGGCTGGGAGGGAAAGGGCTCCCTTTTACGCTCGGCAGCGGGTGCCGCGATTGGGCGACGGTCCCTGAGCCTCTAGCTCCGTGTCGGTTTCAAGGCTCCTCCCTCTCGGTGAAAGACAGACTGCGGGGCGCCTGGAAACCGGTTGGAGGGCGCGCGAGGGAGAGGAGAGGCAGCGAGTTGAGGGACTGACACAAATGGTCAGGCGGCGGCCGAGGAGGAGGAGGAGGCGGAGGCGCAGGGGGGACCCGAGGCGGCGGCGAGGCTGCCGAGAGTTGCCCGCTCCTCTCCCAGGCTGCGGCCACTAGCGAGGCGCCGCGGGCCGAGAGCCACCAGCCCGCCGCGGGCCGGGAAGGAGGGACGCGACCCCGGATCGCCGGGACCACTCGCGTTCTCCCTGCCGCTGGCGCTTCATGAACCGCAAGTTTCTGCGGCGGCGGCGGCTGCGGGACTCCGAGCAGAATCTGGGCGAGCGGGTGGAGCGCGACCGCAGCCCGACGGAGGGCACAAGCGGGGACCAGCTCTCCCCGAAGACACTGGGAGCCGCCACCCGCCGCGCCGCTGCCTGCCCCAGCCGACCGGGGCCGAGGAGGGAGCCGAAAAAGTATGGCTGAGGAGGCGGCGCCTAGCGAGTCCCCGGCCTCGGGCCGGCCGAGCTGGGAACTTTGTGCCGGGGCTCTCCGGGACCAGCGGGAGGCGGTGGGGCGCGGGGAAGCGACCGGCCACCGCCGTCCCCGGGCTGACCCCCGGCGCTGGGCGAGCGGGCTGCTGCTGCTGCTTTGGCTGCTGGAGGCTCCGCTGCTGTTGGGGGTCCGAGCGCAGGCGGCGGGCCAGGTACCCGGGCCGGGCCAGCAAGCCCCGCCGCCGCCCCAGCAGCAGCAGGGCGGGCAGCAGTACAACGGCGAACGGGGCATCTCCATCCCGGACCACGGCTACTGCCAGCCAATATCCATTCCGCTGTGCACGGACATCGCCTACAACCAGACCATCATGCCCAACCTGCTGGGCCACACGAACCAGGAGGACGCGGGCCTGGAGGTGCATCAGTTCTACCCGCTGGTGAAGGTGCAGTGCTCCGCCGAGCTCAAGTTCTTCCTATGCTCCATGTATGCGCCGGTGTGCACGGTGCTGGAGCAGGCGCTGCCGCCCTGCCGCTCCCTCTGCGAGCGCGCGCGCCAGGGCTGCGAGGCGCTCATGAACAAGTTCGGCTTCCAGTGGCCCGACACGCTCAAGTGTGAGAAGTTCCCGGTGCACGGCGCAGGAGAGTTGTGCGTGGGCCAGAACACGTCCGACAAAGGTACCCCGACTCCCTCCTTGCTGCCGGAGTTCTGGACCAGCAATCCGCAACACGGCGGCGGTGGTTACCGAGGTGGCTACCCGGGGGGCGCCGGCACGGTGGAGCGGGGCAAGTTCTCCTGCCCGCGCGCCCTCAGGGTACCCTCCTACCTTAACTATCACTTTCTGGGGGAGAAGGACTGCGGCGCACCCTGCGAACCCACCAAGGTCTATGGGCTCATGTACTTCGGGCCGGAGGAGCTGCGCTTCTCGCGCACCTGGATTGGCATCTGGTCGGTGCTGTGCTGCGCCTCCACGCTCTTCACGGTGCTCACGTACCTAGTGGACATGCGGCGCTTCAGCTACCCGGAACGGCCCATCATTTTCTTGTCCGGCTGTTACACAGCGGTGGCCGTGGCCTACATCGCTGGCTTTCTGCTGGAGGACCGGGTGGTGTGTAACGACAAGTTTGCCGAGGATGGGGCGCGCACGGTCGCGCAGGGCACTAAGAAGGAGGGCTGCACCATCCTCTTTATGATGCTCTACTTCTTCAGCATGGCCAGCTCCATCTGGTGGGTGATACTGTCCCTCACCTGGTTCCTGGCAGCCGGCATGAAGTGGGGCCACGAAGCCATCGAGGCCAACTCGCAGTATTTTCACCTAGCTGCCTGGGCTGTACCAGCCATCAAAACTATAACCATCCTGGCGTTGGGCCAGGTGGACGGCGATGTACTGAGCGGAGTGTGTTTTGTGGGGCTTAACAACGTGGATGCGCTGCGGGGCTTTGTGCTGGCGCCGCTCTTCGTCTACCTGTTCATCGGCACATCTTTCCTGCTGGCGGGTTTCGTGTCCCTCTTCCGCATCCGCACCATCATGAAGCATGACGGCACCAAGACCGAGAAGCTGGAGAAGCTCATGGTGCGCATCGGAGTCTTCAGCGTGCTCTACACGGTGCCGGCCACCATCGTCATCGCCTGCTACTTCTATGAGCAGGCCTTCCGGGACCAGTGGGAGCGCAGCTGGGTGGCCCAGAGCTGCAAGAGTTATGCCATCCCCTGCCCTCACCTCCAGGGGGGTGGAGGCGTCCCACCACACCCTCCCATGAGCCCCGACTTTACAGTCTTCATGATCAAGTATCTCATGACGCTGATTGTGGGCATCACATCTGGCTTCTGGATCTGGTCCGGCAAGACGCTGAACTCTTGGAGGAAGTTCTACACGAGGCTGACCAACAGCAAACAGGGGGAGACTACCGTCTGAGACCTGAACTATGCCTTCTTTCCCAGTTCTTGGTCAGATCTTGCCCTTGTCTGAAAGCTGGCCCCAAGGAATTCCTGTCAAGCCTGGCCACGCCAGGCTTCCTCGCTAGACACTCAACTTTTGCAGGCTCCTTCCAACAAACAACAGAGCTCCTGCAAAAACTTCCATCCCTGGGGTAAAGGAGAGAGGGCCCAGCTGCCAGAGGGGTGTGTGTGGACCCGTCTCTCCAGTCTTAGCTCTGATGCTTGGACTGTATGCTTTTATGATTGTAAATAGCCCGTGTAAGATTTTTGTAAGTATATTTGTATTTAAAGACTACCGAACACGCGATTTTCCTTTCTTTATAAAAATGTTTAATTATTTAGGGAGGTTTAAGCATTTGAAGCTTTTCTCACTTGCCTTTTTCTGAAGACTACAGAGGAGGTACAACGGAGCACACTTGCTGAGTGCCCTGCCTTTGTGCCCATCGCAGTTGTGGGAGTGCGGGCCTGGCTCTCTATGGCACTGAGAGCTGGAACAGGGTGTCTCTCAAGGGTCATTTTCCATCTCTGCCTCCTTCAGCTTCTCTCTCCCCTCCTTGCTTGCAGTGGAAACTCAAGGGGCAGAACTTCACAAAGTTTCCCCATCTGGAGGTGGGTCCCGCCCATTCTAGTTCCTCCCCCATTTAGAGGCACAGTGTAGAGCCTTGCCCGTGTGACTTCCCATGCTGGTTTTTGAGAGCCACCTTCCAGTTTCATAGAGGCCCACCGGGTGGTCACTGCCTGTTGACCCAGCCTCCCTCTTCCCTGGTGTCCCTCACCTGGATGTTCCCTCCTCCCACCTAAACTGGTAAGAGAGTAAGTGTGGTAACTAATGCCTAACTTCGGAAAGTCTGACTTTTTATGGGTGATCTCACTTTCCTCTTTAGTGTAAGAACCTGCTATGGGTTTGGCCATCATTATGGAAAGACGTGGCTAGTGATTGTGGAAGAGCAGCAAGCTTTGTGTGGGTTGGAAGAAACTGAAGAGGGAGATTATAAATTGTTAGTTCTAATTGCATTTTGATGGTTGATAACCTGCTCCCACCCTCTCCCATCCAATTCCGTGAGGCTGTCTGCTTTTAGATTTTACCCTTCAATGAAATGGAGACTTTGAGGTTGCCTGGAAAGCCTTGTGAGGAGTTGATCTTTGCCTTCCTTAACGGGATAGCAGAGCATTCATAGATTATGAAAATTTAGGGAGATCTCAGTGGAGTGAACTTCCTCAAAATGAAACGCTGTTTTCTGGTTTTAATCAAATTGTAATTAGACTTGTATCAACTGTACAGCTGAGAAGTTGTACAGAATCAACATATTATGATTCTTCAGCCACTCATTCTGAGGGAGGAGCCATCCACAGCCCCAGGAATAGGCTGGTATACTTCTGAAGACAGAGGAGGTGAAGGAGAGAAACAAACACAATGTGGGCGTGCATGCTGAATCGGAAGTGTGCCCATTCCTACTGCATCCTACCCACCGTGTGTGCTCCTGTGTGGATTTATAGCAGTATGTCGAGTGTGACTCTCTCAAAGCCATTTAGAACATTCACTTTAGTTCTCTCTGAAAAGGAGAAAAGCAGTCCTCCTGATTGTAGTGTTTGAACTTTAAGAGTTTATCAAAAACGCCGGCACATAGGACCTAAATTTATCTGTCTGTCGTTCCCTAAACTGACATTGGTTTTTGAATTTGGTATGCATTTATTCTGTCCATTTATCACAAAACCATTTATATTTATAGAGGAATAGAAGTTTATATATATAAAATGCCATATTTTTAATTTCTCAAATAAAAAAATGGAAGTTTTGTACGAAATCACATTGTTTTGTGCCTGATAACAGCAGATCTTTCTGAAGCATCTTCTCAGTTTATAATCCAGCCGCATATCCAACCCCACAATGTCACAACCTCAAGAGTCGGAGAGAAAGTCTAATCCAGAGAATGCCCAGCCTGCCTGCCTTCCGGGTGGCATCCACCAAGTCCTATGCAAAAGCTGCTGTCTTGGCAGCAGAGAGCAGAAGGCTTCAATGTTGTTTGGAATAATAATAATATCAAACGATACTATTATTAAAAGGTAACTCTCACTTTTTACCATTGAAGGTTTTTTTTCTTTCAAGGGAAGCATTTCCATGACTTTTGCTATGGAGGTTTATCATTCAGTCCTCAGCTCAGATGCTCCTTGAGGGATTGTCTTGTCTTCCTGTTACCTACACACTCCAAACACAAAAGCAGGCAATCCGTAAGTGGCCACCGACTCGGTTCCTAAGCATCTTAGGAGAGCAGTAGACCATGGAAGTCTGGTGTTTCGTTTGTTTGTTCACTTCTGAAGATTCCATTTTCATATTGTTCAAAGAGCCTTTCTTTCTCTGAGGAATTTCCCAGTTGACTTACTCTTCCTCAGAATTTATATGTATGTGTGTGCATGTATCTGTACACATGCATGTGACTATATATATATATATATATATATATACATAATTAAATTTTAAAATGGAAATACACAATTTACATTTTATAATATGGTAATGATACGAGAAAGGAATGCTATTGGAAAACTTCAAATATCTGGAGATTAAAAATACCTTTATTACATTTTCCATTACTTTTTAAAATAAAAGAACAAAAGGCTAAAGAGAAGACCATTACTACAAAGAGTGGTTTTCAGGTTGTCAGGGAATTGTGTTATACGTCTTAATTCATTTTAAGACACTTAAATTTTAATTTAATGGAAAACATATCATTTTAAGTATCAAGAAGCAATATTTTTATTTTTCATTACATTAATAGAAAAGGTACTATTTGAGAACCTTTTATACATAGATACACATGAAAAAACAGTAATTCTGTAGCCAACTTAGAACATGTCTCATTAGGTAATTATGTAACGTTTGGGAGAAAATTTCAAGACAATTCATTAGTTTTGATCCCAGGAATAAATGTCAAAACTAGTGTTGCTGTGGATGTCTTTAAAAAGATGCAGATGTGAATTTGACACAGAAAGGCTTTATATTCTGCACCTGAACATTTAAATAGTATTTTATCTCACTGTCAGGCTTTGTTTTCAGAGAGCAATTCATTTTAAGGTATGTGGGATACATAAAACCAGGGGGATTTTTGTCTTATTTGGTTGACTTTTGCTTCATTCAGTATTGATGACAAAATAGAACTTACCCGGAAAACCATAGAGACACTGATGATCTGACCCCATTAGGATGCTGTTTCTATGACAAAGCCTGTTTGCAAATGATTTGATTTGCCTGGACACACACACACATGCACACACACACACACACACACACACACACAATCTGCCAGCTTTGTATTGGAGTCAGTCCCCCCCCCCCCCACAGTGTACTTGATTTAGCTTTTACAGTAAATGCGATTATAACATGAAAACCTTCAGATGCTCCTAATCTTTTCTTCACGTAAATGTTATTTTGGTGAGAATAATTTATTTAGGAGACAAAGAATTGTATTTTTCATCTCAGAGACAAGCATATGCAAAAGAACCAGAGGGGATATTTCAGCTGTTCTGCAATGGTCTCTTGTTAACCTTTTGTCTCCACTGTGAGCACTGAAGCCTTCTGCCGTACATACGTGATTAGTAAAGGCCCAGCGTTGATCTAGGAAAAGCGACCATGAGGGTGGTATGACATTGAATACCCTTGATATACTTCAGATGATGAATTTTCATATAACTGGAGTCCTCGAAATTAAAAACCAAACACGGTCACTGCATATGTGTACATGTGAATACTATTAATATTGTCATGGTATAGTTTTAAAACACACCAGTCTCAATGTTTTGCAGGGTTGGCCTGTGGGAGCACAGATAAGGCATGGGCTGAATGGATAACTAAAAAGAAACTGTAATGTTACCAAATTCAAAAGCTTTGTGTTGAGGCTTTACATTCGCTATAATGTCTCAGAAGAAGTTGCCAAACAGGTGTCAGTAACCTCTAAAAGGGGAAAACACTATTTGAGTTTCCTCACGGCTCAAAATGCCCATAAAATTTAAGATTGAGGGGAATGAGCATTTCTGTGCACACAGATCACACTTTTTAAACAGACATGTCAAGCTGTAGCAATTACTGTGAGAAAGCAGTTATTTTTTAGGACCTGGCAATTAAAGCATAATCTCCACACTAATTTTCCTTGAATTTTACTATGGTGGAAAGTGTCCTTCAGCCATTGCAGAGTCAAGTTACTTTGTAATAATTTTGCTTGTAGATTAACATGGAAATTTAATAACAGGTAAAAATGAAGAATTTCTCACAGAAATCGTTCATGTGATATGTTCAGTAAACTTGAATATAATTTGTAAACATGTGAACATATGATACTTTGTGCATTATAATTAGTTTTAGATTCTAAAGTACCTTAAAAAAATAAGGTGCCACTTCCAATAGAAATGAATTCCTTTAAGATGTTCATATTCTGTTGGAGGACAGAACTCATGTAATACTGAATTTTCTTCATTTAATATTGGATTATTTATTTGAAAGGAATATGGAATATTCAAATAGAATTTACATATTTTACACACACTTTTTTAAAAGGTGAAATTGACACTTGAGAACAATTTTTAAGTTTTAATATTTATAATATGCATATTTCATATAGTGATCCCAAGAAATTTCATACACAGTGTAGACTTTCCAAACATGTTGGCAATGCAGCGATTAACATCAAAAGAGCTGCTGGTGCTGCATTGAGATAGTTCTTTGTGGCCTGGATTCCTTTTCTTTCTTTTAAAAAAAACCCAAACTGAGTATCCCTCTATTTTGTGGATATTTCCATTTCAGATCTCAGTACCTGTTGGAATTACATTTGCAGAGAAATAACTGCAGCATCCCCTGTAGAAAAGGGTGGCCTTTATTGCTTTTCAAGGTGGCAGTGTGTCCTTGCTTACATGCAGGGCTCCGAGACACACTGTGCTCCTGTCCTTGGGCATGGTTGTCTTCACAGCTGTAGTTGCACTGCCCAGAAGTCCTACGGTCTGGCTGAGACCCTTTCCACATGCCTTGTGCTACTCAAGTGTTAGGAGTATGTTTCTCTTAGGAAGCAGATTTAAGTTGGGGCACGGCAGTACATACCCACAACCCAAGCCTGGGGAAGGTAGTATTAGGAGTATTATAACTCAGTCTGAGCTACATAGTGAGACCCCATCTAAATAATTAAACGGTAGATTTAGAGACTATTTTTGACCCTTTATTTCCAACTCCTGACAAGTGTTTTTAAATGTTAATTTTAGTAAATACCCCGTGAAAATTTTTTAGTTGCTCCACTAAGGTAACCAACTATCCAGGTTTCTTCAGGATAGAGAAGCTACAGGAGTAAAATCAACAAAATTCTGAACAAATGGGAATTGGAGTTCTGGGTCACGAATTAAACTGCACTCTAATAAAATAAAGTGCAAATATACTGGGTAAATATGAGCAAAGTACAATGATAACATATAATAATTTATTTTATCTTTCTCTTTCTTTCTTTTCCTTTTTTTGAGATGGGGTTTCTCTGTGAACCATTCCTGTCTGTCTTGGAACTCAATCTATAGAGCAGGCTGGGCTTGAATTCACAGAGATCCTCCTGCTTTTGCCTCCCGAGTGCTGGGACTGGAATTAGAGGCATGTGCCACCACTGTCCAGCCATTTTGTTTGTTTCTTTGTTTTGTTTTTTCAGACAGAGTTTCTCTGTGTAACAGTCCTAGCTCTCCTGGAACTAGCTCTTGGAGACCAGGCTGGCCTTGAACTCACAGAGATCCGCCTGCCTCTGCCTCCCAAGTGCTGAGATTAAAGGTGGGCACCACCACCGCCTGGCCATTTTTGCATTTTTAAAAAGCACTTATGCTGGTCACAAACTCAAAGTGGGCTCTGTGGCTGAAGTGTTCTTGCCATGTCAGAGGAAAGGCAGTGAGCTCAGGCCTTTGTAACATGTCTTCACAGCAAGTGCCAATCAGCAGAAGCTTGTGGAAGGTAGAGCTGTTGTGGACCAAACCACAATAAACACTGGACAATGAAGAGACCACGCGCGCAGGCAGCATTCTAACCAGACACTGAACCTTGTTCTTGCTACACATAAGATCCGGTTAAACATCTATTTTTTTTTTTTAACAAAGGAATCACATATGTATTCCCTCAGAATGCTTTTTAAATTAGCATTAACATTTATATCAGAGTCGGGGGAACTGCTGCGCTTTTGCATGCTTACATTTATTTTATTTTCCTTTAGGATAAAAGCAATCCATTGGAGTAAGATGACACGCTCCAATGGAAATCACTCCGAATGGTTACCTACTTCTACACCAATCTACCTGTCAAACTCTTTTCCTAGAGATAAGTAGGGTTAGTACTCCTTTTTTCCCCAAACTCAAACCCATTTCTGAAAGGAGGAAAACGATGACAGCTAGGCTAGGGTTCCACTGTGACCTGCAACAGCTGTAGAACACTCTAGAACACCATCTAGGGCCTTCACACTTCCTCACGGAGCTCTTCAGTCAGAATTTGTCCACTCCCATCCCCGACATTTTTTTCAATGTCATCCTTCATGTAAATTTACATGAAATGTCACTGGCTTTGTTGAAATCGCGCTACTATCGCTATCTAATATAATGTAAATGAAGCTAAAAACATACAAGTTGACATAATTATCCCAGAACACATTGGGCTCTTGAGCCGATTCTCAGCAGGAGATGTCAGGAGATACTGGCCAGTATCTGGACACATACCTGATGATCATGACTGTGGGAAGGGAAGTGGTAGAGCATGTAGCATGTGGACACACCCAAGATGCTAGGGCACAGAAAAGCCCTCCATAATCACAAGCATCTAATTCAAAGTTTCAGGGTGAAGACTCCTTGCTCCAGATGAGTCACTGAAATTGTGAAATATACATTTTAAAATAATAAAATATTTTAAATATATTTAAAATTTTTGAGAACATTGTGGATGATGTTGGTATGTACAGTCCTCTTACTTTTGACATGTAAAATTTGTTTTAAGTTCATGGAAAGCTAGATAATATTGCATTCTGGTCAATTTCTTTCAAACCTCCATAACAAAGCACCACCAACTTGGTGCTGTAAGCCATATGCTTTTATTTTTACACTCCTGAAAGCCAAGGAGCCCAGTCTTAAGGAACCAGTGATCAGGCTCCTGGTTGGAGCTTACTCCCACAGCCTTTTCTTGATGCAGTAGAAGGCCCCTTCCCAGACGTTCACATAGCTCTAACTGCCTCTCAGAAAACTTTATCTTCAAGTACAACCCTGTTGCAGAGGAGGGCTTCAATATGTACAGGAAAACCACAACAAAAATGCAAAACAAAGCCATTCACTCCATCACAGTCAATAAAGTAAAACTATTTTATTATTTAAATCTAGGTAGAAATATACAATATCACACTTTCAGAAGAAAAAGTTCTAAATATTAAGAGTAATGAAAAAGTTCCTCATTGACCTTTTCCTTCTCGTATTTTTCCTGTATTGTGGGAGGTGTGCCAATCGGGAAGCCAGAAAACCTGGCTTCTCGTCTTTATTCACTATGTTAAGAGACCATGAGCTGATATGAATCATAGAGTCTAAACTTTCAAAAGTAGTGATAACAGTAGTGATAAAAGTAGTGATAAAAGTAGTGATAACAGATGTGTACACTGTCTTAGTTAGGGTTTCTATTGCTGTGAAAAGACACCATGACCAAAGCAACTCTTACAAAGGAAAAGATTTAACTTGGTAGGTTACATTTTCAGAAGTTTGGTGGCATTATCATCATGATGGAGCATGGTGGCCCGCAGGCAGACATGGTGTTGGAGAAGGGACTGAGATTACTACAACTTGATCCACAGGCAACAAGAAGTGGTCTGAGTCACTGGGAGTAGCTTGAGCACATATGAGACCTCAAAGCCCACCCCCACACGAACACACTTCCTGTAACCAGTCCACACCCACTCCAGCAAGGTCACACCTCCTAATAGTGCCACTCCTTTTGGGGGCCATTTTCTTTTAAATTATCACACTTTATTTTACAAAGAGTAAAGTTTGAGTGTAAAGTGATGTCACTTGTGTTCACATTAATGTGGTTAAAGAAGGTAATTGGTCTGAAGACTTCTACTTAGCTACACTGCTCTTTTTCAGGGAGAAATGCTCCCACCATTAAAGGGATGCAGAGTGTCTCCGAATCTTTCTTTAGCTTTCGTAGCTCCCTGGCCTCTGACTTACCAACACTCTTGGCTTCTGGACATACCCAGGTAAGTTTCCTGCTGGGAAGCTTTCAGTTGAAGGTGAGTTTGTCTGGTGTCTATCTGCTGAATTATTTTAGTGGCGTTGAACACTACTTAGATGGAGGTCTCTGTCTGAACAGACTGATATGAGATGATCCTGATTCCAGAAGGGCTTTGGAGCTAGAGATAGTGGAGGGTGGGGGCTGAAGAATATGATCTAGGTCTACATGTGGCAAATCCATAGCCAGATATTCTGGGCTGAGCGACCTCACAGCATAGTAAGGGTGACCACAGCTGGCGGTTGTCAATGTGTTCATGGTTGAGTTTGGGTAGATAAAAAGCAACTTGTGGATGGTTATGTCCTGAAGACAGGCAGCTGTGGTCTTTGCCATGGGGAGGGAGAGGAGAAAGAGTATTGTAAAAACCAATATCAACAGTACTTTCCTCGAGCAGGTCCTGGTGGGAATGGAATGGAAACATCTCTGAAACAGGGTCATAACCTTCGGGTGGAAAAATGGTTTTCTTGCCTCCTCTTCCTCCGCCTTTAAACCAATTCAATTTCAAGATAATTAGAAATTTTAGAGGGGAATTGAATGTCATCTTGGAAAGAATGTTGAATTTGTAAGTCTGGACTGTATCCCAACCAGCTCTTAGTCTCAGATCCATTTATCTAAAATGTTAATAACAGCAATCTTTTCCTAATTCACATAGCTATTAAGGAGATTATGACATGAAGTAGAAAATGGTACTTTGAGTACTAGGGTCATTACAATCTTCGAATTCTTCTCTACCCCGCATTTTACTTTCTTCTCTTCTTCACCCTATTCTGCTTTTCTTTTCCCTGCAAACCTTTCCTCCTTTTATCTCCTTTCTTTCCAACTTCCCTTTTCTCCCCTGCCTCTGTAGCTCACTATTAAGATTGATGGAAATTGAAAAGGCATGATGTAACTTGATGCCATTGATTTTTCCCACATCCTTTCTTGTAAGCTAAGCATGTTTTCTAAGACTTAGCCACACAAAGATTAAGTTAATGGGCACTCTTAAAGTTAAATGACACAAATAATGCACCATATCAATCAACTAGAGAAATTGCTTTTACATAGACATTTCCTCATATCTATGCATGCTTTAGGACACACTGTTTCAATACAATTTCTCTATTGTTGCAGACAATTCTGACCTAATTGGTAGGTTTCACACTAGGGTAACACAGTGACAGCTCTTTGAGCGCACGCTAAGACACAATCAGGATAAGAGCTATAATTTCCTCATAGAAACATGGCTCTCTACTCCACAGACCTTGAACAATTTCAAGGGCTCTCAGCTTGTCCTTGTTGACTCTATTGGCAAATGGCACTTTCACTGACAGTTATGGAGAGTGTCCCTTTGCTAAGGCTGTTGTCTTCTTTTTCATACAGAAAGAGGAGCTAAGCATCTGGGTGTCCGACTCACCTCCAGGGTCTAGTGTTTTCGTTCCCTATTGCTGCTGTATCAAATCACGCTACACTCAAAAGGCATACATTTATCATGTCATACTCTTATACGTTAGAAGACCGACACTGGTCCCCTCCGGCTAAGATCAAGGTGGTGGGTTGTCCCAATTCTTCTTGGAGACTCTAAGGAAAAATTCATCTTATTTTCCAGTTTCTAGGGCCCACTCCAATGGCCCACAGCAATACTCATCTCTCTGGATTCATAGTCTCCATGTGTCCCAGAAATAGGTCAGAAAAAGATGATGCGATGTCAACTGTCTTTGCTCATGGTGACCCCACCGTTTTGATGGAGCTATAGATGGTGTGCTTGCCTAACTGTACTCAAAGACATATCTGTCAGGTGATAGTGGCTTTGCTCTTTGATACGGAACATAATGTGAGAGATAATTGACACATTTAATCTCATCCCCTGCCCCCCTGCTTTTTTTGTTTTTGTTTTTTTGAGACAGGGTTTCTCTGTAGCTTTGGAGCCTGTCCTGGAACTAGCTCTTGTAGACCAGGCTGGCCTCGAACTCACAGAGATACGCTTGCCTCTGCCTCCTGAGTGCCGGGATTAAAGGCGTGCACCACGGCATCTCATCTCTTAGTAACCTAACATGTACTCTAGTGTTGACTCCACCTTTTAAATCTGTATGACATCAGCATCCTGTTTATGGAGGAAAGCTGTTCTCCTGTTTAAACATTTGTCAACAAAGAATTCCAGTCTCCTGGGTTGCATTTTCCACAAATTCAGATAATGAATTTGCTTGCCCTCCTTTAAAATCCATTGTCATTTTTGGAGAATTTTTTTAGCATCACAACCGATCCTTAAAATAGTCTCTAAAATGTAATTTTTGACCTATTCTAGAAATCAACTGAAAACTTTTTTAAAATCTAGACTGCTGTGGTCAGCAGCATGTTTTCCCTTCATTAAATCAGTCTGGGAATAAAAATCAGTCAGCAACTGTTTAAGAAGGGCTGCCAATGTTCTCACTCATCCCCAGATACACATTCTTTTCAAAGCTGAATATAAAAGGACTACAGAGCTGTAACAAACTTTTTAGTATCAAGTCATAGTTAACAGGACAAAGTTACTTAGTACTGCTAGCATGTATCTTCTTTGTAGCTTCCCCCACTCTTGAAGGAGAGATAATCCAGGAGCAGACTAAAGGATACATGAATTGAGTAAAGCCTCTGTAAAGGACATGGGTTTTGATAATGCCTAGCTTCATTAGGGCCGACCCTGAATTAGTGCAAGATGTGCAAGGGGAACAGGGAATGCCTGGAGATCTTGGAAAAGAAAGGCTGTACTGGATCTCCATTGAATGCCATTAAAATAAAGGCAAATGACTCTCAAAATAAGAGGTATTTACCAGAGATGGTAATGGGTCATCAGGAATTCTTAAAATTGGGTGTGCATAAAACATACACAAGGGATTTGTTAAATAAGAGAATTTCTGGACTTAATCTGCAGAGATTCTGATTGTGTTGGTTAGGTAAGAGATTGTGTTTTTGACTTGTTATGAAAAACAGGAATAAAACAAACTTCAAGAAAACCCCTGGCAAGGCCTCACTTGCAAACCAGGTCCCATAACACATCACAGTCAGCACCGCAAGGACTTCTGTTCAAAACCCTCAGAATGGGGCGCGTGGTCCTCCCTGGCCTATCCTTGCCTCTTTGCTCTGGCCTGGTAAACTCTCTCCCGTATTCTGTTCCTGTGGAGTTTCCCTGGATCCATTTTTTTTTGGCTTTTATTTGTTTTTAAGAGGGCTATTTAATTCTGCAAGTAAAGGTTAGCTTAGAATTCTTTCTTAAATGTAAAGACCGCCAGAATAGAATCAGTCTAGCCCCTCACCAAGAGGAAATAGAAAGGATGCCCACGCTCTGGTGCTAAGAAGGACTTCCAGCTTGGGCAGCAGGCGTGGGCAGGAAGAAACTGCTGAGGAGAGACCCAGAAGGCTCTTGGCTTCCCTTGAGTGGGGCTGCCTTGGGCAGAACAGTGCTTGAATGCTTTCCAGGAAGCTCAGCTTCCCACCCTTCAGAGCCTTTGTTTTGTCTAGCTTTTAAATACAGCGGGACTTCTCAGAAGGACTTTCCTTCCCAAGGAATTCACTAATCAAGGCACTACTCTATTTATTTACACAAACAAATCTTTATGGAAGAGCAATTCATTCATTAACTAAGAAATATGATTATTTCCACCGTTGTGTCTGGACTTCCAAGCACCTCTGCTGTTGCTGCATCAATTAAGTCTGGCAAGTGGGAACCTTGAGAAACACAGACCGAGACTGATCCCAACTGATTTCGCGAGATAAAAACATCAAACCCACGCTTCAGATACTTAAATTTGTGTTGTCTTAAGCATCTTAAGAATGCCAATTCTTTGCAGAAATCAGAATAGAAAAAGAAAGGCCATTGAATATTTTTAGAATTCAGAAGTTTTATTTCATGAAAGTAGCCTCTTTGTATTGTGGGATATTCTGGAAGGAGATAGCTCCTCTGGGCACATAGGGTACAAACATCAATGTAGCTAGGGACTATGGAAAGTGATTCTTGCCATTTATAAAAGCAAAATATTGTGTAGACATTATTTGCATATTTACATAAGCTTGACAATAATACGTAAACAAGGTAATCTAGGTATCAAAGATAAGAATTTATTAGTATTTAGTACTAATACTAATATAATATTTATAATTACTTTGATATAGTCTTAATACAAGGGACAGACAGTTCAGTTACCTACTGGATTGTCACTTAGCAGTCATTTCTGCTGTACTTCTGAATAACAAACTGCAAATTTCCAACTGTTACACACATTTTTTAAAATGAAGTCTGTAACGAAAATTGCCACAGAACACATCTGAATTAAGTAGAGATTATTTAAGTAATAGTTTAGTAAAATTCTTTGCAGGAAAATAAAATTTGATCAGCTAACTCAGTGATTTTATTGACGTATATTAATCTTAATAACTTATAATTCAATTTCCATAAAGGTAGTTTTTTTTAAGTATTAAGATTCGACATATTTTAGTATTTCATAAAACTATACAACTTTTTTCACAACTTCCTAATCCCAGATAATTTTATTACATAAAAGACACCCTAGCCACTGACAAACACTTCTTGCTAGACCCTAGCAATGATTAATTTATTTTCTGTTAGAATGAAGGTGACCACACAGAAATGTAACTTTTATGTGTCCCTTCCTATAGGATAAAGTATGGACTCGTCCATACTTTAGTGTATGTCAGCGTGGTATTCCTTTTTATGATAAATTACATTCCATTGTGTAACTGCTCCCGCATTTTGCTTCTCAGTTCATCAATTGATGGATAACTGAGCTACTGCTAATCATTTGCTATGAACATTCATGTTTAAAATTTTGTGGACATGTGATCTTGACTCTTTTACATACATTCTTTGTGAGGTGCTGGCCCACATAGTGACTCTGTTTAATCGACTAATTATTTACATTCCCAACAATAACGTGATCTGGTGGTTTCATTTTCTCCATATCTATGCAAACACATACTATTGCCTGTCTTTTGACTGCAGACATTTTGTAATGCATGTGAAATGGAACGTTGCTATTATTGCTGTGGTAATTTTGCTTGTATTCACTACTTTGAATTCATTCTCTAGTGGAGAGGTAGTGAGCGCTCATGGTGGCCTTTATACCTGTGAAGACCTGGGAAAGAAAGGTGAGGGATGGCGTGACAGCTCAGCCAGTGAAACCCTTGCTCTATGAGCATCAATACCCGAGTGTGAACCTTCAGAGTACACGGAAAGCTGTAGGGGACTGGGGAAGATCTGTAATGATCCCAGTCGGTGAGCTGGAAGATGGAGCAGGAGAATCCACAGAGGGAGGAGAGCTGGAGAGCAGGGTGTGTGCGGCAGGAGAGGAATAGGGAAGCTTCCTCAACCAAGGTGAAAGATGAGAACCTCTGACCCTCCCAGCAGCACTGAGGCATGGGCTCACAAACAGGAATAGACACACACACATGAACACACATTCTGAAAAGTGGTTTTAGAATAAGATTAAAAGCTTATTTACTTAATTATTCATATATTATTCTATTAATAAAGCAATTTGTATGGCTTATCAAAATGTACAATGTGAATAAATGTGGAAAATATAAGCGTATGAGGTGAGTAAGAAATACAGGTAAAACAGTTTAGAGGGTTAAATTTTTGTTTTTGAATTTCCAATAGATAAAGTGACCCAGTGGAGTATGTAAGATTGAAAACAATCACAGCTCTTTACAGCTAGGCCTTTGTTCTCTTCGTGATCCCACCAGTAACAAGGGGATCCCTAATCCTGGGGCATTTCTGCACATTACTAACAATTCCAGGCAGCAGAAAAGCTGAAGGCAGCTCTCTCACTTCCGACTATATACTCTGTCTGCATCAGCACTGTTTGGAGCACACACACAGCTCGGTGGATCTCAAAGCTGAACATTCACCCTTCCTGTGATGAAGACTTGATTATTCCCGTCTCCAGGAGACTCAAGGATAAACCTGCCAGCCCCGATTGTCTCTTCATTCCCTAGCTCCTCTCCATTCCTGATACGATTCTGGCAGACCAGCTTCAATATTTGTTTGCCTTGCAAAACCTGCTCTGCCTTCCATCTCTTTTCCCTCTTACTACTAAGATCTTGTGAGCTCTGTCCTTCAAGGTCAAACTCAGGTGGCATCATTTTGGTAGGCTCTTAATACTCCCAACAGAATCAGATTTTCCTTTCTGTGTTATCGCTGCTTGTGGGATTTAGCATAGTGATGTGTTTGTGTCTGTCCTCCGCAGTGAGCTGTAACTTATTTCACACAAGGGTACTCATTTTTTTATATCATCAGTGCCCGGCACAAAGCTGGTGTCCAAAAACATAGGTTAATATCCTGATCTCGCTCACTCCCATAAGCACACGTGAGTTTTGTCCATCTTTAAAAGTGAACCTTAGAACGGAAAAACATTTGCCACATCCTCAGTACCTGACTGTGCTGGAAATCACCCTGCACAGCTTTTCCACACAGACACCTTCGCTCTAGCACCCAAGAAAATATAAATAAACACTGTCATTTCTTCTCAATAAACTGCTACCAGACCATGCTTTCCCCTGATCCATTTTCTCATTTTAACCTTCTTATGCATCCCTGAAAAGATAACTTCACCTCTGCAAGCTAAAATGATAAATCCCATTTGAAATTCTGCCCCCTGTCACAATCACTCCGTCTTCCAGGTTTATACTGACTGACTGTCTTCGGGAGGATAAAGTGAATTGTGTTCATCTTTCAGTGTGAGTCCTTCTCTGGTGCTAAAGAAGCCAAGAGTGCATATAATCATGGACGGGGTGGAATTTTTATTGCTCATCTAATTTATTATTCTAAAATGCCATATTCCTTCTCTCAAACATGACCAGATCTTCCAATGATGGTTGAAGATTCTATTTAGATAGTTCTAGAAAAAAATACGGCAATATTTATGTTTCATCTGCCTGATGTCCCTGCCCCCATGTCCTGTGTCCTTAATACTCACTCCTGTGGTGTCCTGTTCCTCCATTGTCACGGACCATTTAGACACTGTGGGATCATGTCCATAATTGTCTCTCTTTTTTTACGTCCTTCAGTTTATATGTTAGTCATGTCTTAACAGTTCAGTACATCGTCTGATTGGAGGTACACCCATAATAGAACAGCCACTCAATGTCTACAGATACTATATTCATTTGCATGATTAGCATGGGTTCAATGACCAACAAGAGAAACTTTGATGTCTCAGAGGAGCAAAGGACACTATTTGTTCCAAGAAATGGCAGGAGTCACAACAAAGCAAATTGTTTCTCGGATAGGATCATTTTCGCTGCACTAAAAGCAAATTAAATAATGATTGGCAGGGAAAAAAAATCTCTCAAAATGCAGAGCACTGTATAATAATCTGTCATGAAACAAAAAACCAGTCAAATCATTCTCGATTGTTCTGATCGCTATTGTCCTACTGTCTGGGTCGCAATGCCGAGTCGGTTGGGGAATTGGAGACACTGGCTCTTCAAACTGTGTCTTTCCTGAAGCACTAACAGGGTCTTATTAGAAGCCACTCACACTGGAAGGGGGTCCCACAGCAGGAAGCCCAAGGAGAGCATTACGGTGAGAATCCACTGTAATTTGATTTTTTAAGATTCTACTGTGCAAAGCATTCCCATGGTAAAAATATTGCTAATTAGCTAAGACTTTTGGTTCCCTCACACAAAACGCTGCAATGAAATTTAAGGCTGTTTAAAATTATCTTAACTTGTCCCATTTGGTGAACTAAGCCAGGGTCTTAGGAGCTGTGGGGCTGTCATCCGCAAGAATGTGGGCAGGCTTAGGAGCTTCAACCTATCCCCGAGAGCCATTTCGTTGACCAGACAACATAATCTCCTATCTATTTGTACTTTGAGGATGCAGGAGTCGATGCCTGGTTTATTAGCAAAGGGAACTTCAGAACCACAAAAACATAAATAAGCAAGAATTAGAGCAGTATCAAAACTGGAGATTTTCTGATTAGCAAGCATTCACATGTAGCAGGAAAATTAAGTTTTCTCTTAGCGGAACTGGAAGAATCAACCCCCCCCCACCCCGGCTTCCTCCCTGTCTGTTAGGTAGTTGGCACCATAAAAACGTATTTCTACTTCCTGACTCAATTCAACATTTAAACAATCCTGATGTTTGTATTTCTGTTCTGTCAAAAGCTAACAATATGAAGGATGTTTGATGAACCATAAGCACACCTGTTAAAGATTCCTATGACACAATGTTCACTCTGGGCCGTGACAGGTTCTGTTCTCTACTAATTGACAGTTGGAAAGAGATATCATTTGACAAGAAAGTTTCTTTCCTCTTTTCATCTACCATCATAAAAATAAATTTTAAAACGAGAAAAATTAATAATAACGAACATGAATCACCCTAATAACACCACAGAGACTGGAAAGCTGTCAAGAAAATATGGATGAAGCGAGAGAGGGAAAGAAGCCAAAGGTGAAAAGACGGAAGAGCAAGTGTGGAAAGCGATTTTGGAATAACTGAATAAAAGACAATTGTACGTTACACAGAAGACCACACGACAACTCGAATGTCTAGAAATCTAGAACACCACCATGCTTCTGTTTTAACAGGACCAACACTTCTGCCAAAATATAGCCCTCTTTAGGCAGGAATAGACCCCACACCACCTCCCAGCTTGGTGGAAGATCTGCATTAGTTTCTCATGTAGGGTGCATGAGTATAGCACCCTTGAATCCATCCCCATGAAGTGCTCTGAAGTCCACTGAAGACAACCTGCAAATGAACCCTAAAGGTACATCCTACAAACCTTTCTGCAGATGATGCTAGAAGCAAGCTCCATTGACAACACACACTTGGCTGCTCCGGAGAACTCACTCTGACTTTGTGAAGCTGAAAGACCTGTGTCGTTGGCAACTTTAGCAATGCTGGCCCATTGATTCCCTGGACCTGTCTCTCATTTTACAGTCTTGTCAATATGCTGGGTCGACTAGTTTGGGGAATAAACGAAGGGAGCTGGATGCAAATGCAAGCAAGGAGCTTGCAGAAGTGCCTTCCTAGAAGAATCATGGAGGCTTCATTTTCCAAAGCAAAGCCCAGGAAGGGAGAATGGTAAGGGCTGTGAAGAACCTGTACTTGGGCGCATGTTAGGCATGTGATCTTGGCAGAGCCCTTGGAACCAGTGTGTATGTGTGTGTGTGTTCAAAATACACTGTAAGAATCAACATAGGATGGAAGTTAGAAGCCGGGCAAGATGTAGTTTGCTGACCAGATGAAGATACTTTAAGAATGAAGACTTTGATCTTAATAACTATGATGAGATAATACACATAACAACCTTCCTAGACAAACTACACTGCATAGGGAAGTCATGGGGACTATCACTCTCCACTCTGTTTTGCAGAGTTTGCATTTTTATCTTAAACGTGCTGTTTTCAATAGACTAACACAATACATGTAACTATGGGTCTTTCCATAGAATCGGGATGCTAAAAGAGTGGCAAGACAAAACAGGTAAATTTCACATCTGGTGGCCCTCCCCAACTCTTTATTCACCTCTAGAATTGTAGGTCTTTAAACTACTCATTGTCTGCTGGAAACCCAAAGCGCTCCATCCCCATCTTGCTTAGCATGTTTGTACCAATGCTCAGTTCTATGTGCCCTGTGTTAGTTATTTGACTTTACTCTCAGCCTGGCCTTATCTCCATGATAGTAGTCTCCCATGGTCTAAAGAGACATTCCTCTAATACAAGCCTGGGGTGAAGATTAGAAACACAAGACTTCCTCATCATAGATGGCTACATCAGTCTTGCCAATGCTGATGTTAGAGTGTTTCTTTTTACGTAGAGTATCCAATGAGAAAGAGATGTTGCTTTAAGGTGCTCCTAAATGGAGTTGTACTTTGGTAAATTTTGATTCACCTTGGAACTTCCATTGCAAAGTGCACTTGTTTTATCGTGAGCAATGCATGTGGTCCCTAAGGCCTTAAAGGTTTAAGCTTTGGACCTCTTTTTTCCGTCGGGTGAGCACAGAGAGTATAGGAACTCCTCATTCACTGTCCTAATACTTTTGTGAGCCTTTGGGAGACACCAGACTCAGATGCCAGCCAAGAGCAGACAGGTACCACAGCAGCTTTGCTGGTCTCCCGGCAGAAGTGAGGACGGAGAGTCTGCTTATGGCTCTATTCTCAGAGCCTAGAATAGTGAGGCTCCTTTGCTTGTTGTGGTGACAGAGTATCTGACCAAAGGAAAATTTAAAATACATATTTTTAATTAAAATAGGATTATATTACTTTCTCTATTCTTTTTTCCTCCTTATAGACTCTCCCAGGTACTCCCTGTCCAACCCCTCCCACATTCCCCCACTCTCAAATTGATAATTTTTTTCTTTATTATTATTACTCCCCACACACAACCATATGCATATGAATGAACAGACAAATAAATATAGCCTGCTGATGAAACAGTCCCACACTAGCTCAGAATTGAGTACAATAAAGGGTTCTTTATTTAGGGATAGATTCACAGATCACACAGATCACTATCCTCTGCACAAGTGGGGAACAGGAAACGAATCCAGCAGCAGCAGCAGCAGGAGAGAGAGAGAGAGAGAGAGAGAGAGAGAGAGAGAGAGAGAGAGAGAGAGAGAATAAGTTTTACAGCTGCATTTATAGTATAAGAGACCATGCCCAAGTGGGCTGGAATCTTAAAGGCATTGCTGAGTTTGTTTTCATTTCTTGCGTGTATGTAGCTTGGGGACTGATCACTTTATGTTGGATAGCCATCCTGGCAAAATTCTCCCCCTCTCAGCAGTCATTATTGGCCTATAGTGAGTGTTTTGTCGAGGAGCAGAACTCAGTAAAACTGCCCCCTTCCGCATTTGCATGTCTGTTCTTGTTTCGTTTGTGCTGTCGTTTTTAGGACAGACTTACATTCTGGCGCTCAAAATCTCTCTGCCCCTTTTCCATGTTGTTCCCAGAGCAGGATGTGATGTAGATATGTCTATTGGGACTGGGTTCCCCCACTAGCTGTTGTTAAAAGGGGGGATGAAGAAGGAACAGGAGAAAGGATGTATTGTATCTCACTGTTTAATAGTGGGGGATTTCTGGTGATAGAAGTGTGTAGTGATTTGCCCACTGGGAAGTGGCAGAGTAGGTCTTGGCTATAACGGCCCAGTACTACTCCTAGGGTCTCATGTCCACCAGAATTAGACCCATGTCTAAAAGGGACCACAACCTCTTAAATGGCTCCAACAACAGCAGGAACCAAGTATTCATCAGGCACAGAAAACTGCAAGGGCTAGTTTACATTAAAATTAAAATTGAGTTGTAGCTCAAAATTACTTGTTTAATAAAACAAATTCCCTCAAAACAATATAAATAAAGGTCTAATGGACTAGAGAGATGGCTCACCAGTTAGCAGAATCCAAGTTTAGATCCCAGCCTCCATGTGGGGTGACTCTCAATTGTCCTTCTCTGTCTTTCTGATGTCATTCAGTGTCACAGTGTTGTGAATGAGGATTGCATAAACCATGAAAGCCTCCAGGATGGACCCTGACACCTAGTAAATGGTTAACAGAACAGTTGTCAGCTGCCATCAGTTTTAATCCTTTCTGGATCTGAGAAGTTATGAGAAGTTGATGCTTAATCCCCACTTGGACAACTTGCCAAGAATGCTGCAATCCTTGGTTTGTGGTCCCTGTCTTGAACTTGACTAAAGAGTAGGGTGAGGAATGTAATCACAGTACACCCAAGGTTAATGCCAGTCTCCCTCCCTGCTAGGAACTTGCTCACAGTTGAACTCTCGTTGGCTTCTCTTTGGACAGTAGATAAGATCTCCAGGTTTTTGTTCTGGTGGTACTACTTGCGAGGGGCAGTGCTTTATCAATGAGAAGGCAGGAAAAGTGTGGAAGAATGTGCCATGGAACAGGTAAGAGGTAACGACGTGGCAAAGTCATCCAGCATGGCACAGCAACTAGCTGAATCCCGCCAAGGAACCTCAGGTAGCTAAGGAGCAGAATATGAGCACAATGTAACCATTGGGCCTGTCACGTGGAAAGAAATTCTGTTTGTTAGAAACTTGAAAAGCTCATTTTTTTTTTGTCAGAAGGTATTTTTAATGGAATCACCCTGTTCTGCTTTAGAATGAGAATTTTTATCAATTTAAGATATCCAGTACCTGGTAATTTTTGGTTAGGTTTGTCAGTATCTAACAGTTGGGCTTAGATCGAACTATAATTTATACTTGTTGTACACTGGCAACAATGTATTCTTCAAGTTTGCACGGTTCATTATATGTAATATGGCACGAACAGATCATTTAAAATATATAAATACATGCAAATATCATAACATACTGTTTATACAACACATAAATATTACATATAATCTGCTTTGTTATCATATACAATTTATATCTGTGTAATCTAAGCACAATCATTTTTCAAGGTATATATTACAAGTATTAACTACATTTAATATAGGAAGAAAATAAGGCAAAAACTATAAAGATGTTGAGAGTAATGAAAGAAGTCTGTGGGGAAGCTGGGTATGTGAGGTGGTGGAAGCCTACAATTCCAGCCCATGGGAAAATGGGGCAGGAGGAGAGCCATGAGTTCAAAGACAGCCTGTGCATAGAGTGAGTTTCAAGTCAATCTGAGCTACAGAGTAAGACCCTGTCACAAGCAAACAAAAACAAACCAAAAAGTTCCGGGGAATGGTACAATGACATTTTATTGACTGCAGGGCAGCCGTGCAAATGCTGGCTTTCTTAATTCAGACTCAAAAGAACTCTTGTTTCTCAAACTTAGCTGGTTCACCACCAAAGACTAATTAAAACTTTCTACTATTTTCTTCTCTATTAAATATAGCAACCAGAGCAAGGCCAGCTCTAACTATAATCTAACAGTTGTAGAGGCTACCTGTAATCTGTTGGGATATGAGAATTATTAGGACTTTCCATTTTGTGTTTTATGTGCACTTAAATGAAGATAAAGGTCCCTGCAGTGAACCTTAATACTTATATACATATATAGCAATATATGTGTACAATTTATAACAATGTTCTTCTACAAATATCGCGCTCCATTCTTTTGATTGCTGTTTATTTTAGACACAGGGCTACAGGCTCAAAGACACCTAGAGACCATTGTTCCTAAGTAATAACTACTTTCCCTCAGATTTCCTCTGCAGCTAAGAACTTTTCTTTAGTCTCACCTTCGCTGCTGCAGGAGCATGGCAGCAAGCTGCTGCTCCCAGAATAGCAGGAACTCTGAGCTAAAAAAGCCTGCGGGAATCAGTTCTCCGAACCCTCATTTGACAGGGGAAGAAACTGAGGCTTACAGGGGTTAAGGGATTTACCCAAGCTGACAAGCTAAGGGTGAGCTCAACAATATGGAGAACGGATGGAAAATCCAGTTAATGCTTAGCCAGCCTTGGTAATGTGTCATGGGACTGGCTTGCAGAAATTAAATCCTTTAATAATCCCCAAACCTTATTTTAGTCAGAAGTTTGAAATGCCTTACCTATCAAACCTTTTGCTCAAGATGACAATGTAATGGCTTTGTTTCTCTGGGCACCCAAGGATGCCTGCATTGAGCAAAAACATGTCACATATGGGGCAGTGTGAGTGTCTGACGACAACACAAATGTGGCTGATACACATAGCTCTTAGCAATATACGTCAATTGGCCCAAAAAAGCAGATTTAGGTGAATATATTTTCTATACCCCTGCTTATGAAAATGGAAAAATTATAATATTTTCTCATGGGCAAAAGATTACTTAAAATTCATTTATGTATTTGTTTACTAATTTATACATATGTAGCTCTATGTGTGTGGATATGGGGGCCTGCGAAGAGCAGAGAGACCCTTGAATCCCCCCAGCAGGAGACAGAGTCCTTCGTCAGCCACCTGGTGTGGGTGCTGGGAACCAAGTTGTGGTGTTGAGGAAGAATAACAACAAATACCTGGTTGTTGAACCATCTCTCCAGCCCACTTCTAAATCTTGACATATTGAGCTTAGTTCCAGAAGCATCACGGACTACCGAGTGTAAGGCTAGACCAGCACGGGGCTACTTGTCATTTGCTGAATCCTATTGAATATGCAAACTCCTTCCTAGGCTCACTCTTGTCTCCCACTGACTTAGCCACATGATTAGAAGAATTTACTAAAATTTATGCAGTTGGGGCTAAGTACTCTCATATTAGTTTCCTATATTCAAAAATTAAATCTCATTACAATAAACTTTAGAGTTATTTTGCTTACTCAAAAGCAAAGAAGAGCAGAGACAAAGTCTATCAAATGATAATCATTAACTAAACCCATGAAGATAATGCCCTTATTGGGAAATTCATGGAAATATAAATTGATTTAAGAAGAATTGATTTTTTTATGCTGAATCATCTGTGCTGTCAATTAGAAGATCTTTTCATTTGATCAGACATTTATGCTCCCTTAACAAAGCTCCGCTTTTTGTTTTGTTTTGGGTTTTTTTTGTCATTTTAATGCACATTATATCTAAGGACTTTGTTTATTTTCAGGTCACAGAATCAGTCATCTTAATGAGTTTTCTTGTTTATAGCCAAGTTATCAGTTGATTCCTTCCACAGATACGTGCCTCTCATTTGCGGGTGACGAGAAAGTCAGTTCTGTCCAGCTTTTATGCTCCTCACGTTATCCATTTGCAGAAGTCTAAACTAGACTTTTAGAGTGGCTATTAATTATTTCTCAGTTACAGTTCATTTCGGGCTTCCCAACATTCTAGAAACACTGCAGTGAACCTGCTTCGAAAATCAAGTCTAACAGAGGAACATAAACTTACTTCCTAAGTCGCCTGATAAACCAATCAGATAGGAAATGCAAGTACATTGCAGCTGGTCGCCTGACTGCTTCCTCTACCTAGGAGTCAGTTCTGCAACTTCTCTCTCCCCATTCGCACCCTAAGTGCCACTGAGACCCGTCATTTCCCCCACCTGAACATCTATGGATTCATCAGTGTCTGTCTCCTCTGTTGAGCCCTAGCTCAGGGCTTTGCTCTTTCTCTCCTCTCCCTTGCACCATGCTAATGCCAACTAAGTGATCTTCCATCGTCAATCCCCTCTCTCTTGCTACCCAGAACCCCTCAATGACTAGAACACTAGGAACGCCAACGTACATCTCTTCACCGGCTTCTTCCCTTTCCCTACTTCCTTACTAAACTCCAGCCCCAGTAGGGTGGTGGCGGCGGCGCACGCCTTTAATCCCAGCACTCAAGAAGCAGAGGCAGGCAGATTTCTGTGAGTTTGAGTGAGTTCCATGACAGTGAAGACTGTTACACAGAGAAACACTGCTTCGAAAAAAACCAAACCAACAAAACAAAACAAAAAACAAACAACAACAGCAAAAGCCTTTGGCAACTTACAGGTTTGTCACAGCTACAGTGCTTTTGTGTGTGCCACCCAACTGCGGGGATTGCCGTCCTTAGCAGCTAGAATTTCTCAGCTTTATGCACCTGCAAAAGTCCCTCTTTTTTTCCTTTAAGAGCCAACTCAAGGATCACCTTCTTGGTGAAACAGTGTGCCCTCATTGCCACCCGCACCTACCAAAGGAGGGCTGCCCCCGGGAGTATGGCACTATTCTGGAGTTATTTTTACACTCAGCGGCCCAGGTTCTACTATAAGTTGGACAGAGATTGAGCAGAATTGGCACAGCCTGGCATTCTTTCACTTCTGGTGAACTGGATTTGCTTAATGAGACTTGAAGGTTATTCCTACAAATCTATTTCTGTCAGGATAAATACAAACTCGGCGTTGCAGAAGGGGCCTCTAGCTTCAGGGCTGTTTAAAAGCGAAGAGTCGAGGCTGCTTCTCCCACCGTCTCTCGCCTCGGGCGCTTGCCTGCTTGTCTGCTAATGATCACCTTAGGCCCTGAAGCAATGATTCGAGGCCTCCAGTGACTATCTCAACTTCAGACAAAGCTTTTGGTTTCTCCTTTCTTTTAAAATTTTTGTGAGGGAGAGATTCAGCAAATCTGTAAGATAGTTTGATAGAAAAGCAAAATCTTAGGATGCCAGAAAGGATGTGGGTCCGTCATCTAATACAGTTCTTGGCTTCCAGAAAGATCCGAGGAACTAACCAGCCCCTCTGTTTCTAAAGGTCTGTGGGAATGAAACTCTTTTGATCTCTGAAGGCATTTGTCAGCAGTAGAGTTCCCAAGTCTCACTTCCCAGCCTAATGCTGCTATCTCTTGTCTTGTCTAGGCCCACTTCCCGTTGACTAGGGAGATGTGCTGGTCTGCTCCCTCCAGGATGACTTGCTTAGTGATACTGGTGTGCCAGGATTCTAGAGAGCAAGAGCTTTCTCTGAATGAAGTGTGTCACAGGTGTCTGGTCTGAACCAGAAAAGCCTTTCCCTGGCTCCTGTTCTGCAAATGTGAATGAGGGGAGAGTGGCCAGAGTCCATGCTGCACTCATGACTTATTGTGGAAAGGGAAGGGGTGGCCCTGCCACACACTGGACGGCGAGGTTTGCTTTCTCCAGTACAGTAGCCCTCTCCAAACTGCTCCAAAGCAGGCCAAAGTATTCCAAATTTTACCACCATCGACTGTTAATATCCAGGGAGAGGAGCAAAGCCCATTACCCATCTCCTAGGTAGAGTGTGCTTTCCCTTGTACCACGTTTCTGTTGCTAGACCTACGCCTTATCACAGTTAGAAACTGTAGAAAATCAATTACGTGCTTTGACTCACTCCCCTTCCTGGCACAAAACCCTTTCTTCATCCTTGTGAGATAGTGAACACTTTGCAACATCTACTGCGAACAGCTGGTTAGACTTCTCTGCTAAAGGGATGCAGTACAAACAAACCAAACAGAAGGCGGGTGGAATGCTAACCATTTTTTCTGGCCTCTGTTGTGGCCTCCTTGTAGCTTGGGACCATTCTGCCTTGCCGCTGCAACATCTGGCCAGCATTCGAGGTTGTTTCTCAAGGACACAACCGTGCACCTCCAGCGAATTTCAACTTTCAATATCTCTCTGTCTCTAATCTATATTTAATGTTTCATGACTGGTAGTCAAAGACACTTCAGCTAAATATCAGATTGGAATGAAAATGATCCTTGGGAACGCGTTTGCTTCCAGCACACATCAGCAAAATGGCTGTGACAGAGTCTTCCCCTAGAGACTTGTTGCCCATTCCCTGGCAGTAATAATAATTATGCCTTATGATTGCTGTGCTCACATAATCACAGATCACTTCATCAATGCAATCCCGAGGGGAAGCCGCCTCTATTCCTACTGGATGTCAGCCACAGAGAGCTGCACCCCTCGGGATCCCCAATCTTTCGTTTGCCCCTTCCATGGCTGCATTGTTAGCATTGTGTTTCTCCCTATTCTTCCTGATGCAAATGCTGTGTAAATCATGCCCTCCAGAAGGCACATGTGGTGAGGCGAGGGGGGTGGCGAGCAGGCTGGTGCCTTCTTCTCCCTTGCTCCTGCCCCAGTCAACCACAGGGATTTCTCACATGGATCATAATCACATCTGTGCCATATGGGCTCATCTATATTCTATTACAGGTTAAGCTAATACGACTCAGAAATATGCTAAAAATACCTCAAAGTGTTCTAAAGCTGTCAAAACACTTGTCACTTCTGCCTCATCCGTGTGATTGCCAGTGTTTTTAGTTTTGTTGGGGGATTCAGAAAGCGAGGACAGCATGCTAGCCTGCTGCCATCCAGCCTGTAAATGTGCTTTCATGTCCTGCATTATTGCAATCTTTGGGTGTGTAAAGAAAAGAACATTTTTTTAAATACTGGAATGGCCCCAAGACATGGGTACTGAAGCCCCTACACTTGTGGATTTTAATTTCCCAAGAGATGGAGAGTACAGATTTCAGATGTGTGGTTTTGTCAGCTTTAGAATAGGTCTCGTCTTTGTTTGCTGTAATTATTCAGCGTGGTGGAGAAACACCTGCAGCGGGCTGATGCACCGGAGAGGCTTGCTCCTTGTGTCAGAAGATGTAGTTTGGATGCCAGACAAATCTTGCCAGGTTTTGATGTGTGTATGGTGTGGTAATAAGAAGCACAATACATAATGAGTAATGAGTTCGGAAATGATTTACAGGGGCATGTTGGTTGCTTTTATGCAGTGGTTAAAGTCCACCAACCCACTCATTTCTACCGTCAGTTTGCAAAATTGGTAGGTCATGCTTGTGTAGACTTTTAGTCCAATGGCTTGTTTATGATATTAGCTTTTCCCCATCGTCTTCTATCTTAACATGCTCATGGAATTTAAAAAAATTAGTCTTGGAAACAGAAGAGTAAGTACAAATATTTCCATTTTCCACGCTTGACAGGCAACATTTCCAAGGCTTATAAGGTGATAATCACATTAGCCATCAGTCGAATACACAGATCTATCACACGGAAGCAGACTTTTCTAATTAACTGGTAACTGTGATATGCTATCAGGTTGATGGAGTGGTTAAGACCGCCTGGATTCTGGTCATAACTTGGTCACTCAGTAGCTTGCTATCTGGGAAATTTATCACTTTCCCAATACCCACTCTCTTGTTTATAAAAATCAGCCGAGTATCAGCAACTATCCTCAAAGATTTGCTGAATTACAAAGACGATTTAGAGAACAGAGAGCTGGCTCAGTGGTTAAGAACACTGGCTCCTCTTGCAGAGGACCCCGGTGCAGTTTTCAGTATTACGTGGTTACTGACAACCATCGTAACCTACAATTCCAAGGAAAAACACTTATGCATATAAAATAAAATAAATCTAAAACTTAAGAAAGGATATAATATTGTAAGCAGCATGGTCTCTTGTCACATAATAATCACTTTGTAAGTAGCGTTAGTTTTTATAGGTGTTGGTTGTATTTTAATTTCAGTAGTTTCTTTATATAACCACACCACAGATTTTTAATATTTTGTCTAAGTCCTGATAATTGCACAGATTGTGCAGGTCAAAGGATTTCAGCATTCTTCGGGCCACATCACTTTGTTCTTACTTTATTTAGAATCAATACAGGTTTCAAGAATCTTGTGAAAGAAAACTGAAAATTCATAATAAATGTCACTAACCACTCCCATTTAATATTTTATTTCTACAATATTTATACATTTAGTATTGTTTGGGATGCAAAGTATCTGTGTACGCACAGTTGAAATGTTATACTGAAATGAGTAGGAATTTCAGTCTGTAGAAAGCAAACAATTGCGTTAGTAACTATAGCCAAAATTTAAGTTTTCCTTCTTTATAGAGGTGTGTGTATGTGTGATGCATGTTTGCATGTGTTCGTGTGTCTATCTGAAGCTTTGAAGATGTGCAAATGTGCCTGTGTAAAAAGGAGAGAATCGAGAATCACTCTCATATATGTGTGTGGTTTTAAGATCATCGAAGCATACCTGCCTCAGAACTTGACTGGTGTGTGTGTACACCTTCCTAATCTGCAATACTATTCTATTCTACTTCTCTGTCTTTTTCGTCACCCTTGGAGATGATGATATCACCATGAAAGTGGAATCATCACAAGGGATATGTGTTGCCTAGACATTTCAAAGTTTCCATATGTCAGTGACTAGGCTTTTTTTTTTCCCCCATCTTGGCCTCAGGTTTAGAGAGAGAGGCAATGACAGAAGGAGACACAGAGAACATCGTCACCCTAGTCTGGCCAGGTAGAAGGTGTTAGATTTTCAGACAAGGATCCTCAAGACAAGCAAACATTACTCAAATAGCAGAATGACTTATGAAATTTCATATTTAACAATGACCTTTCCCCCTAATTTTTAGAGAACATGTTTTTTTTTCTTTTTTTTTCTTTTGCTAAATT